>NW_006494614.1:17381775-17412692 GCF_000325575.1 Pteropus alecto | reverse complement strand
GGAGTCTTTTGTTCTTCCATACAAATCTGATAATTTTTTGTTCCATTTCTTTAAAAAATGCTAATCAGATTTTGATGGGGATTGTTTAAATCTTTATAACTCTTTAGGTAATAAGGTCATTTTAGCTATGTTGATTCTTTCAATCTAAGAACACGGAATATCTTTCCATTTCTTTTTATCTTCTTCAATTTCTTTTAATAGAGTCTAATATTTTTCATTATATAAGTCCTTCACTTGTTTCATTAGATTTATTTCTAGGTATTTTATTCTTTCATTGCAATTGCAAACGGATGATTTTTTCCACTTCTTTTCCTGACATTTCATTATTAGAGTATAGGAATGCTAGGGATTTTTAAACGTTGATTTTGTATCCAGAAATTTTACTGTATTTGCTTATTGTTTCTAGTAGTGTTATCGTGGAGTCTTTAGACTTTGCTATATAGAGAATCATGTCATCCACAAATAGTGAAAGTTTCACTTCTTTGTTTCCTATTTGGATGTCTTTTATATTTATCTCTTGTCTGATAGTACTTACTAGGACCTCCAATGTTATATTGAATAACAGTGACTATAGATGACAAACTTGCCTTGTTCCTGATCTTAGAGAGAAAGCTTTTAGTTTTTCACTGTTAAGTATAATGTTGGTCGAAGGTTTGTCACAGATGGCCTTTATTATGTTAAGGGTCTTTCCTTCTATACCAAAAATATAAGTGTTTTGATCATACATAGATTCAGTATCTTGTCGAAGGCTTTTCCTGCATCTATTGATATGATCATACGATTCTTATTTTTTAATTTGTTTATGTGGTGTATTATATTAATCAATTTGCGTATAATGAACCATTCCTGTGGCTCTGGATTGAAGCCTGCTTGATCGTGGTGTATAATCTTTTGTACATATTGACTTCATAAAATGAGTTGGAAAGTATTGCCTCCTCTTCGATTTTTTTAGAAGGGTTTAAGAAGAATAGGTATTAAATCTTCCTTGAATGTTTGGTAGAATTCACTGGTGAAGCCATCTGGTCCTGGACTTTTACTTTTTGGTAGGTTTTTGATGATTGTTTCAATTTCCATACTGCTGATCGGTCTATTTAGATTTCCCAGTTCTTCTTGATTCAGTCTAGGAAGGTTGTATTTTTCCAAGTACTGGTCCATTTCTTCTAGGTTATTAAATTTAGTGTTATATATTTTTTCATAGTATTCTTGTATGATCCTTTGTATTTCTGCGATATCAGTCATAATCCAAGAAGAGGGGGACTTTCAATGGAGAGGCGATATCTAAAATAGAATTTGAATGAAGGGCAGGATATACTCCAGAAGAGAAGTGGAGAAGCACTCTAGGTGACGGGCAGGCCAGTGATATCAAGGCAAAGGTAGTAATTTAGACAGTGAGAGCAAATATTAAACTATCATTAAGAAACCTAAAAATGCAGTGTTGCTTCCAATCTCGTGAAGAAAAAAGGTCTGCCTTGTACTAATATAAACTCTGAATATTCTGTTGTCATCAGCATCCCTGAAATTTCTTCGGTACTCATTACTTACCAAGATAAAGATACATATTTAAAATTTGAACCTCAGTTTTTAATTTCTAATTTTTAAATTGTTGCTGGAATAATACAAAAAGTAGAGCAGTACAGAGTATTTTTGAAGAGATGAGGTTCTCTACACAGGCCTAGTTTCAAGACGTAACTTTGACACTTATTGTGTATGACCTAAGCAAGTGACTGAACCTATCTAATCCTCAGTTTCATCATCTGTAATGCAGAGAAAACTACTGCATTTTTTTTCCCCCTCTGAATATTGACAGAAAACAGGCTGGTACAAAATAAGCAATCAACTAATATATCTATTATCATTAGCTTAGCAATGAAGAAAACAAAATTTGTCTTTAATGTGTATAGATCGTGATTAAAGAACTAATCCCAGGTCATTTCTTCAGCAGAAAAAAAGAGCGGATAAATGTGTTTGCTGTTTCAATATATACCTGTATTACAAACAAGAATTTTTTCTCCATGTGCTTCATTGATGCTAGCCATTTAAAATTTTAAATATCAAAAAGTTTCAATTCTTCAAGTCCTAAATTTCACAGCAGCAGCAAGCCAGGCTCATGAGAGCTCTGTTTCAGAGATTTGGCATACACCTTGCATACATCCATATCTGAGACTAAGAATTTCTGAAATTTCTCAAAGAGTTTTTCAGAGAAAATAGGATGTCAGTAAGTTTCAAAAATAAAAAATAGAAGTATAAGGAAGAGGAAAAGAAATATGAGGTAAAAGAACAAGAAGGAGAAAGAGGAGGAAGAGGCAGAAACAGATAAAGAAGAAAGGAGAGTTACCAAATAAGTAAATACTTTTTGGAAGAAACAACATATTTCTTTACTAAGTCTTAATATTCTATAATCCAGCAGTCCCCAACCTTTTTAGCACCAGGGACTAGTGCTCCTATGAGAACCTAATACCAGATGATCTGAGGTGGAGATGAGGCTATGACGCTAATGCTGCAGAGCAGTTGCGAATACAGAAGCTGCTTCGCTCTCCAGCTGTTTACCTCCTACTATGCGGCTCGGTTCCTAACATGCCACTGACTGGCACTAGTCTGTGGCCTGGGGGTTAGGGTCCCCTGCTATAGTCTATTTAGGGATCCCCAACCCCTAGGCCACAGACTGGTACCAGGCTACAGAGCAGGAGGTGAACGGCCAACAAGTGAGCAAAGCTTCATATGTATTTGCAGCCGCTTACCGGTGCCAAAAAGGTTGGAGACTGCTGAGTAGAATATCCCAAACCTATATGATCGTGGAAACTTTTATTTTCCTTTTAGTGGAGCCTACTCCAAAGAAATTTCAGTTGGCAGTTAACCCTTTTCCCATTTAAAAAAAAAAAGTGCAGTTAGCTGCCAGTGTCAATTTAACGTCACGTGTAGAAATGCTACCTTTTCTAGGATTTGACATTTTCAGCGATCAAGAATTACATTTTGTAAATAGAAATATCACTACTAAAAACAGAATGCCATAAATAGAAAGATGACATTTGTTTCCAAAGACTATTGATACGCTAGAGTTTGTGGCAAACTCTGGGGGAAAGGTTAAGACTGTAATTCATGAATTTTCTCTGGGTAAATGCCGCAGCTGCAAGAGCCATCAGTGACTATTCTCAGGACAAACAGGAAATGGGTTTCCTGAACAGAGGCAATGGAGTTTAATTGACTCGCTCAAGTTCCTACTTTGAGATTTTCACAGAACCAGACTTGCAGTCCAATATCCTTCAGAAGGTCACAGTTAATACTGGAAAATCATATTACATAACTTGTTAAAGCACATTCCTTATTGATATTAAGAAGCATTTGTCTATCACATTAATAAGAATCAATACATAAATAACATGACCTTATTCAAACATGATATTTTCCCTACTTGTCTGTTTGCATTAACATATACTGAATGTGTTGTATGGCTTTAGTGTCTCTGTGTCATCATGCTTCTGATTTGTGTATACCAGGCTGGGCCCATCTTTGCAACTGTCTTCCAACATCTAATGTTCATGTCTTGAGAGATCTGTTGTTTTCTTTTCAACTAAATATGTCATCATTGATTGAATACTCATGTCTCATGAGTGTGTGTCTACAGACTGAATAGTTTTTGAGTTTGCTTAAATGATGTGTCACAGGTGTAAACTTTTAACTTTCTCCATGGATATTCAACTAGGTCCAAATAATATCCAGCAACTTCAACTTGATTTATATTGCGCTCTCAAAGTATACAGGAAAGCCACCAAATTATGAACTATTGAACTATTAGAATTGGGATGGACTTTGGGGTCATTTTGCTGAATACTCAACGAATGAAGGAATCAATTTCATCCTATCAGCCTGATAAACCATCTACTCTTAAGTGGAAATACCCAATGATAGTGACTCATATCGTAAAGAAGTTCATCCCATTTAGGAAGTTGTGTTAGAATTTTCATTCTCATGTTGAAATATAAATATAAAATTTATATCCTTTAGTCTTCCTCTCTAATCTGGAGAAAAAAAGAAAAAAAAAATCTATCCCTGATTCTTTTACTTGACATGTATTGAGCTTGAAAAAGTTACATATAAAAACCTCCAGACGCAATAGGTAAATGCTTTTTAATCCCAAATGCTACATTTGGTGGGGCTTTATAGTAAAAAATAAAAAGTAAGTACAAAGGAGAGAGTTTGAAGTAATGGAGGAAGTGATCTCAGTTTCTTTAAAAGTCTTTAACGTAAGATGCAAGGCCTTTCACGATCTATAACCCTCTAATATACAGGTCAATGAAAACATTTGTGGCATACAATGATTGCTTTCATCTCCGCTCCAGCATTTAACATTTGCCTTTCATAACCTATCATCCTGCAATAAAATTAGACCCCTCCTTTCCCCTTCCACATCCAATGGTCTTATATTGTGGAAGAAGACTCTGAAAAGACATAGACAACAGGAAACACGTGATAGTGGCATGACTCTGGTTCTGGATGGCTCAAAGGGTAATTTCAGAAGACTTAGAAAATGGCTAAGTAACTACATAATGCAATGCCTGTGTCTCTGAACTATATGGTCAGTTGGAAGCAGCCTCATATTTTAGTTAACTTTTTGGCAAGTCATTTATCATGCTTTGGTTAAGAGACTGGCGTATGTGTGGAGTCCAAATTGCGCTTTCAAATCCATCTACATGTCTAATTCAGTCAGTGGAATACATTCTAAATTTTGTGTCTGATATTCACTATTCATTTTATGCAGTTTCAAGTTCTCTTGCTGCTATTTTCTTTCTTTTGCATGTTTCCATGTGTATTTGAGAGGAAATTTGGAAGAACGTGCTTGTCTATCTGGCACCACACTAACCCAGACACTCCCCATCACCCACCCACATGCCTTTTTAAGTGCACACACACCACACAAACATAAGCTCCATCTGTTTAAAAATTCATCATGATTCTTTCCAAGAATTCACACAAACTTAAGAAACACAAAAACACACAATGTCAGTTCTGGAAGAAACTCTAGAAATCATTTAGAGTAATTACTTCATTTTATAGTTAATGCCAAGAGCGATTAAGTGACTTACACAATGTCAATTTCTTAAATTCATTTTTATAGTTTTCTAGTATCTGATCACCATTGACCTGTTTCCACATTTTATATTCTCCAAGATTTTTTCAAAACATACTAATACTAGCACCAAGATTTTATCTCAAAATTTTTTTAAAGTCTCAGGGTTTAAACATATTCTATATGCTCACTTTTCTTGAATTTTCTATTCCCCCTTAATGTATGTTCTACTTGAGCCATTTTGAAGATCACCCCTTACTAGCAGAGATACTAAAATATGAGTATTGTTGTCATTTATTAATATACTCTGCTTGCCCCAAGAAGCAGACCTATCCTTCCCTTGTTATTATTCCTGTTCTAGTGATGCTGTAAAGTGAGTTATGTTGTTATGTGTGCATATGCTGTGACCACCCTAACACCAATATTATAAGTTCATGTTATTCTTGCATGGTCATACCAGAGCATCGTTTCCCAAAGTAGACAACTAATCTGTAAAAATGATTTGATAAGATTTCCAATATCAAATCAATATGAGGATTACTGCATACTATATAATTCTCTTTAAAAATTATACTACACATTAGCATATAAAAGGACCCGTTAAGTCCTGTCATAATATACTACAAGTATGAAAATATATACTCTTCCAAATTTCATGAAAACTCCTATAGAAAATGCAATAGTAGATATTCTATCCACATTTTGCTTATATTTCATTTATATTTGAACTTATTAGAAAATTCACTTTAGAAGCTTACTTATTTCCTCTAATACCTAAACTTTCTAGGTTTTTGGAATTTGAAATTTTATGAAATTTTAATTTTGAATCTCCATCCTTATTTAGCTACATTCTCCTTTTAAAATATCTAACACTATAATTGCATGCATATCTTTTTCTCTCGATTTTATGAAATATACTTCGTGATATCCTAGGAATTATGTCTGACTCTGTAGAGAATAGATTTCTTTCACTAATCAATATTAAATTTTAAAAATGTTTAAATATCATGGAGCCCCGTCTGTATTTTGGATTTGGGAAGAACAATTTAATACAAATTTTAAATAGAAATAAGCTTATGTGTTGCTATATTTTAAAAAAGCATTCCAACTAATATGTTAGTATAAACTTTTATATGGCAGAAAATAGGTGTGATCCCAAACAGAATCAGTACAACTATGAACTGCTATTATGGCAAAGCACTGTATGATAAGATATGAGGCTACAAAAACATTTGAAACTTATGTTTCCTGCTCCCCACATCCTCTTTGTCTATTTGAAAAGATGCCAACTAAGCATATATTATTAAATAGGAATAAAGGTTTTAATAACTCCATAAAAATAAATGGAAGGGATGCTACAGTTCACACTGTGATTGTTAAATGAATTAATGCAATAATTTATATGGATATTATAAAATTGATTTTAAATATCTAATAAAAATGAAATAGCATATGACAAATATTTAATTTTTAATATATATGATAAAATCACTGGAAGGCCATCAATCTTAGTAGTACCCATATCCAGAGAAGGGTTGTCGGTATTGCAATATTTGTCAAGATAAGTCTATTCATTTTAATTGGAATTTCCATTCAATCTCAGGAATCTCTTTAGAAGATTTTTCCCCCAATGGTGACTTTCTGAATGGCTGATTTAAAATATTGGCCCTAAGTGAATGGAAGCTCTGGTTTTTAAATGTTTTCCTGAAAATATTTTAAGAATATAAATGAATTAGAAACTAAGTCAGAAATTTAGAACATGAAATAGAGAAAAAGCATAGCACCATGACAATGGTAATTTTAAGTTGCATGAAATGATGACTTTGGATTTTTATTTATCAATTCATTTTTTAATACAATTGTTATTCTGCCAATCTTCTTTAGAGATGAAGGAACCCAGGGGCTAAACTACTGCAGACAAATCACCTAACCTCTTTTATCCACAGTTTTCTTATGTGTGAAATGAACATAATAACAATGCCTAATTTCTAATGAAGTGATGATAATTAAATAAAATAATTTAAGGGAAGTGCTCAGCAAGCTCCTTTATCAAAGGGTAACTATTATGATTGTTTTACTATAACGAAGGAACTGTTGTTGACATAATAGCTCTGTTTTAGCAGTTATTTGATGAACTCTCATGATTCCTTTGTGGACAAAATGTATGTGATCTGGATAAAGAATAACGATGTGGATCATGCTGGTTGAGCAACTGTAGCAGGAAAGCAATATTGATTCACGGATCTTTGTCACTGCGAAGGAGGTAAACTTCAGAGTTCTGCCCTTGGCCCTGTCTTGTTCAACAGTTTCACCAATGAAATTAAAGAAAAGCATAGGCATATATTTATCCAAAGTTGAAAAAAACAACTAACATGAAATGACAGAATATGAGATCTTAGTGACAAATGGTAAATAAATGTTAAATGCGATAAGAGGACATAAACTGAAACTAATAAGATTATGTATATTTAAAATGTATATTTTATACATAGAGCAAGGGGGAGAAACTGATAGGGAAAAAAGCTCTTATTAGAGACCTGTTTTTTTTTAGTTTGAAATTTATATTATTTAGAGTTAGGTTACCTATTACAACAAACTGAACCAAAAACATATAATGATTCAAACACATTCCAAAATAAGTGTACTGATCAGTAAATATGTGACTCTACAATAAATCTTAAATCAGGTACTATTTTTAAAACAATTAATCTAAAATAATTCGTATGATTTTATAGAATGTCTTGCCCATTGACATATGTTAACTAGATACAATATCATATCTAAACTCAAAATCATATTAATATGTCAAATCAATGATGCCTAAACTTGGCAACACATTGAAATCACATCAGGAATATCTAAAAAAAAAATGCTTCTTGATAGTAATGAAGATAATAATATCGCCAAATATTAGAGGTCAGTTTGCAATGCTTATGCATCACAAGGTAGGTTCAGTTATCATAATGAGCAGCAAGACTGCTGCTCAACCAGGGTGCCATATCCACCAGCAGCTGTGATAACAGTATACAGAGCACAGTGTCCCAACGGTAAATAGATGAGCAACAAACTAGGGAATTCCTTATCTATACAATGAATGGAAAGGAAGAATAAACAATTGGAAGTCTGAGAGTAGCTGCTCCAATAAGATGTTTCAATACTTGCCCAGTTTCTGGACTTCGGCCATTTTTAGACCTGGAAACCACCGACTGGAAGAAAGTCCAAGTTCTCAGGAGAAAGGACTCTGCAACACCACAGAAGGTTTACGTGATGAAGATTCTCCCAATCCTTCCACCAAGGGTGAACATACAGTAGTCCCTGTTACCAAGAAGGGATACATTCCAAGACCCCCAGTGGATGCCTGAAACCACAGATAGTACCGAACTCTACATATACTGTTTTTTCCTATGATAAAGTTTAATTTATAATTAGGCACTATAAGAATTTAACAATAACTAATAAAATAAAAAACATAATTTACTGTAATAAAAGTTATGTAAATGGCTTTGGGGTCATTATTAAGTAAAATTAGGGCTACTTGAACATAAGTTCTGAAATACCATGATAATCGATCTGATAGCCAACACCACTACTAAGTGACTAACTGACAGGGAGCATATACCATGTGGATACTCTGGATGAAGGGATGATTCACATCCTGGGTGGGACAGAACAGGACAGTGCAAGATATTATCACGCTACTCAGAACCGTGTACAATTTAAACCTTATGAATTGTTCATTTCTGGAATTTTCCATTTAATATTTTCAGACCCCAGTTGACTGTGGGTAACTAAATCCACTGACAGTGAAACTACAGATAAGGAGAGCCTACTTTATACTGTAGAATGGAGAATATCTAGACTTCTCTATTGGAGATACGGTCCAAGTTGGCCTAAGGGTCTGAAATGCCATCATGGTCCTCCTGTTAGTGGTGAGGGAGGGGAAGGGAAAGTCGCGGTACAGGAATCATGCAAAGTCCTGGCACTGATCAAGCTCACAGTGAGTCCCATTAGGTCCACATATCTACGTGGTGGTTATTTTCCTGGTCTCCAAATATATGGTTAAAATGGAAATATTAATCGTTGGCAAAATCCCCATATTGGGTTCTAACTCCAAAAGGTAAGAGTTTATTATAGCAGGAAAGTCAAGCGGAAAATTCTGAAACCCCATCTGTTGGCCAGGATACTAAATCAAAAACAATACTGTATCTCAGAAGAAATTAATGCCACTATTAAACGCCTAAGAGAAGCAAAGATTGTGCTCCCTATTGAAATACCATTTAATTTCCTGGTCTTTCCCTCTGTAATACCCAGATGGATCCTGGAGGGTAACAGTTGATGACTGCAAACTCAAACAAATTGTAACTATGCAACTATTATGCACATGTAGTATCTTTGCTAGGGCAGACTAACTTGGCCTTAGGAATGTAATATGATGACTTTGTTTTTCTATATACTTCATTTTCCAAAATTGTCAGGAAAAACAGAGTTCACATTCAATGGGAGAAAGAACAGGGTACATTTAAAGCCTTGTCCAAAAGCTATGTTAACAGTCCTATTCCGTCATAAAATAGTCCAAGACTACCTGGACCATCTATCTGGACCTTCTGCAGAACATCACTCTAGTTCACTTTAAAGATGATATCATTTTAATCAGAAAAAAAAAAAAAATAAATGAGAAGTATTTTGGAGGCCTTGGTAAAATAAATGCATTCCACAGTGTAAAAGATAAATTCTACAAAGATTTAGTTACCTCTTGCATCAGTGAATATTTAATGGTCCCTTAAGAGGCATACCATATCCTCCCCTCTCAAAGTAAAATTCAGATGATCACACTTGGCATCTTCCACTTCTAGGAGACCTGGTAGATCTCTTCATACATACTGGAAGCAAAATAATCCACATTTGGAAATATAGTTCCAATGTACTTACCAACTGACATTGAAGGCTGCCAGCTTTTTATGGGGTCCAAAGAAGGGAGATACTCTACAACAGGTCCAGGCTGTAGCACAAGTAGCCCTTTCAGATGGGCCATATGAATCAAAAGACCCTATGATTAGAGGTACTGCTGGTGGAAAATTTTGCTGCATAGAATTTATAGCAAGTCCCAACAGGAACATCAGAACTAAGGCCCCTAGGGTTCTGAGGCAAGACCATGCCATCTTCAGCAGAAATTATACACCACTGAATAAACCATTACTATTATACCACTAGGTCCTGGTGGACAAAAATCAAGTGAATATGCAACCAGAACTGTATTAGTTGGATTTTTTTCAAGCCTACCAAATCACATGGTTGGGCAAGCCAAATAGTAATCTATCATAAAATGGAAATGGCACACACAGAATTGGGCATAACAGGACCAGAGAGCACAAATAAACTCTATAGACCCTTATGTCATCCACTATATTCCTAGTTTTTCTTCCTCAGTTCACAACTGATGGAAGTGGACAAGAGGCAAAATTGGTTCACATATGATTCAACTCTGATGTTGCTATAAGCCAAATATTAAGTACTGCTGCAGTACAGTCCTACTCAGCGGTGTCTCTGAAAGACAGCAGAGGGGGTAATCCATCCACAGGAAAGTGCTTTGGGCTGTGCATCTAGACATCAATTTCATGTATAAAAAAGTAGCCTGAAGTAGGAATATATATGGATTTATGGACAGTAGAAAATGGCTTGGCTTGTTGGTCAAGGACCTGGAAGGAAAAAAAAAAAAACTAAAAGATTGGGGACAGAAGGCATGTGGATAATCTACAGGAGCAGAGAAAGAGTGAGGATATTTTTGTAATATGTAATTCCCTACCGGAGAGCATTCACTACCAGAAAAAAAAAAAAACACTAAATAACTTAGTAGACGTAATGATTCAACCATCTGATGTCAGCCAGTTTCCATCATCAGACACTCATGTTCGCACAATGGAAACAAAGTAATCATGAGGGCGGGGGTAGAGGATTTATGTATGATCCTAAAAACATGAGCTTCCACTCATCAATGCTTATCTGGCTGCTGCCACTACTGAATGTCCAACCTGCCATCTAGAGAGACCAACACAGAGTCATCACCTAGTAGGCCATCTACCATTCCTCTAGTAGCCCAATAGCCCCTCCACGTCAAGTTGACTACACTGAACTTGTTCCACTTTGGAAGAGGCAGTAATTCATCGGCACATATTCTCTTCTGCCTATGGTGACTGATCCAATTCCACTGTCTCGGGGCTTAGAAACTGTTTGATTTTTCTGGCACTGCATCCCACCTAACATTGCACTGGACCAAGTAACACTTTACAGAACAGAAGGTGAACAGCAAGCATATAAACATGCAATCTACCAGTCCTAAAACATACCATACCATCCAATTGGGCAATGGAATGGACTTCTGAAAGCACAGTTGTGGGGTCAACTTGAAGATGATACCATGCAAAGTTAAGCAATATCCTCCAAATAAAGTATACATCCTAAATTAACAATGTTTTGGGTTTTTTTTTGGGGGGGGGATGTTGGTTGTTTTGGTTTTTTACCACTAAGTAGAATGCAAAGGTCCATGACCCAAGGGGTGAAAGCTAGAGGGGCCCTGCTTAGCCTCACTCTCAGTGACCTACTTATAGAATTTGGATTCCCATCCTCACCACTCAACTCTGAAGGTGTGAAGGCTCTGATTCACCACAGAGAACATTTCTACCACAGACACAGAAAGAGTCTAGCAGCAAAGAGAGCAGCATATAAGGAATGATGACATTGTGGCAGAGAAAACTGACCCCAATCATGAGGCTGCTGTAGGGCTGCTATTACACAATAGTGACAGAGAGGAATACATTTGCAACTGAGATGATATATTGGATATTTCTTGATATCCCTTTCCTAATTTTGATGATATATTGACAATTGTGTAAAAAAATTCATTGCAAAATTATTTTTTGGTTAACAACACAGTTACATCAGTATGGATTTTGCTCACTTCTTGGATATCTTTATAAACTAAACTCTGCCCCTTCCTTGGCCACAGACTATAGATGACCCCATTAGGGATCTCAGTCACATTACTGCTATTGTTAAGCTTTTGACAGAGTGAAAAATTAAGAGCTCTGAGCTCCATCAGAGAATGTCATCTATGCACTATATAACTTTGGCAGGGCAAGAGTCTCAAAGTAAAAATGAAGCATAGAATTCTCTCATTGAATATCTCCTTCTCTTTTAAATAAAGAGCAATAAGTTGCCTCCAATGCAGCAATGTTACGTAATATACCATAGGAGAGAAGGTCGTGCTGATGAGAGAATCCTAAAAGGAAAGTATAATTTCATGAAATATTCTTGTTTTTCTGATATTCAAAGTGCTATGAAGAAAATTACCTTCTCCTCAGGGTGCAGAGAGTCCTTTCACAGAAACCCACTTCTCACTACCCAATAATCAGTCTACTCACCACTAGGATTAAACTCTTTGTGCCCTGTGATCCTGTTTATGTTGTTACAAAAACATGCATACTCTCAAGTACAATTTAGACTCTGAATTATAATTATTTATTTGTATGTCTCTTCCAGTAGAATGTAAACCCCTTGATGTAAGAGACAGTATCATATTCAGGGATGTGTTCCTAGAATTGAGCCTGGTATCTTATACATCAAAAGACCTCATATACATCTGTTGAAATAATAAACAAACAAACAAACAAAAAATAAATAAATATAAACTAAAGGTATTTCAAGTTAGTAGTGTTTTAAAATGTGTATCAGTGATATTTAGAACTCTCTAAATCTAGTCATTCCACTTCAAAATTTTATCCTCAGGAAACATTAAGAAAATATATTCAGACATGTTTAAAATAATTTTTGGAAAAAGACACTTATCACAGCAGAGTAGAATGTAGAAAAAAGCTAAATTTACAATAAAAAGTAACTAGTTTGGTAAATTACTATATATTTATACTAGGGAACACTATGAAACCATGAAAGCAATGCTTGTGAAGAACAATGAGAAATGTTCATTATGAACTCAATTAAAAAGCAGATTACTGTTAAATAAAAGAGGCTATTTCCAAATTTTAAAAAAATCTAAGATGCTAATGAAGGCTAGTTCCATGTGGTGGAATTATGATTTTTCTCATTAAAATATATTTTTCAAAATTTCTACAATGGGCAGGTCTCTTTACTATTCTGAAATTCAAGTTCTTTACCATATAAGAAAAATTCTCCCCACAATATTTTTTTTTCACCACAGAATGATACATAACTCCATATTTTCAATATAGAGATGATTAATACTTCTTGCTCACAGTATTGTAACTTGTAGGGTAGCAGTAAGAGGATGAGGCTAGGGTTAGGAAGAAATATAGCCGAATCAGAATGCCAGTAGTATGCATACTATACTACCGTACTTTATTTAACTTACTTCAGATAGCCTAAAATTATATTAATAATTTTAATAATTTTTATTAATAATAGAATTAATAATTTTCCTAAGTGAAAAATGAATGAAGGCTTTGGGAACCAACCAGCATGTCTAGACCCACTTACAGATATCTGATGATTTCTGAAGCAGAGAAGATAGATGTCTCCCTCAGGACTCAGGCATTTAACACGGCAGAAGAGAACTCTGATTTCCTATCAGTTTTCTATGGAAATTCTCATTTGGTTGAGATTTGAGCCCTTCAGAGTGAAAAGTGAAGTAAAATGAGTGATTGCCCTTACTCAACATGGAAAAAATATATTCACTTCTCCAGTATTTGATTCAGGGTATGAACTTATAGCACCTATTTCTCATCGTATCAGTCAATGCCATTGCAACAAAAATCTGTTGAAAACAAAAACATTTTTCCAGTCTGAAATCCCTAAATATTTAATTGGTTCTACAAGAAATCCCAATTACTATGCCAATAATATAGGAAATCCTTTAGAGTAGGCTAGGGTAGACTGTGAACATTTAAAAATGTTATTACATATTCTTTCATAGTATGCAGTATGTGTACTATCTTTAAAAAACATTGGTTACACATTTTCCAGTTATCCACATTTATATGCAGCCATTTGCAGTAGCACCTTCTATGGATATTAAATGTATATATATGAACCATTTTTCAACATACACTTGATCTATTGTTTATACTCCATTTTAATAATTTTTTTTCTGAAGTAGTAAAATTGCTAAATAGCACTCCCATTATGGAGGCTAAGAACACATCTGCAGATAGATTCTACTCTATAATAAGGAAAACCATCCAAAGGTGATTTGGTTCTTGTCCTCACTTGCACCTTGGCTCCACAGCCTCTTAACCTCAATCACTGTCATTTAAAGAACATTTTGGTTGGTCACCTAAGGAACAGTAATTCATCTTTCAAGTCTTCATACCTGTCCCTGTTTCCCAGATTTTGTCATCACACCATGGTTATTTGGACAGGCATTGTTTGGGAAGCCATTTTTTTCCTCAATAATAAATGTGTCCTTTTTATCACTGAAGAAAGCAAACATTAGGAGCCAGCACCAGGGTCCCATTTTGGACTGTGTGAGGGCTGTTACCTCTGTAAGAAGCTCTAGTCTTTTCCTTCTGCTTTGGTAAAGCAGCCTTTGTGTCAGTTCAAAACCTAACTGGCCTTGTCCTTACATTCACAGTGCAGCTAGTTTCCTTCTCAATATTTTAATTCTTACTTTTATACCACTGATCCACACTCCTAATAAATCTCAAACATATTTTGTTAATTCAAAAGAGAAGATAAACCCCAAAGATGAGAGAAATAGACATAAAATACAGTTTTGTAACCCTGACGTTTATTCAGCACACCTTTTCTTTTCCTTATCCACTCTTGATAACTCAAACCTCTGCCACAAACAAGTGCTGCACAATTTCACCACACTGTTTTCATCTTGCTTTAAAACTCTTGCTAAGTACTGGTAATTGAAGAAAATTCCAAACCTACTGTGATAAAGATGGCTAATGCTGTTTTCAGCAATCAATTTCTATTTTTGAGGGGCACACACTTTCTGAAGAGTTCTAAGGCAAGTGCAATGGTGAGTACAAAGCAAAACAGAATGACAGTCTCTGTTCACAGAGAAATCATTACCTACCTAAAGATAATAGTCATGATGGACTGGAAGAACACTATTTGGGGAAAATGGAGAATGATTTCAAGTTCCAGCTCGTTAGAGGGACTTTGGTCAAGTCAGTTAATCTCTAGAATACCTTTCCTGCCCATCTCTCCAGATGCTGTGTGGCACAAATAACTACAGACTGTGCTTTAGCTGCCAAATGGAAGCCACTGCAGACAGAAGATTGCTGATTTCGGTAGTGGCTTGAAGGATAAAAAGTAATAGTTACTAAGATTTATTGCATACTTAATATATGATAGGAATTCTGCTAAATGCTTTACTTGTACTTTATTTTTTCACCAGAGCAACCTGTTGAAGTAGGCATTATAGTTATCCTATTTTACAGGTGAGAACATAAGGCTCAGAGGTGTGCAATACATCGCCCAAGATTATGTTGCTACTAAATGTTTTAGCTGGGATTTAAATTCAAGTCTCACTGACACCAGAGCTTGTGCAGAAATGTGAAGTCAGTGTTCTTTCTGGCTCTGTAATCTATTCTCTCAAGTCTCACTGACACCAGAGCTTGTGCAGAAATGTCAGTGTTCTTCCTGGCTCTGTAATCTATTCTCCTTTCCCTCTGCTCCCTCTCTCCAACCTCCCTTCCAACTTTCCTTCCTTTAGCATTCTTTCTCTTTCCTGTACACATTTTTCCTATAATATAAGCAAATATTAAGGAATACTTAAGACATACAAAAATGGCATAAAGATTAATAAACATTCACATATTCATCACACCACTTAGGTAATAAAGCATTACCAATACACTTGAAGTCTCCTGAATATCCCTCTCGAATGGCATTCTTTTCCCTTCCTATGACTATGTTTATTCAATTTGCTATTTGTAGTTTCATTACATTTCTTTATGTATTTATTTAATATGGATATATTTTAAATAATATGTAGCATTGTTTTACTTATTTTTAAACTTTCTATAGATTGAATCACAACTTGTAGATTTATTTTATTCATATTATATTGGAAAGATTTATCAATGTTGACATAGTTAGCTCATTCATTCATTCTCTCATGCTATATAATATTCAATTATATGAATATCCCAAAAGTTGTTTATTCTCCAGTTAATTAACTATTAACATTTAGATTGTTTCTAATTTGTTGCTATTACAAAAAAAAAAAAAAAGCTAACAAAAGCACCCTATACACGTACCTGTAGAAACTGCTAAATTATAGAATACACACATTCCCAGATAGCCAGACTGTTCTCTAAGGCAACTGAACTAATTTACACTACCCCAAGAGTATATAAGAATTCTAATTGGTTCTCTATTTTTGTGGAGCACATACTATCATTCTACTTAATAGTTTATCAATTAGTAATGTGATGGGCATGAAATGGCATTTCAATGTGGCTACAATTTATAGTTTCCTAATTATTAGTGATATTAAACTCTTTTCTTATATTTTTGCCCATTTTTGTTTCCTGTTCTATGAATTGCTCATTTTTCTATTTACTTGTTGGTGTTCCCTTATTGCCTTGTAGAAATTAAAGATATTTTCAAGATTCTAATTTTGACATAATTTTGATTTTAATTATATTTAAAATATAGACCAATTTGTGGAAAACTGATATCTTTGCTACAGTGAGTATTTCTACCCATGAATATGGTATAACTTTATTTACATCTTCTTTTTATAATAGAATTTTGCCTTTTTCCAAAGATCATTCAAACTTTTGATAAATGTATTCCTATGTATCCTTTATTTCATTAATATTTTAAATACTTTTTTTAAAACTATATTTCCTAAAAGTTTACTGCTGGATTACATAAATGTAATTGGTATGTGTGTGAGTATGTGTGCCCGTGTGTGTTGATATTATATAAACAATTTTTTTTACATTTTTATCAAGTCCAAAAAATGTACTGGGGGTTCTCTGAGGGTTATTATGCAATATGTATATATGTCTTTGAATAAGGACAGGTTTGTTTACTCCTTTCCTACTCTTGGATTTTTTTTTTCTTGTATGTGCTGGCTAGAACAAATATAAAGGTGAGGGAAAGAAAGATGATAATATCTTTTACTTTCTTCACATATTAAAGAAAAGTATTATATGATCATTATTCTTTATATGTTATATACATTACCTGAAATTTCATGTTAGATCATTCTTGTACTACTGAACTAAATCATTTTACAATAATCTGTATGTTATTACTATTTTTTTAGGTTCTACAGGACTGAGACTACTTATATTTTATAAGATATTTATATTTATTTCCTTAAATGAAATTTAGCTATAATTTTTTATTTTTATATAGTTCATTTATGATTTTAAGAGGTTATAACTAGAATCATAAAATGAGTTGCAAAGTGTTTTTGCTTTACTTATCTCTGGAATAATTTGTAAAAAATTAGAATCACTTAGAGTGAGTGAACTTTGTGAGTGGACTTTAACTACTGATTCAATTTCCTTGTAACAGATTTACACAATTTTGCATTTTTCTTGACTTAGTGATGATAAATTTTATTTTCCTGAGAACATGTCAATTTTATCTGCTTTCAAATTTGCTGACATAGTTATTTATAGCATTTTCTTATAAAACACTATATTTGCTGACATAAAATTACTAATACCTGGTGTACTTCTTGCTATGATCACCTTTATAATAACAATATTTATATCTTTGGTACTTTTTATGATCAATTTTGCCTAAAGTTTGTCATTTTGTTAATCTTTTCTAATATTTTGTTCATTGATTATTTTTATTCTATATTTACATTTTATAAAATTCTGAAGTCATCTTTATTATTATTTCCTTTTTGAATGTATTCTCTTTTTGAATGCTTAGCTCATTTTTATCTTTTTAAAATTTATTATATATGCATTAAGAGCTTTAGTAGATGTGTCCTACAATCTTGAAATTTTCTACTTTTGTGATCATTCAGTGCTAAGTATTTCATGGCTTACACCATAATTTTTTCTTATTCATTATGTATTTAGAAATGTATTTAGAAATGTATTTATACTTTTCTCTCAGTATCTTCTGTTTTTGATTTGTAACTGAGATGCTTTTTAATCAGTGATAATTGTTTGAAATTCATTTCTTAAAATGCACTGAAATTTGCTTTATGGAGTATTCATGATCAGTTTTCTTAAATGATTCATGTATGCTTGAGAAAAATGTTTAGTCTCTAATTTTCAAATGCATGAATATTTTTTCATGCAAAATTTCTCAAAAAAATCAGCAAACTGAGTTCAACAATACATTAATAGGATTATGCATTATAATAAAGTAGAATTTATTCTAATGTTGCAACAATGGTTCAAAATCCACATATCAATCAATATGATTCACCAAATTAACAAAATAAAGGGTAAAATTTATATGATCATCTCAATAGATGCAGAAAAGGCATTTGACAAATTCGATTCTCATTTATGATAAATCTCTCAACAAAGTGGGTATAGAAGGAACATATCTCAATATAATAAAGACCATAAATGAAAGCTCACAGTTAACATTATACTCAGTAATGAAAAGCAAAAGCCTTTTCTTCTAAGCTCAGGAACAAGACAAGAATGCTCAGTCTCCCCACTTTCATTCAACATAGTATTGGAAGCCCTACAAAGAGTAATTAGGCAAAAAAAAAAAGAAAGAAAGAAAGAAAGAAAGAAAGAAAGAAAGAAAGAAAGAAAGAAAGAAAGAAAGAAAGAAAGAAAAGGTATCCAAATGAAAAAGTAGTAAAACTGTCACTATATTCAGATACCATAATACTATGTATAGAAAATTCTAGACTCCACCAAAAAACTTTTAGATCGAAAAAATGAGTTCAGTAAAGTTATAGGACACAAAATCATTATACAAAAACCTATTGAGTTTCTATACACTAATAATAAACTATCAGAAAAATATTATACATTTTTGCATCAAATAAACACCTAGAAATAAATTTAACTAAGGAGGTGAAAGATCTGTACACTGAAAACTATAAGACATTAATGAAAGAAACTAAAGATACAAGTTAATGCAAAGATATTCCGTGTTCATGAATTGGAAAAATTAATATTGTTAAAATGTCCATATTACCCAAAGCAATCTGCAAAGTCAATGCAATCTCTATTAAAATCCCAATGGCATTTTTCACAGAAATATAACAAACAAGCCTAAAATTTGTATGGTACCACAAAAGACCCCAGATAGCCAAAGCAACTTTGAGAAAAACAAAGTAGGAGGCATCACATTCCCTGATTTCAAACTATATTACAAAACTGTAGTAATCAGAACAGTATGGTATTGGCATATAAACAGACACATACATCAATGGAACAAATTGAAGAGCCTAGAAATAAACCCATGCATTACACACATGTCATTAATTTATGACAAAGGAGCCAAGGATATACAATGGGGAAAGGATAGTCTCTTCAATAAATGGTGTTGGGAAAACTAGATAGCCACATACAAAAAATGAAACCAGACCAATATCTTTTACCACACACAAAAATTAACTCAAAATGGATTAAAGACTTGAATCTAAGACCTGAAACCATAAATCTTCTAAAAGAAAACATAGGCACTAAGCCCCTGACATTGGTCTTGGAGATGATTTTTTAGTTTTGACTTCAAAAGCGAAGGCAACAGAAGCAAAAATAAACAAATGAGACTACATCAAACTTAAAACCTTCTGCACAGCAAAGGAAACCAAAAACAAAATGAAAAGGCAACCTACTGAATGGGAGAGAATATTTCCAAATCATGTATGTGATATGCAAATCAAATATCATATATGCAAATCAAATATCATATCCAAAATGTAGAAAATTTGCAAATCATATCATATATATCCAAAATATATAAAGTACTCATGCAACTCAATAGCAAAAACAAGCAATCCGACTGAAAAATGGACAGAGGATGTGAAAAGGCATTTTTCCAAAGACATACAGATGGCTAACAGGTACATGAAAAGATGTTCATCTCTAATAACCAGAGAAATGCAACTCAAAAACACAATAAGATATAATCTCACACCTATTAGAATGACTATTATCAAAAAGACAAGAAATAACAAGTGTAAAAATGTGGAGAAAAGGGAACCTTTTGCACTGTTGATGGAATGTCATTTGTTTCAGTAACTATGGAAAACAATGTGGAGGTTTCTCAAAAAATTAAAATTAAAATTAGAACTATTATGAGTTCTAGGCATTTCATGTTTGGGTATTTATCAAAAATAAAATGAAAACACTATCTCAAAAAGCCATATACACCCCCATCGTTCATTGCAGAATTATTTACAATAGCCAAGACATGGAAACAACCTAAGTATTCATCAATGGATGAATAGATAAAAATATGAGATATATAGATAGATATTGATATATAAATATAGATATAAACGTATAGATATGCATACACACATACACAGTAGGATATTATTCGGCCATAAAAGAGAATGAAATCTTGCTATTTGTGACAACATAAATGGACCTTGACAGCATTATGCTAAGTTAAATAAGTAAGACAGAGACACAGAGGGGGATCAAATGGCGGGCTAGGTAAAAGCAGGATCTGCCCCCTCCAAGACCGCATTAAAATTACAACCGAATAAAACAATCAACTTTGGAGAACCACCTAAAGTCTAGTTAATCATGATACATACATCTGAGGATATAAAAAGAA
The DNA here is from genome assembly GCF_000325575.1 of Pteropus alecto. Taxonomy (NCBI): domain Eukaryota; kingdom Metazoa; phylum Chordata; class Mammalia; order Chiroptera; family Pteropodidae; genus Pteropus; species Pteropus alecto. The sequence continues at coordinate 17,391,910 of NW_006494614.1, read as the reverse complement.
GGCACATCAAGGCCGGTATGATGGGCAGAGACACAAAGCAGGCTGGTCCCGCACCTGCATGTGGCAGTTGAGCACCAGGAGGAAGAGCACAGTTGCAGAGCCCCTGCTAAAGAAACATGAGGCTTTAGCCCCACACAGAGGCTCCCCAGCCCAGGTACCAGTCCAAGGAAGAAGACTTCTCACAAAATCCGACTGTAAAAATCAGTGTGGATTCTTGCTGTATGAGAGAGATGAGAGGAACCTGAAAACACAGACGTCTCCCTTAAAGGACCCACGCACAGACCCACTCGCTGGCAGACACTCACCCTGGACTCCGGCACAAGGTCAGCAGCTTGGGAGGTGGAAGAGACATATAGGAAAAGACTGAGTGGCATGGTACCAGGACAAGGGCTGATGGGACAGCCACCATCCTTCCATTGTTGGACCCCCTCCGAGGCAGTCTACAGACGGGTTCCATCTTGCCTATGTTGAACGCCCCTCCCTCCACTCTGCATGGCCAATTCTGAAGCTGCATTAACTGAGTGAGATCTGTCTGCTCCACCCCGCATCTTCCTGAGACCCTGCCCCACTCAACCCACAAATCACTGGAGATAGTTGCCCAGCTGCCAGCCCCACCCTGCGCCTTCCCTGGGGCATGCATTCATCACCGGCAACAGCCCTGGGCTCCTGTGGCCCACACTGCGGCTTGCACATTTCAGGGAAGACGTCTGGTGGCAGGCCACTGATGTTAGCACAGGCTACAGTGTGTTTTTGCTGTGTTTTGGTGGTCCGTGGGGGTCTGCAGCCCGACGCAGATGGCAGCTGGCCTTGCTGTGATCTATGACTTTTACAAGAGCCCACAGGCTTAGCAACAATTTGGATTCTGCATTGGCCTGATGAGATCAACTCACTCCACTCCATGTCTTCCTGAGACCCTGCCCCATCCAACCCACAAATTATCAGTGGCAAGCCCATTCCCAGGCATCCAGCCTCACCCTGTCCTTTCCCTGGGCCAGGAATTTAACAGCAAATAACAACCTTCAATTCGTGTAGCCTGTGCATCCCAGGAGAGACTGCAGATGCCGGGCCACAAGACACGGCCCGAGTTACAGTATTTCTTGAACAGATCTCGGGTGTCCGCAGGCCCAAGGTGGGCAGTGACTGGCCTTGCTGCAATCTGAGACTTTTATAGGAAGCCACAGATTCAGCACTGGCACAAAAACTGAATCTGCATTGGCCAGGTAAAACCTGCTCACTTTATCTCAGTAACTCCCTGGGTCCCCACACCACCCAACTCACATACCACCCAAAGGCTGTTCCAACTGCAGAGTCTTACTGGCAGCTGATAGGCAGCCTCAGTCCTTGAGGTACACTGATTCTTTTGCTAAGCTGCCCCGGGCTTGGTACTGGGGTAACTGGACCTCAGCTTGCAACACAGTCTTTCCCACTTGCCCCCAGTTCCAGCATAGGCAGCAACCATCCACGAATTGCTCTGTAGCTCCTACCAGGTAGCTCCAAATAATCAAAGGCAGCAGCTGACCTTGACCTACATGGAGGCCCTCCCAAGGGACCAAAGAACCAACACATATGGAGGCTAACATCAGACCACAATGGAGCACCACCTGACTAGATTCATAAGCAGGACACCCAAAGGATGGTCTCAACAGGTACACAAGCCTGCGAATCCTACTCCGAGGGGTCAGCCCCCACACAACAGCTCATACTCTGTGGGTACAGCAAATCCCCAGAGCCAGTCACTCTAAGAACAATCCCATCCACTGACACGCTAACAGTAATCAGGTTTTAGCTACATCAGTAGAACATGCACAACACACAAAGAATATGCCCAGAGCCCCCAGTGCAAGTGATCAGGGAGACTACGCCACTGGGCCACACAGGACACCTACTACATAAAGCCATCTGGCCAATGTTGGGAGAAGTAACAAATCTTCCTAATACATAGAAACAAACACAGGGAGGTACTAAAATTAGAAAACAAAGAAACATGCTGCAAATAAAACAGGAGAAAACTCCAGAAAAGGAACTAAACAAAATGGAGGCAAGCAACCTACCAGGAGACCAAGTTCAAAACACTGGTTACAAGGATGCTCAATGAGCTTAGGGGGAGAATAGATGATCTCGATGAGCCCTTCGACAGGGAAATAGTAAGCATAGAAAAGGACATAGAGCCATAAAAAAGAACAAGTCAGAAATAAAGAATAAAATAACTGAAATGAAGAATACACTAGAAGGAATCAACAGTAGATTAGATGGAGCAGAGAGTAGAATCTGTGAGTTGGAAGACAAGGTAGCAGAAAACAGCCAATTGGAACAGCAAAAAGAAAAAAAAAGAATCAAAAAAATAAGGAAAGTTTAAGAGACCTCTGAGACAACATGAAGCATACCAATATCCTCTGGTACCAACATCATAGGGGTACCAGAAGGAAAAGAGATGAGCAAGGGATTGAGAACCTATTTGAAGAAATAATAGAAAACTTCCCTAACCTACCAAAGGAAATAGATATACAAAGTTCGGGAAGCACAAAGAGTTCCAAACAAGAGGAATCCAAACAGACCCACACCAAAACACATCATGATTAAAATGCCAAGGTTAAAGTCAAAGAAAGACTCTTAAAAGCTGCAAGAAAAAAGTTGCTAGTTACTTATAAGGGTACTCTCATAAGAATGCTAACTGATTTTTCAACAGAAACTTTGCAGGCCAGAAGAGATTGGCATGAAATATTCAAGGTGATAAAAAACAAGAACCTATAGCCAAGACTACTCTACCCAGCAAGGCTATCAATTAAAATTGAAGGTAAGATAAAGAGCTTTCCAGACAGAATACCATCACCAACAAGCCACTATTACAAGAAACACTCATAAGAATGCTAACTGATTTTTCAACAGAAACTTTGCAGGCCAGAAGAGATTGGCATGAAATATTCAAGGTGATAAAAAACAAGAACCTATAGCCAAGACTACTCTACCCAGCAAGGCTATCAATTAAAATTGAAGGTAAGATAAAGAGCTTTCCAGACAGAATACCATCACCAACAAGCCACTATTACAAGAAACATTAAGAGGACTTCTGTTAAAAGAAGATGGAGGGAAAAAAACCCTGTAAATATAAATAATAAAATGGCAATAACCAAGTACCTATTAGTAATCACTTTAAATATAATTAGATTAAATGCTCCAATCAAAAGACATAAGGTAGCTGAATGGATAAGAAAACAAGACCTATACATATGCTGTCTGTAAGAGATCCACTTCAAATCAGATGACACACACATACTGAAAGTAAAGGGACAAAAAAGATATTTCACACAAATGGCAATTTTTTTAAAAAGCTGGTGTAGCAATACTTATATCACACAAAAAGACTTTAAAACAAAGGCTATAATAAGAGACAAAGAAGGGCATTACATAATGATAAAGGGATCAATGCAACAAGACATAACCCTATAAACATATATGCACTCAACATAGGAGCACTTACATATATAAAGCAATTATTGACTGACATAAAGGGAGAGAATGACAGTAATATATTCATAGTAGGAGACTTTAATACCCCATTGAAACCAATGGACAGATCTTTCAGACAGAAAATCAACAAGGAAACATTAGCCTTAAATGACACACTAGACCAGATAGATTTAATAGATTCAATTGATATTTTCAGAGCATTGTACCCCAAAGCAGCAGAATATACATTCTTCTCAAGTGCACATAGAACATTTTCCAGGATAGATCACATGTTAGGCCACAAAACAAATCTCAATGAATTTAAGAAGATTGAAATTATATCAAGTGTCTTCTCTGACTATAATGGTATGAAACTAGAAATTGACTTCAAAAAAAAAAATCCTGGAAAATACACAAACCCATGGAGACTAAATAATATGCTAATAAACAATCAATGGATTAACAATGAGATGAAGGAAGAAATCAAAAGATACCTAGGGACAAATGAAAATGAAAACACATGAGTCAAAATCTGTGAGACACAGTGAAAGCAGTCCTAAGAGGGAAATTCATAGTAATACCTCAAGAAACAAGAAAATCTCAAATAAACAATCTAACCATACACTTAAAAGAACTAGAAAAAGAAAAGCAAGCAAAACCCAAAGTGAGTAGAAGGAAGAAAATAATAAAGATCAGAGCAGAAATAAATGAAATAGAATCTAGAAAAACAGCTTAAAGGATTAATGAAACCAAGAGCTGGTTCTTTGAAAGGATAAACAAAATTAATAAATATTTAACCAGACTCATCAAGGAAATAAAAGAGAGGACCCATATAAATAAAATCAGAAGTGAAAGATGAGAAGATACCATGGACCCCACAGAAATACAATGGATTATAAGAAAATAGTATGAGGAGTTGTATGCCAACAAATTGGACAATCTGGAAGAAATAGACACATTCCTAGAAACATACTATCTCCCAAAATTCAGTCAAGAAGAAATAGAAAATCTGAATCAACTGATTACCACCAACAAAATCCAATTAGTAATCAAAAAACTTCCACAAAACAAAAGTCCTGGACCTATGGATGGCTTCATAGGTGAATTTTACCAAACATTCAAAGAAGAATTAACAATTATTCTTCTCTAACTATTACAAAAAGTTCAAGACAAGGAAGTCTCCCTAACTATTTTTTAGAGGCCAACATTACCCTGATTCCAAATCCAGAAAAGATATTACAAAACAAGGAAACTATAGGTCAATATCCCTGATGAACATTGATGCAAAAATCCTAAACAAACTATTAACAAACCAAATTCACAAATACATTAAAAATATCATACGCCATGATCAAGTTGGATTTATTCCTGGGATGCGAGGTTGGTTTAATAACCACAAATCAATTAATGTGATACACCACATTAACAAATTGAAAGATAAAAATCACATGATCATATCAATAGATGAAGAAAAGGCATTTGAGAAAATCCAGAATCTGTTTTTGAGAAAAACCCTCAGCAAAATGGGAACAGAGGGAACATACCTCAACATAATAAAGGCCATACTATGACAAACCCACAGCTAACATCGTACTCAATGGTGAAAAGCTAAAAACGTTTTCCTTAAGATCAGGAAGGAGACAAGGACATCCACTGTCACCACTTCTATTCAATGTAATATCAGAAGTCCAGTTACAGCAATCAGACAAGAAAGAGAAATAAAAGGTATCCAAATTGGAAAGAAAGAAGTAAACTATCATTATTTGCAAGTGACATGACACTATATAGAGAGAACCCTAAAGATTCCACCAAAAAACTGTTAGAACTGATAAATGAATTCATTAAGTAGCAGGATACGAAATTAATATTCAGAGGTCAGCTGCACTTTTATACACCAATGATGAACATTCAGAATGAGAAATTAAGAAAACAATCCCATTTAAAATTGCATCGAAAACAATAAAATACCTAGGAATCAAATTAACCAAGGACGTAAAAGAACTGTTCTTGGAAATTTATAAGTCATTGAAATAAGAAATTAAAGAACATACAATAAATGGAAACATATATCATGTTCATGGGTAGGAAGAATTAACATCGTTAAAATGGCCATACTACCCCAAGCAATCTATAGATTCAATGCAATTGCTATCAAAATACCATTGACATTTTTAAGAGAAGTAGAACAAATAATCCAAAAATTTATATGGAACTATAAAAGATCCCAAATAGCCATGACAATCTTGAGAAAGAAGAACAAAGTTGGAGGTATCACACTACCTGATATTAAACTACACTACAAGTCTATACTAATCAAAACAGTATGGTACTGGCATAAAAACAGATACATGGATCAATGGAACAGAATACAGAGCCCAGAAATAAATCCATATCTATATGGTTATTTAAATGATGACAAAGGAGGCAAGAATATACAATGGGGTAAAGATAGTTCCTTCAACAAACGGTTTTGGGAAAACTGGACAGATACATGAAAAACAATGAAACTGAACCACCTTCTCACACCATGTATCAGAATAAAATCAAAGTGGATTAGACTTAAATGTAAGACCTGAAACCATAAAAATTCTAGAAGAAAACGTAGGTAGCAAACTGTGATGTTGCTATTAGTAAATTTTTTTTCTGAAATATCTCCATAGACAGGGAAACAAAGGAAAAAAATAAACAAATGGGACTACATCAAACTAAAAAGTTTTTGCATAGCAAAGGAAACCATAAACAAAATGAAAAGACAACCTACTGAACGGAAGAAGATATTTGCCTATGATACATCTGATAAAGGGTTAATATCCAAAATTTATAAAGAACTGAACAATAAAAAAACGAACAATTCAATTAAAAAATGGGCAGAAGACCTGAAAAGGTATTTCTCCAAAAAGGAAATACAGATAGCCAATAAACATATGAAAATATACACAAGGTCACTAATTACCAGAGAAATGCAAATTAAAAACACAATGAGATATCGCCTCACACCTGTCACAACAGCTATCGTCAATAAATCAAAAAACAACAATTGTTGGGGAGGATGTGAAGAAAAGGGAACCCTTGTACATTGCTGGCGGGATTGCAAGTTGGTACAGCCACTATGGAAAAAGATTTGGAAGTTTCTCAGAAAATGGAAAATAGCCTTACCTTTTGACCTAGCACTTGCACTCCTGGGTACTTATCCAAAGAAAACCAAAACAAAAATTCAAAAAGAGCTATGCACCCCTATGTTCATTGTAGCACTATTCTCAATAGCCAAGATATGGAAGCAACCTAAGTGCTCATCAATAGACAATTGGATGAAGAAATTATGATACATGTATACAATGGAATATTACTCAGCCCTAAAAAAATGAAATCTTACCATTTGCAACAAGGATGGATCTAGAGGATAATCTACTGAGTGAAATAAGTAGAAAGAGAAAGATAAATACCATATGATTTCACTTATATGCAGAATCTAAGGAACAAAAGTAACAAACTAAATGAAAACAGACTCACAGATACAGAGGACAAACTGGTGATTGCCAGAAGGGAAGGGAGTTAGGGGCTGGGTGAAATAGGTAAAAGGATGAAGTACAAAACAGTCACAGGGATGTAGAGTACTGTATAGGGAATATAGTCATTATTATTATAATGGCTGTGTGATAGAACCAGATGGGTGATAGAGTAATTGGGGGATCACTTCATAAATTATATAAATCTCTAACTATTGCACTGTATACCTGAAACTAATATAAAATTTACATATATGTATATATGAATAAGTCAGACAGGGAAAGATGAATACTGTATGCTCTCAGTTAGATGTAGAATCTATAAAAATTGTATTTATTTGTTCAAACATATTTAATTGTACATCTGCTTTGGGTTAAGCATTGACCTAGGCAAAAAGCAAGTCAACAAGATGAAATAGCTGTTAATACAACGTATAGTTCTTACCATTCTTACAGACAGGAATTTCAGCATAGTGGATATTATATCTCCCTCTATCTACTATACTATTTCTCTGCTCCCTTTGAAAGCAAACTTGAAAAAGTTGTCCATATTCCCCCTAAAATATCTATTTCCATCCCCATTGAACCTACACTAATGAAGCTTTTATCTGCTATTTCTACAGTGTTAGGGCCACCAACAACCTCCGCACTGCTAGATGTAATGGTCAACTCTCAGAAACATATTAACCTCACCTACTAGCATTTCACAAAGGTAATCCTTCCTATCTTCTTAAAATACTCATTTATTTGACTTCCAAATACCAAACTTTTCTTGATTTTCCACCCTGGCTGGTGCTTCCTCATCTTCTTAACCTTTAAATGTTGTAATTATCCAGAGTCAAGTCATCAAATTTCATGTCTTTTCATCCTTCACATGGCTTTAAATATCATCTATATGTTGATAACTCCTCTATTTATATCTTCATTCTGGACTTTTCTTTGAGTTCTAGAATTTTACATATAGCTGCCAACTCAAACTCATTTGGATATCTAACAGATGTCCTGACATGTCCAAAATCTATGTTCTTCTTAGACTAACCCATTCCCCCTATGCTCCTTTATAATCTTCCTAATCTCAGAAGAGTGAAGTTTCACCTTTCCAGAGATTCAGGCCAGACACCTGACTCATCATCCACTACTTTGTTTCTCTCACACACTACATCCAATCTTTCAACTAATCCTGCTGGCTAAGTCTTTCAAATGTGTCTCCAAAATTCAACCCACTACTACTTGGATCCCAACCCCTAACATCTCTGATCTGGATTCTTTTAATTAAGTTCTAACTAATCTCCCTTGTCTACCCTTTACCCTCTAAGAGAGCTCGTTCAAACTAAAATCCCTCCTGTGGCTTTAGTATCTTAGAGTAAAAGCCAAGTTCTTTAAATAGCAAGCCTCAGCCTCAGCCAGCCTGTGAGCGCCGTGGCCTACCTGGCGTTCTTGGCTGGGCTCCACGAAAACGTTCATTTTCCAGAAGGGGGCCGCCGTGACCCTCAGCAGCCGCAGTTGCAATTTCTGGCACAGGATTACCCAGAGCCTTAAAGTAATGGAATGAGACTCGGGGCCCTCCCTCGCATGACCGCCCGCCCCAGCAGCATGAAAAGTCATTGGGTGTTGATGACCTTCTGCTGTGTCGGCCAGGTTGAATCCCCAGTCTTCCTTGCCGTAACCTCTGAACTGCACCTGGAACAGATGGTCACTACCGAGGCCAGGACCAGGACTCTAGGGCTGGGATCCCTAGACTGGAGCGAAACCCCTCTGAGGTTTGAGAAGGGGGTTGCTGGACCTACCATCTCTGTGCAGGCTGATTTTGGAGTCCCCTGGAATCACTAAGACTCGCAGCATCCGGAGTTGAACCACACCTTCTGGAGCTGTTTGCAGCCTGGCGCCACCCTGTGGCTATTCCTGAGGCGGCACCTGGCATTCCTAGGATTATCTGGCCAGAACCCACACCGTACTCCTTACTGCTTTGCCTTGCCCATCCCAGTGGTAACTGTAAACACTAAAATGACAGCACTTGTCAAAGCAAGGTCTCTCTTTGACTTAATCTTTTGCGATCATTTCCCTTATTCACTCTTCTCCCGCCACACTGGGCCCACTGCTATTTCTGCAACACTTTTAGAGCATTATTGCCTCGAGGCATTTACACTTCCTGTTTCCTCTGACTGGGCCACTTTTCCCTAATTATCCTCAGGGCCAAACCTTCATTTACCTAGAGATTCTCTTTAAAAATATCCAATGTGTGAGGACTTCCGTGGTTCTCTATATTAAAAAATCACCCTTACTATTATTATTTCCTTGGTTCTCTCATCTCCCTAATCCTGATTCATGTTTCCTTACACTACTTATAATTACATAAAGTACTATGTATTTACTTGTTTACCTCTTGTTTCCCCTTCATCCCCAACTCACTAGAATATAAACTTCACAAGAGTTGAAATTATATCTATTGTGTCTACTGCATGCCCAGGGCTTAGAATAAAGGTTAAAATATATGAGACATTCAACTAATATTTGTTGAGTGAATGATTGAGTAAATTTACAAATGGGCATTATAAGTTTCTACAGAAGCATAAAATAGAGGATTCTAACCTAGGCTGAGGGAACAAGAAAGGATTTCCTGAGGAATCTGAAACCTGAATGCTAAGAAGGTGAGTAGGAGTCTTCCAGAAAAAGGGAAGATGGAACGAGCTTACCCACAGAGAGAACAACATTGCCAAGACCTGAGTTTATTTGCTCATTAAACAAATACTTATTAAATACCTGCAATGTACCAGGCTGTGTTCTAGGCATTTGGGACATAAGGGGTAAAGTGGAAAGTTCATATATAAATAAATATTTGGCATATATTCATTAAAACACTATAAAATGTTATAAAATAAATAAATTAAGCTGGGATAGAAAATAAAGAATGATGGGAATATGGAAAGACTATTTAGATATGGTGGATAACACTTCTGAGGAGATACAATTTGGGTAGAGACTGAAGAAAATTCAGGATGTTATTATCTGAGGAAAAAGCAAAAAAAAAATCTATGATATCTTTATCGTTATCTTATTAATCTAACAATCACTGAGAAATGTGTTTTAAAATCTTACTCTAGTGGATTTATCAACTCCCCATAGTAGTTCTGTCAATTTTTGCTTTCTATATTTTGAGACTATTTTAAATATGTCTGTTTATA
>NW_006494614.1:17346643-17381737 GCF_000325575.1 Pteropus alecto | reverse complement strand
ATCTTTTATCCTTAAAAATAATTTTTAAATTAAAGTATATTTTATTAGGTATTAATCTGCTACATTTATTTTTGTTAATGATTCTCAAATACAGTTTTTCCACTGTTATACATTCTACCTTTCTCTGCCCTTAACATTTTGTTTTATATTTGTTTTCTTGAAATAGCTCAATTGTAAAATATCCAATTGGAGATTCTTTTTATTGATGGAATATTTAATCCATTTGCATTTATTGTAATTACTAATATTTGATATTGCCTTTATCGCAATTTCTTTTTCTATTTATGCTTAGTTGATATTGGATTATTTAATTCTTTTACCATCCCCCTTTTTTACTTCTATAAGGAAAATGTTATATGCTATTTCTTTTTTTCAGTAATTCCTTCTTGACTTTTTACATGTACATATTTCACTATAAGTCCAAAGTTAATGAAAATATCAATTTTCTTTTGGGCAACACAGAGACTTTAATTTCAAATTTACTTTCCTATTCAGATGATTTAGTTCTCTCTAATTTTTATCTCCCAAATTTTACATTATTTTTAATACAAAAATATTTATTTAGAAATAACCACATTTACCTTCTCTTTTTGTATTTTTTATCAATTCATCTCGCTCTCAGTGCTACCTTTTGAATTTATTTGTTTTTCCTGAAGTATAACCCTTAAAGCTTTTCCATCAAGAGTCTATTAGAAACAAACATTTTCATGTTTTTATGAAAATATAGTTATTTTATCCTTATTAGTACGTGAAAGATAAATATTTATTATTCCATATTAGTATATTATTAATGTCAACTAATTTAATTAGTTTTAAGTAAATTATTATTATTAAGTGAGGATAAATACTGAAAGTGACATCACGGAAATCTATTCTTTCCCAATGAAAGATAAAGATTAGGCTCCTGTGCTTGATAATGTACTCTGATCTTTACTTTCATCTCTTGACATAGAGAATAAAAAACAAATAATTATACAATGACATTATTGTACAACAAACTTTTACATAATTCATGTATTACATGTATATCAAATGACAGAACTAGGACACAAATATTGTGAATTTTTAACACATTTGATATTAAAAATAAGTAAAACAAATTAATGTAAATTAACAATAATTTTAACTCTGTTTTAAATTTTAAAAATCTAGTCTCTCAAAGAAAATCAGAATGACTCTAGGAGGATTCTCTCCTCAACACAAAATTTATAAACATTTAAAAAATATTTTTCTTTGTTATTTCAATTAAGATATCTCACTACTTTGCCAAGACAAAAAAATGACAAGTATTTTTTCACTCGTTTACAAGGACAAAGCAGAAAACATATTATTTTTCCTCAAGAGAAAGTGTTTCCATCCAACAAGCTTTGTTACCATCAATAAAAGTGACAGGATGAACACTCTTGACAGCTGGTTATTGACAAAAGCAGTCTCAGAGATATGACAAGGATTTGCTACTCAGAATGACTTCTGATGTACACCATCATGTAAGATCATTTCTCTTCTTTAGCAGATTTGGATTCTGATTTCATTACCTATTAAAACTAAACAGAAATCATCTTGACACTCTTCTGTTTGCATTAATAACAACAAAAAAATTAAGTTTTATTTGTTTTGATAATAAAAATATATACATATATAATCAAATAGATGATTTCTGTTTTTTCAGTGTAAGGTAAAGAAAAGTGAAATCTGAACCATCTTAACCAGTTTTACGAAGATCAACATGAACTAGCACGGTGAAATAGAAATGTAATCCATTTAGACATTTATATCCTGGCTCTGCTAGTCACTACTTGGGTTACCTAGAGAAGCACTAATCCTGTTGCAGTCTCAGATTTCTCAATTATAAAATTATTCTAAAAAATTAAAGACCTAACCGATAGAATTGTGGTGAGAGTTAAGTAGATAAAGCACCTGGAACATAGGTTATCAATTACCTTTCACTATAAAGGGTGCTTATGGAGGGGAAAATATAACCATGCAAACGCATGTACATACATGTATATTTATGTATATATATTTATATGTTTGTGGATGTGTGTGTGTGCATATATCCTCTTAGGAGGCATTTCACAAAGAAATGTTCAGTGACACATGATATAATTAGTGAACAAAACACTGGAATAACTTGTTAGCCTCAAAATAAATCATTCCTTGAGGAAAAGATGCTCACCCTGTTGAGAGGGATAAGATAGTCATTAGGATTGGGGAGAAATGGCTTCAGTTCTGATGATAAATAGAAAATGGACTTGTGACAGTCAGCTCAGGACAAAAGTTGGACTCCAAAAAGAATGGGGGAAAGAAAGGAGAAAAGAACCATAGGCATTATTATCAGTAGTATAATGAAGCTTGCACAAATTGTAGTTGAGATGGCATTTTATGACTGAGGATTATTTGAAGGTACTTCAACTGCCATGGTCATTGAGGTCAACCCTACCCCCATATACATATATTTTTAATGATGAATTTCTGAAGGGTGTTTTAACAAGACACTTTGTAAAACAGCAGAGCAAGTATTTAAAATATTTATGTAATAAGAACTATACACTGTTTACTATTCACATGATGATCTAAGCATAATTACATAGAACAAACTTCAAAGTATACCAGTGGTGCTTTGATATAAGCATCCTGTTTCTCCTTTCTTGGAACATATAAAAATTTCACATGTACACAGGGGCCATGCAGGTAACATAAGTGTACAAGTGGGATAAATCTATGACGATAGAAAGTGACATCATAAACTGGGAGTATTAGTGCCACATAAAAGCATTCACACTGAAGTTTTTCAAAACCTGTGCTAGCCAAACAAAGCACACTTCTGGCAGGATTTAGTAGTTTTTAGCGTTCTTTGTCTAAACAGGGCTAGATTCTCCTGATCTTCCTACACATAACCCTTTTGCCACCAGCAGTCCTCTTTTGAAATGGCTGCTCCTTTTATCCAAGGCATTTGTAACTAATTGCAAAGCAGTCTGCCTCTGTTTCCATCTGACAGAAATTTACCATTAAATTTCTAATCTTTCCTCAAACATCTGCACTTATTTATTAATCGTGCACAATTTCTATCTCTTTATGCAGTCTTTTTCTAGAGACACTGTGTTGACTGTCTATATGTGTCCTTTCTAACTTCTCCAGTACTAGCAACACCAGAGCCACTCTATAATAGAAACAAAGAACTTTTCTGATTTGATCACAAGTCAACTCCGTACCAGCCCCTTTACCCCCACAGCCCTTTCACTGTTCATCATGCAATGATTTGGTTTAACATGATTATTCTTGCTGACCATAGTGGATCAAAGTATCGATAACAGATACAGGCGTGGGTCTTCCAGGTGAGCTTCTGACTTTCAAAGGCAACTTACTATAAATAATTAGAATAGCTTCAAAGATAAGGAACTAGATATTTTTATAAAAAGTTTTGTATTCCTAAGGGAGTAAGGGCAGTCTCTAGCCAAATCAAGCAGCAGATTTCCCATGTTCCCCTTTCTCATATCTAGAGTCCTACCTGAAAGCTAAATATTTTCCCAGACAGATGAGAAGAAGATAATTTGGTTTGACAATGGAGGACCTGGATATGAAAGTATCTCAAGAGTTTGTAAGGTAATCAAGAAATATTGTTATGGGGCACTGTTGGGCTTAAAAACTTAACATTCTGGTTCAGAATAGCCACTATTTATGGATTTTGCTTTTATTTTAATTCCATGTCTTTTAAGATATGGAGTTTTCAGGCTACTGGAATATCAAGAGATGAGGTTTCCCTCAGTCTCCAAGTGGGGAGGAGAAAAGTGTTAAGCTGAGGGACAAGTATGACTCTACAAAGTGACCAGGGCTCTCTGTCTGTGCCCTGAGCATTTCTAATGACAGTTTGTCCACAAGATATATCTTAGGAGTTATTCACTCATTTTTAAAAAGTTCTTTTTCCTAATGTGATAGGCAAAAACAACTCAAGGAATTCTCTCACAAACTGATACCAGTTTATATGTAGCTAGTAATACTATGAAGCTAGAAGGAATACTAACCCTGGATACCAAAAGAACTTAAGTATGTCTTGTCTAAATTCCAGTTAGAGGTTTCCATGTTGAACTAACATAAACAGACCAAGTAAGAACCAAGGATAACATTTTAAATACAATCTCAGTATATTCTGAGATATTCTGAAAAGATTATTTATAAGAAAACTTAAACTATAGATTATTGTTAAGCACAGATTTATAAAAATTTGAATCTAGGAGGAACTAAAGGTTTATCTCATCTATACTCTTATGCACGTCTCATTTTTCCCAGACTCCTTTGCACTTAGCTTGCAGCCTTGTGACTAGCTCTAGTCAATGGACAATGAATAAAAGTGATACATTACTTCTTAGCTGAGCTCTTAAGATCAATTTACCTCCCCCATGTCTCTCTTCTCCTCCTCTAGCAACCTGACTTGTGTGTGACTTCTGACAACTTGCATTGGAAAAGAAATGTAAGAAAAAAAAACAGTTGTTTTATTAAAGCACTGACATTCTGGGGTTTGTCTGCTGTGACAGTTAACATTACTTAACCTAACACATATAGCATGAAATATGCTTCCAATATAACACAACCTAAAATATTTGACATTGATCTAAGATCATAAGGCAAGGTTGGATATCAAGAGCTGGAAAGATAGAGATACAATCCTGCATAGGTTATATATTTGTTAACACTAGAAAAGTAGGGGAAAGATGATGTACTACTGAACTTGTAGTTGTTAGAAGAGGTCGTCGAGAGGATGTGACCGCTAATCTGTGAACTGGACCTAAGCAATTGGAGGTTCTTCACCACAACCACTGTCCTTGGAATATATGTTCTGTCCCCATTTCCACAGTGGAAGCCATTTTCAAGAATGCAGTCTTAAGACAGCAATGTGTTGTTGAGACCATCTGGACAGTGTATGTGACAACTTTTTAAGGCCTCTATATAAACTTTTAAGATTCTGGCGGGCAAGTGCAGAAATCTACTTGTCTTGCAGCTGTCCAAGACAAATCTCATGAGTAAGTTCCCTTGCTTATTAAATCTGCCTCTGCCAATCTGGAGTGGTCTGCCTTATTCTTCAATCTCTCACTGTCCTTTGTGTAAGGAGCCAATTTGTGAACCAACAGTAGTTCCAGGAAAATAATGTATATTGGCTGTATTTGACATCATATTACAAGAAAGTTATTGGCACAGAAATAATTAGCTGGTTTGCAAGCAGAAATTTGGGCTTTCCATGATTGGAAAAACTTACACCTTTCAGATTCTGACAGTGAGAGAATGGATTAAAATTGGCTTTCAGAGACAAAGGCCAGTATACTTTTTCTAGTGGATAAAATGAAATAGAGAAAAGAACAAATTACAGGTGTGACTGATGCATATGTTCCAGAGAACCCCAGGATAGCTTCTAATATGCAGGGAGAGATACATGGAACAAGAAAAGGAAAAAGCAGATTCTAGAATCATGATTTATGAGACCGACTGCAAACCAATAAATCAGAAGCTTACCACATTTTCAAAGAAACGTTTATTATAATACTGGATTATAAAACACCTTGGATTGTTTCAGACTTAAACAAACCAACAAACAAATAAGAAAATACTGTGAGCCCTCAAAATTATGAGAAAAAGTGAGTTTATAAAGCTTTTTATTGAGCATTGTTTCCAATTCCTATTTCAAATGAGCTACGAATATTAAAAAAGATGGACCATCCCAGAAGGCAGGGCCAAAGAATAGGGAGAACAATAGATATAGAAAGTCTTCCAGAGAAGAGCAAGAAAATTAATCAAGGAACATCTGCTACCTCAGCATAGGAGGTTTTAAAAAGTCTGTCCAGTGAGATTCTGGAAGTACCTGCTATCTGCCACCCAGTCTGCCTTTTTCCTGGTAGAATTGTTTATTACATTTATCTTGTTTCTATTCCATTTTTATATACTGATTTAGACAATAAGTAGAAAATTCGTCTTTTCAGTTCATACATCTCTAACTCAGGATGACTTATAATCCTGGAGATCATGGATTCGAATATTACTCAGGAATTTGTTGGAACATTAGGTTGTCTCACTTAAAGAGTTATCTGTTTTCCTTATGTGAAAAAAAAAAGAAAATTTATTAGACTGTTCCAGAGATAACTAGTGTTTACCAAATATTCCATGCATTTGCCAAGGAATTCTATTCTAGAATTGATGGAATAGCTGAACAGCAGACTAGTGTTCCTACCTAGAGCAAGTACAAAGGCAAAAGAAAATAGTAGCATTCATTCACCTGAAGGTAGCAAGAAGCTTCTCAGGTAAGAAAAATAGAAGGAATAAGATTCTGGAGACAAAAATAAGCTAGCTTCTACAGCTACTTTTATTTGAGATCTCTTAATGATTCTTTGCACTGACAGATGGTAGAAAATTCAGTGAAAACTATGGTAGAGGACTGCTATTGTAGAAGCATGTCAACTACATGACTAATATGGCCAAAACTGAGACATTATGGGTCAGCGGGCTAACAAAAAGGAAGAGCATCTGAAAAGCAAACAATTCATGAGACAAAATTTAGAATCTGGTTCCTATTTCAAGTAGAATAAGACAGATTCCTATTTGAAAACTCTATCGGGACAGGTGTAATCATGAAGTGGACTAAAATTTTTCAAGGTTGCAATTCAACAGTGACTGTGCATAGTACCTAGTTGAAGTAAGGTGATCAGCTACCAATCTCTTGCCCAACAGAGACAGAGAATTCCCTTTTATTTAATGCCTAGCATTAAATTAAAAACTCACTTAGCAAGACAAAAGAAGAAAGAAAATAAACAATGGAAGGACACACACTGGTGATCCTGATTTAGCACTATCTCTTAAGACTTTTAAAATGATTATGATTGATGTGTTCAAGAAAATAAAGGAGAAATGGACAAAATAAATTAAAATATGAAAAATTTAACTAGCAAATTGAAATATGTAAAAAAGAAAATTGCAAAAGAAAAATGCAAAAGAAAATTGCAAAAGAAAAATGACACAAATCTAAAAATAAAATCTCACCCCATGAGTTTAACAAAAAGATTAAACACAACCAGCAGAAGATAAGATTAGTGCATTCAGATAATCAATAAAAAATAAGCATACGGGGCTCTACATTTCCTTTGCACTTAACTAGGGCCACGTGTCTTTGAGGTCAGACAGGTAGACACTAGCACACCTCCTGAATCCCTCTTCCCTTCTATGACAGAATCATGTGGTCCAAATGGCATACCCATAAAAGGTAGTCTCCATCAACCTGAGTCACTGAATGACTCTGTCAATCACATCTCTCCACAATCCCTATAAACGTATGTGGGACATGAAACATATGAAAGAAATAATCCTCTTTTGTGTTAAGTCATTGAAATTTTGTTTGTTTTTCTGCTGTGGCAGTTATTAAAGCTTAACTTAGTGAATATACCTATAGAAAGTTAGTAGATGAAATCTGATGATTCTGCCTCAATTGTTTTTCTTTTCTTTTCTTTTCTTTTTTAGGTGAGGTAACCCTTGGTCGACCTCACAGATTGCAAGGACCTTGTCAGCTTACAATCCCTTATTTTTTATTTTTTATGTCTACAGCACCTGGTCTTCCTAGGTGGTTTTCCATCCAAGTACTAACCAGGCCCGAACCTGCTTAGCTTCCAAGATCAGATGGGATCAGGCTTATTCAGGATGACATGGCCATAGACTCAATTGTTTTTCTATAAGCTGAACTAATCAAGTTGCTCATAATATTAAACAACAAACTATCTTAAAGTTCAAGTTAGTTTTGTTGTTTGTTTTTGTGTTTAATTTGCATTATAAATCACATTTTTGTTGGCTGAGATTATAAAAAAGCTTTTGTTACTGAAGGATTTGATAAATTCTCTGTTCCTGGGCCCCATAGCTATGTAGCAAAAACTTGGTCTGGCCCTTTATTCTGATCACGGTAACATTATTACAATTACTACCCAAGCAAATTAGTATCTACATAAAAGCTAAACACTTCTGATATATATACACTTATGGACATAAAATGAGATATTTACCCATGGTTAATTGGTCCATGAGAATTACTTTTTGTCATCAACTACATGTAATATAAATAAATACGCTTTTTTTTTTTTTTGGAAACCATTAGCAGGTATTCATTTAAAACTCAAGTTTTTCTCTTCGGAACATGCCAAATATACAAAAACCCATTACATCTTCAGAATATAAGTCAGCATGTTTGCTTCAGAGATCCTTCCCGGTTTCATTGCGTTTAAAGGCCATTCATCTGAAATCAGGTTGTTAGACTTGATATCTAAGGCAGGAGAACATAGTGAATTGATATTCACCAAACGTAGTTTTTGGAGTCTAATTGCCTTAATTCAGATTCCATCTCTAACAATAACTCATATAATCTCTTAAACTTCTTTATGTCCCATTTTCCTCTATTTATTAGTATAGACTTAATAATATTGACTCATAGGATTGTAAGGATTAAATATGATAACATATGCCACGTAGTAAATGCTCAATAGTTGGCTGTCAGGAGTAGTAGCTGTACCACAATGCCATTATATATAGATATAGATATAGATATAGATAGATATAGATATAGATATAGATATAGATATAGATAGATGATAGATAGATAGATAGATAGATAGATAGATAGATAGATAGACAGACAGATAATCTGTATCTCAGTACCATGTAGTCAAATAAAGTAATTGAAGAAAGAAGCCTTCAGAGTTGCAATAAGTGATAGGAACTAGATACACATAAGCTGAAAACAGAAAAGCTGATCATACATTAGAAAATAAGTAAAAAAAAAAAAAAATCTATAAATAGTGGCTATTCTGAACCAGAATGTTAGGTTTTTAAGCCCAACAATGCCCCACAACAATATTTCTCAATTACCTTACAAACTCTTGAGATACTTTCATATCCAGGTCCTCCATTGTCAAACCAAATTATCTTCTTCTCATCTGTCTGGGAAAATATTTAGCTTTTAGGTGGGACTCTAGATATTAGCAAAAGAAGCCTGGGAAATATGTTGTTTAATTTGGCTAGAGATTGCTCTTTCTCCCTTAGGAATACAAAATTATTTCAAAATAATGTATTACAATGAATCCAATATATAAATCAACATTATTTTATATATTGTATATCTTTATATTTTATAAATATCTATTCCCTATCTGCTATGTACCAGGAACTCTTCTAGGCACCTGAGATTAAAATTGGCAAACAAAGCAAGATTACTTGCTTACGTTACAAGTCACAAACTATCCATTATTTTAATAATATCCTATTGGCTACATAGGCCAGCCATGACTCAGTGTGGATGGAGATTCCACAAGGCATAACTACTAAAACATGAGGAATATTGGGGGTAAATTTGGAGGGTGGCTATCTCAGTTTGCCCCCTGGACTACAATAATTCAAATTTCTCCCATATGCAAAACACTCATTTCCTCCCAAGAAGACCCCAAAAGTCTCATTCCCTTATAGCATCAAAGTCCCAAATCTTACCATCTAACTCAGGTCCAGGTGCAAATGAGGATCTATGAACTAAGCAGATAAGTTATCTGTGCACCATACTCTCAACATTTGGGATAGGAAAAGGATAACCCTTATAAATTGTCCCATTGGGGAAAACAAAAAAGACAATGGGAAGCATGTAGGAGTCACTGGCCCACAGCAATTCTGAATTCCCATAAAGCACATATTTCCAGTTTTTCATTAGGATTAAAAGCCAAGACATGATTCTTTATGGTTCTTCTCTCTCTGCACTCTGGGCCCTTACTTCTGCTCTTCCAGTCATTTGTTTTCATGTCAGGAAATGTAGCCCGTGTTTGCAGCTGAGTCATTTTATCAGTTTGCTTCCTGTATGTAAAATGATTGGGGATCCAAATTCCTGTTTTTATTCTATTGTCCCTGTTCCTTTCAGATCAAGCTGGCAGGGTTTCTGTCTTTGAAATTTTCTTAAAATGTCTTTGGTCCCTTATGAATCATATTGGGTTCATTTCATTAGACAAAAGCCACACACTTAAACATCTTCAATATAACATATTTGTCTACTTTTGGGTTAAGCTGAGGATGTGAGAACAAAGTCTTACTATTTAACTGAATGGGTCTCTGAGTCTACTCCCTTATATCTTTCTGAGTTTTTAACAAAGGATTTTATCATCACAGTTGTGGTTTTATTTTTAAATCATAAAAATAAGCATTTCTTAGCTCTCACAGTTTCTTATCTCACATAGTTGAGTCAAGTATTCAGGAGTAAGTTACCTGGATGATTCTGGTTAAGTGTTTCTCATGAAGTTGTGATGAAAATGGGGCAAGGAATGCATTCGAAAGCATGGATAGGGGTGGAAAATCTACTTTCAAGATAGAGCACTCACATGGCTGGCAAGTTGTTTCTGGTTGGCAAGAAGCCTCGGTTTATCCTCAGGTATCACTTTCCACAAGGCTGCTTGAGTGTCTTCATGATATGACAGATAGCTTTCCCCGGAGTAAATGGTCCAAGAGAAAACAAGGAGACAAGGTAGCAACTGAAATATTAATTATGACTTAATCTTGGGAGTCAGACAATACCACTTGCACAATATTCTATTTGTCATATATGCCATCAATGATTCAAAGTGGGTAGGTACTACACCAAGACATAAATACCAGGAGAGGTGAAGGAGCATAGGGGGCCATCTTAGAATCTAACTCCAATACTGCCTCTAGTGAAAGAAAATAGATATTAAACAATAAATATCATAGGTAAAGTATATAGTATGGTTGAATGTGTTAAATGCTTTAAATAAAATAAAGGAAAAAAAAGATCAGCATTAGAGGATCAGGAGAGCAGTTTGCAGTAATAGGATAATTAGAGTAGGGCTCATTTAAAAGATAATAGTTTTGTAAAGAATTGAAGAAAGTAATATAATACTGATATTCTAATACTGTACTGCTATATTTCACTTATTTCAAAGAGTATCATATTTTCAATCACCGAATCAATTTAATGTATTGATAAAACATATTTCTTGTTATGGCTAAGACTGCATACAAAGCTCATAATAGCCTCTTTCCAAGGATTTGTTGCTCACAAGCCTTGTATAAGAGGATTACAAGTTAGTAGTAGAAGGATTTACAGTAATTCTTAGTGATCTGTTATTTATTTGTGATAAACCATTTTAAAAAATCACCGAGCTATTCCTTCTGCTTAAAAAAATGGTGTCTAATATTTGATGCATATAAATATATAAGATATATAATTAATGGAGTATAATAATAAAGTCAATTTGCATATTTTTAAACTTATAAAAATAATATATTGCATGTAGCCCTCTGAATTTGTGTTTCTGAGATTTACTTGTAGTATATATTTTTTTCACTCAATTTTATCTATGTCTAATATTTCATTGGGTAGGTAGAACAAAATTTATACTTTCTATGGCCAATAAATGTTTAGTTTCAGTCATTTGTGCAACTAAAAATAATAATGATGCTGGAAAAATCCTTGGATAGTCTCCTTGGGTAGGAGTGAAGTAGGTCAATACACTATTTAGAATAAAAATCATAACTATGAAAATAGATACCGAAGAATAAATTTACCAAAAGTTTTATAAGACCTTTCTGTTGATAAATTTAAAACCTTATTAAGACAAATAGAATACAAATAGATATGTACCACGTTCATCAATTGATTGACATAAATTTCCAATTCTTTTAAAATTAATCTATAGATTACTGTGATTTCAATAAAATTTTTTCATAGTTTCAAATACACTTTAACAGCTGATTATAAAATTAATATGAATGTACAAAAACCTAATAGCTGAGACACTCCTGACAAAAAAGACAAATAAGTTTGAAGAAGTTTCCTATCCAGACATAGTAAAGTTCAAAACCATCTTATTTTCATTATATATGATGATTACTTTTTTCCTTAAGTAGATGTATCCTTCTGGGGAAAAAAAAATTCAGTATCAAATAGATGTGGACATCTTAGCCTCATTGTGTGTCAAAATTGCAATAACTATTAAAACAATATTTTTAGCATATAAATTAATTTTCTCTCAATGGGACTAAATAATTACAGAATAAAATTGTTGAATTAATTATCTGTATAAATTTTAATGATTATTATCAAGGATAGTTGTTTAATTTCAAAGATGTTCTCATAGACTTTTCAGAATCTGTTCTCTGAGGTGATTGTCAGTTTCATTATTGTGTGACCTGAGAGATCTAAATGCCTTTGATCACACACCTAGAAATATGAGAGAAAGAATAAATTTTCTATAAAATGATGCCGGCTCAGTGAGAACTCTATCATTTCACCTGACTCCATGTTTTGATCTCTTCCCATCATAACTAGATCAGAGTTTGTAATGAAATATCTCAATTTCTCCTTTGGCCAGTCACAAATTCAATATAGTTGCTTAATAAAATCAATGACACAACAATTTGTAATAAACAAAATTTTCAATCAGAATACAGCTTCTGAATATATATAAATGCACATAATATGACACATGTTCAACTGGCTTACAAGAGAAACACAAAAAACAATGCTTCACTTAAAGGATTATCCATTATATATTTTACAATTTCTAGTATTAGTATTTGCCTTTTTTCCCTCAAAAATGTTACATTTTCATTTGATTTAATTACTTCCTTTAGGCACCCTTATCTAATCAGATAAAGAACTCATCACCCTCTCTTCGTATGATGCTAGCATCCAGTATCACATCTATCATAGTTTTCATTGTCCCTTGTTCCACCAAACTGTTTGCATGACTGTTTTTCATTATAAATTATAATCTCTTGGGAACATAGATGGAATCTTATTCATCTGTGCGCCACTAAGGGAAGATAGAGGGCTTTCCTCACAAGGAACATCAAATTTTTGGACTGTTATTTTCCCTGGCACATGAACCATAATCTATTTCCTTTTATAATCAATTCTTTCCCAGTTTCCCCTAGTTTTACTTAAAGATCCAACATTGTTGATTTTTAAAAATCATTATGTGATCTTTTATTTCTGCCTATTTATGATTTTTATTGATCCATGCTACATTTACTTAAGGTTTCCCATGTGTCAAGCACGGTGCTAGGTACTATATATATAAACATAAAGAAGATATAGTCTGCCCTTAAAGAATTCAAAGACCAGTTAGACAGAATACAAACACTAATAATTACATTGCAATGCAGTAAGTGCTATGATAGAAAAAGAGTGACCTGAAAATATATATTTAGTGACTGGTTCTGGCTACCTGAGAAAAGATTCAAAGAAAGGGGGATGTATGAGCTTAACAAATTGGCAGATTTTGCCAGGTAAATAAAGCAGGAAGCATATTATAGGAAGAATGTGTGCAAGCCATGTAGTCAAGAAAGGATCGGGCAGATCTAGTGAATAAGGAGCTACTCTCTGTGTGTGGAGCACAGAGCTAGAGAACCAGAACAGATCTTAGAAGCAATGTTAAAAAATGTATACTTTATCTGTGGCAACACAAATGTAGAAGAAATCTTTAAACAAAGCAGAGACATAATCAGTTTTAACTTTAGTAACATCACGCTGGTTACAGGATGAGGATGGGTTTGGAGGTGAGGAAAGTTTGTGGTAAAAAGACCAGTTAGGAGCTTTTAAAATCTTCTAGAGAAAAGATAAGATGACCTTTCAAATGGTGGAGGCGTTGTGGGGTTCAAAGATTAATTTGGCTTATATCAGTGAAATAGACTCAACCAAGTACAGTGAAAAGAGAAAATCAGTAGAACGAAGGCATTAAGGGTGATTTTCTGTTTCTTCTGTGAGACACTGAAAATGAGAAGAATCTCTCTAGGTTTAAATAATGTTTGGTGAGTCTAGGTAAACTGTTTAGTAGATAAATATACCTGGAATTCAAGAGTAAAGTTGAGATTGACTGATTAGAAGTTGTCTACTTGAACTGATAATTAAAACCATGAGAGTAGATGGAATCACCCACAGTTTATAAAGAAAATATAATGAAAGAGGAAAAGAGTAGACTTTAAGTCATCTACCAATATATAAGTAGTGGCCAGGGGTGGGGGTAAACCTGTGAAGAATTCCAGATAGAATAATCAAAATAATAAGCCA
This sequence comes from Pteropus alecto, assembly GCF_000325575.1. NCBI lineage: Eukaryota > Metazoa > Chordata > Mammalia > Chiroptera > Pteropodidae > Pteropus > Pteropus alecto. The sequence goes on along the minus strand of NW_006494614.1, from coordinate 17,367,651 downwards.
TGAGAAAATAGGCCATCAAAAACTAAATGCTCAGATGAAAGAATAACTCAGTTAAATTTGTCAAATAAGAAACTGCCATAAAATTTAGAAAAGCCATTCAGAGCAATACAAGAGTCAGAGACTAGGTTACTGAAGTTTTAGGGGCAGGCATGAAAGACATAAAACTATTTTTCACAAGAATGATGCTGAAAGAAAGGAGAGCAATAATGGCAGTAGGTTGAGCAGAAGGTTAATGGAAGGCTTCTTTCTCAGCAACCTGAAAAGGTGCTAAAAAATACGTAAAATTGATGGTAGAGAATAGGGAAGATAATGAGATAAAATTCCTGTATAAATGATAGAAACTGAAATATTGGTATATTAGCTTCTTATTGATGCTATAGCTTGGTAGTTTACAACACAAATTTATTATTTTATAGGGAGGTTAGAAGTCTAAAATGGGTTTTAGGGGGCTAAAAATCAAGATGTCAGTAGGGCTGAGCTCCTTTATGAAAGTTTTAGGGGAGAATCCCTTTGCTTGTCTCAAGAATCTAGAGGCTACCAACATTCTTTGGTTTGTGGCCTCATCATCCATCTTCAAAGCCAGCTCATACCATACCATCTTCAAATTCTCTCTCTCCTCCCTCCTCCCTCCTCCCTCCTCTCTCTCTCTCTCTCAATCTCGATTCCTCTCCACTGCTCCTCCCCCTACCCCCAGCTTCCACTATAAGATCTTCATATTTCCTCTGATTCTGAACCGCCCCCCCCACCTCCCTCTTATAAGGATCCTTGTGAGTAAATTGGGCCAACCCAGATAATCCAGGATAATTTCCTTACCTCAACATATGTAATTCAATCACATCTGCAAAGTCTCTTTTGCCATGAAAGGTAAAATATTCAAAAGTGTCAGAGATTAAGATGTTGACATTTTGAGGGGACCATTATTTTGTCCACCACACTGGGTAAGGGTGGAATAATTAAATTGGGACAGGACAATCAATTCTTCTTCTTTCAGCAAGAGAGAAGGAGGCTAGAATGGGTGATGTCATATCTTAAATATAGAGGCAAAGTCAAGAACAGGTCCTATCTGATGACCACATTTTCTTCTTGACAACATTGGGAGGGTGACGTATGCCACTGACAAGAGAAACAAAATTTTGGAAAAGATACTATAGTCTGTTCCAGAGAACATGACTAGAAATGGGAAAAAAAGACTATAAAGAAGCATTGCAAGAAGGTGAGGGGAGCTCTGATGGAGCTAGAAAGCACAAAGTTTTGCAAAGCTTATCATGGAGAATTATCCAGTAACACTTCACAGCCTGAGAATAGAACACAAGTAGTTGTATTCAAGTGCTGGATGTCTAAAATGTGGCTATAGTTCGGGAAATAAGGACAAATGTGAGCAAAGATTCTGGTGAATATGTATATCATTAAAACCACTGATCCTAGCATTAGATTTGGCTGGGTTCAGTCTTGTCCAATTTTGAAATTCTGTAAAACTTTATTTAATGTACAAGATATGTGTGTGTGTGTATGTGAGAGAGAGACAGAGAAAGAGACAAAGAGACAGATTCCTAAGCCTTGGAAATGTAAATTGTAGGCCACAGTATTAACAAATCAATATCCTTATGTATTCTATTCAAACTACAAAATTATGTCAGTAACCTAAGTAACTTGATGGAAGTTTAAATTTATTTTTAAAAAATGTAGAATTAGGATAATTAGTAAATTCATCCTAATTTTTCTAGTATATCACATTTATTTAATTTTTTTCAAATTTGTTTATAACATGCTACTTAATTTTACTGAAAGTTTATTTAACAAAGTTTAAAACTAATCAGCAAATACAGTTTTCCCACCGGCAGAGAGAAAAAAATGTAATTTAATACATAATTATTTGATAATTACTTTGTCATCAGATATCTTTTATGAGAAATTTAACTCTATCTTCCATGTAATCAGTTCCATTTAGTTTAACTCTAGATCTCATTATTCTCATTTTATCAGTTAGAATTCATTAAAATATTATGCCAATTTCATTAGCACATCAAAACCCGTCAGTCAACATTTTAGAAGGCTACAATCATTCCATTATTGATCATTTTACAGCTCAATTTCCCTAACTAGAAGTATGCTGATAAGCCTTTCCTCAAATATGAAATGCTTTTGTAATAATTTGTTTTTTTCCTTGAAATATCACATTATATTTTGTTTATTTAAATACTCTACCATTTGCCTACATTTCTTTTCTTGGCCTCATGAATGGATTTAGTGAATTTTGAAAATTTTAAACCACTTAGCAAATCAAATGCATATCAAAGTCACATAAAGAACTTTATAAAAATACAGATGGCAATGACATTAGCAAATGTTTCGAAGAAAAAGAATGCCACATTCAGTGCCCTGGATTAAGATTACTCTGATAGCAGTTGGCAGTGAGGAGAGATCAGAGGCAGGGCTTCCAGAAAAGAACACACTCTCCTAGTCAGTGTGCTAAGTAATGCAGTCCTGAGCCAATATGATGGCCGTATAGACATGGCAAGACTATCACAGATGGAAGAGAAATATGTAAAATAGGTATAAAAGAAGCTGCCCTAACCATCTCATAGTTGTTCTGAAAACAATGTGAAATTTTAGAGAGAAAAATGGTTTGGAGAAGTCAGAATTCTCTACATGTCCAGAGCCCTCATATGATTCATGATATGAGAGTCCATTTTTCTCGGGCACTGTGCTTCACTTGGAAGATTTCATGAGAGGAGAGTCCATCTGTTACCACAAACTAATTCTGCAGTCAATACTCACAGACTGCTTTTGCAGTGTACTATTGATGCAGATTTTTATTATTTACTTCCTTAAAAAAAAAACATGATCTACATATCATCCCTTTAAAATAAATTGTTTTGAGAAATATTTTTGTCTTCTTTAAAAATTTATATGTATAACAAACACCCAATACTATGCTCTAAGTCTGCCTTTCTTGGGAATAAAATTAGGTGCCAGTACTCATAAATTTTGATAAATGAGGAAAATGATAATTTTCATTTTTCTGCCATTCTATCCAAATGGATTAGTAATAAAGTTAATAAAATTTAAAATTATGGTATAATATTAAAAGTATTCAATATTTAAGTGTGACATACGTTATTTTTACTGTTAAAGAATTTTAAAAAAAATGAAAACATGCCAAAATTCATTGTATCCAAAGTTCATGTTAGTTTTTCATTAAATTTTCATGCAATAGAATTTTCTATCTTATCCCTTGCTGTTAGTGCTAACATCTGAGAGTAGCCTATTAAGTAACTGTGACTTCAGTAGTTTGGAACTAAATGAGATAGTAAAAAGAAAAGGAAAAAAAGAATTAAAATTATTGAACCATTAGTCAACAAATAATTAGTTATATTGGCAAACAACTGCATCTACAAAGTATAAGGCCAAAAATAAATGGCTGAAGTAAGCGTGTTTCAGAGAATGTCAGTTGTAGGGCACTCATTGTCATTATAGTAAACAAAAAAAAAATAAAACCTTTTCCCACAGAAATAACCTATTATATGTTTGAACATAAATATCTGATGGTGCCATTGCAACAATAATGTGCAAAATAGCAAATTAGTGTTTACTTACCTATACACAAATTAATGATCAAAGAATTCAAGATATTATAATAAAACAATATGCTTCATTTTAAGTTAATTTATATAAAAAAATATAAACATAAACTTGATAAATTTAGAAAGTAAGTTTTACATCTTGAATTTGTTTTACTGAGGGATTATCATTGGTTTCCTTTGACTAGCCTCTCCATTAGTGCATTTAAAAAATAAAAAATAAAAAATTTGACTAATACTTCCAGAAACATGTTTCTAAAATGAGTTTATCTGTATTCTATTTCTTCTATACAGTCAATAAACCAAAAGACCATAGTATAAAATGAGTCATAGCTTGGTACTCAGTTTGGTATCTGCAATCCTCGTTCACTGACAACTGTGTCTGCACCAACTTTTCCCAGTGGACTCCTCCTGCACATTAGTCTCATAGGATGCTCACTGAAAGGAAGTTCTAGTTCAAATGTGATTGGGAAACTCATCATTCCAAAATAGTCCCTGAAAGTTGCAATGTTTGTTAGGATGATAAAGCCTCAAGAAGTCAATCTATCTATTTTTTTTTAGCACATAATTTCCCAAATTCACATATTATACATTCTTTTTTCATATGACCTTTGTTAACATTCTGAAGAAATCATGTCCTAGAGAATTCAAGCTGGTACATCCTTCTCCATGTAATGCTAAAATGTCTTATAAAAAAGTAAGTAGCTCGATTAACAGGATGCTTGGTCAACACAGAATCATAATATACCCTTACGGATATTGTCTACTGAATTCTTCTGGGAAAGATAGGAAAAAAGCAAATGCAAGTTAAATATGAAGGGAACCAAAATTTTGCCTCCCAGAAGCTGCCTTTTGGAATATTGACTTTAAGCTGTTTATTAAGAAGCAAGACTCATAAATAACCTTTGCGTCTCTCCCTCTTTCCTGCCCAAGAGATTTAGACAGAGAAACCTACTTTTTAGCCAGGAAACCTGGGCTTAATTGCCTTAAGAATTTTCACCCCAACATTACTCAGAAGGACTCCAAGTCTATTAGCCAGATCCCCCATGTTCCATTGTTTCTGAGTTGCCTAGCAAGAATTTTGCTGCAGTGTATGTTCCATTCTTCCTAAGCTATCTGTAAACGGCCCATTCTCACTTCTGAAATCTAATACCCCTTTTCCCCACTTTCTCCTTTGACCAAAATGTCTTATATACCCAGTGCGGCCTCACTGTCTTGGAATTTTCATTCCAAGCTTTCATTCCCCAAGCTGACATAATATAATTTTTATTTTCACCTGTTAATCTTTCTCTGTTAATTTGACTATTAGCCCAGCTAGAAATTAGAAGATTAAAAAAACAATTCTTTTAGCTCCCACAAACATCAACATAATTGTTTCTGTCAGTGAGTTACATATATCCACATATTCGTTTACTTACCTATTCAAAAAAAATTCATTAAATTAATATTATTCACTTTTTCACATGTACCAACATTTGAATTTCCAGAATATCTGTGTTTATTTCACTGTCGTAAAACCCAGAAAAGCCAGAAAGGTCTTTCTGAGTTAGGACAGGATGCCAACCATATTGAACTGACAAATCCTTTCTACATAACATGGCATAGACAGAGAAAATATGCCATGTGGTAGAATACGGCTTCATAGTGACATGGAAAAAGGGATCCAATTCTAGCCTCATCCCCGAGCTGAGTAACCTTGTCCAACTGCTTCACTCCTCTGACCTCAGGTTGCACATATGTCATATGAAAATGACATCACCTATGTGGAAGGTTCTCTTGGAGATTAATAACACTTGTATAGAATAATAAACTCAACGGAACCTTGCTTAACAAACAAGAATGTTCCTTACCTCACTTCTTTTCTTATTTCTTACAGGTGATTCAGGGGAAACGAGGGATAGACTTTCTAATAATTATTTTCTTTAAAATATTCCTTTTCTTCAAATTTTCTAATCTCGTGATTTATCTCCAGTATAGGAAAGAATCAGCAAAGACACTAAGGAAAAATAGCTTGAATCTGAAACATGATAGTGGGAAGGTTAGAGATTGTAAAGACAAAAAAGCTTGAAGATTTCCTTTATCCATGATTGTCCTTTACCTTCTGTCTCTTCAAGGTTTTTGTAAAAGGAAAATGTCCTTAAGTACTTTATAATTTTTGACGTTTTTCCTAACACAATTTGGACATTTTATCAGTAATGGGTAGCTAATCACAGCAAACTATTTCTACTTGAGAACTGACAACCTATTGCACAGTTTGAATGTCTGCACTGACAGTGTGGGTGTTCATAATATAAAATGTAAATTAAAGTTAAAAAGTCACTACTCTTCACATCACACTGGCAAAAATCAAAAAGTTTGATAACATGATGTGTTTGCAAAGGTTGATATGAGCAAGAATTGGTACAACATAGGGAAGGTAATTTGGTAATCACTAGCAAAATTTGAAATGTATACTTTTGACCAGGCAATACCATTTCTAGCCATTTATCTTAAAGAAATACCCTCTTGAGTGCAAAACAAAGCATGTTCCAATGTGCAACAATTCTGATTTTAACATAAAAGCCTAAAAACATCCTAAATTTCTCTTAATTAAGAACTATTTAGTTTGGTACATCTATAAAATAGAATACTTTTTATAATTTACTATACTATTTATTATAATACTAGTCTTCAATATACATTGTAAAGTTAAAAAAGCAAGCTATAGAATATTTGTATATTTAAAAATGTATAATGCATCTACACTTAATAGGCATAGATCATTTCTTGAAAGAGACATCTAAGAACCTGACAGCAGTTATCTCCAGGGAGGATATATGATGACTAAGATGGCCTTATCATTCCTTTCAACTTGACTGCTGCTTCCCCACATCCTCTTCTTCTAGCACATTAGAAAACTACTTCCCCACATCCTCTTCTTCTAGCACATTAGAAAACTTGTACTTGTAAATTCTTTCTCTGTTCCTTTGAGATATGAATCTTTTTAAAAGCCCATTTCCGGTTATATAACCCAGAACTATCTTTCTAAAGTACCTGGGAGCCATCTCTTTGAAATATAGCCATCAAGGAAGACTGCCCCTATCTCCGAGTCTCTATGGAAAGGTAGATAAGCCTAACATCTAGGGAGATGGCTTGCTCCAAATTATAAAACTACTTCCTGACACGAAGATAAGAGGAAGTTTAATTTTCCCTTGGGTAAAGTCAATTAGCAAAAACAGGTGGACTAAGATTTCCCCAGCCCAGATCTTAAAAACTCAACTACCATTTTTTTTTTTCTTTTTATTTTTTTGGTGGAGTTGAACTCAAACTGAGCTTTGGTGTCTTTCCCTGATGCAATAGCCTTGAAGGAAGTTTTCTTTGTGTGTTTAATATTGTTCAATGAAATTTTTGCTTTGACACTGGTTAAAGGGGAGATTTACCTTTTACTTAACATCTTTTTGTACATTTTGATACTTTCACAATGTCCATGGATTACCTATTCTAAATATTCCAATTAAACAAATAATCTAACAAAATCTTAAGGCAGGCTATAGCCTATGGAAATATAAGCTGTTATCCTAAAGAGATTCATCCAACTAATTTTAGCTTTGAAATACTTTTAAAAAACATTTTAAAGGGAAAAGAAAACTTCCAATGAAACAAGGTAAACTTCAAACAAACAAACTAAAATGGGAACATGTCCTTAATTCCTTCAAATAATGTTGTTAATACAGAAAATATTTTAGCTTAGTTGCATAAAAATTGCAATGAACTCTTTAATGAGAACTTAAAATATTTTTCAGAGATTATTCCATATATATAGCCTATTTACATCACCCTAGGCTTGACCTATACTTTAACTATTGAAGATACAAGCCACTATTCAATCAATGGCTTTGTGATTTACATTCAAAGCAAAATAAGAAGGGATAAGCACATATTTACAAAGTCATATTTACAAAGTCAACATAATTCATTTTCAGTCATGTATTTTTCTTTCAAAGGAAAGTTCTGAAATCTACAGTAAGAAAGAATAACATCTATTTTCGTGGTCAGGTATGTCAGTCATGGTTTTAACATTCAGGTCCTTAATAGGTAAACTTCAGATTCAAGAGAGCTTAATAATTAGGTTGTCAATATTAAGAATGTGTTCCCATTTTAAATGTTCAGAAGATAGAAAACAACTAATTTTAATTTTTAATAAGAGCATTTACCACCACTATCACAGGAAGTTGGCATTTTTTCTCTTGAATTTATATTATCATCATCTGTTTGTTGTAGAATATTTCTCCTTCACATTATCGTTACCTTAAAAAGGGGATAGGAAAGTTGAAAAAGACAAATAGAACTGAAGAAAAGAAAGAGATGCTCTTTGAATGTACTATAAACCTCAACGTTCAGTATGCATAGCTGGGAAACTTCACAGTGAGAGACTTTTGATTTTTTTTTTTACTACCTGGAATTAGCCAAAACTGAAAGAAAAGCAAGTTGTCACCTGGAATCTGTACTACTTCTGGGTCTCCATCCTCTGCAACTTCTGAATCCATGCTACATAAAACATGTTCTCTGGATTAACAGAATTGGCATCACCTGGAAGCTTTTAAAAATGTAAAATCTCAAGCCCCACCCCAAATCTCTTAGTCAAAATCTGCATTTGAACAAGCACCCCGAGTGACTGGTATGCATATTAAAGAGTGAGCAGTAATGTCCCAGATCTGAATGTCCTCTCCCCTCCTACTCAGCAAACATTAGCTATGGCAGAGACTTGAAGAGTTCTTACACCACAGAGGTCATCAATCCTATCATCTCCCACCTAAGGCTTCTCCCTTCCATTACAGCTAGCATACATCACCAAAAGTAGTCTTCCCAAGATATTGCTTGTGTCACTCTCTTCATAACAATTATAATAACACATTCATTTACAGTGTTTTTACAAATGACCAAGTGCTTTCATGTAAATTGTCTGAATTAGCTAACATAACAATATGCAAAATAGATTGCATTAGTTTCAGGTGAAATGCATTCCTTAAAAAATCACCAACATGCTTAAAATCAATCATGAAGTAAGAAATGGAGTCAGGCCTTACTGTTCTAACTTCCAACATTAAATATCATACTCTCTCCCTCATTTCATGCTGGCTTGTCCCCCTGCCCTAATCTTCAATGATTCTCTATTGCATATTAAAGATGAAAAAGCCAACCTGCTGACACAATCTGGCCCCATTGACCTACTGTACCAGATAACTCACTATGTTAAAATCAACCCTTTGACCTTGCCCCACAATCCAGATATACCCACCAAAAGACTTCCTTGTTCACATATGTTCCTTTCTGAGAAATCAACAGCATTCCAGTTTTTAAAAAATGTAACTAAAGACCATTATTACACAAGAAGGGATATGTTATTCTAAAAATAAAAAGCCTTTCAAAGTGAGAAGTAACAAGCATCTATTTTAGATCAAAAACAATAGCTATTCAGGAAAGCACTGATTCAGGTGGAGGTCCAAACATTGTTCCAATTAAGAGACAAAGGTAAGAGGTATTTATAAGAAAGGGAAGGGGAGCAATTACATCAATAGAAGAAAGGCATTTTTTTTTTTTTTTGGTGCAGAAAAGCTAATATAGTGACATTAATTCTAAATGGTGATTTTAAGTTTCAGTCTGGTAGTTGTAATATCTGCTTTCTTGTTATCTTTGCAAACAGTTTTTTGGGACATAAGGTTGCTTTAGGCCCAGTCTAAAGGTTATTTCATCCTATTTTAACATTCCAGTTTAGAAGGTAGAGCAGAAAGGTTTTGAGGAATAAGATATGCAAGGCAGTTCCTCTGGCATGGCAGCTCCAATTCCATTTTAAGGTGGCTCCATTTATATTACCTTTTCTTATAAATGTAAATCATAAAATGTTCTGAGTTACCATAAATATTTTTAAGTTTTCAACATTAAAGAAATTTGGGCGAAGTATGTATCAAAAAAAACTAAAATAAAAGTACCTAGTCCCTTCAGAATATTGTCTCAGTCTGTTCAGGCTGCTATTAAAAAATGCCACAGACTGTGGTTTATTAAAAAACAGAAATTTATTTCTCACAGTTTTAGAGGCTGGAAGTCCAAGATGAGGATATCAACATGGTTGGGGTGAGGGCCCTCTTCAGAGTCAGACTTCTCATTTTATTCTCTAACAATGAAAAAGCTAAGTATCTCTTTGAGGCTTCTTTTAAAAGGGCATTAATCTCATTCATGAGGGCTCCACCTTCACAAACTAATTACCTCCTAAAGATGCCACCTCTTAATACCATCTCCTTTGGCGTTGGGATTTCAGCATATGAATTTGGGGGGAACACATTGAAAATGCCAAATAAATTAATTATAAATTATTTGAAAAAGGCATTTATCATTCTCTGTGACTATGTCCCTTGTCTACCATTTATAAGCCATGTGTAAAAATGATAAAACTAAAACACTGCAACAGAAACAGAAACAAAACAAAAATAAAGATTCAAATTTATTAAAATAATTTTTGAAAGTTAAAAGGTATTTCTTTCTCTAGCTATGATAGATAACGGACTCTGGACTCACCTCCCCATCATAAAACTACAAAACTGAACAAACTATATGAAACAACTGATTTTAGACAGAAGTTAGCATAGAACTGTGATTTATGAATAAAGAGGAAAAAAGTGATTCACCTGCCTTTCTTCCCTGAGGCACAGTCTGGACTCCAGTACAGGAAAAAATCCTTAAGGAGAGCATGGTAGTCTCACTAAGTTTAGGGGACAGAAAAATATTAAAAGAAATAATGAGTAAAAAGTTTCGAATTTTGATGAAAACGAAGACTCACAGATTCAAGAAACTCAATGAATCCCAAGCAGAAAAACACAAAGAAAAACACACCAATGCATGTAATTAACTAATTTGTGAAAGCCAGTGGTAAATGGAAAATCTTAAAAGCGGCCAGAGAACAGATCCATTGCACATGGAAAAATACACTTTAAAATAACAGCAGACTTTTAATGAGACAGTGTGTAAGATGGAACACCGTGGAGTAATGTCTATAAATAATGAGTATAAAAACTGTCCATCTAGATTCTATACTGTCCTCAGGAGAAACAACAGCTGCCGATACCTAGATTTTGGACTTCTAGTCTTTAGGACTGCGAGAATATAAATTTCTGTTGTTAAGCCACCCAATCTGTAATATTTTGTTATAATAACCTTAGAAAACTAATACAATTAGTATTCATTCAGATTTTAACTTAAGTTAAAAAGAAGCAGATGGAAAATTTTATCTGACATTAATTTTGGAAAATCCCTTCCCTTTGCAAGAGAAATAATAAGGAGACCATTGGGAGCTATTGCAATAATCCAGACAAATAGTAATGATGCCATGGACTAAAATAGATCCCAGATATATTTAGAAGGTAGAGCAGAAAGTGTTTCCTGGGGTGTCAAAAAAAAAGAGTAGTCAAATTTGACACTAAGGTTTCTGGCCAGAGCAAATGGTAGACATAAATTGTCATTCAGTGACATTAGAAGGCAATAGGAAGAAGTGGAGTGTGTGTTAGAGGAGGTATTATTTTTCAAATTAAGTTTGAGGAGATGTTTTTAAATATTCACTCAGAAATGACAAATAGGCATTGGATGAGCCCCACTGATATTCAAGGAAAAGATCAAGATTAGAGATAAATAAACTGGAGTCATTGGCATTCAAAGCATTGTAACATTAAGAGGTCAGGTAGATGAAAATAGTAGTTGGAAAGGTAGGAGACAAACAAGGAGAGTGCATGCCCTTATATCCAATAGAGATGAAAAATTTATAATTCAATGTGATACTCTAAAATCCAGAGTGAAAATTCCAATTAACATCATGTATTTCTGCTATAAAATCAATAGCTTTTAAAATCAGCTATCATAATAAACAAACTAACAAATAAATAAATAAATAAATAAACAAATAAATAAATAAATTCAGATATCAACTTCATCTTGCTAACAAATCATGCAATAAATTCTTGGATGGAGGATGTGTAAATTCAGGCTGATATCACCCCCATTTTTCTAGCAAATATATATAACATAAATTCAACATATGCGAAAGTCTTACTTAGCTGATAAATAACAATTTTTATGTGGCAAATACTCATTGAAAGGTATAAATATGACCTTACATCTAAAACTTGACTTTGATGATTTTTTCATATTTAATAATCATCAAATTAAATTGAAGACAAATTATCATTCAACACAATAAAAAGAACCCAATTCTGATATGCTCTGACTATAATTTAATAAGTACTATTTTCACTTTATAAATACTAAGATCTCTCTTTTTTTATTCAGGACTTTAAACCTATTATTTTCTTAGTAGCTAATAGTATTTTGTAATAGTATTTGAAAAAAATTATCAAATTAGTCAATGAACTTTAACTTAATCATCTGGTTTTACCAAAGGATGACAAAATTATCTTTAATTTCCGTTAAAACTAAGCATATTGTAAAATAATAACAAAATCTCTCTACATAAAGTGAATATTAGACAACTTAACATGGTAATTAGTATTTATAACAAGACATCCCTCTCCAGGTTTCATTAAAAAGGACTATATGAGAATTAAGGGGGGGATTAATTTCGAAGATTCATTATTTCAAAGAAGAGCAGCCTTTGAGCAGCCCAAACTAATGACTAGTTAATATTACTCTTCTAGTTGTAGTCAGCAAATGGGTAGAACTAAAAACTAAATTTGCCACTTCTTTTTATCAAGTTCTTCCTGAATGATTTGTGTTAAATACAGTTCTCTGAACATAATTAATTAACAAAAAGGAGACACTATTCTGAAAATTTGTCAACACATTCTATATTGCAATCCTGCAAACGCTACAGCAGGAGTTTGGATAAGAACACTGCATTCATGGTATGAATTATTTGAAAAGAGAATCTCTTCTCCAGGGGACAGTTTAAAATAGTGCACATTCTTCTGCTAAAAATGGAGAGTGAAACTCTAAAAGATTCTAGATGACATTTGAAGATTTTTTTCAACTTTATAATAATCTTCCAATAAGTTTTACCTTAGTCTCATATAAAAGATAGAGAATGTTATGTCATTCAATACCTCATGGAAACTATAATTTCAGCACTTAAGCTTACATATGTACGATTATCTTCCAAAAATGCAATTAATCAAGCCACTTATATAGGTAAATAATCCTTTCCAAGCATTTGCAGCTTCCCTTGACCTTTTCTTTTTTCCCATTTTTTTTTTCTTTTTTATATTAGGTATAATTGATTTACAAAAAATCACAGTGTTAACATATACAATTTGTGCTACCATAATCAAGGCGATATCCTTCACCTCCAACTTTCCTCGTGTCATTTTGTTTCTTTTGTTTTGGTAAGAACACTTAATATTACATCTATCTTCTGACAATTTAAGTGCACAATATCTTTCTTTTTTTTTTTAACTATAGTCACTATGCTGTACAGCAGATCTCTGGAATTTACCCAGCTTGTATATACTGTAACTTTATACCAACTGAACAACAATTCCCCTAACCCTGTCCCCCAACCACCTCAACCATTGTTGTATTGTCTACTTCTATTAGTTTGACAATTTTAGATGGCTCATATAAGAGGGATAATGCAGTATCTGCCCTCTGTGACTGATTTAATTAACTTGCATAATGTCTTCCTGGTCCATTTATGTTATTATAAATTGTAAGATTTTCTTCTTTTTTAAGGCTGAATAAATTCCATTGCATGTATATATCACATTTTCTTTATCTACGCATCTGTCAGTGGACATTTGGGTTGTTTCCATATCTTGGCTATCGTAAACAGTACTGTTATGAACATGGGAGTGCAGATATCTCTTCAAGATCCTGATTTCAATTCTTTGGAGTATATACTCAGAGGTGGGAGTGCTAGATCACATGGTAGTTCTAGCTTTAATTTTTTGAAGAACCTCCACACTGTTCTCCATAGTGGCTATACTATTTTACATTTTCACAAACACTGCACAATTCCTCCATAACCTTATCAATGTTTGTCTTTTTCTTTTTCTTTTTCTTATTTTTTTTCTTTCTTTCTTTTTCTCTCTTTCTCTCTTTCTCTCTTTCTTTCTCACTTTCTTTCTCTCTCTCTCTCCCTCCCTGCCTCCCTCCCTCCCTCCCTTCCTTCCTTCCTTTCTTTTTCTTCTTCTTATTTTTTTTTGATAATAGCCATCTTAACAGGTGTGAGGTGATATTTCATTGCAGTTTTGATTTGCATTTTCCTGATGTTTAGTGGTGTTGAGAATGTTTTCAAATACCTGTTGGCTGTTTATATGTCTTCTTTGGAGAAATGTCCATTTGAGTATGTTTTTCATTTTTTAATCAAGTTATTTGTTTTTGTTTTTGCTATTGAGTTTTAGGCATTCCTTACACATTTTGGGATTGAACCCTTTATTAGATAGTTTACAAATATTTTTTTCCATTCTATAGACTGCTTTTCCACATTGTTGATTATTTCTTTTGATGAGCAAAAGCTTTAAACTTGATGTAGTCCCTCTCATCTATTTTTGCTTTTGTTGCTTGTGCTTTTGGTGTCACATCCAAGAAATCATTGTCAAGACCAATATTAAGAAACTTTCTCTGTTTTCTTCTAGGAGTATTATGGTTTCAGGTCTTATATTTATATTTTTAATCCATTTTTGAGTTAATTTGCCCTTGACCTTCAGCTGGGACATCAAATAAAATTTCTCCTTTTGCCAGGGCAAACAAATTGGCATTTGCCAAAACACTGCAGAGTAGACAGATAGAATTTTTTTTCTTCATTCCCACTTACTTTATTAACTAGTAAACATACAGTATTAAAACATATATAACAAGAAATTAAGTTATTTGTTTAATAACTTAAACAGTAAAATAAGGCCTTATCTTCAGAGTAGAGTTGGATCACAACCATGAAAGAGGCCAAGTAAATTTTCAAGCTATCAAGCCACAACACTCAGTTTCCAGGGTAAGAGAAATCTGATATTTTCTACTCGTGTTGGTCTCCCAACTGATTTAAAAACACAACATGTATACAAGACATGGAAAATGCTCCACAACTTTCTATGACAATTTAACCGATCTTTATCAAGGTTGTCAAATATTCTAAATTTAGGTTTTCTTATGCTTATTTCCGTTTACTAAGAAATTATATTTATACATTCAACTAATCCCTGTATAAATTATGTTAAAAGTTAGTTATAAAATGTCATATAGAAATAGAAATTATAAATTTCATATAGTCTATTTATAATATACCTTGGAGGCAGTTCAGTTGCTTTCATCATGCTCTCTTGAACCATATTATCATTGAAATTTGGTAGAATGAAGGTTTAGATTTTGAATTAGAAAGTTTGTAACTTAAGCCAATAGGATATGTTTTTGTAAATATTTCTCTCATTCTAGCTGTTGAATTATTTTCATATTTTAGATACAATTTCATTTGTTTCAGATAAAACCATGCTTTCAAAGCTAATATCAGAAATTTAGTTGTAGTTATCATTATCTCACAAATCATATAATAGTTCTTATTGTTTGGGAGAGGTAGATTTATTTGTTCATTGGGTAGGAATTGACAGGGCTGCATTTGAAATCTTCTTATTATTTAAGGGAGAAGCTAGAAATAAAACTAAGCATCAAAATATTACCCATTGAATATGTCATAGATGATGCTTCAAAGAATATTCTCTTTGTACTGGATGATTGTGAAGGAACCAAAATGAAGAAAGCCTGAATGAGTGTCTCAGGAAAAGCATGCTAATAAGAAAAACAAAGAAGCAAATCAGCTGTAAAGAAAGTATAATGGCTAGATACAAACTCTGATCAATGTTTTGTGGTCATAGCAGAAATTCTTTTAATTCTAGCTGCTATAATCAGTATAAGGATAAATAGAGAAAAATATTCAATTTATAAACTAAAAGGTTTTTTTTTTTTTTAGAGAGGAAAGGAAGGAAAGGAGAAAGAAAGGAAACTGAAGTTTTGGGGTGTAGTTAATTATGAAAATCAAGGAGCATATCTGGGGCAGAGCTGGCATTTAGAAAGAGATCCTCACGTCCTTCTCTGTGTACAAGTCCCAGGACTGAGTAGGTGAGCTATGGAACCAATAGGACTAGAAATATGACATGGAGGATTGAAGGCAGTAATAGGTCACTAGACTTAGATAAATCATCCTCTCTGTTGATTCGCAATCAATATCAAAATGAGAGGGAGCGTTTATATGATAGAATCCTTTTACTCTTAGTTCAGAAAACTGTTTTCTTTGCCCAAGGACAATTAAACAATATAACAAAGATGACAAACTAAATTATCATATAGCAGAAGACTTGAATAACCATATAGCAGAAGACTTTGGAAAATGAGGCTCACTAAGAAAGTTTTACAAAAAGGTAAATCTACAGGCTTTTAAAGAATACGTGGATTTATCAAGGAGATGATGCATTTAAAACAAACACTACACAAACAATCTCTGCCTTTTAAGCAAAAATGAAACCCCAAGTGACACACTGTCAGGGTCATTTAAAAAGAGTCCTCAAACAGAGCATTCTTTTCTTTTTTTTAATCACATGTATATGATATTTATTTATTTATTTATTTATTTATTTAAGTTATTTTTTGATGGTGACATTGGTTAATGAAATCCGGCAGGTTTCAGCTGTACATTTTAACAGTAAGGCATATATATATTTACATTGTGTGTTCATATCCCACAGTTAGATTTCCTTCTGTGACCACATATTTGATCACTTTTACCCCATCTACTTCCCCTCTCTTCCTCCCCCACTACCCTCTGGTAACCACTAGTCCATTGTCCATTCCACGAGTCTCTGTTTGTCCTGTTCATTTGCTGCTTTTAGGTTTATATCCCATATATAAGTGATATCGTGATTTTCAATTTTGTCTGTCTGGCTTATTTCGCTTAGAATGATTATCTTGCGGTCCATCCATGTTGTTGCAAATGGCAGTGTTTCATCTCTTCTTATGGCTGAGTATTATTCCATTGTATATATGTACCAAAGCTTTTTAGCCAATCATCTATCATAGTACACTTCAGTTGCTTCCATGTCCTGGCCACCGTGGGTAATGCTGCTAGGAACATTGGTGTGCAAATATCTTTTTAGATATGGGCTTTCAAGTCTTTGGGGATAAATACCCAGTAGAGGGATTGCTGGATCATATGGTAGATCAATTCTTAGTTTTTTGAGGAACCTCCATACTGTTTTCCATAGTGGCTATACCAATTTGCAGTCCCACAAACAGTGTATGAGGATTCCTTTTTCTCCAAATCCTCTCCAACATTTGTTATTACTTGTCCTGTTGATTATAGTTATTCTAACAGGTGGGAGATGGTATCTCATTGTGGTTTTGATTCAACTCAATAACAATAAAAAAACAAGTGATCCAATCAAAAACTGGGCAGAGGACCTGAACAGACACTTCTCCCTAGAAGATATAAAAATGGCCGACGAATATATAAAAAGATGTTTAACAGCATCTGTCTAGCTTAAAACCATAGTAAATTTCATCTGTTTTGTATTTGTCGTCATTTCTGGGACCAAATTCTGGACTGTGGACTCTAATTTCAGAAGAGTTTGTTTGTTTGTTTGTTTGTTTGTTTGTTTGTTTGTTTGTTTTTGTTGTCTTAAAGTCTCCCCTGCTGGCTTTTTGCATCATAGCTTTCCTGTACAACTTTAGCTCTAGTTTCTTCATTTCTCACCTCATTTCTCGCCTTGGCTGAGAACTATCAACTCTCAAGCCTAAGAAACCCCAACTTTAGTGGATCTGGTCCTCAGTCCCTGACAAAGGTAAGAGACAGATCGGAAATTTTAAAACAACATTTTTGAGAGAAAGTAATATGAGGGATACATGCATTTGGGAAGAAGAGAACTCAGTAAGAAATTCCATATTCACCTACTCAGCTAGTAATAGGGTGACCATATAGCTTATCATCCAAACTAGAAGACTTCTGAGAAAAAAAAAAAAAAAAAAAAAGAGCACTAACTAGATAGGATGCCAAACAAGATATATAAATGGAAACTAGAAGGACAAACTGGGAACATATGGTAACCCTAGCTCTAAATGAATCTAAGACCACGCCATTGATTCCAGAAACAAAAATCAAGGTAGAGGGATGGGACTGCAGAAAGTAACCCACTGTCATTGTCAAGGAGGCCAGACATGTCCTTACATAGACTTTAATATAATTTTGGGCATTAAAACTTTTGGTCTTCAAATATTTGCAAGGGGGAAACACAACTGCCTAAAGGTTAGGGCTGGAGCTAAGAGAAATGTAACAATTCCAATACGTAATCCAAGTCACTTGAGACACAGAGATCTTTGACACATGAATTCAGTCATAGATTATATGTTCTAAAAATACATTTTTAGAGCAGGATAACCATATCCCATATAAATCCATTATTTTTCATACAACAAAACATAAATGGAATTTGTTTTAGAAATTATAAAAGGCATTATTAAAAATGGAAAACTCTTGTGATATTTCAAAATTTCTCCTTCACTAGTTTTAAATTACTGATTAGCTCTGTCTACTGGCAAGACAGACAAATTATAATGTTTCCTGTAAACCAGATGTTGAAGTAATATAGAAAAATGGATATGTCAGTGATAATTCCTAAAGCTGCTGTAATGAGAGAAACTGGCTTCTCATGATTGAAGCTTTCTGCCATTACTGCCAATTCTATTATATCAGTAGGCTATTTTCAGTTTTCTTTTGACATTCAGCTTAATTTAAAAACTAGATTATAACACTCCTAAGAGAAACGCATTTAAAATTTCTCAAAATGGTTTTGTTTTTAAATTTTCTCCTAAAATAAACTTTATATTGAGTGAAAATTAATCTTCATGAAGATAAGCCACACAACATCATTGCCTTATTAAAGATATATGGAAGGTGGTGTTTCCTCTTATTCCTTGTCCCCATGAATATAATTTTAGTGTCACATCTAACTTAGAAAATTTTCCTTCCACCTGACAGGCTTATTTTACTTCTTACATTAAGAATTCTTTTTTGAGCATTGCCGTCTATGTCCCTGTCTTTATTTCCCCATATAATAACTGGAGTGAGAGATCAAGATTATTTAAGCAAACCTAAATAACTTGTAATCAAAGAATCCATGTAAGCAGATGTTAGAAATTTAATAGTGAGCTACTTCAGCCCTGCATTTCAGCCTTTCTGACTACTGGATCATGTTTGAAGGCAGATCACCTTTTTTTTTCTTTTTTTTTAATTTTTGAGAAAAATTCATTAAGGTATAATTTACACACAAAGAAGTCCATAGACCAAAGAAATACATAGATCTTAACTGTTTAGTAGACTTAGAATCATCTTTAACCATTCTCTCTCTTTTATCTTTTATATTCAATGAGTTTCCAAGTCTCTTTGAAATATGTTTTCTTTCTGACATTTCTTCTCCTCTATCATTCATATCTTCCTTGTTCCAAATCACATATCAGAAAGGTCTTATAAATTTAGACATCCTATTCTCATTCTTGATAAAGAATTAAATATTCTAAGACAGTTACTTGCCTATAAATGGATTCTATTTGGGTTTCTGATTTATCAACATGCACTATTGTTATAAATAATAGAAGAAGTATTTCTTTGACTCATCTATTATTTGAGAAAAAAAGAGGAAGGAAAAAGAGAGCAAGGTAGAGTGGGAAGGAGGAAGGAGTTAAAAAGAATAGCCTTACATATTCCATAATAATTTTGTCCCCACTTCTAGAGATCACAGGAGGTAGACTTCAGTCTAGAATACTCCTTGCTTGTTTATAATCTAAGATAGCCAGTAGAAAAAAAGTAGCACTGGAAATAATTCATTGAGCCACTATAACAGGGTCTGAAATAGTTTGTTTTGATCTTTTCTTCTATGTTTTCCAAGTGATTATATTTTGTCACATGGACTTCAGTGCTTGTAAAAGACATTTAATAACTATTCTAATGAGGGATTATTTATATAAGACTGTGGAAATCTTTCATACATGTATGATACCTTTCCTGAACACTTAAACTGTCTCATCTTACATTCATCAGTCAATGAATTCTTGTTAACCACCTACTTTTGGCAGTACACTATGTGAGCAGAGATGAATGATAACAACATGAATCTTAAGTCTAGTGAGAAACACGATAATAAGCATTTAAACATATAAGTAATTACATGAGTACAAACTTAGAAGAATGTTGAATATCAAATTACTAAGGGAAAATGGACAGAACTACTTTAAGGATGTACCATTTAAAGTTAGACTGCAGAGAAAAGAAGTCATGTGAGGTTTTGCAGGGAGAACATTTCCAACAAAAAGAATAGCTTTGTGCTGCTCCTAAGGTAGGAAAGGGAATGTGTGATGAATTGAAATGAGGACATTTAAGCTTGATCACAGTGAGCAAGGTGGAGAGAGGAGATTATATGGGAGAGGTTGTCAGAGAGCTGTTATTCGGGGTCTGTAGTCACCCAGGTGGTATGGATATTGCTTGCAAAACAATGGGAAGCCATGGAAGACTTTTAGGCAGGAAGTGATATGATCTGATTTAGTTTTCATAAGAGCACTTAGACTGCTACTTGGGATATATATTGGAGAAAGAGAAAAGTGGGAAACCAGTTGAGAAGCTATCTGAATGTTCCTTATGAGAAGAGATAGTACTTACTCTTGCAGCAGTGAAGACAAAGAAAAATTACTAACACTGAGGTAGAATCAAGGAAAAATTTCTGGTGATTGAATAACACAGTGAGTGACTGTGCTGATTCCTATGGTGTGTAATAGTGGAGTAGACCAGGGGAGGGGTATAGAAATCAGCTTGTCCTATAGTTTATGCTTTCTGTATTTTATTTAATCACTACTCCTTTAATGGCAAATTAGCTTACTAATTAAAAAAAAATGCTGCAAAAAATATTCTCAAATCTATGTCATTGTATACATTTGTTGGCCAGAGGAGAGAGTACAAATGGAGGGTCACATATCATATCTAAATACTTAAATGTATTAAGCTAACAAGTTCTTAAATAAAATAAATTCTATCTTCCTCCTTTAACAAATATACACTCATAATGACCTGGGAGATCAATTTGAAATTTCCACTTCTCAGATGTCTTAGTTTCCATCTATTTGCCCTCCATCTGACCCAGTTCCCAGTCCACTTTGGGGACAGTCCTATCACACAATTTGCCTTGTGTTGTCACATGTGGACACTCCAGGCCTAACATTCACTCCACCTGCACTCTTCTGATAGACTCTCTTCTCTCAAATACCCTCCAGTTGGCCAGTTCTTTAGCCTAGAGGTGCTGCGAGAGAACAAACTGGGCAGAAGATCCATTCAGAACCTGGAAGTGACTTGCATCATTTGGCAGAGAATTCTGAGTCCTGAGTGTATGGAATGTGATCCAGGATGGGAGCAGGGGAATTGCAAGC
>NW_006494614.1:17331695-17346591 GCF_000325575.1 Pteropus alecto | reverse complement strand
GGCAGGAATAACCCCTAGTAAGGACAGGGCCAGAAGCAGGGCCCCCTGTGATCTGAATTTAAGGTAGATACTGATTGCATAGTCATGCATTCGTTTCTGTAAGATGGATCCCTAAAAAAAGAAATTAGTGGATAAAAGGATATGATTATTTTTTTATTTAGAAAAAATCCTATCTGATGCACCAAGTATTGCTAGCTAGTTATATTCAACTGAGGACATAGGAGATAGCCTTTTCCTTTCAACCTCACTAAAAATGATATTTTAAAAAATATTTTGCTGAACTGCTAGGTGAAAAAACAATCTCATTATGTGCACTCAATTATGAGCTTTACATTTACATTTATAATATATTCTTTTATGAATTATCTGTTCATATTCTTTGTCTTTCTTTGGAGAATTACTTTTATAGTTTAGTCAATAAGTTTTAATCTTTCACTTTATATTCCATTAATTTCAGAATTTATCTTTACTATGTCTATTCTCCAAAATTATTTTAGTTGTAGTATTTTTGGTATGTTTCTACTTACTTAAGTTTTCCCTGATTTGTTTCAATATTTGTTTTTCAATTAAAGCTTTTAAAGTCATATTTTAGTCTAAGCTTTAGCTATGGAACATTGATATTCATACAAATTATTCATATTTTCATTAATTTCTATGTAACTTAAATTTCTTCTATTTTCTGTTCATTTTTTATTCATGAATTTAATGTTAAAGGGATTAATCTTTTCTAATTTGTTCATTTTGTATTAACTGAATTATTATAAACAAAGACTATGGCTTGTAAAAGTCCTACTTTTTAACATTTATCATGAGCTTCCCAGACAAAAATGAGCTAAAAGAATTTATCAACACCATGCCAGTATCATAGGAAATGTTGGAGAGACTTCTTTAAGAAGAAAAATCATGTTACAAAAACATGAGTAAAGAATGGTAAATAACTACATTACCATCAACAAGTACCTCAAATGGAAAAGCATTAAGTGCTCCAACCAAAAGATAGGGTGGCTGAAAACAAGATAAGAAAACAAGACCCATACTTATGCTACCTAGAAGAGACTCACTTCACATTAAAAGACACACACATACTAAAAGGAAGTGGATGGAAAAGATATCGCCTTGATGGACCTGGAGAGTATTGTGCTGAATGAAAATGGGTCTGATAGAAAAAGACAAAGATCACATGATTTCACATACATGTGGAATCTAAAGAACAAAATAAACAATAACAACAAAAGCAGTAATAAACTCATATTTTAAGGGCTACTAGATGGGAGGGCAATGAGGGATGGGAAAATAAAGGCAAAAGGATTAAGAGGTACAAATGGATAGTTGCAGAATACACATGGAGATACAGAGTGTAGCATGGGTAAGATGGTTAATAATGTTGTAATAAATATGTAAGGGGAAGAGGAGTACTAGATTTAGTGGGGTGACTGCTTTGCAAGTTATGTGGATCTCTGATCACTAGGCTATACAACTGAAACTAGTATATTATTGTATGCCAACTATAATTGAAAAAAACCTCATTGAATTGTACAATGTAAATACAAGCAACTAATCGTCTATTTCAATAAAGCTGGGGAAAAGAAAAAAATAACGATAGTTAAAAAAATAAAATAAAATTTATCATGATGTTTTTTGTGATACAGTTCTAATCAAATTTATTAAATATACTATTGACAAAAGAGCCAATATAGACTATGAATAGGAAATGTATGTGTGAATGAAATACTAAGTGTGTATATAGCAGAAAAGTAAGTGTAGAAGGCTATTATTCCAAGGGAAAGCCACTGAGGATATAAAAATTGGGTCTGTGACAGAAAGATTAGCTTAAATGCATAAAAAAGGATGAGAACAAATAAGCAGAGATCAAAGCAGAATCTAAGACTTTAGCATGTAAATCCAGTCAGGAAAGTGGCCTATAATCAGTAAACACAAACAAGTAGGGTTCTGGCATCGTGGAGATTGAGTTTAGGGATCAAGGGTTCTCATAATGAAAATATTAGATTTCAGAGACAGGGAGCCCAGCGACTAGAGAATATAAGTCAGCATAGCTTTCAAGCAGGAAGGCAGACTTGTTTCCAAGTTAGTAACTGGAAGCTTCTTATACTTTCCCCCATTTATAGCACAATTGTTCCTAGAAAAGGTAGCAGAAATAACAGAATCTTATTTTCAACTCCTTGTTTGAAACTATTTTAACATTTTATCCTTAAAAAGTATTATTTACTTCTATTGCAATCCTTTTAGTATGTTCTTTCCCTCATATGTGTAGCATAAGATACGGTAGTGAACTTGTGTAACAGAACAACTGTTAATATTGAATGATACTTTTAAGCTATGAGAGAAAATAAAGACTAGAAAATTATTCAATCACCATAGCTAGGGAACACCCCTGAATGAAAACACCTAAAAAAGAGACTATATAGCAACCAAAAGTTCTAAAGTATAGAGCCTTAGGTTCAGACAGATCTAGATTTCAATATCATTCTGCCATTTTAGGTGTTTTTCTCGATCCCGTGAATATCTGGCTAGTGGAAGGGGATTATCTGCTGTGGCACAGATGATAAAAACAGACTTCCTACTTCTCTTCTATGTATTATGTTGAGAACTAAATTGTGTTCCTATTGATGGTCTCTTCATTCAATATATTAACCTCTACTTAAAGCAATGGAGCCTATAAACAGCTTTCAGTAGCTTAGTGGTCTTCAATCTGTTCAACATAATGCTGAAGAACCTAAAGCAGGATTTTTCATTCTCGGCACTGATGGCATATTGTCTGGGACTGTCCTGTACCTTGTAGAATATTTAGCAGCATCTCTGGTTTCTACATTGGTGTCTAGGTAGCACTTCACCTCCATTTGTGACAATCAAAGATGTCTTCATCACATCTTCTCCAACACTTGTTATTACTTGTCCTGTTGATGATAGCCATTCTAACAGGCGAGACAGTATCTCATTGTGGTTTTGATTTACATTTCCCTAATAGCTAGTGAAGCTGAGCATCTTTTCATATGTCTGTTGGCCATTTTTATGCCTTCTTGGGAGAAGTGTCTGTTCAGGTCTTCTATACATTTTTTAATTGGATTGTTGATTTTTTTGTTGTTATTGAGTTGTATGAGTTCTTTGTATATTTTGGATATTAAGCCTTTATCAGAGGCATTGTTTGCAAATTGTTATAAACACTATAGAAAACAGTATTGACGGTCCTCAAAAATCTATGAATTGAATTACCATATGGTCTAGAAATCCTTCTTCTGGGTATTTACTCAAAAAACCTGAAAACATTTATCCGCAAAAACATATGTACCCTGATGTTTATGCAAGATTATTCACAGAGGTAGGGACATGGAAGCAACTGAAATATCCTATGATAGATGATTGGATAAAGATGTAGTATACATATACAATGGAATATTACTCAGCTATAAGAAAAAATGAAATACTGCCCTTTGCAACGACATGAATGGATGTTGAGAGAATCATGCTAAACAAAATAAGACAGACAGAAAAAGCTGAAATCCACATGATAACACTCATATGTGGTATATAAACCTAAAAGCAACAAATGAACATGACAAATAGAGACTCATGGACATGAACAGTGGATTAGTGGTTACCAGAGGGAAGGCGGAAAGGGGAAAGTAGACAGGGGTAAAAGTGGTCAACTATTTGGTGATGGAAGAAAATCTAACTCTGGGTGGTGAACACACAATGTAAAATATATACGACATACTGTTTAAATATATACTTGAAACTTATTGGGTTTTGTTGATCAATGTCTCCTTAATAATTTTTAATAAAAATGAAAAGATGTCTTCAGACATTTTAAACTGTCTCCTGGGTGGTGCAAAAGCACCTGATGAGAACTACTGACTTAGATAACAGAAATGGCAATTCAATTTTCCTATACTGATAGAGAGGAATTAAGATATTGTACTATTGGGAAGTGGAGGTTTCTGAGATATATTTATCATTAGTTATATGCACCATAAATCTCACTCAGAGAAGACATGTTCACTTATTTTTCTATATATTTTTAATATAGGAGATTGAAACATACCCTGAATTTAAGAAAGTACAATAAATAGCCAAAATAAGTTAATTCCTTCTAAAATAATCATAGGACATCCAGGAAATACAGTTTAATAAACTTAACCAAAACTTTAATTTCATGTGTTCACCTACTGAAGTTTATTGAATTTCATTTTAGCCTCAGAATTGGGATGAAATATTCTGATGCTTCTTTTAAAAACTTGAGCTACCTTTGGATGTCATGTCACCATTTAGGAAAATGCTGCTTCTATCTTCTCACAATTCCTGTAATGGAAATAATGAAAGATCCATTGTGGCTTCAAGGGAAGACACCTGTCTGCAATGAATACACATCTTGAAGGAATTTAGGTAGGAAATATGGCCAAGCCAATCCATTAATGATTCCAACTAACCTTTCCTCTGTGCTGGACACTGCAGTTAATTGGGGTGCAAACGTCAATGAGAACACACCAATTGTAACTCATTGATGTTGAAAATTCAGCTAAAGCTGATGGAATTTTAATAATAAACAAGCAAATTGTACTATAATTTGGTATTTTAGCCAGCAAATAAATTAATAAAATTATTTTACTGCCTCTAATAAGTAAAACAGGTTTTTAAATACTGGAATTGGCTCAGAAACTCCAAGAGGGAATCCTTTTTTCGGACAAAATTACATTGGGCAATAGAACTGAGAGGCTCAAAGAAGCATAAACAACAACAGTAGTGGGTTAGTGGTATCAATATCGCATGCTTATGATTTTGTACACAAAAGTTCTTCTCTTAGGAGATGATTCAATAAACAATCTTTCAGGCAAGATAAACTCTTCTCTGACTTGTTTTTATAATGCATTTTAATCTTTAGATAAATAGTTCCTCCCTATATATATATTTAGGTTGTTATTTTAATTCAGAAGCTTCAGTAAATGATCACAGCATGTCTATTATCTCTCACAATGTCAATGTCATGTCCGATGTGAGAATGGATTGAACAAGCTGAAGAGCAGATATGTCAGAAGAAGTCATTGCTAACTTAAGAATTGCTTTCTGGATTTATCATAATCTGACAACTGATGGGTAGCTTTGACTGATGTTTTTAATGTCAACTGTGGATAGCTGAATGGTAATAGTAAGTTAACTGTAAATACATTGTTTTATTACCTCTGGAAAGAACACACCATATTCTTAAATATAAACTGTAGTCAAAATAAAATTTTCTGATATATTTCTCAATAACGCATTTCTCTTTTGAAAGATCTCAGTTTCCTGAGATAATACAAAGATCTCAAATGCATGACACGATGACATTTGAAGGATTGCTGATATATTTTAGGAAAGAAAGTAAAAAGAGAAAATGTTAAGAAGTATATCAGGACAAAGAAAAACGTATCAGCATTAAATCTAAGTGAAATAGGAGAATTAAAAAGGTTTATATGAAATCAATATAAAATCCAACTGGTTTTTTTCTACCAATGGATAAGGATACATCTGTGACTTTTATTATGCACAATCATAGTTCAGAAAATGTCTCTACAACTATCTCAACTGTGGTATTTCATAGGTAATTTCTAAAATCAGGAGAGTAGATTCATATCATGAAAAGTGAGAGATTAGGAAGAGACAGATAGAAACAGAATAAAACTGGGTAAATTAAATTCTAAAGAATAGGACATCATAATACTCTGTTAAACACATTTTATTCTACTAAAAAAATAGAACTTGACCAGATTATAGAGTGATAATATTTCCATAATCCTCCAAATAGAATAGAAAATAGAATTTCTCAATTAAACTTTAAGTCATCAAGCATTTACAAATCATAAGAAATTTCTTAAATAAAATATCAGAAACTTCATTTCCAGTAAAAACAGACTAGGCCATTCAAATTAACCCTATCAAGGAAAACAATAACAAAAGTAGATAAAATGTTTTTAGTGTTAAATCACATCAACAATATTAAAGAGCTGAAAAGTTAGGTAAACAATTCGAATTAATTAAAGAGGTTTTTACATTTTTTTAAGTTTTCATTTGAAGAGCTTAAAAGTTCAGTAAACTATTAGAATTGATTGGAGCATATAGCAAGTTTACTATATACAAAATAAATATCAAAATCAATTATATTTTTGCATAACAGTAACAAATAGAAAAAATATTAAAAAGATATTTTTAATTGCATAAAAAATTTAAAGTTCATACAAGTAAACTTAACCAATATGTGTAACACCTCTACAGGAAAAATTTAAAAACTCTTTTGAGAAATAACAAATGAAACAAACAGAGATACATTACATTCATCATTTGAAAGATTTAATACTATAGGGCTCAATTCTATCCAAATGAATGTATAGCATCAAAGAAATATCGATCAAAATTTCAAGTCTTTGAACACACTGTAGAACAACGATGGCACAGCAGAGAAGTGTATAAGGAATTGTCTCCTCAATAAATGGTAATGGATATTGGGCATTCACATGAATGCCTCATAGTGTCCATTGTGAGTTTCTTCCAATGAGAAGCACTAGATGAAAATTAGAAAACAGGAAGAGAGTAGACTATATCTTTTTTTCTCTCATGCATCTCTTGAAAAATGACATCAATGTAATGGCAGGAGATTGAAGGTGATTGTCAGCTGCTGCAGGTCTCAGCAGCATCAGAAGGAGGGTGAACTCCTAGTGTCTTGCTCAATTCCAACATCAGCAGTAGCAGCAATAACCTTCACTGGCTCTATTGATTATGAACTATAGACTTCTACCTAGGGATATTAGGCAGCTTCCTGTTCTCTGGGTAAAAATTCCTTCTCACTTTTGCTTCTCTAGAGACCTCCTCTGTTTTCTTTTTGCTCCTTCAGTCCTTCTAACAGTTTTCTAATAGATTCTCTAATTAAATGCTTTATTGAAGTACCTGGAGTGATTTCTATTTTCCAGAATGGTTACTGACAATATTCTACAACTAAAACAAATCTTAATTATAGGTATATTAATTTCCTAAATGTAAAAGGCAAACCTATAAACCTTTTAGAATATGATATAGAATTTTTTTTAATTACCTCAGGGAGGGAAGACATTTTCAGACAAGACAGAAAGAGCATTAAACATAAAGAGAAAACTGATAAATTCTACATCGATTAAATCAGAATGTACATTTATCAAAAGACAGCAAAAAGAAGCTAAAAAGTGGAGTAAGAAAACTCATAAGAAAAAGTTAGCATTCAGCATATATAAAGAACTTCTATGCTTCTACAAATCAATATGAGAAAACAGAAACCCAATAGAAAAATGGCAATTTAAATGGCATTTTATATTCACAAAAAAGGAAATCCAAATGGTAAACGAACATACAAATAAATAGTCATTGGCAGTTTGTTTTCTTAAATTAAATTTATTGGTGTAATGTTGGTTAATAACATTATGTGAGTTTCAGGTGTACAATTCTATATCATCTGTACAGTGTCTTGTGGGCTCACCCCGCAAAGTCTAGTCTCCTACTGTAACCATATATTTGACCCCCTTTACCCTCTTCATCTTCCTCCAAACATCTTTCTTCTCTGGTAACCATTATACTATGACAGTGTCTATGAATTTGTTTTGTTTATTTGTTGCTTCCTGCTTTATATCTCACATATTAGTGAAATCATAGGGTTTTTGTCTTTTTTTGTATGACTTATTTCACTTAACATGATACTCTCAAGATCCATCCACCTTGTCACAAATGGAAATATTTTATCATTTTTTATTATCGAGTAATATTTCATTGCATATATGTACCAATTTTCTTTATCAATCATCTGTTGTAGGACACTTAAGTTGTCTCCATGTCTTGGCTGTTGTGAATAACGCTGTAATGAACATAGGGCTACATATATTTTTAAGAATAGGTGTTTTCAAATTTTTCAGGTAGATCTCCAGAAAAGGGATTGCCAGGTCACATAGTAGCTCTATTCTTAATTTTTTGAGAAAACTCTATAGTCTTTTCCATATTGGCTATACCCATTTACATTTCCACCAGAAATGTAAGAGAGTTCCCTTTTCTCCACACATTATTTTTTATCTTAATAATAGCCATTCTAACAGGTATGAGGTGAAATCACAGTGTAATTTTTAAAATTTTTTCTTTATTTTTTTATTTGTTTTATTTTTAACATTTTATTTTTTTTATTTTCCCTCTCCCTCATCTTCCCTCCTCTCTGGTAACCACTAGTCCACTGTCCATGTCCATGAGTCTCTGTTTGTTTGTCCTGTTCATTTGTTGCTCTTAAGTTTATATCCCACATATAACTAATATAATGTGATTTTCAACCTTTTCTGTCTGGCTTATTTCACTTAGTATGATTATTTCAAGATCCATCTATGTTGCTGCAAATGGTAGTATTTCATCTCTTCTTATGGCTGAGTAATATTCCATTGTATGTATGTACCACAGCTTCTTTAGCCAATCATCTATTGTAGGACACTTCGATTGCTTTCATATTCTGGCCACTGTGAATAACACTGCTATGAACATGGTGTGCAAATATCTTTTCAGATGTGGGTTTTCAAGTCTTTGGGGTAAATACTCAGTAGAGGGATTGTTGAATCATATGGTAGATCAATTCTTAGTTTTTTGAGGAATCTCCATATTGCAATCCCACCAGCAGTGGATGAGGGTTCCTATTTCTCCACATCCTCTTCAACATTCGTTGTTACTTGTCTTGTTGATTATAGCCATTCTAACAGGTGTGAGATAGTATCTCATTGTGGTTTTGATTTGCATTTCTCTAATAGCTAGCAATTTGAGTATCTTTTCATATATTGTTGGCCATTTTTATATCCCCTAGGGAGAAGTGTCTGTTCAGGTCTTCTGCTCATTTTTTTATTGGATGAATTGTTTTTTTGTTGTTATTGAGTCGTATGAGTTCTTTGTATATATTTACAAGCAATTAGGCCCCAATAAGGGGGCCTAATTCCGATGGTTGTCTCTTTACCTTGTTGATGGTTTCTTTGGCTGAGCAGAAGCTTTTTAGTTTGATGTAGTCTCATTCATTTATTTTTGCTTTTACTTCCCTTGCCTTTGAGGTCAAATTCATAAAATCCTCTATAAGTCTAAGGTCCTCGAGTTTCATTTCTATCTTTTCTTCTATGAATTTTATTGTTTCAGGTTTTCTATTCAGGTCCTTAATCCATTTTGACTTAATTTTGGTGTGTGGTGATAGACAACAGTCTAGTTTCATTCTTTTGAGGTGGCTTTCCAATTTTCCCAGCACAACTTATTGAAGAGGCTTTCCTTTCTCCACTGTATATTTTTGGCTTGTTTTGTTGAAAATTATTTGCCCGTGTAAAAATGGATTTACTTCTGGACTCTTGATTCTGTTCTACTGATCTATGTGTCTATTTTTCGGCCAATACCATGCCGTTTTGATTATTGTCACTTTGTAGTATAATTTGAAGTAGGGCAGAATGATGCCTCCAGCCTCATTCTTTTTTCACAGAATGGCTTTGGCAATCTGAGATCTTTTGTGCTTCCATACAAATCTGATGTTTTTTTTGTTCTATTTCTCTCTGTGACCCTGGAATGAAGCCCACTTGATTGTGGTGTATAATCTTTTTAATATGTTGCTGTATTCAGTCTGCTAGTATCTTATTTAGGATTTTTGTGTCTGTGTTCATGAGAGACATTGGTCTATAGTTTTCTTTTTTGTGTGTGTTATCTTTACCAGGTTTTGGTATCAGGATAATACTGGCCTCATAAAATAAGTTGAGAAGTATTGCCTTCGTTTTGATTTTTTTGGAAGAGTTTGAGGAGAATAGGTATTAAATCTTCCTTGAATGTTTGGTGGTATTCACTGGTGAAGCCATCTGCTCCTGGATTTTTACTTTTTGGTAGGTTTTTGATGATTGTTTCAATTTCCATACTGCTGATTGGTCTATTTAGATTTTCCAGTTCTTGATTCAGTCTAGGAAGGTTGTGTTTTTCTAAGTACTGGTCCATTTCTTCTAGGTTATTGAATTTGGTGCTATGTACTTTTTCATAGTGTTCTTGTAGGATCCTTTGTATTTCTGCAGTGTCTGTTGTAATTTCCCCCCTTTCATCCCTGATTTTGTTTATTTGTGTCTTTTCTCTTTTTCCTTAGTGAGTCTAGCCAGGGGTTTGTCAATTTTATTAACCTTCTCAAAGAACCAGCTCTTTTTTGTATGTATTTATTTATTCATTCATTTATTCATTTATATATTTTGTTTTCAATTTCATTTATTTCTGCTCTAATTTTGATGATTTCTTTCCTTCTGCTGACTTTAGGCCTCTTCCTTTTCTAGTTTTTTAAGATGAAGCATTAGGTTGTTTATTTGGCCTTGTTCTTATTTTTGGAGGTAGGATTAATTTCTTAATTGCTAATTTTAATATTGTTTTTAGCTTTTAGTTTTACAAAAGTAGAATTATTATTATGATTATTTTTCTTCTCAAATAGACTTTCTTCTTTTTTAAGGTAAACTGTCCTTTAAATTAACATATAGGTTCTTGAAACAAACAGCATATGTGCTATGTTCTGATGTTCTTCACTGCAAGCTAGACTGGTAAATAGCGTAGCACTTTGGGTAAATTTGTTAAATTTTGTGAGCTGAGACTCCTTATTTGTAAGACAGAATTCATAGTATCAACCTCCTAGCATTTTTATAAGGGTTAAATTATTTAATGACATGTAGTAAGGGTACATGACATAGATATTTTAGAGAAAAAAATTAACCATGCCACTTTCTGCCCTCTTCACCTTTGCTTTAAATGTGATATGACAGTGACAGAAAGCAAATGGCAGCAAAGCAGTTACACATTGTACAAGCTTGTAGCCCACTAATGTTTCAAAGTAAAATCATTATTTTTTTCTTAGATTATTATGTGAAATCTTTGGATTCCTTCTTGCTCTCTCTGCTTTGACCAGAAAGTCCCCAAAAGATTATTGTGATTGACCACAGCATGAAGAAATACTTATTGGAACTCAACTTTTTCCATGAGTACTTAGCACAGACCATTATTTCAGTGCTCTAGGCATACAAAATAATGATACACTCTATCCTTAAAAAATTTACTATTTAATTCTGGGCTATTCACAAGTTGCTTTACTCTGATGGGAGTCAGGATTTTGTGGTAATTGAGGCAAAACTTTACTCTAGCATGATTGTGAAGACACAGTACAAGTGGAATTAGCAACACTTTGTTCAGATACATTTACTCTGATGTATTATGAGTGATTCAATTTAATTGAAAATCACCACCAGACATTGTTATTAAATAAAGTTATGAAATGATTTGCTATAGCAGCAGTGACTTATAGGTCTTGTGTGCAACATAAAATTTTAATGAAATGGGTATTGAAAGATTATCATTATAGTATATCATGCAGTCTATGATTAAAACATTAAATTATTTTTACATAATTAACCAAAATAAATGCTAGGTCTGGGATTTAAAATGACAATCAAAGAAAGCAAATGAGCTTGAATTTTACTAACACCATATTATAACATAAAATAAACAAATATGTCTGATAATTACTATGTATTATACACCATTAAAATATTATTTTTTTTGTCAAAGAAGCTGAAAATAAGGTAGCTATTTAGAAATAGGCCATGGTTTTTCTTTACTATAGACTCTGAGATTCTCGAAGATTTGATATCTATAAGAGATCTCAAGAATATATTTTGAGATATATTAGGCCAATGCAGTAGAATTCTCAACATTCATACCAATCCAACTGGTTAGTCTCTAACCTTTGTCAGCTCATCCTTCTGGCCAGCAGTTTCTTTATTTATGGGAGCAACTTGGCTCCACTAGAATGTAAGCTAAATGAGGGCAGCATTTTTTACTGTTTTGTGCACTGATGTACACTTCTATGACTTAGAAGAATAACAGGCCTAAAGTAGATACTTGATAAATAATTGTTGAAGAAAGAATGAGAGACAAAGAAAGAAAAAAAGAAAGAGAAAATGGGAAGATAGAAGGAGGAAAGAAAGAAAGAAAGAAAGAAAGAAAGAAAGAAAGAAAGAAAGAAAGGAAGGAAGGAA
The DNA here is from genome assembly GCF_000325575.1 of Pteropus alecto. Taxonomy (NCBI): domain Eukaryota; kingdom Metazoa; phylum Chordata; class Mammalia; order Chiroptera; family Pteropodidae; genus Pteropus; species Pteropus alecto. The sequence goes on along the minus strand of NW_006494614.1, from coordinate 17,334,526 downwards.
GGAAGGAAGGAAGGAAAGAAAGACTGAGAGCGACATAGGGGAGAGAATTGCTTGGGAATCCTGGAATTGATCAATCAATTGACCACTATCACTCTCTGCCCCGACTTGAGCAAGGATCATTTGCCCTATTGCTTCTGGATGCCATTCTAAGACCGTACAGGCAACCAGCCATAGGATGGAATCAATCTCATGATGGTAAAGAGAAAAAACTCGAGTCCTCAGTGACATAGTTGAGCATTTTAATTAACCAAGCCTGAAGTTATTCCTACCTCTGAACTTAATCATTATGTGGTAAAACACATTTTATCTTATTTAATCTAAGTTAAGATAGAAGTTTTATTTTTTGCAGCTGAACACTTTCTAACAGATAAAATCTGGATTCCAGAGTTTGGGGACAGCATACTGAGATTGAGAGCCAGTGATTTTACCAATCAGAAACCAGTATGGCATCTGTAATGAAGTTCTCTGTAATCACTAATAACAATAGCAATGACAGTATTATTCTCTGACAGTGTCAAACCCTGGGCTAATGTTTTGCATGCACTAGATCCCTTGTGGTAGCCTTACTAGGTGAATATTACTATTGCAGTTTGCAGTTGTGGAAATTGAGGCTTTAGGGAGTTAAGGAAAATTTAGAGGATGCGTAGTGATTAAGGGGATTAACCTAGGATATTAATCCATGTCTATTGGACTCTAGAGCTCAAGCTTTGCACACCTTGAGTTCATTCACATGGGCCTCATTTTGGCCTAACTTTTAGAGAGCTCCCTTTGAAATTCACATGCTCTACATATAACAAAGTAAAAAATTAAGGCTCACCTTATCTCCACATAATCCTTAACTTCCAATTTTTCCTGGCTTAATTACTCAAAATTTCTAGTTTTGCCACTGCCTATGGGTATTTGATTCATTATCATTTCCTAATTCTTTATTGCTCACTCTTCTTTAGTTCAAGTTTTTTTCCTTATGAATTACTTATGTAAAACATATCAGGGAGCCAACCCTGTCACAATTATTCAGTAAATGTCTGTCAAATAAATACATGAATCAAGGGAACAAAGGAGTGCCATTTTTCTTTATTTATAAGTTTAACAAAAATTTATATGATTTTATATTGGTCCCCAACATGAATTCATGTCCAAGCAACTGAACTTGTGAGAACAATTTAAAAAAATAAAACCTCTCTTGGTATTCAAATAGGGGATTGGTTACAAAAGAGTTAGAAGGTCTAGAAGAGCAAAAGGAAAAGGAAGGTGACCTAGAGAAGAAGAAGAGGGAAGAGGGGAAGAGGAAAAGAGGAGAAAAGAGTGAGGGGAAAGAAAAAGAGGAGGGAGATGAGTAAGAGTCTGAAGAGGAGAAGAAATGCTGAGATTAGAGACTGCCAGTGATTTTGGCTCTTTTGTCATAAATTAGTTTCCCATATACGTGTGGGTTCATTTCTAGGCTCTCTATTCTGTTCCATTGGTCTGTATGTCTGTTTTTCTGCCCATACCATACTGTTTTAATTAGTGTGGCTTTGCAATATAAAGGAGAGCCTCTTTAATAAATGGTGTTGCAAAAACTAGAAAGCCAAATACAAAAGAATAAAATTAGATTGATCTGACACCATACACCAAAATTAACTCAAAATGGATTAAAGACTTTAATATAAGACCTGAAACACTAAAATACATACAAGAAAATATAGGCACTTAAATGATGGACCTTAGTCTCAGAGGGGTTTTTGTGAACTTGACACCAAAGGCAAGGGAAGTAGAGCAAAAATAAATAAATGAAACTGCATCAAACTAAAAAACTACTGAACAGCAAAAGAAACCATCCACCAAAAAAAAGGCAACCAATAGAATAGAAAAAAATATTTGCAAAGGCCACCTCCAATGAGGAGTTAATATACAAAATATGTAAAGAACTCATATAACGCAACAGCAAGAACAACAAAAAACAATCCAATTTAAAAATGGGCAGAGACCTGAACAGACATTGTCCTAAGAAGATATACAGATGACCAACATATGTATGAAGAGATTATCAACTTCATTATCTAAAAGAGAAATGCAAATCAAAACCACACATTCTATCATAGTAGGGAACCTAAATATCCCACTGTCAGATATGGACAGATCATCCAAACAGAAAATCAAAAAGGAAATAACATCTTTAAATGATACATTAGACCAACTGGACATAATTGACATTTACAGAGCTTTTCATTCCAAAACAGCTGCTTATACATTCTTCTCTAGTGCACATGGGACATTCTTGAGGATTGACCACATACTAGAACATAGAGATAGCCTTTTGGGACACAGCAAAAGTGGTCATAAGAGGAAAGTTCATATCATTACAGGCCTACCTCCAAAAACAAGAACAAGCCCAAATAAACAACCTAACGCTTCATCTTTAAAAAACTAGAAAAGAAAGAACAAATGAGGCCTAAAGTCAGCAGAAGGAAAGAAATCATCAAAATTAGAGCAGAAATAAATGAAATTGAAAACAAAATACATACATACATACAAAAAAGAGCTGGTTCTTTGAGAAGGTTAATAAAATTGACAAACCCCTGGCTAGACTCACTAAAGAAAAAAGAGAAAAGACACAAATAAACAAAATCAGGGATGAAAGAGGGGAAATTACAACAGACACTGCAGAAATACAAAGGATCCTACAAGAACACTATGAAAAAGTACATAGCACCAAATTCAATAACCTAGAAGAAATGGACCAGTACTTAGAAAAACACAACCTTCCTAGACTGAATCAAGAACTGGAAAATCTAAATAGACCAATCAGCAGTATGGAAATTGAAACAATCATCAAAAACCTACCAAAAAGT
>NW_006494614.1:17330053-17331433 GCF_000325575.1 Pteropus alecto | reverse complement strand
CAAAAATCCTAAATAAGATACTAGCGAACCGAATACAGCAACATATTAAAAAGATTATACACCACAATCAAGTGGGCTTCATTCCAGGGTCACAGGGATGGTTCAACATATGCAAATCAATTAATATGATATACCACATAAACAAATTAAAAAATAAAAATCATATGATCATATCAATAGATGCAGGAAAAAACCTCGACAAGATACAGCATCCATTTATGATCAAAACACTTAAGAAAATTGGTATAGAAGGAAAGTACCCTAACATAATAATGGCCATATATGACAAGCTCTCAGACAACATGATATTTAATGGTGAAAAACTAAAAACCTTCCCTCTAACATCAGGAACAAGACAAGGCTGGCTATCCATTATCCCCACTCTTATTCAATATAATTGGAGATCCTAGCGAGTGCAATCAGGCAAGAGAAAGACATAAAAGGCATCCAAATAGGAAACAAAGAAGTCAAACTGTCATTATTTGTGGATGACATGATTCTCTATATAGAAAACCTTAAAGACTCTACAAGAACACTACTAGAAACAATAAGCAAATACAGTCAAGTCTCTGGATACAAAATCAATGTTCAAAAATCTATAACATTCCTATACTCTAATAATGAAGTGTCAGAAAAAGAAGTGAAAAAAATAATTCCTTTTGCAATTGCAACAAAAAGAATAAAATACCAAGGAATAAAGCTAAAGAAACAGGTGGAGGACCTATATAATGAAAACTATAAGCCCCTATTAAAAGAAACTGAAGAAGATACAAAGAAATGGAAAGATATTCCATGTTCTTGGATTGGAAAAATCGACACAATTAAAATGACCATATTACCTAAAGCATTATACAGATTTAATGCAATCCCCATCAAAATCTCATCGGTATTTTTTAAGGAAATAGAACAAATTATCAGATTTGTATGGAAGCACAAAAGATCCCGAATTGCCAAAGCAATTCTGAGAAAAAAGAATGAGGCTGGAGGCACCACTTTGCCCGACTTCAAATTATACTACAAAGCAACAATAATCAAAACAGCATGGTATTGACAGAAAACTAGAAACACGGACCAGTGGAATGGAATAGAAAGTCCAGAAGTAAACCCGTATTTATATGAGCAAATAATTTTTGACAAAAAAAGCCAAAACATACAGTGAGGAAAGGAAGGCCTCTTCAACAAGTTGTGCTGGGAAAATTGAAAAGCTACCTGCAAAAGAATGAAACTAGACTCTTGTCTATCACCATACACCAAAATTAAGTCAAAATGTATTAAGGATCTGAATAGAAGACCTGAAACAATAAATGCATGGAAGAAAACATAGAAACTAAACTCAAGGACCTTGGGCTTAAGGAGGATTTTATGAATTTGACCCCAAAG
>NW_006494614.1:17321680-17329825 GCF_000325575.1 Pteropus alecto | reverse complement strand
GGGGAGGGAACCTAAGTAGATACTTCTCCAAAAAGGACATACACATGGCCAACAGACATATGAAAAGATGGACATTTGTAAATTAAAACCATATGAGATAGTCAGAATGGCTATCATCAATAAATCAAAAAACAAGTGTTGGTAAAGATGTGGAGAAAAGAGAACTCTCATGCATTGTTGGTGGGGCTGCAAACTGGAGCAGCCACTATGGAAAACAGTATTGAGATTCCTCAAAAAACTAAAAATGGATTTAACATAGACCCAGAAATTTCACTTCTGGGCATTTATCCAAAGAAAATTAACACTAATTTGAAAAGATAAATACACCCTATGTTCACTGCAGCATTATTTACAATAGCCAAGATATGGAAACAACTTAGATATCCATCAATAGATGAACAAATAAAAATAATGATACACACACACAATGGAATATTACTCAGCAATAAAAAGGAATGAAATACTGCCTTTTGCAGCAACATGGATGGACCCTGAAATAATCATACTAAGCGAAATAAGCCAAACAGAAAAGGTTGAAAATCACATGATATCACATGAGATATAAACCTAAAAGCAACAATGAACAGGACAAACAAGCAGAGTGCAGAGACATGGACAATGGACTAGTGGTTACCAGAAGGGAGGGAGGAAGAGAGAGGAGGGAAGTGGAAAATAACAAAATAAAATATTTAAAAATTTATGTATATATAATATGAAAAAAATAATAAACTGGCATTTAAAAATTAATAAAAATAAAAATAAATAAAAATTAATATAAAATTCAATCGCTTAATGAGGTCAATTAAAATTTTGAGTCTGATATCTTTTTGAACATTTTTGAATGTGTTTCAACTTAATTTTATTATATTCACTAGAAATTTTTTTTAAAAATGTCCAGAGTAACAATCACCTTTCTTAAATATATTATGTGAAAAGTGAGATGTTTATCCAATTTAAAAATAAGTACACAGGAGAGGTGGGATTTGCACAAGATGGCTTCCATGTGCCCTTCCAGTTCTCACTTTCTCCTAAACAGCAGGATTCTAACATACCTGGGTAGTATAGGTGGTGAAACTGTATGACATATAAATTTCTCGTAACAGAAAATCATATTATTGTGTAAAAGTTCTAAAATATGCATTACTACAATGAACAAAATTCAAAAATTAATTCTAAGAAAGTAATTAGTCTATTCCAGAAGCAAGAAAATAATATAAAAAAGAAAATCGTGAAAATTAAGAGATAACAGATGCAGCCAATAATGTGTGACTCGGAATTTAGCATTTAGCTAAATAAGAATGAAAATGATTTCTTAAAGACACATTTAATTACAAATTTACCTTGTTCTTAATTCTATTCTAACTGACTGATTCTAATGCCATACATAACCTCATTTAACCTTAATTATTTCCTAAAGGCCCTATCTCCAAAAACAATTTATATTGGGGATTTGGACTTCAACAAATGAATTTTGGAGGGGCAGTAGATAGAGTCAACAGACTCTATCCTAGCATCTCAAGTGAAAAATCAGGCTGTAATCAAAAGCTTTGTGGGAATTATTCTATTAACTCAGCTAAGTTCATGTAAGAGACTCTACATGCAATTCACAGTCAAAATCTACTAAGTAATCGATCTTGTGTGATGAAATTGATTGATTTGGATGAGACACCTGTCTAGGTGATGAGTAATGGGACTGGGTATCAATAGCATCTAGTGAAGTAATAAATACATATCAAAGTTCACACTCCACTTCTGTGGATTACTATACCAGGTATAATAATCTTATAATTTCATATAATAATTAGCCTTCTAAGGTATATTTACAGAAAAATAATATGTAGAAACTTAATATATTTTAAAATATAAGAAACACCTGGATAAAGTCATAATTTAGCAATAAATCTGGGGACTTAAAACAGACATTTGGCTATTTTAACAAATGGAAAAAAACTGATACAGTAATTTATAGTAGAGATATCATAAAACAAATAAAATAAGCATCACTTTCTGGCAGAGTTGCTAAAGTATGGGGAAAAAGCATAAATATAAAACTGTTCACCTTAGCAACTGAATAATTTTTCATAGATTCATTGTACACTGAGCCACTACCACATTTTCTAAACAATTCATAAAATGTTCCTAGATTTTCTCACTAGTAAAGACACTTACCAAATGTCCTACTAAAGAGATTCACTATATTGAATTATATTAATATAGTTTTATCTTTATTATGTCATATTATATCACATTTTTCTCTTTTTGCTTTTAAATCTATAAGCTTGGTGACTTTAGAGGAGGAATGAAAATAAATTTAGGATCATTTGTTCATTTTATTGTATGGTTTTATAGTTTTTGGAAATTACGTATGATTTGAGAACAAAGTTACTAATGATTATAGGCTACTAAAATGTGAATCCAAGAGGAGGTAACATATATAAGGCAGGGAAAGTATGGACATTTACACCTACACTCTGATAGAATGTTAATAGTCAGCACTGTGAATGTGTGTGCTTTCTACTTTTGACAAGGATTGCTGGGAAAGTCCTGTAACACTTTATGGGGTACCTGGATTTGATATGATTGTGGAATTGCATCACAGCAGGGCATACTCCTGCACCAGAATTGCTGCCCTTACGAGCAAACATAGTAAATCTTTAGGAAAAATAAAATAAAATAGTTATGCATTTTCATCCTGAAAGTTCAACTTATGATTGGGATCCAGAGTCATAACTACTATAGGGGGAAAGCTAAAAGTAATATTTTCCTACTGACTGGGATATTTCAATTTCGGCAACAAATTATTATAATGAATAAATCAATAAAGCATATATTTTTAAAGATAGTTTACACCATATTTTTCAATCATAAACAAAATTAACAGGAAGGCTTATTCATAGAGAAAACAAATGATGTTGCTAATTAGATTAAGTCCATAAGCATAATTTCACAGACATAAACAAAGAGAAAGTTTTCTAGAAGAAGTCTATTAGCAGCTATTTCCATTTCAATATCCACCCTCTGAATATCATGGTATGCCACAGCCTTCTGAACACAGTCCTACATCTCCACATTGCCGCCAAAAGCCAGGACCTTGTCATTGACTCTGTAGTGCATGGCGATGCACCCACAAGGGTCTTACTTTTCATGCACCTACATACAGACTTCATATTATCTCTCAGGAATTTGGCCCCTTTGGTCTCAATTGTTGTGGTCCTAATCCACAAATTATCATCTCCTATCATCTCAACATCATTTTTCCTCATGCTAATGCTCCTATCCTCCCATTTTTCTCCTCTGAGCATCAAGATCTTATCACCTGTAACTGTCTGAATTTTCTCATTCTTCACATTCTTCTCTAGTTTTCTGTACAATTTTTCTCCCTCTCATTCCTACTAATAGCCTCTATCTCAGTGTTCTAGATGGTATCTCTTTTGGTAAATGCCTTTCTTTTTTTCTAAAGAGTTTATATTTCTCTTTATTTCCTTAAATTTGCTGAATTTAGGACCTAATGATTCATGACTCTACTGCCCTCTCACCTGGTAATTATTTTCTTCCACTGCCCTCCATTTTATAGGCCAATATTGTGATCCCTTCTATGACCCTTACTTCAGCGCCAAGTTGACCGAGAAGGAACTGTTCAATGGTGAGATGTCCAGTTGGAAGAATGCACAAGAGGCAGACACGAGAATGAAATGGCAGGCACCAACTTTATTATGAGGAGTGTAGTTCTATTGGGGGAAGTGTAGTCTATTGTGGGGGGCATGTGGTATTGCGCGCACTTCCCCTGCTTCCCTTCTTGTGCTCCCCTTCTGTCCTCCAGGGACCACATGGCTCCACACACAGCAGAGTACAATAGCGGCATTCAGCTACACATGTGTGATACAATAAGCTGAATTATGTTTACATAACATTCTAAATCCGGGGTCCTATTCCTAGCCACGTACCTTGATCACAGCCAGACCTTGGACCACCCAGATCTTGGATTCAGCTGGGACTGGCGCCACACTTTTACACAAATAATAACATATCCTTAACTTTACTATTTTATCTTAAAGACGTGTCAATAATAATCTTTCTTAAACTTAATAAAACTACTCTGTAATCCTTTCTAAAAAATAACTACCTAAGCTTGCATGAGTTTTTCCCCTTCTATATGTCTCTCGAATTCAAATATATTTAACTATTTAAATTACTTTTTCCTCATTATCTAATAGATTTTGAGGAAGGAAATTTAGAATTTTAGGTGTTACAAAAGGGTCTGTTGTTACTTTGATTCTAAAAATGAGGCAATTCTGAAAATGAAATATATGAATTGTGAACCAACAGAAAATATATAACAATACATAGGTATCTATAAAGACCAAGAATTGAGAATAAACACCAAGAATTGAGAATAAATGAATCAAGAGAAAAGTGCCTAGAGATGAAATAGTAACAAAATAGAGGCACAGAATATAGAAACATAATTTGGATACTCATCGTAGTTCTTCACTCCCGTATGCATCTCACAGATTGAGGCCAAGAAAATTCCTAGACCTGAAAAAGTAAAAAAGGAAGTCCTAAAAATTGTATTTATAATCTTTTAAAATATAAACCGAAGGTGTTGTACATAATACAGTGTATGTTAGAACAGAAATTATAACATAGATGGTTAAGAAAGAGGAATATTAGTGCTAACCAGAGGAAAAGAGCACTTCTTAAAATCAAAAATGAATTACTCAGTATCTGAATTTATTAATATGTACAGTAATGTAGTTTGATGAGTTTTTTCAAGTTAACTAAAAAGTTAATTTTAAATGTGGTCACTTAAATTAGCTAATAATTTCAGTGAATTAATAAACAATTTAGTAAATCAGCAAATAATTTATATATTTTTATGTTAATCCCTAAACAACTTCTTGTTGGAATATATCTAATTGTAACTCAGTTCTGGTATAATTGTTGAGCCATAGCCCAGGAAAAAGAGGAAAAACAAGACTTAAAAAATATCTTGCCTGACTGCTTTTCTAATAAACTCCCAATGCCAGTCATGAAAACTAAGCATATATCAGAGTATTTCCAGATATAAAAGCGGACCTATCTTAAGAATTCAAACTTCTTTCTAATATAAATTTTAAAAAACACACAAATGTAGCCTATTAAAGGCTGCCAGGTTGACCTTTACCATGTGCTGAATAAACACATGCATTATTTTTACTTCTTTCTAAAATGATTAAAACTTCAGTGAAAAGTCTTTTAATAGATAAACCCATTACAATAAACAGAATGAGAGAAAAAAACAGAGCAACTATTTCAGAAGCTGGAAGCTAAATGGAAACATGGCAACTGTAATCAGCTCAGCACACCGAGAAAGCTGAATCTTAAACCCATATAAAAAGATCAAGAAGCAATCATGCTTAAACATAGATCCTTAAACAACTGAGGAACTGGCATAATAAGATATTTTCAAAAATTGATTAAATTATCACTAAAAGCATAAGAACTGGTTAAAAGCTTGCTTAAAAAAGTATTAAGACCCAGATCTTCTCTATTCCAAAGCCTCTAGGTTACTGTTTCTCAAAAACACTGGCAGAGAACTACAAGTATAATTTTTGACAGCCTTATTGGGATATAATTCACATATTATACAATTTACCCATTTAAAATATATAGTTAACCCTTGAACAACACAAGAGTTAGGAGTGCTCACCTCCTGCAGTCGAAAATCTGCTTATAACTACAGTAATTCAATGGTTTAGAGTATATATCACAGAGTTGTGCAAGTGTCATCAACATCAGTTGAGAGAATTTTCATCACCCCCCAAAAGAAACCCTATGTCCATTAACTATCACGCTCAAATCTAATATTTCTCTCAGCTCTAAGAAACCAGTTAATTAAATTAATTAAAAGCCATTACCTTTCAGATTAATTAAATTTTAATTAATTAATTAATTAAGATTAACTAAAATTTCTGTTCTATGTATCTACCTAATCTGGACATTTAATAGAAATTGATTAATCCACTACGTGCCTTTTTATGAAGCTTCTTTCACTTAGCATAACGCTTTTAAGTAGCACATAGCAGTACTTCATTCCTTTGTATTGTCAAATAGCATTCCATTGTATGTATATATCATGATTTGTTTACACATTTTTCCATTAATGGACTTTGAGTTGTTTTCACTTTTTACATATTATGAGTAAAACTGCAATGAACGTTTGTGTACAAGTTTTTGTACCAATGTATGTTTTTATTTCCTTTGGGTATAGACATAGGAGTGGAATTTCTGTGGCATACGGTAATTCTATGCTTACCCTTTTAAAAAATTAACATTCTTTTCAAAAGTAGCTGTACCATTTTACATCCCTATGAGCGATGCATGATGTTTCCAACTTTACAACCTCACAAAACTTGTTATTTGTCTTACTCTTTTAGACATCCTCATGGGTTTGAAGTAGTATCATTGTGTTTTTTATTTGCATTTTAAAAGGTTTATATTTTTTGAAGATAATATAAAAAGTCTCCAGTCCTGGAAGATTCCATACATACAGAAGAATTAAGTTAAAAAATTTACATAGTGAATATGGAAAGCCTCATTCTATTCTTTCACTCTACTCTCAAAACTCTGGCAGCCACATACATATCATCCAGGCAGATGAATGGAAAAAACCTTTGGGCACTCACTCTAAACAGCTCAGAAGAAAGAATCTAAGATACAGACATCAAGTATCCCCCAAAGAAATATCCCACAATAAAAATCAAAATTAATAAGGCCAACCCATATACTCAGAGCTTCCAATCAACTTTTTACTACGTTAATTATAGGTATAAGCTGTCAACCAAGAATTATCAGGCATTTTAAGAAAACCTATGGAAAAAAAAAAAAAGAAAACCTATGAAATCAAAGACAGAAACCAACCAAAACAGGAAGGAAGGAATTTGGATTAAAAGAAAAAAAATAACAACTATGTAAGGAGAATAAAAATTTGCAAACTAATAAATCTTAACTATCATTAATAGCCTGAGAGAAATGTTATTGCATCCATGAACAAGCATTGAATGCTACATAAAGGAACACTCAGAAAACAAAAAATAATAGCTTCATGGTTTACTAAAAGAAGAGTAGACATAAAAAACTCAGTCGATAGTTTAGAAGAAGAAATTGAAAAAAAATTCCTAGAAAGTATGCCAAAAAGACAAGTGGAAAATAAAAGAGTAAGGTAAAAAAAATCTTAGAAAACATTTGGTGGATTCAATATCTATCCAATTAATAGATATTCCAGAAAGAAAGAACAGAGAAAATAGAGAGAAGAAACCAAATAATTATTTAAGAGATTTTCAAAGTACAGAAAGACATGACTGCCCAGTTTGAAAGAGTGCAGAAAGTACCCAATGAAAGCATAAAAATACACTTACTCAAATGTTCTAACAGTAGAAGCAAAAAGATTCTTCAAGCTTCCAAAAAAAGTATGCAAAGACAGGATTCTGGGGGCAATACTAAAGGAATGGTTAAAGCATTTGAAGAAAATATAAACAGCCAATGACGCTGTTAATAAAACTAGATAATAAAGAACCTTCATGAACATTCAGAAGGGGTCAAAAAACCAATAACAGTACAGATCTTCTAGCATCAACAGCTAATAGTGTTAATGGTAAAATAAAAACTGGAAGGACAGTTTAAGCCATAAAACACAGTAATCACCAATAAATACCATCTCCCAAAGAAACAGTGAATGAGCTCTACATGAATTAATTTGAAAACAACTGATGAACTTTGAAGAAGTCTTCCCAGGCTCCAAATAAAAGGTTAATGCACAACCAGGAGACCACTAAAAGAGACATAAGAAATTCAAATAATACACAAGAGGCTAAATCACTAGTAGAATGTAAAAATATCCAGTAAGTCTTCACTTTTAAAAGGAAAGGTCCACTTTGAAGTAAAACTGTAGAAAGAGAAATCACATTGGGAATGAGGAGAAGAACATTAGGGATCCTAGGGAGAGAAGAAGTTCAGTTACTGCATGGCAGAAGAAACCAATAGAGCACTGAGTACTGTAATAGCAAAGGACAATGTTTAACAGTGAGATCACCACCTCGAGAAACAGGGCCGGTAGAGCTCTGGACAGCAGAGTTATGTAGAGGCAAGAAACCTCCCTGAATCAGA
>NW_006494614.1:17294655-17321545 GCF_000325575.1 Pteropus alecto | reverse complement strand
ATAAATAGATGACAGATTAGATATATAGAGAGAGTGAGAGAGAGAGAGAGAGAGAGAGAGAGAGAGAGATATATATATAGAGAGAGAGAGAGAGAGAGAGATAATCTAATCCTGAGGAGTGGACAATATTACATTCATTTTATAAATGAGAAACCTGAGACCCAGAGAATTTATGCAACTGATCAAAATCACACATTATACATTGGCCAAGCCTAGAAGCCTAATAATGAAAGCTACCTCTTTTTTTAATTTTGCCTTTGGCCAGCTCTGCAAAAATTGTCATTGCAAAAGAGTAGAGGGAAATTCATGTGAATAGTTGCTGCCTTGCAGTTGCTTTTTATAATAGAAAAAATATCAGAAGCTGAGAATCTTCAAATACTAACAGCCTTTGACTCGTTTTGTGTTTATGTTGAATGTCTAAATTGAAATTCATACAAAGGAAGAGCTGTACATGCCAACTCATCCTTTTCTCTAAATGCCTTTTAGCTTGATTCACTCCAGTGGAAGAGTACACATAATTCACTGAGCTAGTTGATGGATAATAACCAACCAACCCTTGTGAGATATTCAGTGTTTGCAAAATGAAAGGAATTACTGTAGAAGGGAAATGAGTCCAAGGATCATGTCAGCAAACTGTGAGAATGCATATAGATAGGAGTAATACTGGGAATGTAAGCCAACACCCATGCCAAAAAGGACTATTATTGTCCCACTGAGATGCTGTACTGAAGAACACAGATCACTAGCCACACCTAAAACTGTAAATATATCTAAGTTGTATCAGTAGGACCACTTCCATAGTTATTTGGTTTTATACCATTATAATTTTTTTTATTAAAAGTTTAGGTCTCAAATTTATCCAGAAGTGCTTTTATTTCCCCAATATTTGCTCGAGATGTTATCTATCTGAGATAGGAAGGCATTTTGAAGCTCATTCTCTATTTTAAATAGTTAATGCCTTAACTCCCGAGTGGTGAATTAGGTAAAGATTTGAAGATTACTGGGATGGTTGTCAACTATTTTATTTTAAAAATTGCCTGCATTGTGGTTCTTCATGTCACTTTAACTCTAAGAGTGCTGACAGAACTGCCTTGGTGTTGCTTACTGTGCCAGCACACACTGCTCTGTTTTAACTGGGTAAACTTCCTTGAACAGTGAAGAGATGGAGAAACAAAAGGAAGGTGTTAGACATTGTTCAGTTCTACTAGGGCACAGGACTCTGAATCATTATCACACACACACACACACACACACACACACAAAAAAAAAAACCTGTCCAAAAACCTGAAGAAAATCACTGGCAAAACTTAAGAATAAGCCATCAGATTAGAGAAAGAACAGAACAACTTTGTATAGCCTCATTGGAGGTTGAAGAATAAGCCATTTGGCGGGTCTAAGGTTTTGTTAATACAAAGTCCAAAGAGCTCTGGGTAACCAGCCCTGGTTCCTGTTCTGCAGCTTTAAGTTCAGGAGCTTACCGGGACCAGGCTTAGTCACCCTGGGGAGAATAAGAGCCTGGGGTGATAGATAAGGGATGTTCATGCCTGAGTGTTCTACTCTCCGTTTACTCAGCAGTCACATTGTATATTGCATAATCCTGAGATCTGTGAGATAAATACACCTCAGAAGAGGTCCTGCTCTCAACATACATTCAGACTACTTTAGATATAGCCTGTAGACACATCCTAGGCTCCTATGTATACATATAATGCTGACTTGGGGAGTGGAGTTGGCAGTTGTGCTTTCTGAGGTCCTGACAAGCATTCTATGACTTGGACATCGCCATGTACAACTGTCTACCCTGTTGGCGTCTGGAAGAAACACCTCCAGAATTGTCCTGAGAATTATTGCTGACTGCACAAACTTCCCTCTATATTATTTGGAAAAGAAATCTTATTTGATTGACCCAAAAGGTGTGTTTGTCTTTCTGTTAGTGAAAATCTACTGGAACAACTGACGATTGTTAATACAAAGTTCATGCTTGGAATTCAGCATTTTGCATTGGAACTTCAGCTGACAGAAAAGGAAATGCCTTGACTTAATATCTTCTACACACAAACACACATTAAATAAAACATATTTATACATTTATAAATATGAACATATATATTTATGTATACATTTATATTGTGTATATACTTACATATAATTATATGTATATATAAATATATATAATTATAATATATTCTAAAAGCTTTCCTAATTGCTTTCATAATGGGAATGGTGTTACAGAAGGATTATAGGATTAACTAGTTTATTAAGCAAAGGTTTTTTTCAATATGACTATATATGGTTTGAAGGGCTTTCACGTGAGCTTTATAATAAAAATATTTTTCCAAGCAATTTATTTATAGATTTTTATATTTTCAAACTATTTCAGGGAGGCAATGTAGTACAAAAGTGTCACTAAATACAGCAGGTGTGGGTGATGCCCCAACACTGCCTCTTAGAAATTTTATATAAAATTAAGCCAGGAGCTGAAAGTTCTGGCTCTTCAAACCACTAATTTTAGCTCTAAACTCTCTTAACTTCATTTCTCACAAAATATTCAAGCTAGCTTTACCAGAAAACCAGGAATCTAGGAGTGTAGATGAAATTAAGAAAGGTAAGATTTTTAAAAAACATTAGCGTTTTACAATAAGCACTAAACTACACTAAGCTATTTAAGATCATCAACTTTAAGAATTAATGAGCAAATGAGAGTTTGAGCTAAAAAAAAATGGTTATTTAAAATGTAAGAAATTTCCTCATCTACAAATGTGGTCAAACAGCACTGATCTTTGTCTTTCATGTCTCAGCGTAAAACTCCTTCAGTGTTGGTGCAGACTGCCAGCCATGAAAAATAAAGATGGGAGTTTTATGGTTTTAAGCCTTACATTTAAGTCTTTAAGCCATTTGGAGTTTGTTTTTATATATTGTGTAAGGGAACAGTCCAGTTTCTTTTTCTTTTTCTTTTCTTTTTTTTTTTTTTGGCATATAATTGTTCAGTTTTCCCAATACTGCTTGCTGAAGAGACTGTCATTACTCCAGCGTATATTTTTATCTCCTTTGTCATAGATTAGTTGACCATGTAAGTGAAGGTTTGTTTCTGGACTTTCTATTCAGTTTCATTGAGCTATGTATCTGTTTTTGTGCTGGGACCACACTATTTTGATTATTATAGCTTTGTAGTACAGTTTGAGGTCAGGAAGCATGATATCTGCAACTTTATTCTTCTTTCTTATGATTGCTTTGACTATTTGGGGTCTTCTGTGTCCATATAAACTTTAGGATGATTTGTTCTAGTTCTGAGAAGAATGACATTGGTATTTTTATGGGAATTGAATTGAATCTGTAAATTACTTTGCGTAGTAGGGTCATTTTAACAATATTAATCCTTCTAATTCATGAGCACAATATATCCTTCCATTTATTTTTGTCATCTTCAATTTCTTTCTCGAGTATCTTATAGTTTCCAAAATAAAGGCTTTTCACCTCCTTGGTTAAGTTTACACTTAGGTATTTTATTCTTTTGATGCAATTGTGAATGGGACTATTTTCTTCATTTCTCCTTCTGATTGTTCATTATTAGTGTATAAAAATGAGACAGATATCTGTATACTAATTTTGTATCCTGCTATTTTACTCAATTCTTTTATTAATTCTATTAATTTTTGATAGATCTTTGAGTTTTCTATATATAGTGTCATGTCATCTGCAAATGAAAAGCCTGAAACCATAAAACTCTTAGAAGAAAACATCAGAAAAAAACTATCTGACATCAGTCCAAATAACATCCGTTTGGATATATGACCTCAAGCAAGGGAAACAAAAGTAAAAATAAACACATGAGACTACTTCAGACTAAAAAGCTTCTGCACAGCAAAGGAAATCAACAACATAAAAAGTCAATCTACTGAATGAAAGACTATATCTGCAAATGATATATCTGCTAAGTGGTTAGTATTAAAAATGTATAAGAAACTCATACAACTCAGTAATAGAAAAATAAACAATCCGATGGAAAAATGGGCAGAAAACATAAAAAGACATTTCTCCAAAGAAGACATACAGATAGCCAACAGACATTTTAAAAGATATTTAATATTATTAATCATCAGAGAAACGCAAATCAAAACCACAGTGAGATACTACCTCACACCAGTCGGAATCGTTATGATCAAAAAGACAAAAAATAAGTTCTGGCAAGGACGTGGAGAAAATTGGTGGGAATGTAAATTGGTGCAACCACTATGGAAAACCATAGAGAATCCTCAGCAAACTAAAAATGTATATATTATAAGACCCAGTAGTTCCACTTCTGGGTATTTATCCAAAGAAAATGAAAACACTAATTTGAAAATTATGCACCCTCATGTTCACTGCAGCATTATTTACAATAGCCAAGTTATAGAAGCAATCTAGATGTCCATTGATAGATGAATGGATAAAGAAGATGTGGTACACACATACACACACACATACACACACACACACACACAGGAATATCATGCAGCAATAAAAAAGAATGAAATCTTGCTCTTTGCGAGATTTGAATTAGATCCATCTAACATAGATGGATCAAGAGGGTATTATGCTAAGTGAAATAAGTCAAGCAGATAAAAGACAAATACTGTATGGTTTCACTTATATGTGGAACTTCAAAACAAAACAAAATAGAAAACAAACAAAATAAAAACAGACTCATAGAAACAGAGACCAAAAGGATGGTTACCAGAAGTGAGTGGGTGGGGAGATGGGTGAAAATGTGAAGGAGAATATAGTTAATAATATTGCAATAAGTTTGCATAGTGAGAGATGATTACTAGAATTAGTGGGGTGATCACATTGTAAAGTATAAAAATGTCAAATCACTATATTGTACACCTAAAACTAATATAACAATATAAGATTGCATACCAATACAAGGATATCTTATACGTAAATTAAAAAAAGAAAAAAACAGAGAAAAAAGATAGGACACCACAGGAACAGGCAGAAAGACAGAACAACTTACAACTTTCAAGTTTTTACTGGCATATTTGTGGCACCTTGCCACTGTCCCACCCAGAACAGAATTTTGAGTTGCTCCTTCTTCCTACTCCTACTTGAGACCAGAACGCTACTACAGAAAGTCACTTAGGATACACTCCTTAGGCACAGGACAGTCCCTCAGGATCTATCCTCAACACTTTGCTTTCATGAGGTCTCTCCCCTTTCTGCCAAGTGGCTTCACATCTGGAATCACTTCATCTGCATGGCTACATCTTAGAAGTGTCTGGTGGAGACTGGATGGCTTTAGTTCCTTCTTCTTTAGGAGAGGTTCCCATGGTGCCCTGCTCGTCAGCCTGTAGGGCAATGATGCATCATTTACACCTCTGACCAAGTCTCCTGGAATGCCTAGTGCCCTGGCCCCATCTAAAGTAGGATCTGATGACTCAGTGTGTATGATGACCTCCAAGGCATAATTTTTCCTTTAAATACAATGTGTTCCCCAGAGAGAAATAAGAACAGTGAGAAGAATGAGTTTTATGTTAAGAATACTAATATTCTAACAGTGTATTTCAAACATCAATGCCTGTACTTATTCCCTACTATTTGTACCTTTGTGTTCATCTTTTTTTTAATTTCTCTCTTTCACAGTAGGTATATATGTGTAGGTATATGAACATTTCTGTTCTTTGCTATATTTTCATTCACTTTTTCTCTTTCTCTTCTACTCATGACCAACTGAGATTGAAGGCAGCTAATTCCAGGAACTGGACATGCATTTTTCCATTTCTACAGGCAAAGACTGTGATTCCTGCCATCTAGCACCATTCCACTTCCTTGGAATGAAACAGAAACCACAATGTTCTTGAATTAAATGAATCCTACACAGTCCAGCATCTTTGTCAAAGGAATCATCCTCTCTAGCTGAGGTGATCCTATAGATAAGTATTTAATCCTTTAACAGCAAAATAGAGTGTTAGAAGTAAAATCATTCTCGTACAGTCCCATTAAAATATCAAAAAAGAAACTAGTCATCTTGCAAAGTATATATAAAGCAATATTTTTAGTCACTGAATGGAACTGAAGGTTATTTATTAAAAGAATTACAGCTTATAAATGTTATTATCATATTGTACTTTTAAAAAAGTCATCTAATTACCCCAAAAGGATAACAATGTCTAGCTAGTATATTAGCAAGCTTTCTAAATAAAACAAAGACCACTAGTTTTGATATTCTTTCGCTAGAGTACTAATTCATGTAGTATCTGTGTAACGATGAAGGAACACTCTACCAAAAGAAACTTTCTATTTTATCTAAGTAATAAAATTGTCATGGTTGACTATTTGTATGTTATTAATAAAAACAGTACTGAAAATAGCTTCTTTTTTTCAGGATTTAAAACTTTTTATTTGCATATTAAAAATGTGCATTCCAGTAATTAAAATTATTTGAACAATAAAAAATGTCTCCTTGATTAAACTGCATTTTACAGCCTGCAGGACACCTTGGACTAGCTTGCTTTTTACTCTAGCTCTCTCTGTCATCCCACCCAGTTTCTTCCTTCACCAACATGCAAATTCTTTTTCTTCCCTGCCAGCCAAACAGGCAGATGGGAGAGACAGGTGCGGCCTTTGTTGTCAGTGGTTCTTTGATGTGAAAAGGGACAGCACAGTCTTTTAAATTTTATCCATCTCTTTGTGCCTTACAAAGTTAAATAGCTAAAAGAAGTAAAATAAGAAAGCAATGCTTATGGAATGTACTGTGCTTATTAGTGGCGCATGCCTCATTACAATTTACTTACTTCCTTCTCCTGCTCGATAATTTCTTTTGAAGGCAGTAGGTTTTTCTCTTGTGTTTCTATCTTCATCAGTTTCAGCTTATCGAATCGCTCAGTCTCAGCCATATAGGGTTTGTTAGACATGGTTGCAGAGGAAGCAGAGCAAGGCACACAAACTAGTGGAGTCCTATCTGCTCCGTGGCAGTCACTAAGTGCCCAAGAATATCCTCTTCTTGGCTTGACTCAAATTAGAAAGTATGACAGACATGAATCCATTGGCCTTCCTTCTAATATATACGTGAACAAATATACATTTATATGTGTTCTTTTAATGTTTATAAGGCCTTTCTTACTATGTGCCAAGTCCTTGTATGTACACTAATCCTCATAAAATCCTATTTCCATTTTATTGATGAGAATGATGGAACTTGAAACACAGAGTTGACTTGTTGAAGGTCTCACATCTTGTGAGTGGCAGAACTGGGACCAAAATCCGGGTCTTCTGAATCCAAATCCTAAGCTTGTTCCACTGTACTATTATATGATCACATACATGTGTGTATTTTATTTTGAAAAATGATGGAAGAGAAAATGGTCTCTGGTAAAGCCAAACATAGAAATAAGTTAAACTGAATGTGTCTTGCCTTTTATTCTCTCCCTGTCCCAAATTCCTCCTTTCTGGCTATATCATTTGGCAGTGTAGAATATAAATATTGACCAGGAAAATTCAGGGAAACTGAAGGTGAGAAATGAGGATTCTTCTATATCATTAAATACTTTCACAGTTACTCCACTTGACTGGCAGATATAAAGAGGATTCTCTGTAACATCAATCACACTGCCCCCGACAGCTCCAAGTTTCTTCTCAGTGACAAATGCTTGAAGTTAATCACCCGTTTGCCTTCATCTTTCTTTTGAAGACATTGATCAAGTTGTGTTGACAGAGGCATGATGAAATATCAGGCTCTTGGAAATGCTGAGCTGGCTTTGAATCCACCATTATCTGAGCACAAGACAACTGCTTAAGGGATATCTGTCATTTTCTTAGGTGTTAACTGTTCTTTTTAATTTAAGACCAAATGTGTTTTGTAGATTTTATAAATGTTCCAGATGCTTATCATGAAGTTCATGACTGGCAAAATAAGACTTGTATGCTCACAATAATATCATTGAGAACCACTTTAAATTTCTTTACATTCTATAATATCTTCCATTTAATAGAAAGCATCGCAAAGATTATTCCCCACATAATTTGATGGTTTTAGGTTCAAATGCTTATTAAACTCATATTTTTCTATACTCTTAAACCAACTGAACTATTTTCCTTCTCTTATATATATGAAGAAGTGCAGGTGTTTTTACAAACTGTATGGAAAACTGAGTCATGCCATTAAGTCAGAATAATTAGAATAATTCACATTGGTCTCATGGAGAAAAGAGAGTTTCTATAAATTATATACACTAAAAAAGAAAAATGCCAGTAGTCAGCCAGGTGCTAGCACTGTATAGGTTCTCCTCAACTCTTGAATATATAACTTTCCAATTTGTTCAAGCAAATTCCTCAGAATATGAAAATTGTATTATAAATATTGCTTACAGCCTAAGACTGGATTTTAAAAAGGCAGTTATCCATAAAGTAGCAGGGATATAATTCTTACATACTCAGAAAAGTCCTAGATGCTAGCAGTTTAGGGCGTGTAGCATTAGAAGGAAAAGAAAAAAGAGAAAACATCTTTGCTTTTTGTATTCATGGTACAGAGTCATGGTACAGAGCCATTCCCAGTTTAAAAAAAAAATTGTAGCAGGAAATTTGTATTTTTCCCAATGCTTTTCTTCATATATATCTCTTGAACCTCTTTTCAGTTGTCTAGTGTCATGTTCCTCTCACATGAGCCCAGCTCTCAAACTATTTAATGATGAAAATGATTAAGTAATAATCTGGCTATCAATAGATATTCAATTTTCTGCAAGAAAAATTTGTGGTTGTTTGTTAAAATAGAAAAGTCTATTCTATTCTAACCACTATATTGACTGATATGTAGGCCATATTTCTCTTAAGTTCAATGGGGAAACTCACTGCATAGTAGCTAAAGGTTTAGATAGTGGCTGTCATTTTCTCTGGGGAACTAAGAAATATAAATATGTATTTATGTATGTATCTAAATCAGGTTGAGAACGGTGGATGAAATGAGACGTTGACATGTAGTTTACCACTTAAAAATAGTTCTATAAATGTTATCTATTATTATTTTATCATTATTATGAACTTTAAAGGACACTATTGAAGAGTCTTAAGCCAGAATATGACAACATCCAATTATATTCTTAAAAATACTCTACGAAAAATGGATCAATGGTCACTTACAATGTGCTCTTAAAATTCATATAGAAGAAAATAATGTGCCAGCATATTCAAGAAAAAATGAGAAAGCAAATAATGAGAACATTTGTTTTACATGGCATTAAAATTATGCTAAAATTTAAAAAGATACTCATACTCAAATATACATTTCCTATTTTTGTTTTTGTTTTGGAACAAATTATACTTGCTTATGTTACTCAATATTTCTTAGAAATAATTTTATTTTAATATATACCTTTCACTCTTTTATATAGCATATAATTCAATTAATCGCCTTTTAAAACAAATTTCAGTAAAAGATATTAAAAAGTAGCAATCATGCAAAATTATTACCCTATTATGCTAGATATAAAAACTAAAGACAGAATTTCGACTTTGGTATGGTGATGTTCAGACCAACGTTCTGGTTTACACTGATAACAATTATAAACTACAGGCAAAATGCAATGCAACTACCTAAGGATTCTAACAAATAACTAAAGCATGTATACTTTGGAGTCAGTTGGAGAAGCAACCAGGATTTTCCTATTCCTTTTATTATATCTGTAGAAATAAAATTTTTTCCTTCTCCCCTTCCAGGTTCTTTGACTGGTTTAATCATTAAATTGACATAACGCAAATTAACAGGAGAAAAACAAATATGATTTTGTATGTATGGGAACCCAACAAAGACATGAGAGGCTTCCTAGCAGCCAAGTAATTGAGATTTATATACCACCCTGAGCTAATAAGAAGGAAGTAGGGATCTGGCGTCTCAAAGGCAAGGAAGACAAATCACAGGACAGTGAGAAGAGTAAATGTCTGGTAAAGAAATGTTTGCCATGCCATGCAGATAAGTCTTTCTGATATAAAAACTTATTTTTAGTATTAGCTTTCTTTCTGGTAGAGGCCCAACTAAATTCTTTTAGGCAGTTAAAGGAGAGGTAAAAACCTTTTCCTGAGTCTGTTGAGTCTTAACTGCCTTAGGCTAAAAGCAATCCACCTGCCAAAGTGGCATATTTTGGAGTGGTGTATTCTGGTCCTTCTCCTGACTTTGCCCTGAAGGTGAAAAGGACAGTGCAGGCAATTAAATTGGGGTGGGGGGGGAGGGAGTGACATATTTGTACAGCAGAAAATAAATAAATAAATAAAGACATTGCCAGCACCAAGCTGATTGAGAAGTTTCAGTGGTGAGAAGCCCAGTTGGAAAAATGCACAAGGAACCAACATGAGAATGAAACAGCGGGCACCAACTTTATTGTGGAGAGCACAGTTCTATTACAGGGAATGCAGTTCTACCATGGGGAGCACACTTCTGCCTTTGTTCTTCTTCAGCTCCCTTTTCTTATGCTCCCCTTCCACTCCCCAGGGAACCGCATGGCTCCATACATATCAGGATACAATAATGGCATTCAGCCACACATGCATGATACAATAAGCTGAACTATGTTTACATATTTTAGGTGCAGGCGCCCAACTACACTAATGTAACATTCTAAACCCGGGATCCAATTCCTAGCCACGAGCCTGCATCATAGCCAGACCTGGGACCAGCCAGGCCTGAGACCCAAAGACATTTTCAGAAAAAAAAAAAAAATTGTCTTCAGCAGACACTTTACTAATAAATGGTAAAGGGACTCTGGACCAAGATGGCAACATAGGAGGTTTCTGAATTTTCCTCCTCACACAGATGCACTGAATGTGCAGCTACCCATGGAGCAATTCCTTCTGAGAGATATCCAGAAATGAGCTGAGGGATTCTTACACATCAGGTGACTTAGAAAATACCCACACCAAAACTGGTAGGAAAAGCTGAATACTCTCAACATAAAACCCAACCCTGGCACAGTGCCATACACTTGGGAGGAATCCCCCAACTCCCAGCTACTCCTTGAAGAGCAAAAGGTTTGGACCACTCATCTAGTGCCCCAACTTTTGAGGCTGACACTGGAGGGATGGACTCCCAATCATCTAGTTCTGAAAGGCAATAGGGCTTGGGATCACCAAGTCACACAAAACTAGAACAAAGAAACAGTACTTAATAGGCAAGCAGACAGTTGCACAGGCTATCACTCCTCAACCCCTGCCCCAGGGCTCAGTACAGAGCGGGCAGGCAAAAACATCCATCTCCCAGTCTTTTCTTGGAAGGAGTTTGACTACATACTTTACAAAATGAGGATCCAGCTTCTATTTAGCGTGCATTTCAGTGATGACAGCAAACTTTCCCAAAGCCTGAAAGAGCCAGTGGGCACTTCTCTCATTGTCTCCCTCTGGCTTGCTCCAACAGCAAAAATAAGTCATGAACATCACTGTGGAAGAAGCATGTCCAAATATCTAGCACACCATCTTTCATGGATGCCATCCAAGGGATGGGCTCCCAAATAACCTGGCTCTGATATGCAATGGAGATTGAATTCATGAGTCCCATAGGACTACAACAAGAAAAGCAGCAGCTTTTAAATGAACACAGGAGCACCCCGCCCTTCCCACAGCTATAAACTCAGGCTCAGTGCAGAGAGAGCAGGCAAAATTTCCCATTTCCCAGTTTCTCCCCAAAAGGAGTTTGACTGTATACTGCCCCAGCGGCAGTCTAAGGGTCCAGATTCTAATCAGCCTGAACCTAGGTGCTGACTGTAATTCCCCACTTTGGACACTGACAGGTCTTGGCATACCTTCAAGTACTAGGAACCACAAATGTTTGAGAAGTAACTAGAAGCTCAGGTTGTGCTGATAGATAAGGTTTATCTCTTACAAATCAATTGTATTTTTATACACTGGCAGTAAAAAGGATGGCAAAATCAGGGAGTTTTTTTGTTTTTTATTTTTTGCAATAATATCTAAATCATAAAATACCTAGGAATAAATATAACAAAGGCATCCCAAAACTTCTACAGTAAAAACTGCAAAATATTATTGAGAAAATTAAAGATCTAAATAAATGGAGAGCTACACCATGTTCATGGGTTGAGACTCAATATATGTCAATTCTTCCTAAATTGATCTATAGATTCAATGCATTCCCAATTAATTATTTCAGCAGGCATTTTGTAGAAATTAGTAAGCCAATTTTAAAATTTGTATGAAAATGTATAATTCCTAACCAAAGAATGTTTTAAAAGAAGAACAAATTTGAAACACATACCCTACATGATTTTGAGTCATAATTATCAGTTTGATATTGTGAAAAAATAGACATAAAGATCAATGAAACATAGTAGAGTGTTGAGAAATAAGTCAACTGATTCTCTACAAAGGTGCCAAGGCAACTCAAAGATTAAAGGAAAACACTATGAGTTTCCCTCAAATGTTTGGCAATCTTTGGTTGGTGATTCATACTTACAACGAAGGACTATGTCAATTGGCACAGTTGTCTTCCCCACTTGTAATGTTCTGGCTGTCCAACAGGCCTCCCTCTGAATGAAGGGATGAGTGTTGTCTCTGTGTATCTAAGTTAAGTATGCTTATAGGAGAGCATGAGGGAAGCTGATGGGTAAGCTATAGACCAATACCTGTAAGTCCTAAAATAAAGAGGTCTTTGCAATGAGTGGACATGGAGAACAATTTAACCTGTTTCCCTGATGAGAACATGTTCCTTTCTTTTTACTTCTCTCTGAGATCAAGTCATGCATTCTAGGTGCTCATTCCAGACACATTAGTTCACTTCTGGAGAACTCCAAGGGACTTGAGGACAAACACACAAGAAATCTCTGATGTTGATAACTTTTTCATACACAGCATTTGCCTTGTCCTGGAATTGCTTCTCCTTCTGCAATCATTTTCCCAACTGTTTGGAGCTGTGTTTTTTCTCTTGTTTCCCTGAGATCCCAACACTACATGCTCTCTTATTTTCAGGAATTCCTACCAATGTTGTCTGCTGATGGCTTTCTTTCTTTTACATCAGTGCTGCCATAGGCTAAATTTTTAAAAGTAAATTTTCTGCAAGTTTAAGGATTTCAGGCAAAGAGGATGTAAACATATCGTCTCAGTCTACCATACTGATTCAATTATTTAATGAATAATTTTCAAGGTTTATAAGACATAGCGAAGTGGGTACTTTTATTCAGTATTGTTGGGCATAAATAGAAATAAATATAAGCTTTGTAAAAGTCGTTATAAAAAACAAATGAGGCATGCAAGCAGGTAATTTTATAATACACATAAATACATTTTAAAGATTCATAGTCAAAAGGAACCCTCATACACTGCTGGTGGGACTGCAGATTGGTACAGCCACTATGGAAAACAGTATGGAGGTTCCTCGAAAAACTAAGAATCGACCTACCATATGATCCAGTAATCCTATTACTGGATATTTACCCCAAAGACTTGAAAACTCATATTTGAAAAGATATTTGCACAGCGATGTTCATAGCAGCATTATTCACAGTGGCCAGGACATGGAAGCAACCAAAGTGTCTTATGATAGATGATTGGCTAAAGAAGCTGTGGTACATGTATACAATGGAATATTACTCAGCCATAAGAAGAGATGAAATACTGCCATTTGCAACAACATGGATTGACCTCAAGATAATCATACTAAACGAAATAAGCCAGACTGAAAAAATAGAAAATCACATGACATCACTTATACGTTGGATATAAACCTAAAAGCAACAAATGAACAGGAGAAACAGAGACTCAGAGACATGAACAATGGACTATGGTTACCAGAGAGTAGGGGGTGGAGGAGGAGGGGAGAGGTAGATGGGTAAAGGGGGTCAAATATAGGAGGGTAGGAGGAAGCTACAGTGGGTAAAGGGGATCAAATATGTGGTAGCTGAAGGAAACTGGACTCTGGGTGGCAATCATACAATAGAATATATAGATGTGAAATTATAATGTACACCTGAAAATTATATAATTGTATTAACTAATGTTACCCCCAATAAACTTAAAAAAATAAATTAATTAAAAAATAAAATAATAAAAAAATTTAAAAAATAAAGAGTCATACTCTTTAAATGTGTTCAAATAAATTTTAAACATTCCTTTATAAGAATCTAGGCAAAAAAAATCAGACCCTTGAGCAAGGCTATTTACTCAAGCATTATTTGTGAATGTCAAAAAAATAAAAAAATACATCCATAATATCTAGCATAAGAACAACAGTAAACAGTGTGGCACATTTACATGTTAAAATAGTATACAGAAACAAAAATTTTTAAATCATTTTAAAAATATTTAATATGTGAAAATTTTCATAATATAACTGACAAAAATCTGAAATTTTATATACAATACTGTGTTGATATTTTTCATATATTTAATTATGTGTACATACTCTTAAAGGACCTGAAGGAAATATATTAAAATGTAATTGGTACCTGGTTGTAGAATTACTTTAACTTAATCACTGGATATTATTTTTTCTTCTATAAAATTAATTAAATTTTTTTTTAATTTTCCAATTTTCTAATACAAGGATATATTACTATAATCATAAATAACACAAGCATAAAAAGATCCTTTTTAAAAAGAAAGTGAGTTTATTTTTAAAGTATTTTGAATAACTAGACAAAAAAATCATTCCCCAAGCTTCCAGTTAATCAAGATCTGGGGTCTATTTATTGTTTTGCTTATAATGAAAGCTATTCAGTCTCTCATGGTCAAATTTTATTTTCAAAGTAATTTCTGGTTAGTTCTGTTTTGTCATGATGCCTATTATTATCTCTATATGGGCACTCCTTTAAAATTTTCCTCATGCTACCAAGAAGGATTAAAACAAATCAACACCACAGATGTACCATAACAATAACTAAGATTTCTGGATAAAATAATTTTATATCCTGCTCTTCAACTTTCTGCTTTACTAATGAGCTTTTGAAAACTTAAAACTGAAAAGCCTTAGAATTGTGGTCCTTTGTGGCTTCTCTTGTCTGTCGTGAATGATTAAGTGGTTTATTAAGACAATTAAGTTTAGACTTCTAACTAATAGCTTTTACAGTGACATGATATCCTATTAGACAACCCTGAATCTTGTGGGTCTTTTTTATTCAAAGTTTCAGCTAAACTATAATAATGAAAATCAAGAAGCGGTGGTAATTAATTACCAAGGATCAACTCATTCAAAAGACTGTCTTTTCTTCTTCCTACCACCCTCCTTCTCCCTGCTGTTGCAATCTGAATGTGGACAAAAAGTTGCGGTAAGAACTCAATTTTTCCTTCTTTTATATAAGATAATTAAGTTAAATTGATAACGGTTTCTAAATAAAGGAACTCCTTCCTCAGCCCTTCCTGTTTCTGTCTTATTTCCTAACAGGCTTCAACTTCAATGTCACTCCCACTCCTGAAGAAATGTCTCTCAAGCCTCTAGCCTGTTATCACAGTCACACTTACATAGTCATTTGTTTGATTATGTGCACAAACTGTTGATTTTATGAGGCCAGCAACCCTACCTGCCTTGTACTCTATCGTACTTCCAATACCTAGCTCAGTATCTTACACATGAAAAATGTGTGATAAAAATTTCATAAATGGATTAATTATAAATCATCTTTTCTCTCTGATCACAGTTTAGTCAAATATAGAGGTATTTTCTAAAAACAGGTTTATTCAGTCTTTAACTTTTGGAATCTTTTTTAAAATGTTTAATTCTATGTGCAAGGCAGAATGGACATTTTTCCAAAGAAAACATACAAATGGCCAATGGGTATTTGAAGATTCTCAACATTACAAAACCATCAGGGAAATGCACATCAAACCCAGAATGAGCTATCGCCCCATATCTATTAGAATGGCTATTATCAAATAGGTAAGAGGTAACAAGTGCTAGTTAGGATGTGGAGAAAAGGGAACTCTCATGTACTGTTGGTGAAAACATTAAATTGGTATAGCCAGGAGGAAAAACAGTATAAAGGTTCTTCAAATAATTAAAAATAGAACTATCATATGATCCAGCCCTTCCACTTCTGGGTATATATCCAAAAAGCAAGAAATCAGAACCTCAAGGAGAGATCTTAAGTCCTATGTTTATTGCAGCATTATTGACAATAAGCAAGACATGGAAACAATCTAAGTGCCCCTCTACAAATGAGTAGATAAATATATATATTACATATGTAATATATACAGATATGTACAAAGAGAGAGACAGACAGACAGACAGACAGAGGTATAGACAGACAGACAGAGACAGAGAGACAGGGAGTCCAGCCATTAAAAAAAGAAGGAAATATTGCCATTGGTGACAATGTAAATGAATTTTGAGGGAATTATGCTAAGCGAAATAAGTCAGACAGGGAAGAACAGAAACTCTATGTATGATCTCACTTACATGTGGAATCTAAAAAAACCAAAATCATAGAAACAAAGAGTAGATTGGTGCTTGCCAGTGGCAAGGGAATGGGGCTGGAGGAAATGGGTGAAGGTGGTCAAATAGTATAAGCTTCCAGTTATAACATGAGTTCAGAGGCTCAAATCTACAGCATGGTTAAGAATATTGTCTTATATACTTACTTGAAAGTTCTTAAGAGAGTAGATGTTAAAAGTTCTCACCACATACACACAAAAAATGGCAATTTGGTAATTATGTGAGGTAATGGATGTGCTAGCTAACCTTATTGTGGTAATTATCTTGCAAATATATGTGCATCAAATCATTATGTTGTACTCATTAAACTTATACAATGCTATATGTCAATTTTATCTCGATAAAGCTAGTGGAAAAAACCTAAATGTCAGTACACTGAAATTCAATCTATCTTCCAAGGGGTGGACTTCATTCACCTATTAGGCAGAGAATGATGTATAAAATTAGAATTCCAATTTATAAATAGAACTATGGTTATCCTACCTCCTTAAACACTCATATCAGTATAACCAGCTGTCACTCCCAAAGGCAGACCTTTAAGGAAAGTCAAACTTTTATTGTAATGGTCTTTGGTGAGAACAGAATCAAAACAAAAGTAAGTTATCTAGTTCAAGTAATGGCCTGAAGCAGGGATCTCCACAATAAAGTTATTGGCCAATATGTCCTTTCTGTGTTAAGAATGCACACTGCCAGTGTTTGCTCTTCCGGGTCAACTTTTCCTGAGTTTGTTGTTGAATAATATCCCCATTGACTACTATTTTTTTCTTTAGAT
The DNA here is from genome assembly GCF_000325575.1 of Pteropus alecto. Taxonomy (NCBI): domain Eukaryota; kingdom Metazoa; phylum Chordata; class Mammalia; order Chiroptera; family Pteropodidae; genus Pteropus; species Pteropus alecto. The sequence goes on along the minus strand of NW_006494614.1, from coordinate 17,304,371 downwards.
TTACTTATGTATTCAGACAAGTGTTGCTCTGACCCTGCCAGTAAACCTATTTTCTTCTGGATGACTACTTATCTCTGCTCTGATCCACTATCTATTAAATTTCTGATTTAATTTTCAAAATACAATCTCATTACCCCTATTTACAAGTTCAAGGGGTACTTCACAGCTGCCTAGCAAGTACCACTTTTGATGAAAATAAGAAAAAAACATTAGCCAGATATGAGCCAAGTTGTCTATTTCTCAAAAGACATTGAATTATTCAGCCAGAATTCAAAAAATATAGGAAAAAAAAAAAAAACCTGATGTCTGGTCAAATTATGTTAATGAAAGACTAATAAAGAGCTCAAAGAATTTTTTTATATGACCTGTTTTGGCAAATGATTCAACTAGATCTTAAGGAATAAGTAATAGCTTTTCATTTAAGGCATTATTGTGTGCAATGAAGTAGCAAAAGAAATAAAAAATAAATTTCTTACAGCTTATTAATTTATGTTGAGATTGATTTCTACTTATAAATCACTATTATTACTCTTTTTGTTGATATCTGACTATACATTTATAAAGCATCACCCTTGATAAGCTAAATATTATCAATTTTGATAACAATGGAAAAAATACTAAAAACATACTTGGATTACCATATCATGAATAAGACTTTGGAGTTATACACTTTATAAAAAAGAATATAGGTGATGGTACAACTCAAATATCTACACATCTAAGGACCAAGATAAAATATCAAAAGAGAAGTTCTAGGAGCACATAATTCATGAAACAAGTTTTCATTTATTATAAATTTTCAAAGTTATATTGCCTACCTGGAGGTTACGATGAGAGGCATTAGAATGCCACATTAATGTAATTTAAGTTATTATCATGGAAAATAAATTGGATATCCATCTTACAATTTATATTTTAGAAAAATTTGCTCATATTTTTAATAGATATCTCCAAAAGAGAGTAGGATCTTTTTTCAGTAAATATAAAACAGAAAAGCCACAATGACACAGAAGAAAGGGGTGCTTTTTTGCCTCTGTCCCAACTGTTACAGAATTCTAGTATTATTTTACAATTATTATCATACTCATTACTATAATAGGAGCATATGTCCCATCAGTGTGCTTTCCTTTGAGTTGTTTTTATACAAGCCCATTTCACTATTTATTTATTCCAAAACTCATCCCAAAACAGATTTATGTGTGGCTTTTGTGCCATTTAGGATGTGTCAAAGAAAGCACGCAAACATTCAAAATCTTATACCTTAAGAGAAAGTTACTTTTTAACATCTTTGTAGCATAGTTCTTAACCCAAGTAAAGCCAAAACTTACACACATTCAAATCTATGAGCATTCTTTTTTGAAGGTAGGGGTAGTTGGAGTTATTTATCAAATATAAATTCCTAATATCTAGATATTCTATCCTTGAAATCAAGCATGTTCTGAACCATTAACTCCACAGCTTCTCAGCTTCTGATAATGGAATATAATATTTTCTCAGTCATCTCAATTGCCAGCAGCATGGATTAAAATGTCACATAGATAAATTTCAGATTAACTGCTCTTCAAGATCCTTGCTTTTATGATTGGAGGATTTGAAAAGAGAATCTAGTGGGGAAAAAAACGAGTCTGGAATGGAAAGACATAGAAAATTAGTTTAAGGTCCTGAATTTTTACTTTGTTTAGTAGGCAAGAGGAAGCATTTAAAATTTATGTTTGTAAGAAAGATACCTCTGTGTGTTTATGGAGGGGGTAAGAATAATGAATTACAGAGGTAAAACTTTAGAAACAAAGAGAGGAGTTAGGAGGTAGTACAATAATACAAGACAGGTAGCTTAAAAACAGAAGAAAAGTACATATGAGAAGATAATTCAAATGAGGACCCAAGTGATCTTGGTGAGAGATTAGATAAAGAAGGGGAGAAAAGACAAGAGCATCTCTGTATCTGTCCTACATTACCAAGACAATCATCAACTCAGGGTATGTAGGAGGCACTGGCTTGAGAGATGGGAGCATGAAAGTCAAGAAAAAATGAATTTGAGTTTGGATATATTGAGTTTGACTATTAGCAGGAGATGTTTAGTGGCACTTAGTTATTAGAGAAAACGTGTGACATAGTGACATCTTGAGAATAAATGTCAGTAAATAAGCACAGAATCAGAAGAAATCACCAACTCTGTAGAATACTTACATCTTAAGGGGAGATGAAGAAAGAGACACTAGGGTGAAGAGTGTAGTCAGAAATAGGAGCTAAGTCAATAGAATACAGCATCACATGTATCAAGGGAAGACTTTCTAGAAGTATACTATTGAGAGAGTTTAGTGCTGTAGAGAGAGTCCATAGGAAGATGACAGAAAAGAAGCAAATTATGAGGAAGTGTTTTCATAATGCCAAGTGGGAACGATGGAAAGCATTGTTTCGGTAAGGTAGCAAGGACTGAAGTTAAGCTAGAAAGTCAATGAGATGTGAGGAAATGATTTAACTTCACTTGATCAATCCTTTTCATTGAAATGGCCTCAATGAACGCTAGTCTATTCATCCATTCCCAGGTTTCTTTGTCTTCTTCTTGGTCTGGACCCGTGGTCTATTCACTGTGTCTATTTTCAGTCACACTTGAGATTTTGACCTCTCACATAGTCCCCAAAGTTCCCTATCAAATCCTGCCCTTCTTTATCTGAAATCCTGGGAAGATTATTTTCTCCACTTTAGCTTCTAGACTGTTTGAAGTAAACAGAGAAAACTATTTTACCATTCAAGTAGATTCTTTAAAAGTTTATGTTTTCAGCAAAAACTGGGTCATAAATACTACTCAAAATCTGTTTACTTATTATTAACTGAATAAAAATTGATATATGGCTAGCTATCTAACTTTAAACAAATATTTCTAAGCTTCAGTTTCCTCATTCTAAGCTGGGTATAGTAACAGTTTTCTCATAAGTGATTGTGAAAAGTATACTTAGTATATATAAATTGCTTTACCTGGTTCATAACACATAATAGGTACTCAATAAATGATAGCTGTAATTAATACTATGAATATTAGGTAGATCATTCACTATAGTATATGTTCCAAAGCTTTTAATTTTTCTAATATACTTCTCCTTTGTTCTCATATGAAGATTTATTGATAGTGTCCATTCATTTAAATATTTATTGAGCACCTACTATATGCCAGGCACATGCTAGGTATGCAGTATGAACAAGACAGCTTCCTGATCTCATGGAGTTTACATTCTACAGGTGCTGGTGGATATTAAACAACTAAAGAAATACTGAGCACACAATAATTTCAGGTGGTAGTAGATGTTATAAAGAAAGTAACAAGGTTGATAGAGTGAGAACGATGGTTGGGGGAGGAGAAGGGATGATTATGAATAGATAAGAGTCATAAATATAAACTTCTTCAACTCAGTTTCTCTTTATTTCATTTTTCTCTCAAAGTCTAACTGTTCTTTCATATCTTCATCCCCTTGAAAGTAAGATTTGTTTCTACTCTTTATTGAAAGCCAGTCCCAACTGAGTTCAGCATCTATCTTTGTCATGAATCGTTCCTTATAATCTCTTCTTACATATTTATTTTCTTCTTCCAATAATTTATTTCATCAAGTCTATAATTATAATGGGTTGCAGAAATTATTGTGTATATCTTTTAGTAAACTTCTAAAATTAAAATACAGCACCTCTTTCATAATATTAAAATTATATTTCAAATATTGCAATCTAAACCAACTCTAAAGTTGACCACTTGAAAGACATGTGTTAGCAATAGAAACATGAAACTATCTGTGCTAATAACAAATACGATGAACAAAATAAAAAATGTTTTGAGAAAGAGCTTCTGAGACACACTGACCAAGGAATTTGAAAGGCAAGGACCTAAACCATGGCAGTCTAAGATAAAATTTCTTGAGATAGTACATAGCCAATGGGAGATCCAACATTCAAGTGACACTCAGCCTCATGCCACACCTCATTTCAGACATAAATGAGCCATATACAACCCCAACCTTTGAAAGAAAAAACACATGAAATTCCCTCTAATAATCAGCCTCATGCCACACCTCATTTCAGACATAAATGAACCATATACAACCCCAACCTTTGAAAGAAAAAAACACATGAAATTCCCTCTAATAATAGTCACACGCACACACACACCCTCCACTGAATTTTCAATACTCAAAACTATCACACACACACACACACACACACACACACCCATCCTCCACTGAATTTTCAATACTCAAAACTATTAGCTAAGTTTTAACTTTGTGAATATGCATAACTGCCCTTTAGGTATTTCTCATCTTTTCCTCTACTAAGTTGTGTCTTCTTGTACATTGAATACTTAGACTCAGAAAAATACATACAAAAATTTCCAGCTCAGCCAGCTGGAAAGAGAAGAAAAATGGAGTGTAATTGAATAAATCTTCTGAATAGAATAATATTCACCACTGTTTATTAATCTAATAGCTTTTCCCTGAACAAGAAAAAGATTTTTCAGAGCACTCTAACTATTTAGCTGTTGGCTCAGAAAAATTTACGTAAACCTTGCAAGCTTTGTTTCTTTAAGAAATGGTACCCACTGTGCCATTTGCAATCTTGCAAGTGTAATTTCCTTGCAGTCTTAAGTGAAGGCAAACTTTAGCTGAATATTAAACATGGTATACAGATCACATAGAGACCTGAACATACCTTAGTTGCTTACCTGGAGAGAAAAAAGATAAAGTGGTAAGACAGGAAAAGGAAGACAGGATACCAGGACAGCTGAAGAAGGAAAAGAATAAAAAGACTTCAGAATTCCTCCAGGCGACTAAGCTGATGTCAAGGAATCAGTCACAAACATGGCTCTGCCTGCTCTGTGGAGCTGTGGCTAATATAGGCGAAGCCTGACACAGGTATCATTGTCTCTCAAATGTTCAACTTTTTCAGTGTGTTTAATAAACATATATCACTACTAGTTAATTCTCATACTCTCAATTATATCAATAGAGACAGATAATACATATAATATTATCATAAAGAAATCACTCAGCCAAAAAACCCTGCTCTCAGTTTCTTGTGATACCAACCAATTTCTCCTATTCTGTCCTTTACATCAAAGCAATAGTATAAAAATACAGTGAAATGGAATAAATAGTTTCATCTAAGTTATCCTTCCCCAGTGGAAAACTTATTGATAAAAACATAATATCTGGTACAATATGCTGAAGAACTGATTTACTTTACTATTTCATTACTGAATTATAGAACAATGCACATATATAAAAACAAGCTAACTATAGGTGTGAATGGCAATATATGATAAAATAATTATCCATTTCTTTCTAAAATTATCCTTTCTAAAATTATATGCAGTGAAGTTATTACAACAAATTTTCCTCATCTGCTTCTCAGTATATTTGAAATTAATTTGTACTCATGGTTCTGAAGAGATGATGCAGAAATTCTAATAAAAATGTGAAATATCTTGATAACTTTGAGAATGTTTGGCAAGCTAAGACTTCAACCTTTCTCATTAAGATTTAATTCCATTCCTATCTGTACAGGGAAAACACATTTTTTTAAAAATTTTTCATTCTGGTTCCTGAAAGCCTCAATTTGCTTTCCTCATTTGCTTCATCAATTCATGTGTTCTCCACCTAAATGCATCTCACTAGCCAAACTACTCTTGGGATCATCTCTTCACCATTCTGTCAATAATTATAGGACTCATTAAAAATAGGATGCCAAAAGTTATTTTGGACCAAGGGAATTGCTATTGCATTAAGAGTTGTACACATCTACATAGTCCAGGTTACGGAATTCAAAATTTGGTACCATCTGAAAACTAAAAAGAAGAAAAGGAGGAAGTAAAGAAAATAAAAAGGGAGGGAGGGAGGAAAGGAGGGAGGGAAGGAGGAAGGAAGGAAGGAAGGAAGGAAGGAAGGAAGGAAGGGAGGGAGGGTTGGGAGGGAGGGAGGACTTTTTTAGGAATCAGACATCCTTTCCCTGGAAGTTTAACCAATGTATTAAATCATCACATTGTACACCTTTAAAAATCACATCATATAAACAAAATGTATATAATTTTTGTTTGTCAATCATGCATCAACAAAGCTGGGGGGAAAAACACAAGAATCACAAATGAGTATTTTGCATTCTCGGAATATATTTATTCTATACAAATACTTGAATAATAGTTTGGCTGGGTATGTAATTATATATTGAAAATTCCATTCCTTTTGAATTTTACGCTATCCTTCCATAATATTTTAACTTTAATGTTGCTTTTGACAATCCTAACTACTTTTTGATTCTAGAGTTTGTGTAGGTATTATGTGCTTTTTCTTTCTTTCTTTTTCTTTCATTTTAATTCTCTCTTTGGAAAGTTTTGAGATTCTCTGCTTTTCCAGATGTTCAAAAAAGTGTGCTTTAATCTGAGTCCTTTTTTTCTGGGCTCTTGCTGGGTTCTTTTAACTTGGAGGGCTTTGTACTTCAATTCTGGAACAATTTTTTGTGTTCTATTTCTTGAATAATTTCTTAACCTTTTTTTTTTCTCTGTTCTCTCTTTATGCAATTCCTATGAGCTGAATGCTGGGACTTCTAGGTTGATCATTTAATTATCTTACTTCTTTTCTTCTATTTTCCATTTCTTTATCTTTTGATTCTATTTTTGCAGCAATTTTCTCAACTTCTATTGGATTTTTCTAAGTGATTGTATTTAATTTCCAGGAACTTTTCCTGATCGTTTCTTTACATAAACATCATATTTTTACTTTTGTGTTTTGTTCATAGTGAATGCATGACTCATCATTGTTCTGAGGATTTTAATTACAAAAATTCCTTTTGTTTAAGTGTCTTTTATTCTTCCCTGTATTGTCTTTGTTTTTGTTTTTGTTTTTGTTTTAATTGTCACATCATGTGTTTTATGTACAGAAGTCCAGAACTTCTCAGGTTCAGTTTCCTCTGACTGATCTCCTACTTGGGGAAAGTCACCTAGTTTCCAGGAAGGGAGAGAGACCTGGGGTCTAAATGCACCTTATATGAATTTTCTTCCATTCCAAGGAAGCATTACTAACTTAATGAATCATGAAATTTCTTGAGAGTGAGTTTTGCAGAAACTCACTGGCCTTCATTGAGTTCTGATATAAACAGCAAATTCATACACTAGAAACAAAAATCATAGCATTCATATAGAGATTTCTTGATATATCTTGATTGTCACTCCCCTTGTTCCTTAAACTACAGTCACATTTATCTTCCCTTCAGTTCTTCTAAAACTTTAACCTCTTTCCTATACTTATTTTAGAATTAAGATAATAATTCTATATACAGACTGTATACTAGCAGATACAGACTAAAAGAAGGAGCAATCACCAAAAATTCATGACCAAATATACAGAACCCAATGGCTTAAGGAACTATGAAACTCTATAAAGTATCTATTCTAATACTGTCAAATAAATTACTTCTTTGTTGACTATTATACCAACCTACCACGGGAAATCATATAAATAAAACAGTATATTTATAAAGGTATGCTCTATAAAGGCATGTTGATAAATTGGTTATTTTTTAAAGGATTCATTCATATAACTCCTTTAAATAACTATCACAAGCACTATAATGAATTGGCTGAAACCATGGTTACAAACTTGGTCTTTACATAAAACTAAGAACATAAACTAAACCCAGATTTTTGTAAACCTGAGTTTTTACATGCTAATATTCCTGTGATAACAGTAAAATGTTTCCATGATCAAAATCTTTTTTATGCTATTGTGATTTGGTACTGATTATCCTGCCATAATCCCCTTCTCTGAGAACTGCCATCACCTGCCTCTAGAGTCATGTTTGTACCTCAGGCCCTTTTTCCATGGCTGTAGCCTATTGGGCAGTTTACATAAGGAGTAATAATCAAAAGACTGGGCTTGGCAATTGAGTCTCTCTCCCAGGAATGTAGAACTGGATGAAAGAGCAGAAAGGTCAGTTAATGGTGGATGCTTCTTTGTCACATGATGTGGAAACCTAGGTCAGAGAATCCCACACTGAGGAAGCCATGATAGAGAGGTGTAAATAAAGTACTGGAAATCATTCTTTCGGATGAAAAGGACAATGAGAGATTCCTAGAAATGATCCCATGTATTACCAGATAGAGGCACATACTAAGAAAATCTGCCCCGGGTCATGGTGAATTCCAGTTCTAGTTCCTGTCATGATGCTCCCACTACCCTTCTACCCTTGGCTGCATGGGAGAACCCTGTATCTTTCTAAATGAACTCCTTTTTTATAAAAACAAAATAAATCACCATGCACAAAGGCATAATTATTATTTTATTTATCCCAAGACCCACTGACAACTGGCATATAAACATTATAATTAATGTTAAATGGAAGAGCAGGGTCACATTGCAAATTAGGTGTCCTTTTATACTCAATACGAGAAACTCTGAAGTGAACCTTTAATTGGTAAATTATATATTCTAAGACTTCGGACTCATGGTCAAAATCTATGGGATAAACTAAGGAACTATGTTTTGATTTGATATATAGGAATGATAACTTGACCTTTTAAAAATGCTTAATAAATTTAGTGGAGTTTAGTGATTTGGAAGGACCAAAAGTATTGTTTTTCTTGTATTTTTATTTATTTCCTCCATCATCCCCAGAATTTATTTTAATGTAAATGAGAGCTGTACATCTCAAAGGACTGAAAAGGAAATCCAAGAGTAAGACTCTCCCTCGGAGAATATCTGGTCTTGGTGAAACCTCCCTGAGCTTCACCGTTGGAGTGAGGAAGCTTTCTAAAGATGAATCTCAGAGTGTAGGCAATTCTGTGATGGTGTGAGTGTATCTGTGGGTGTGTGTTTAAGCTGACACATATAATATATATCCTGCAGTTAAAAGCCTGCATGAAAATTAAATTACCAACTCAAAATATAGTTTGGAGAAATGATTATCAATCCAGTGTTCATTTATGCTTAGAAAACTTTAGTCTAGTGTAAATGAGCTGCCAGGGCATTAGATTACAACATGCCCAGAATCAGAGAATGATTCATATGAACTCCTGTGCCTCACGGAATAAACATATTAGCATGAAGTAGCATGACATAGAATTATAGGAATATCTAGTAATTGACTATATGTACCAATCTTTCACAGAACCACATAATAATAATTATTATTAATATATGTATAATACTCTATTATACAAAAAAACTCTTTAATAAACTTCGACATTACCTTATAAGAACTTCCTAACAATGCTGCAAAGTACATATTCATTATAACTTACTGAAGAAGAACTTGAAGTTCATAGATATTATGTACTTGCTTAACGTTGCACAGCTTGGAAATGTAGTTCTTTTACTACATCATACTGACACCTAAAGTAAAATATTTTTTAAGCTAACAAGGATACAAATCACTTTAACACTGCATTTTTTTTTTCAGAATGAAGTCACAATCTATAACACAGCTCAATAACTAAGCAATTAATATGCCATAAAGTAGGAGACTGCACTCTTGCTGTGCTGCTCAGATGAGGCTTGTTCTCCATGTCCACAGGCTTTGATGCCATTCAGGAACTCTCACGGAGTCAGCAGCAGTGCAAGGCCTACAGTCATCTCCAGGGCAGTTAGTCACTGTTTCCAAGATTGGTAAATAGGAAAGCTAAAACAAGCTGTATCCAAAGTGTGGTATAATCATCCCCAAATTACAAACCAGAAGAGCTCCTC
>NW_006494614.1:17291649-17294611 GCF_000325575.1 Pteropus alecto | reverse complement strand
ATGAGTGCTTAAAGAACACTTTGAAAATAAATATTCAATGCACAAATCTGTGAATTACTCTCATCATACTAGCCAGTGCCTTTTCACTATTTAAAACAAAAACAAAAAAAAACACATGCTCTGTCTTGTCCTCATTCCATGACTATAGGCAAGTTCAATTAACCACTCTTCTTTCATACACTTTTTCTGTAAAAATGGGGATAATGATTCCTACCTCATAAAATTGTTGAGACTATTTTAAAATAGAATATATGTAAAGTGCTGAGAACTATAACTATCAAGAAAAAGTCTCAATAAGTATTTAGCTATTGCTATTTTTTATCATTATTATTGAGAACCAAGACTATACAGTCCAATGTCTACATTAACATGATTTTACTCGCTCAAGAAACTTTTGTCCAAGAAAATGAAAACACAAATAACTATTTTTTTTTTAATTTCAGGAACTTCTCCTAAATCCATATACCCAAATTTTCGACAAGCCCTAATTATCTCCATTCTCAAGACAATAGACCATTCAATTGGCTTATCGAATCATTACTTATGCTTTCACAAGCCCTCAAGATTCTTGCCTCACTGCAACCACCAATTCTAAAGTATGTCAAGCACTTGTTGAATCCCAGTCAGGTCATTGCATTGAAAAACTTGCCCTAAACCAGACTCCAAAAATCTCATAAATATCCTGGCCTTCCTTCCCCTCACCCATCAGAAATGTTACTAAAACTTCAACAAGATTATAGATCTCCCAATTCTGCTGGGAAACATGGCAGAGTGAGAGACATCCTCAGATCTCTCCCCTTGAAACAACAATAAGCTGAACATCTAAAACTAAAAAGAAAAACAAACAAACAAACAAACAAAAAAACACCCAAATTGCACACCAGCACATCTGAGCATGGGATCTGTGCATAAGAGCTACCACAGGTCAGAACCCCAGGTATTGGGCAGTAGACTAGGAGAAATAAAGAAGTTGCCTCTCCCAGCTTCCAGAGCTCCCTGCAGGAGGAGGGTGAGGGGTGGAGGTGCAGTTACTTCCTTGAACAGCCCTGCCTGAAAGTGCTATGAGCTCCACACAGCCGGCAGCAGAGTCCAGTCATCCGGGCAGAAAGCAGAGAAGCAGAATGGGACAGCAGAGAAACAACAGTTGATTTTTACCAGCCATGGTCACAAAACCAGCAACCAATCCCCAACCCAAAGGGACCCTACCCCCATATCTGAGACCGAACACCTCAAGGATCCAGGGGAATATGAACAAACACTACTGAAACACTGACAGGGACTGAAACTGAGGGTAGTGAGCATGATTAAATATCTACATGAAAATAAAAAAGGCATTATCTAGGTTTTATATAAAGCAGGGATCCAAGAGGCTTAGATGCCACCTACTGGAAACCAAAAGAAAAGACCCTTCTTTGCAGCAGGCTAAAGAGAGACCTTTATATAATAAATCTTCCTTCTTTAAAAAAAAAAAAAAAGCAGAATACATTTCAATTAATGCTCAGGTGGAGAAATAACCCATTAAACACCATGCACAACCAAGGTGACAAAGCATCTGAGAAAGAAAGAAAAAAAACTCCAGAAAAGAAGCTTACAAACATAGAAATATGCAACTTAAATGACAAGAGTTCAGGATGATACTTCTGAAAAAACTGTGTTCCGAAATGAGTCAAATCAACAATTTCAGGAATTCAAAAAACAACTAGATGAGCAGAACAAGGAGACTGAAACCTCAAAAAGAACAGAATAGAACTTCTGGAGATAAAACACACACACACACACACACACACACACACACACACACACTGCAAGAGTTGAAAAATGAAATAACAAGGTTGGGAAATAGAGCCCACCAAATGGAGAAAAAGATCAGTGATATTGAAGATAGAACTCTGGAAATAAATCAGAAAAAATAAGAGAGAAACTAAAGAATAAAAAATACTGAAAGAAAAATTCAAGAACTAGCTGATACCATCAGGAAAGGAAACATAAGAATAATGAGTGTTATCAAAGGCAAGGAAAAGAACAGGGACTAGAAAGCATTTTCAGACAAATAGTGGACGAGAATTTCTCAAATCTAAGGAATGGGCTGGAGCTTGGAATTCAAGAAGTCAACAGAACACCCAATTATCTCAACCCAAAAAGGCCTTCACTGAGACACATTGTATTAAAGTTATCAAAAATCAACGACAAAGACAGAATTCTCAGAGTAGCCACAGAAAAGAAGATGGCGAGCTAAAAAGAAAAACCCATTAGATTATTGTTGGACTTCTCAGCACAGACCTCACAAGCCAGAAAGGAATGGAATCAAATATTTAAACTTTTAAGTGAAAGAAATGACCAGCCTAGAATAATCTATCCAGCTAAGCTCTCTTTAGAAATTAAGGAAAATTAAGACCTTTCCAGACATACAAAAATTGAAGGATTTCTCCACTACAAGGGCTAAACTACAGGAAATATTGAAAGGGGTCAGCTCACTTAACACAAAATGACGCAAAAAAATACATAATTAGGAGTAAAGTGACTATCAGGCAAATAGAAGCAGAGGAGTGCAATCCTTACTAAGAACAGGGCATTATAAGCTTAAATAATAATAAGAGAATTGCTATACCAAGATAGTGATAAACATTCAGCATACATAGGGACAAATTGAGATAACAAACACTGAAGGAGAGGATTCAAAGATCCAAATTCGCAAAGGGGAATGGAGATAAGGCACACTCAGAAGAAAATGGAAGACTGTATATATGTAACTATCCTTTTCATATTCGTAATGGTAACTACACACCAAAAATTCAGAACTGAAGTATATAACATAAAACAAGAAGAACCAGAAGGAAAACCCACAAAAGCCAACCAAAATAAAGAAAACAGAAACACAAGGACAAGGAAGCAATGGAAACACCGAGCTACCAAAAAGCAAAAGGTAAAATGGCTATAAGAAGACCTCATATTTCAATAATCA
>NW_006494614.1:17288809-17290560 GCF_000325575.1 Pteropus alecto | reverse complement strand
AAACAACAACAACAACAACAAAACAATAGAAAAAATAAATGCAACAAAGAGCTGGTTCTTTGAGAAGGTTAATAAAATTGACAAACCCCTGGCTAGACTCACCAAAGAAAAAAGAGAAAGGACACAAATAAACAAAATCAGGGATGATGGGGGAGAAATTACAACTAATATTGCAGAAATACAAAGGATCATACAAGAATACTATGAAAAAGTATATAACATAGTTTTTTTTAATAACATAGAAGAAATGGACCAGTACTTAGAAAAATACAACCTTCCTAGACTGAATCAAGAAGAACTGGAAAATCTAAATAGACCGATCAATCATATAGAAATTGAAACAATCATCAAAAACCTGCCAGAAAGTAAAAGTCCAGGACCAGATGGCTTCACCAGCGAATTCTACCAAACTGAAATTCAAAGATTTAATATCTATCCTTCTCAAACTCTTCCAAATAATCAAAGAGAAGGCAATACTTCTCAACTCATTTTATGAGGCCAATATTACTCTGATACCAAAACCTGATACTGGCAACACAAAAGAAGAAAACTACAGACCAATATCTCTAATGAACACAGATGCAAAAATCCTAAATAAGATACTAGCAAACCAAATACAGCAACATATTAAAAGATTATACACTATGATCAAGTGGGCCTCATCCCAGAGGCACAGGGATGGTTCAACATATGCAAATAGATTAATGTGATACACCACATAAACAAATTAAAAAGTAAGAATTATATGATCATATCAATAGATGCAGGAAAAGCCTTCAACAAGATACAGCACCCATTTACGGTCAAAACACTTAACAAAATCAGTATAGAAGGAAAGTAACTGTACATAATAAAGGCCATATGCAAACCCTCAGTCAACATTATATTTAATGGCAAATAACTAGAAACCTTCCCTCTAAGATCAGGAACGAGGTAAGGCTGTCCACTATTGCCACTGTTATTCAATATAACATTGGAGGTCCTAGTGAGTGCAATCAGGCAAGAGAATGATATCAAAGGCCAAAAAGGAATGACATGATTCTCTATGTAGAAAACCCTAAAGACTCCACAAGAACACTACTAGAAACAATAAGCAAATACAGTAAAGTCTCTGGATACAAAATCAATGTTCAAAAATCCATAGTATTCCTATACTCTAATAACAAAGTATCAGAAAAAGAAGTGGAAAAAATAATTCCTTTTGCAATTGCAACAGAAAGAATAAAATATCTAGGAATTAATTTAATGAAACATGTGAAGGACCTAAAAAATGAAAACTACAAGACCCTACTAAAAGAAATTGAAGAAGATACAAAGAAACGGAAAGATATTCTGTATTCTTGGATTGGAAGAATTAACATAGTTAAAATGACCTTATTACCTAAAGCATTATACAGATTTAATGCAATCCCCATCAAAATCCCATCAGCATTTTTTTAAAAAAATAGAACAAAAAGCCATCAGATTTGTATGGAAGCACGAAAGACCCCAAAATGCCAAAGCTATCCTGAGAAAAAAGAACAAGGCTGACACATCACTCTGTCCAATTTCAAATTATACTACAAAGCAACAGTAATCAAAACGGGATGGTATTGGCAGCAAAACAGACACATAGACCAGGAGAACAGAATCGAGAGTCCAGAAGTAAACCCATATTTATATGGACAAATAATTTTTGACAAAAAAGCCGAAAACATACAGTGGAGAAAGGAAAGCCTCTTCAATAAATGGTGCTGGGAAAACTAGAAAGC
>NW_006494614.1:17250538-17288058 GCF_000325575.1 Pteropus alecto | reverse complement strand
GATGGACCTCGAGATAATCATGCTAAGTGAAATAAGCCAGACAGAAAAAGTTGAAAATCACCTGATATTACCTAAAAGCGACAAATGAACAGGACAAACAAACAAAGACTCATGGACATGGACTATAGACTAGTGGTTACCAGAGGGTAGCGGGTAGGGGAGGAGGGGGTAGGTAGACAGGGTAAAGGGAGGTCAAATCTAGGGGGATAGGGGGAGGGTAAAGTGGGTAAAGGGGATTGAATATATGGTAGCTGAAGGAAACTGGACTCTGAGTGGTAATCACACAATAGAATATATAGATGTGAAATTATAATGTACACCTGAAAATTATATAATTGTATTAACCAATGTTACCCTAATAAACTTAATAAACAAATAAAATAAATTTTAAAAAGAGATTATAATTCTGAAAACATCAGTTCAATCACTTTAGTTTTTAAGAATAGGGTAGAAGTGTGTTATTTGACATCCCCCTTCTCATCACACATACATATCTGAATCTTGTCTTTTTTTTTCCTTGGTAAGATCCCTCAAATGTATCATCATTCCACCTACACTGTAATACCTCTTGCTTGAAATATTTAAATATTTTTATCCCTTATGATAAAATTGTATTCTCTTAATTATATTCTAAAAACAGATTTTGCTTTGTAAAATGTAGCCACCCATAGAATGTAGAATATCTGATCTCCTGTAAAAAGCAAAATTTCTAAATAAGTGTCAAAATTCTGTTTTATATAATCGAAAGAAAAACATCATAATTTGTACCAAAAACAATAAAGCTATAATATGAAAAAAAAAAACAATTATTGATCTCCTTTCCTGGGTTAAAAATAAATGTGTTTTTTGTTTGTTTTTTGTTTGTTTGTTTGTTTTTAAGTGCTGGTGCTTTTTTTTTGGTGAGTCAGCAGTTGACATTAATATTATTATGCATATTTTTCATCTCTTTAACCCTGTGGTTTCTAAATGTAGCCCAAGGGGCTCTGGGACACTGTAGTGAACTCACAAGGCAAAGTAGGACATTTTAAATTCTTGAGGAAAATGTAGCAATCCCTGACACCAGTCAGACACTGCATGGATGATTTTAACATTAAATTGCTATATTTCTTCTGAAACATCCTATCTTTGTGAAACTGAGCTTGCAGCAGTTGCTGAAATAAAAACTAAGTATTGCATGAGAGTTAGTGTGGAAAGGAATATGGGAGTGACGGTAATACTAAAATTAAAGAAGTTGTGCTGTCCTCAACATGCACACACATCCCAATAGTAAGTAATTGTGGCTATATTAAAATGAAATGAGAATGTTGTCTTTTTTCTTTTATTGCATATATGTTATTTATTCCAATGGCAATTAAGTTATTAGGACTTCCATATTTATTAAGTTGTTTAAAACTAACTACTTAAAAAATGAGACCATTTGCTTTTCTTTTTGGTCTAGGAGTATCATAAATATAATCACCAAGATACTCAAGGCACTGGGAGCAAGAAAGTTTGGGAACCTGTCCTCTAACCTATTCATTGTGCAAACTGTGACATGTGTAGAATCTAAGGAAGGACTCCCTAACTCCAGGGTAAAATTGCCTCAGTGGCTATCTTCAACCTTCAACCCGACCTATCTTTCTATGGTGTTCTCCATTCCTTTTAATGTATTCATTTGAATTTCTGGATGCCCATAACAACACCTAACCCCCCAAGGAAAATTCTCATGTTTAGTATTAGGAAGATTAAACTTAAACACACTAAAGATGGAGTTGTCTCTATCAATTTAATTAATTAATTCAACAAATATATATTTAACGGCAGATATGTGCTAAGCATTATTCTAGGGCTAGAGATATACTGGTTAGCAAATTTATTACATTGATTGTTCTAATGCCTTGGCAGCATATTTATAATTGGCTAAACATTTCCAAGTATCAATGCACACTAGGATAATTATTATTTCTGAAGTAGGTATCCAATCCAAGTCAACAGAAGAATTTTTAATGGAGAACATAGAGACATACACCTATCATATTCATATTAAATTTAGGCCAGGACTGCAGTTAGCTATGAAATTTTCAAATGTGTTTTCCCAACTTTAAAAGAAGAAAAACATGAATGGTCAGCCCTATTTTTTTTCACTTTCTGGATTCACTCCATACACATTCCAAGAGTTTTCATCAAAATGAATCATTTCCTTCACAGAACCTAAAATCAGCCCCAGATCATCTAGCTCTCCTACCAGTACCAAGTGATAGTCTGTTCTCTGAGTTCAGTTAATACTTTCTTGCTTTAGCTCAATATTTACTTTTCTAAGAGCCTCCTGGATACAAGATCAAATTACTTATAATAATATAATATTCTGAATTATCTTCTGAATGTTCTCTGAATTTTGCTTTTCCCACAAAAAATTCAGAAAATATATATTTTTTAAAGTTTACAGAGAATTACATTTTACCAATTAATAACAGTATAGCAAAGATGCAAGTTAGTTGAATTCCAATTGTTCCGTTTGTATTCTATTTTCCTTGTAATAAATTCAGACAAGTGGAAAGGAGCCTCCAAACTGATGCCTCCAAAACAAACAAAAAACAACTCAGCTTTTATATGAGTACCTTCTCTTTTGGCTTGACAACAGGTTCATACATGTAGTTTTTCAAACTCAATAAGCAGTGCCTTGTCAGATCCACAGGAAAAACTGATACACTGAAGTACTATTATCATTATAATTTAAAAAGAAGAACAGAGTAAGAGAAAATATCATTCCTTGTAAAAGTCTGAACAAACTCTGCTCACTTTTCACTCTTGTTTAAATATAACTTTCAGGTAAAGGTAAAGGGTCCCCCCCAAAATATTTGGCTTTTAAGCCATGCCAAACCAAGAACAAGATCAGTAAATTCTGGGATCCGCCTTTCTTCTTCACACCAAATTGGTAGAGGTACAGTAAGAGAATAACATACTGACAGGAAAGGTAGTCACCAAACTAGCAACCATTTGTAATAATAAATAATTCTTGTTTCCTCAAGGGAACCGCAGAATGTAGAGCTTCAGCAAATGAGGCAATTTTAAGTCCCAAGGACCCATGTCTCCTAACTTAGGATGGGAAGAACTCAATACGAAATTTTCCCTGAATGAAGCCACAGAAACTTTAGGGACAAATTTGCAAAATAAGACTTTGAATTTGTGCTTCTGTCTCTTTTCCTAGCAATATAGTCTGCAAACAGTACACACAAGCACACTGCAAGAAGAGCCTTGGATGATAAAAAGCCTGCTTTTCTCAGAATCTTTCCAACATGTTTAAGCCCTGAAGGCTTACCTTAAAAAAATCATTAATGTCATAGAAAATGTCAGTATGTAAGACATACAGCTGAATCTGTTGGTTGAAGAATTTAGACACAAGAAAGATTTGTCAGGAATAAGCATATACTTAAAACAATGAGGCCTAATGAGATCAGCCTAGGAAAGTTCAGTATCCTCCTTATCAACAAAGGTTATGTTCCAAGACCCTCAGTGGATGCCCAAACCCCATATAAAACTACGGTTTTTTTCTGTACATACATACCTATGATAAAGTTTAATGCCTTTTCCATCTTAACTAAGTAGTCATTATGGACTGTGGCATTAACTTTTGCAGTCTGAGGTATAATACCAAAACTAGCACAAATATCTTTTTTCTTCTTCACAATTTCATGGATAGAAGATTCTTGTTTACCATAGATCATAACAACCTCAGGATATGATTTTTTACTTTCCTTATTACATCAAGAACTTTAATGTTTTCACTTAAAAGAAGCACTTTATAGCCTCCCTTTGGCATATTTGAATCACTAGCATCACTACTCTTGTGCTTTGGAGCCATTGTTAAGTAAAATAAGGGTTACTTTAACACAAGCACTGTGGTACTGCTGCTAAGTGACTAATGAGTAGGTAGTGTTGACAGCATGGGTAAGCTGGACAAAAGGATGACCCATGTTCTAGGCCAGACAGAGCAGGATGGCACAAGATTTCATCACACTCCTCAAAATGGTGCACAATTTAAAACATATAAATTGTTTATTTCTGGAATTTTCCATTTAATACTTTCAGACCACAGTTGGCCACTGGTAACTGAGACCGCAGAAAGCAAAACCACAAATAAAAGGGACTGCTGTACATAGATGGAGGAGAAATAGTGGTTGAGAATAGAAAATGCACCCGTGGAGGACAGATACAAAAAGAATCAAGAGTCTAGAGGAAAAAGAAAACACAGCACAGTATCACAGAATTCAAGTTTCGAAACTTATAGTTTGAAGAAATAGTGATCAGCAAAATCAAATTCAATAGTATGAGTACTGAAAATGCCCGTTTGGCAACTGCTGACTTTTTGAAGAACAATTCCTGTAAAATGGTGGAGGCAAAAGTCAATTTGTAATGAGAATAGCATACATGGAAAGTGAGGGAATGAGATAACTTTCTTCTGCTGGTGTGTGATAGACAACATGGGGTCTTACTGCTTGTGAGTTCAGCACTCCAATACTCTAAGGTCTCCAATGCAAAGGCTGAGTCTTAAAGACACTTTACTATCGTGGTGATGGAGACTGTGGTTGTGGTTTTGTTTTCTCTGTTTTTACTTTTACTCTCCACACTTCGAGTTACCTATAAGTTCTGGGTATCTCACTTTCTGAGAGGCAGCAGATAATATGAGATTTTTTATCTGCCTACAGATAAAAGACATTTTCAGAGTAAGAGTCTCTCAGATTTTGCTGGAGAAAATAGAACTCGATCTCTTTCATAGTTACTCAATATCTTACTTTCTTTCTTTCCTTATCACAGAGAGAAAGGGAGAGAGAGAGAGCACTTACTTTATGTTTCCTTTGGTTGTCTGCAGTCCTTCTGACACTCCTCGGTTCTGTAGGCAAAGAGCCCCATGATTGCAGAGCCTGTGAATATGTTCCTCACCAACTGAAAAGTGCTCAGTAATGAATAAATGAATGAATAATGTACCTCTTTATCAATCTTGTTACAAATATTTTCATGTTTCTTTTCTTGTTTAGACTGTAAAATCCTGGGGAGCTATCTTATGTTTTGCAGTGTGTGTGTGCTGTGTGTGTGCATGCGCACGTGCCTTACATGGTACCCAATCACAAACTAAGTGAGTTTTTTTCTGTGGTGAATGAATTCACACTGTAGTAGAGAACACAGAAGAGGGAGTATTCAACTCTATGAGACATATACCTGAAGAACAAAAATAGCTTCCACTCTTGAATAATTGGGAAAATTAAACTTTAACCTCCAGTGTTTTCTCCAAAACATTGGAGAAAATGTTAACACTGTCTGATTTTAGTCAAAAAATTACTCATGGAGATTAGAGATCTTGTGCTCTGATACTGGGAAAGTTTAGTAGAAGAGGTAAAATTTTATTTAGACCTTTGATAACGGGCTGGTTTTAAATCTGTGAAGAGAATATAAATTCAGTACTTGAGTTGGCAGCAACAAATTCCAAGAGAATCCATGACTAATGCGACATAATGTAGTAGAAAGGGCAGAGAGCTCGAGGTGGATGGGAAAGAAACAAGACTGGCAGTGTGAACAAGAATGAAAGCTCTTCTTTTTGTTGGAAAGGTAGGAAAAGATGACACAGTCTCTATGAATATATTTCAATCTTATGTTTCTTTCTATTGAACACAGAGGAGTGAAAATACTTTGTACTGACTGTTTAGTGGGTTGAAATTCAAGTTCTTCCTCAGAGTGTCATGGTAAAGTTAACGCAGCTGATTTGGCAGGGGCTCATGATTTTTCAGTCAAGCGTGCTGATGCTAGTGATGAATCTGAGAGGCAGTCTGGGAGAAACAAACAGGAACAGATTTATTTTTTTAGTAACATTTATCTCTTCTCGATTTATCAATATTTATATGATTGATAAAATACAAGAAAAGACCAAAAAGCCTCTTTTCTTCCCTAAGAGAAGAGATGAGATGGAATAAAGCTGAGTAAAATGTTGTAAGTATTGAAAGTGAAAACTATTGTAATACTGCTAACTCATTTTCTACAGACAATAAAATAGTATTTCTGAAATAATTAACAGGAATGATTGTACATAAATAAAGAAGTCACTAAAAGTCAAGCTCTTCTCAGGTGTTTTTAATTATTAATAAAGCTTATTCTGTAATAATTTTTTAATCTTAATGATGCTATATATGGTGTCTATGTGTACATGCTCTATTTTAAAGGGTCATCTATGAATTCCATCTTGGCAGTTAGTGAAATTTTAAGAGATTGTCACTCACATGAAAATATTTTTCACAGGGTTTTAGTTTGCCATAGCTATTTTAGCCAACAAAGAAATTACAGTCACCTATTTTAACAATGCTAACAGTGCTTGGCATATAGTAGATGCTCCATAAATATCTGTTAAGATCAATTCTCAGGAGATTTATTTATTTTACAGCTAAAGTGTAACATGAGTGATTAATTCTTATAAAAAAACATTTCAAATATCAGAAATTTGTTTCCTTTGTTTGCAATAACTGCAATGAGATATAATTATAAATTATTCTCCTCTACTAGATTATAAATTCTATGAGAGCAGAAATCTTGACTATTTTGTTGGCTCTCTGGTATATAATAGGTTCTCAACAAATATTTGTTAAATTCATGACAAAATAGTATTGACCTGCTTGGCATTTCCGTGTGTGTGTGTGTGTGTGTGTGTGTGTGTGTGTGTGACAGAGAGAGACAGAGAGACAGAGAGAGACAGAAAGAGAGAGAGATGTTCTTAGTACTTTAATACATGTACAGATTTATCCTGTAAAAACCTAACTATACTCAATCTTTCTGAGAGGCCTCTCTGACTATCCTGCTTAAAACTACTGAAAGTGATGTGTTTAACTACCAGAAATGAAAGAGTTAGAGGTTATCTAATTCAAGAGGAACTGGACACAACTCAGAACACTCAGAAATTAAATGCATCAACTAATTTCTTTCCATTTATTGACCACTGAAAACTTAACTAGTTCCTAAAAAGTTCTGAAGGAATTCCAAACTGAAACATAGCAATCCCAAAATAAGCATAACATAGCAATCCCAAAATAAGCACCAGTCCAGATTTGATAATATTCTTAATTGAGTCAAACTTTAAGACAGTCTATTCCACTTTATTATAATATAAAAACCTTTAAACACATCCATTAGAACTAAAATATAATAAAATGTAATAAAATATAATCTAAATATAATAAAAGAGAGGGTATTTTTCTAGAAGTGTTTTCACAATTCTCTAAAACCTGTCGGCTATCCCTGATTTGTGAGTTTGGAAACTTTAAAAACTTCAGAACAATCCTTCATAGAAAAGTGTTTGCAAAGAAGCAGTATGTAAAGTAGATTATTAGAGTTGCTCAGGTAGAAAGTAGGGGTGAGTGGGAAGCCCTGAGGATCTAGGGAATCTTGCTGAACACAGGGAATTTGGGGCTAGAAAGAACTTAGATCCAAGCACAGGCCTCCCCTAACTAGACTGCCCTGTTGACTTTCCAAGCTTCAGAATTCTCATCTCTAGGGTGAAAAATATCTCCTATCCTGTGGAGTTGTTCTGAGAATTAAATGACATGATTGGTTGAAGTATTCAGTGTAAAGTCTGAGATTCAGTAAAAGGTCACCAAATGTTACTGTGGCAGAAAATGCTGACACTTGGATCACCATTCACCATCTTGATGCAATTCACCCACCACCTCCCCTTCAGTCAGCACTTACACTTGCTTCTGGGAGAATCCAGGCAGGGATAGGTTAAGTGCCTGGAAATTTACATCACCAACCCACCCTATTCCCCCAGGCCCTTACCCAATGACTGACAGATTCAGCAGTCTTTAAAGCTTACCTTTCACTATCCCCTTGAGGATTAAGCTAAACCCATCTCTGGAATTTTGCCTAAGAAGAATGCTCCCTTACTTGACTTCTTGTCCTTCCCTTTCCTGCTGCCCATTCCCTGATAGGTCTCCCCTGGGCATGTTTCTTTAACAAATTATTTAACAAATATCCTTCTCAGGAACTGCCTCTGGGGAACACAACCTGAGTGGGTATCAATGGATGGTTATTAGCATGGCATAAAAGGTACTGAATAATAATCCCAATCTCATTTTCAGACACTCAGCCCCATAACATCCTCTCCTTGGCTTCTCTAATTCAGCCCCCAGAGAAGCCATGGGGCCCCAATGCACCATAAATATGCATGCTTTTCTTTCTGATTAGAATGTCTTTCTCTGTGAGAAACACCTGCTCATCCTTCAGGACCCACTTCAAATATACCCTCCCTGTGATACACCCTGAATCCCAGCAGAAATAATTGCTCCCTTTGTGATTGCCCTTAAATATTATCCACATCCCTTTAATAAAATATACCATATTGCATTGGTGAATATGTGCAGGAACTCCTTAACAACAGTGATTTTATCCTATTTACCTTTGCATTTCACCCACTTCCTCTCCAGCCATCCTTCCACCCACCTTCACCGTTTTCACATATATGTCCATAATCCTTTACCCAAACTCTTGACACCTGATGAGCTTTGAAATTCGAAACTTCCAGAGCTTATAACTGGCATTACAGGCCATGTATTACATCATTCAGAACATTCCTGGAAGGTTATGGGGTGGCACTCCACAACTGAATACACAGTGGTTTCTTCAGGTACAGAAATGAGTGTTCACCCTAAATGGGATAAATAAAAAGTGCACATAGCCCCATATCTATTCAGGTTAGGTTTTGCCACTAAATGAATTCAGGGTTTTTAGAGCTTTTTGAATTTCAGATTTATAAATAATGAGCAGTTGTAGAGGAAGCTCAATATGTGTTTATCGAACTGAACTTAAGAAAACATCCTCTCGTTGCTGTTTTCACTAAATATCCTTTCTACTTAAAGATATTAAGAGCAACTTTTAAAAGCTCCTGGATACGATTGCTTTTTTACAAGAAGCCACGATGAAGTGCCAAAAATCACCAGATTTCCTAACCCAGTTCTTGGAGAGACAAACATTATGCTTTTTTGAAGCTGCTCTGAATGTCAAACATGTGAGGTAAGGTCTTTCACATCAATATATAAAAATTGCAGAGCCTGGAATACTACTAATTTGACTACTAAATCTGAGGCTAGCAAATCACTTCAATGTGTCTTTCTCTTGGTTTGCACTTGGCTAATAATAATCTCACAGACATAAAAACTAAATCCCCAAAAGAGGTAAAATCATATTTGATCACTAGAAGCATCTTAGAGGGCACCTAGTTCAATCCATTCATTTTATAAATGATGAAACCAAGGCTCAGAGAGGTTAATTAACTTTCTCAGGTTCACATAGTAGGTTAGCGGCAGAGCTGAAACTGGAATCAAGATCTCTAGGATGAGTCCTATCTTCTCCATGCTATCTTGCCTCAATAAAACAGTTCTTCTGACACTAACCCTTTAAGCCGGCTGTTCCAAAGGCACAGATATCATAGTCTATTCTCTAAATAACTGCACTGCATGCATGGTGCACTTCCTGATTCTGTACACTGAGACTTATTTGAAAACAGTGATAATAGTAGCTTCATCTTTACTGATCCTATATAATATGTCAAGGTCTGCATTTGGGGCCTAACAAAAGAAAGATATAAATGGAAGATAATGTTATAGTAAATTATTATGGTTCTAAAAAGCATATATTAAAGGCTTAACAAAATCATTTTTGAAAATATTCTTAATTTTTTAAAATTATACTTACTGTAAAATAAAACCTATTAGGCTCATTAATTCTCGATATGAAATGATTCCAGAGTTCAAGCCTCTTATAATCACTTTATTGAAATACTTTATTGAAATTTTACTTTGTCAGCTCTATAATATCACTTAAATAGGGATTGTGAATTAAATTCTAATCACAGAATTTAAACATAAAAATATCAGTTTAAGGAAAATATTATTTTTAATGTGTATAACATAAAGCTTTAAAATGATTTTAAATATTGTCACTTTATTTAAAGAGTTGCAAGTATTTCCCTAATAATCAGGTAGCATTAAACTTGATAAACTTCAGAAAAAAGGTAGTAATTGTTTTAGCAGAGCTTAATCTACATAATAACAAGTTGCAATGAGAAAAAAAATAAAACTTTGCATCTCTGTTTCCTATTACATCATAGTATGTTAAGAGGATTTTCCTCCTCCACTGACCACCTTCTTCCTTCCTACTTTAGGGAAGGCGAGGAGAAAGGGGGCAAAAGTGGGCCCATACCTGCCCAAAGAATGTGAACACACAGGGGATGTGAAAATAAAGAAAGGAAAAAGTTTAAAACATCGGTTTCCCTTTACTGCAGGACTTTGGATTACAAATAAAAACATCTAAAAATATTCTCCCACCAGTTTCTTCTTTTTAAAAAAGCACTGATTATCTTCAGTGAACCTCTCTAACAAGTCAAAATTACTGTTGACTAGAAGTAAAATAAACAATTGGCCATCCTGAACTAACTTGTCAAAATGTCCTATTATCAAAACACTGATGACAGATTTAATCACTGTCATAATTAACAAAGCAGATCTCCAAAAGGGTGAAATAAATACACCTGAAAGAAAATACTGCAAGAATTCAAGAAATAAGGTCTTGTACCACTGAGCTCCTGAAGGTAATCATAACATTGATTCTTTCATAGATCATGGATTTCTTAAGAGAGTGATATAGCTGCATGTTTCATTTGCCTAATAACCAAATATCCCAACCAATGTAATTAGAACAACCAGGTCACTGAGCACTCTTAACGAGAAATTCAAAGCAAATTTCACACACTACATAGGTTTAATTGTCCATTCACATGTTGCTATTAATTTGAAGACAATAAAACCTCTTTGAAATGTTTGTCCAAAAGTAAGATGTTTTAGCTTAAATTTATCTTCAAAGAGGCTGTTAGCACATAATACATGGCTCTAAACTCCCCCCTACATATACAGTTTTAGTACCACTGTAACCACATTATGTGAAATAATTTATTCTACTGATTACAAGAATAACCAGTACAAAGTGAGAAGCACCAACTCTAAGTGTCAGGTAGCAAAAGATAACGTGAAGGAACGATCTAAGCTTAAAAAAAAATGCAAGGATTTTTGTTTCATTTTGTTTTGTTTTCCCATTATATCCTCAGTACCTGAGACAATACTTGACATATAGTAGGCACTCAGTAAAAACCTATTGAATGAATAACTTTTTCACTGAAACTTGCCACATACTTCCAGGTTTTGTCTTTGAAACCTCATGAGCCTTCTCTATGAGACACATCTAAGGAGGCATCAACCTTGCAGGATGGTCCCAAGGAGCACCCATCTACAGACCACGAGATGTTTGCACTCCGACACCATGGAGACAACCCAACCCCACCTCCACCTGCTGAAGCATGAAACAACTGGAGAGCTCCTCCCCTGCAAAGTCACTTTAGTGCCCTCTACTGAGAAAAGTTAATATCGTTCATTGTGAAGGAGAGATGCCTAAAGGAATTCCCTCTCTTATCACAGTGCATATATTGAAGGGTAAATTTGGACCTGAGAGCCAATAAATTAATAATAGCACACAGATTGTTATCTCAAAAAATAACACTGTGTTTGTTTTTGTGCAAAGGACAGCTGACGTGTACAAACATCGTTCCCCATTTGGACATAATGCAAACTCCAGAGAACTATGTCCCGAGTAAGCATCTCCTCAGAGGTTGCCTCAAAGTGAATACACAAAGTGGAGGCAGGTCTAAACTGATAGTCAGATCAGATTGAGGAACATATTTCTTATGAAATATACCCAGACAAATCCCTAAAATAACCAACTGTCCTAAATAACAACATGGCCTTTCCAACAGAACAATTACAATTATAGAGATTCAATCCTTTCCCATTCCCCTGATTCTGACACCTATACCCACCCTAAAATTGTCAAAGACAATTTTTTGCCTCATTACCTACAATGGCACAAGATTTCAATAACTTGATTTTGCTCCTTACCATTGAAAGTCTCACATAAATCATACCAAATTAATTGCCACAATAACTGCAGTGAAAAACCACCCCTCACTGCTTTAAGCTTTAGGTCAAATGATCCTTTGGCTCTTAGGCATGTAGAAAATAAACATATCTCCAACAATAAAAAGCATTATAATCCATTAAGTATTAAAAAACTCTCCAGTGAGTTTCTGTCTATCTGAAATTATAATACAGGAGAAAAAATCCAAACATTTCCATTTCTAGAAATTCTGCTCAGCTCCAGATCTTAGAAACAGACTCTTCGGGAAATCAGTTTAATCTTTTATATACAACGTTTGGCTTTCCTGAAAACAACAATTCCTGACAACTATAAGAATTCTCTAAAACTTTAAGCATGGAAATGGAAAATAAAAGGAATCAATGTTTACTTTTTAAGGTAAACCAAATTCAGACTTTGTACATGTATCCATCTTTCCCAAAAAGAAGTAAATAAAAAAAAGAAAGAAAAAACTACTTTGTGACTCGGGGATATGGAAGAATCCAGAAGGCCAGAGTTATAAAATCTATTAAATATTCTTCTATGACATGACATGAAACAAGGACTCCAATAAAACTTATGGAAATATTAGAGAATGAAGTGAAATGTTTCTCCCCTAAGAATGGATAGATCTTGAAAGAAAATAGTTAATAAAAAGCAGGCTCCCATCTTGAATTTTCTGAACTAATCCTGATTATACCAAGTTTCCTCAAATATTCCCTTAGAGCATTTCTAAATGTATTTATTTTAAAATAATGTTCACTTAGAATAGCTAGGCGTGTTTTGTGGAGGAAGACTGGAATTCCTGTTGAAGAGTGTTTTGATAAATTGCTTTTCACTGCCCAGGGAAAGTTTGAAAAAACTTTGTGAAAGTTAATAAATAAACCTGGTGAAAGTTAATAAATTATTTGTAAATTATTTGTAAACTGTTTGTAAATTTTCATATTTTCAATTGTTACTTTATTAAACAGTTGTCGGAACCTCCATTTGCTCTCAGCCCCAGGAATGTCCCCTTATGTGAATACCTGCAATAAGTAACAATTAATGAAGCACTAGAGGCAAAGAACATTGATTAGTTATGCCATATGTGCAGCTCAGACTCCAACTATATAGCTGGGAAAGGATGAGCTACTTAGAGACCTAACCTGCAGGTGTGTTAACCTCTACTATTCAAACTCCAAACTCCTTTTAATAATCTGAAAAAAAGGAACTGCCTTCATTGAATTCTTATTATCTATCATGTGATTTATGACCAGAACCAACCAGTGAGTGTCCATTTCTTGAGAATCAGATAATGGTTATAATTGCACAATTCTGCTGGAGGATTGGGTCATACCAAGTTTAAGGGTTCAAGAGTATTACTTGGATAAAATTTCCATTGAGTAACACACCTGCAGGTTAGGTCTTTAAGGGTTCAAGAGCATTACTTGGATAAAATTTCCATTGAGTAACCATATACTATGTATCTATATGTAAGTGTAATAAGATGTTAAATTTGACTTTTCCTGTTTCCTCAAGAGTTTCAGCGGAATAATCAATGAAATATCACTTTTGAAGGTCATGCTTAGATTTCAAGGGTTTCAGGAACTAGTTCTGAAACCCTTAGCTATCACCCACCTTGAATCTCTCACCTTCCAATAGCAGAGAGGAAGGAGCCATTTGCCACACTTAAAGCTAAAAAGGTGGCTTGCAACAACCACACAGAGAGATGGCATTGGTTACCTGGAAAATTCTATAGTCAAGAAGTTGGCTGCAGCTTCCCTGAAGACAGGAAGAGGAGAGAGGACTAGGGTGGGAATGGAAGTGAGCTGCACTTGAGCTGACAGCACAGTGAGCAAGCTTCTTTCCCATTGACCAGATATAAGCCTGCCAAAGATCATATCAAGGAGCAAGATATCCTCAAGTTGATTCCTACAGAGAATCTGGTGGAATGGATCCCTACAAGGAGTTTCAAGCAATAGGGACATTATCTGTAACAGAGATCTATAAATAGAACAACTCAGAAAAAATAGTCTACAAGAGAAAGTCAGCATTTGGACACCTGCCCCAAATGAGAGCATTCTAACTGCCACCAGAAACTTCAATTCCCCCCAAGTGCATACAAATTTTTGTCTCCTTTACCTGTCTCATATCTTCTCTGCTTTCCCCAATCCCCGAAGAACTAAAAGCAGTAAACTGGGGAAGAAGACAAATATAAGGGGAATAATGAAAAAGATAAACTACACTCTTAATAAAAATAAATTGCACTCTTATAATTGTGCAATTATAACCAAGGTCCTACTGCAGATCTTGAGCTGACTCAGGCCTGGCCTGGAGAAGACAAGTTGGGTTGCATAAAATTTGTGAAAATTTGATATTAGACAGAACAAGGCTTTTTAACCTGAAAAAAAAAAATAATAGTTCTGCTTATCAACACCTGAAAGTAACTGGGAAAGAGAGAAAATCAAAGACACAAGGCCAAATGGGAAACAAAGTATCAACTTTGTAAACGGCTTGATGAAGGTCATTAAACAATGGTCTAATGAAAGCTGGATGGTGGTCATAACTTATTCTGGAATTCCTAAATGACGTTTCTTACTCCCTCCCCTCCTCTCCAATGAGTCTCTGGGTATATCACCCCTGCTAGATCTGAAGTTGAGATCTTTCTGCTGCAATCTAAGGAAAGTCCAATGCAAAATCTTCACACCAGTGCAAGGACAAAAGAAAGAAGAGAGACGGTAGGAAAGACCATGTTTCCCCCCAGCATCTAGCAGTGTATGGCATGTGCTACCTGATCCATGTCTGGTAAATAGTCTGGTACAAGCTACCATATGGATGAGGAAGATGCTAAGTCTCTTCCTACAGGAGATGTATGAGTCCTGGGATAAAGGGCAGGGCGCAAAGGAGCAATCAAGGGACTGGCAGAGGCTGGAGGTCCTGAGAAGCCAAACTCTATCTCAGGCTCCTCAGGAGGTAGAAGGAGTGCCTGCTCCAGGGCACATTTCACCCTTTAATATAGTGACACTTCATTACATTCCCTCAGTAGGAAAACATGGCCCTGTTAACGTCTGTGTCTCACCAGTCTGAGCATACTTCTTCCTCCTATAAACGGTAAGATTTGGAAAGAAGTGAAAGGTGAAGGAAAATTTTCTCCTCTGAGGGACATAAGAGCTCCCACAACCATACTCAATGGCTTTTTGGAGAACTGCTTATAAGAACAGACATAATTCCTTTGAGGAAACTACACTATGACTATAGTGAATGATTTGTCTGAAGCAACCTTATTAATAGCTCTACTCTCTATTTCCCTTTTGCTGTGAACACCTGATATTAGCTAATGATGGAATTCCAATACCCACTCCAGCAGCCAAGTTTCTCTAGGCAATCTAGACCACCTTATGTCTTTGACTGACTTATTCTTAGAAGACTCAAATAGTAAGACAACTCTCCACAAAAATATATTCCATGGGCAAAGCTCACAGAAGAAAATAAATGTATTCCAATTTGTGGTGATACTAAATTGTATTACATATGTGTGAAATGTGCAATATCACTCTGGACCAAAATGACACAAATTGAAGTGAAAAGTCTACATCTTTTTAGAAACTTCAGATACATATATAGATACATAAATAGATATATCAATGACAATGACAATGATAGCACACACTTGTTGGATGCTTATCATGAGCCAGGCACTGAGCTAAGTATTTTATATATTCTATACTCTATATATTATTTACATATTCACAATACCCCTAGAATCCATTCCTTTCTCATTTCTAGGAGATGAAAAAGTTTAACTATAAGTAACTTATCCAAGAACATACCCCTAAACAAGTCATAGAGAAAATATTCCAATCCAGGTCCTTAAGCTTTTTACCAAAATGCCTCTTATTAGAATCAAAGGTATTCTGAGTTTTGCTTCTTAGATTGCCACTGCCAGTATCTTAAAGAAAAGATGATTTATATCTGTGTAAAAGCTATACACGCCTGTTCTAGTTGTTTTCTTACTGGTAATTATTACCTAAATAGGAGGGGCCACTTTGAGATATCTTAAAGCAAGGAATAAATGAAATGACTGTGTAAATAACCCATTATCAGTCCTTAAGAAACCTTTGGTGAATAACATTATTTTTAAGCCAGTAGCTTAAAATGTTGATTTTATTTATTACATTGGATATATGTTTCCATGTGGGAAATATAGTTTTATTTCATTTTATATTTCTGATAGAAATGTTACTTTAATCAGAAAATGGAAAAAGGATTTTAGGAGGTAATATTTTTTGTGTATGCTATCGTGCTATATTTTACATATTTATTCAAATGGTAACAGAATGCCTCTTGTCTTTTGTTTGATATATGTATATATTCTGTACCCCATCAAGATCCTAAGAACGAGAATTTTGTACTTGCATGTTGACTGACATGGAGAAATCTTAGAGGGTGTTAAGTAAAGAATTATTGTTTTATCTCATTTATAAGGATTTAGAACAGAAATAATAGGACCAAAAAAAAATAGATTAAGAATGACTAGAAATGTTTCAGTTGGCAAATCCTACAGCTAAATGCCCATAGCCCAGCTCTCGCTCTTGATTTCTTTAAAATCAAAGAGTGTTCTATAAATGCATGTACTGTGTAGTAATGGTACAAACAAGAAACAGCCTTCCAGGTACTTATTTATATTTCAAAAAATGAAGGCTGAGGCCCTCTTGCTACCAACGCTTTGCTCCAACAGCTTTGGTAGCATTGAGCATGTCTAGGAACATCATCTGAAGACTTGTTTGGGGCACTGGCATTCTATGACAGCTCTAGAGAGGATCAGCAGAACCGGAGGACCCCAAAGGATACCAAGGAGAGTTGGCCTCTGAGTTCTCATGCTCCTTCCTTACTTTCTCTCTTTCCTCTCAGCTTTCATTCAGCTTCAGAGAAGACAATGAAAGTCAGAGATGCACTGAACTCTACTAGACACAAACAACCCCTGAGGACTTGTATCAGAACTAAGGCATATCCTTCAATAACATAGTCTAGAGCTCAGAGTGGCTCTGGGGCCATCCCCAAATGACCTGCACCAATTCCTTTCTCCAGTCCCAAATCCTGAGCAAGCACGGCACCCTGGAGGGAAAGTAAGACAAGTTTTCCTTAGAAGGATGTTCCGGAGTCCCCACAATTCATTCGTCTACTGATACTGCAGTGAAATATCATCAGGAGAGGGGATCCTGCTGGGTTACTGATTGCTCAGGGGGGTTTCTGAGGTGCCTTTCCATCCTCATTGTGGAACATGCTAGAAATTGTCCTTTCTCTCACTTATTAAACACCTAAACGTGGTTCAGAAAGTACAAGACCTGAAGCAGCTCACCAGACTTCATGGGTTTCCCGAAGGCGCTCTCCCTGTGCATGTCTAAGCAAATGAGATGAGCTGAGCTATCACATTTGTGTTGATTCCACAGCAGCTCAAGGCATCAGTGCATTTCAGAGAGTCTTGGAATCACTCTGTTGCTGCTAGACTTCTTTCCTCTTTCTGGCACAAGAGTGTGAAACACACAATCACATGTAAAGTCTGTTTTTATCTGTTCAAAGGTGTTTTTATCTGTTTCAAGAAGACCTCTCATCTACTTATTAAATATCCACCTACAATCAGCTCTGATGCAGTGGACCTTGATCCACCTCTCATCCAATTTGCTTGAGAGCTTTAAACTCTTTTAATCTCAGGCTAGTTCACATTTGACTGCTAAAGTTTTTAGCTGAGTATTTATTGCAATCACCATTTCATGTGATTATTTAAACAGAGGAATGCATTTTTTTCTCTTGACTCTTTTAATGTTTTCCTTATTAACAACAAAAAAAAAGGCCTTAGGTCAGAAGGTAGGCAGGGATATGAAGCAAATTATTGATCTCTTTGGAGAAAAGCTTCGTACAAACATAAGGCATTATTGCATCCAGCCCTTCTAAAACTGAGCTTCCTGTCCTATACAAAATTTCCATTTTCTTTAGGGGCCTTACGAATAGTTGGAAACATCCATATTTGTGTCTTCTTATATTTTAGTCTTGCAAGACAGTATAGTGGAGTAGAGACAGATTACCTGGGCTCATACCCAAGCACTGGTAATTTTTAGGTTTCTTAACCTTTCTGCTTATCTGTAAATGGTCATATAATAGTGCTTCTCTAATAAGATTATTGTTCAGAATGAGTTAAATATATGTAAAGCATTAGAACAATCATTGGCACAAGGTTTGGGTTCTATAATATGTTATGATTTCTCAAAACAATCTGTCTAAAATGATATATTTACAAAATCCAAAATTAGGTTAAACTATGAATTTTTGCTCAAGTTAGTCATCATCAAGATGTGTCTACCTCAGCAATAAGCTAAAAGTGCATCACTGAGGAAACCCTTTAAATTTTTTTTGAGTTTTGGTTTCCCAGTTTGTAAAATGGAGATAACAGTGTTACTTACCTCATAGGATTATTATCTAGCAAACGAGACAAAGAATAGGAACTTGCGTAGTACTTAGCCTAAGGCCAGAAGAATAATGCCTAGCTAGTAAAGTCAGGCAACGTAGAACAGCCAGTGTTGCTCTTCGCAAGGCAACAGTATTAATGATGAGGTGAACAAAGTCTAGTTAGCTTCAGAACTCCAAAAGACAGACAGAGGAATGGTTAGGAAATCAAAGTCAGTATAGATCAGAGAGGAACAGCATACAGAAGTAAAAATAGTTAAAGTATTGAAGCAAATAGAAGAATTTTCCCAGTATTATCTGTCCTTAAACCTAAGTAACTCTAGCTCATAATATCCCCTAACCTTTCCAATTATGTTAAACAAATGTGTGACAAGATGAGTCACTGAATACTGTCTTAAAAAGAGTCAGGTTCTCTAGTGGATGAAGAAAGAAGATTGAAACATTAGGGCTTCCCGCAGGGGAAAAGGCAAAGGGGAGGTTTTGGCCACAGTGCAAGTTTTCTAGATGAACTGGCACTTTCCTCCCTTGCCTCATTTGAATTCTCATCTCCCTGTAAGGGAAATGTATTCAAGAACTGGCCTAAAAGCCTTCCAAAACTGGGCACTAGATACAGTAATTAGTTAACCTGGTCTAATATTTATTAGCACAGAATTAGTTAAGTTCTGACAGAACACTAATGGGGCTGGCTGCTGACAGGCATTATTATTTGGGATTCAAAGGACAAGTTCAAAGCTGGTCAGGATAGCTTCTAGCAGAAGTTTTCTAATCCAGTGCATCTCGGTCTTACTCTTCACCCGAATCACCTGGGATCTTATTAAAATGCAGATTTTAGAAGCTCTGGGGGGACCCAAGATTATGTACTTCAGCAAGCTTCCAGGTGATGCACCTGCTGCTGCTCCAAGGATCACACTCTGTAGAACAGAAGTCTTTCTCAGAGAGTAAGGTATCTGACAGTGGTGACCTCAATCTGAGAGCTTTGATGAGATAAAAGCTCATTTATTATCTTGCTAGATCTCCTTGGAACTCTCTAAAGGAGTTTGCCCAGGTTTGCTCTCTAGGGAGTGGATGGATAAATTATTCTCATTCTTTCAAGAAGTTGTGTGTTGTAAAATAAGATGTTAGGGTTTTTCTGAGTGTCCTGTCCACCAAAGATTCAAGAGCTCTTTAAGGCATGTCTTTCAGGAACGTTAGAGTTTTCTCTGTGGGATGCAGTCACTGTTTTTACAGATCAGAGGTGTTAGATCAACCCCCGTGGTCAGATCAACTACTGGGCTGGAGCCAGAATACCCAGTTAGAACAAAATGGGTGTGACCGAATAATATCTAAGGACTTGTTCTGCTCTAAAAGTAACATGATTCTGGGTTCTGGTTTCTCTCATCAAAGTATTGGGGATTTTTATTTTAGTTACTGCTTGTTTTAATCAGAGTTAATAAAAATTACTCAGAACAAAAGGGGGAAGTGCATACAACACGTTCATCCAGTAGTGGAGAAGACAACGTCTTTTCTTGCAACATCTGATTATGATAAGTAATTTAAATAAGGCATGCCAAGTTCACCAAGGAGAAAACAACCTCCTGCAAAGTCTGCTTTTAAAATTCTGCACAGTAGTTGCACAAATTCATCCATTTTCTATGGCATAGACAAAATTAGCTTTTTCCTTTTTACTTTGGACATTGATGTATAACCATTTTGAATAATAACAACAAAATGATATCTATCTAAATATACCCAACAGGTCATGCTCACCTCCTTTGTCTTGACTCTCTCTTTTCTCATTCTAGAAGCAACTCTTATCTTCTAAGAGACTACATAATTTTGGTATTTTTCATGTTTATAGTTTATTGCCTACCACTGTGCTAGAGTGGGCCTCCACCCTACAAGGGTAGGGACCTTTCTTCTTGCTGTTTACTAAAAAACTTAGAATAATGTTAGGTATGTAGAAAGCATTTTTTTTAAAAAAACTTCAAATCACCTAAAATCTTCTAAATCCAAACCCCTCATTCTAGTCTCACGGAAAGAAAGGAAGTAAGATGAATAAGGACAGGAAAGGAGAGACACATGTGTACATATAGATTACATTTTTTTTTACATTATGTGTTCTACCTGCTTATGATTAAAAAGCTCCAGTTTTAGAATAAGCTGTACTAGAAATAGTCATGTCAACTAATGTGAATTGTTTCATTGGAAAGATATTTAGAATTCAAACAAAAGAAATAGCAATATTTGTAGTAAAGAAGTTTATTATAACTGATTTAATGATAGAGGAGCAGAGGCAGATGAGGGAAAACCTTTGATTTTTTTTCCATATTAACTATAGAGTCTGCTTTATTCTTTATTTGTCAGTATTTCTTCATCTCTGAAAAACAACAGAATTTCTATAACCTTCCACATACTGACAAAGCAAAGCCCAATAGCATCAAGGGCTCTCAGATTCACGAAAAGGCAAAGGTGAAGATAAAAGTGGTTGTGAGCTTTAAACAGCAGCAGCAGCTTGTGTCGCCTGCACTCTAAGTAACTGAGCAGACCACTGTTGTCTCCGTTGGCTTTTCAAATCGATAAAACCTAAGTGCACAGCCTCCCTGTCCCAGGCTTGTTTCAATTCCCCACTACAAAGCCCTTCATTCAATCATCTTCCTTGTACTAGTGCCTTAGGAAAGTTCTCTTTCATGCAGAATTCATCAGTTTAGGTAGCTGGAGAAATGCTCCTTTTATTACTGCATTCATCTCCCAGTAATCCATTTAATAATAACAATTATAACAACATCTTGAATTTAAGCAGTGCCTTTAGCACTACTCTCTCATCAGTCAATTGCTATTTCTTTGCTAGTTTTCCTTCAACGCTTAAAATAGAGTGATGTAGAGGACAGAATTCTTGAATTATACATATTACTTTATAGGATCATTTAGTCAAATACGGTGATACCCAGAACAAATTACTGCAGACCGTTTTGTGATTTATGGTTTATGTGCCAAAATGCTCATAAAATTCTACTCAGTAAAAGCCAGATTCCCTTGGAGAAGGGATCATCTGCTACAACTATGGGCCATCAAGAGAATACAGGGCACACATTCTCCACGTGGCAGCATGGTACAGAGGAAAGAGCATTAACTTCGAAGTCAGAAAAATTGACAGTGAAATTGAAATTCTGGCTCTATCCTTATTAGCTGTGTAACCTTGAGCAAGCTTCTTAATTTCTTTAAAAGTTAGTTTCCTCTGCAGAAAGTTAGAATGCAGATTAAATCAGATAATATAAACATACCACAAGCACTCAAAAAGTAGTTGTCATTTTTATTATTCTCTAAATCTCGACGATATCAGCTTCGCAGTTTCTATATTTATTGAGCATTCAATATATTATAGGTTGTTATTTTTAAAATAGAATATGTAATAAGGCAGAATAAAAGAGAGAATATATATAATTATCTCATCTTATAGATAAAGAGACTGAGCAAATCACAACCTTTCAGTGTCTTGACTAAATGCCTTCAGAGGTTTCCCATTGTACTCAGGATAATATTCTAACCACTTGTCCTGGTTTACCAAGCCCTACAAGAGTGGCTCTTTCTTCCCTCTGCAACTTCATCTCTCATCACTGCATCTTCACCCTTCACCAGCAGTCCCACTCCCCAGGTTTCCTAAACTTAATATGCTTGTTCTCTCTGTGTAGAGTCCCTGCACTGAGGCTCTCACCCGCACCCCCTACCTCAACCCCCATTTCTGCATGGCTATGTCTTTGTCATTCAGATCTCAGAGTAAATGCCATTTCCAGAGAGGCCTTTCTCAACCAGCCAATCGATAGTAGCTGGTGGATCATTCTCTGTGACATTATCTGATGTTATGGTGCTTTAATAAATAACCTTATGGCTATTTGCTTATAACTAAGGAAGGAATCCTGTCAGATAGCAGTAAATTATTGCTGTAATATAAGGAACAAAACGGAACAAGATTTGTATTTTTAAAAGGTATATATTTTAGAATATTTTCCAAAACAATCCAGATGACTTGCAAAAAGACTGTCTTAAATAAATCTCCGCATACAATAAGCCCTTGAAAACACACTGCTGAATGGATCTAAGCTGCATAAGCCCTAAAATGAAACAGGTGATAAAGAGGGCGAGATTGGGGCAATAGCATGCATGGGTGATGAGAGCCTCTTCAACAAAGTAGCACAGTTGCCCAAAGTTAGAGAGCTTTTGTTTTAATTATAAATATTAACAGAGAGCCAATTAAAATTATCACAGGATATAGGACTGTTTTCAGTGTATAAAATTAAAAGCCTCTAAGAAATAGACAAATAGAAAGTAATTTAGAAACAAGTGTCTTTGAATTTGTTTTCAAATGTCTCTCATGAGAGAGGTTTAATATAAGTCAACACAGAAATTAGATAATAGACAACAACCAAGGATAAACGAACATATAAATAATATTTCAGAAAAATTATCCAAATATTTTCTCCTAAGCCAGTTCAATTAATGCTTATTTAGTCTCATCTATATGCAACACCATGCCTGCTTCTCCATTATGTACCTTGTGATTCCCAAGACATCACTCAGTTTACACTTTCACGAATGTTTTCTAAGCTTTCAATTTTGGTTTAATAGTTTTTACTCATTGATTTTGTATCTGAACTTCAATATTTAGATAAATAACAAAACTTGAAAGAAGACAACCGACCTTGCTAAAAATAATGTTCTCTCATCCTTTTCTCTTTCTAAAGTTGTAATTTGCTTGTTGCTTCAAAAATTCTCTGATATCCCTACAAAAACCCTACTCTCACCACAATTATAATATATTCACACCTGATAAATTAAAAATTCATTCCAATTTATACAAAAAAGTAAAAAAAAAAACAATGAGGATATATTATTCACTTTGGAGACCACTTTACTAAAAGATTTATCATAGGTTTCTATTAAATGAAGCACTTCTTTCATGCAGTTATCACATTATTCCATTTATAAAATTTTGTATTTTTACATTTTTCAGGAATGTATCTATTGCCCAAAGTACAGTAGACCATAATCTGTGAAAATCACTACATTTCATGACAGATCAAATAAAACAAGCCATACAGATTTCTATTAAAAACAAACACAAACTTAGTTTACAGAGGTTTTGTTTGTTTTTAAGGTAATTCAAGAGTCCGTAGCTCCATTTAAACAACACAAGATGTTCTGGATATCATGAATAGAGTGGTCAAGGTAATGCTAATCTCCTAAGGACACATGTGAGGGGAAGAAAGAAATGAGGGAGGGCAAGAAAAGGAATGACTCCTAGATAGTGTCAGGATTCAATGCTCCATGAATATTCTCAAGTTTCTGCATAGTCAGGACTTTCTGAGCAAAGATTGCTAGCAACCTTTGTTAAAGAACAATTGAACAGCAGCCCTAATAACAGAGAACTCCAGAGAGATATAAAGTCTAAACTCTCCTTGAAGCCCATTACCTTCCAGTGTGTGCAATGAGATTTGCCCCTGTCTCTCCGGAGAGGAATTGTTAACATTCCAGAGCAAAGCTCTCTCTACATCTTCTGAGAGGAAAATGAAGAGCTATATCCGTCACTCTATATAAGCTCCAAGACTTATAATTTGGGGGTTCTCCTGTGGTATATGTGCAAGGATATCAGGGCTTCATAGTGTTACTCTGTGGGGAAGTGGGCCCCGGGGAACTGGCACTAAGATGCTCTGTGAAAAGTAATTTGTCTATTTTCTGATTTAGAAAATGTGTGTTCCTTGTCAGGATAAATAAATAAAAATGAATATAAAACATTAACAGATGAAAAGAGAATTTGTGGATGAAAAAAGGGAATTAAATTGATGGCAGAGGGAAAAACCCTCTTATATAGACCAGAATTTCTCAGTTTGGGCACTACTGATATTTTGAATCAGATGATTCTCTGTTGTAGGAGACCATGCTGTGCATTGTAATATGTTTAGTTATACCCCTGGCCTCTTCCCTACCTACCTACAATTCCTTTCCACCATCTTTTATACGGTCTGATTTTAAGTGTTCCCATTCCCCTGGCCATTCTTTGAAATGTTTGCAGTTTATTCATGTAACTTTATAATCTGGTTTCCAAAAGTTGAATGCCCTGCTCCAAATGAGATCTGAACATTATAGTGAAAGAGCAGATAGCAGAGGGACTGCCATGTCCCCATTGTAGGCACTACATTTCTTTTAATGTAGCCTCACATGGCTGTGTTTAGCAATAAAGCAAACAAAAGGGATAAAGAGACTTCTTGAGGTCAGTGGTATAATTCTGATAAATAATAAAGAAAATAGAAATTCCATTATGCTTCCATCTTCTCTAACAAAGTTATCTTCTGAAAGAATTTTTTTTAAAAAAAATGGCCTCATCTCTTTTGTCAGACAAACTATAATGTTAACTTATATTCAACTTACTCTCAGTTTCAACTAGAAAAATTTCTCCTTCATATGTGATACTGCCAAATACCTCATATCTTACTTTGTAAAGTTAGCATTTGGATCCAAGTTTAGAATTTTACATTTAAGTTTATACCAGGGAATCTCTGTAGTAAGGTTTTCTAGATTTGCATTTAAGATTAATATTGAACTCCCAACTCTACAGTTATGAACTCTGCGTTTTTACACTTTTAGAAAAATCTGTTTGTCTGCTCCTCTCCTCTAGCCCCTCCTACTGTTATCTACATTTTCATACACATTCAGCCTCATTCATGGCCACCTCCTACAATATATTTTCTAAGATGAATGAACTACTTCAAAGGGGATAATCTTGCCATCAATGTACTCGTTCAAATATAGGCTAGATAGTAGTCATTAAGAATTCTCTTTCAGAAAATAATTCCCCTTGGTAGAAAAGACAGAAGCAAAATATTTATTTTCTTTACTATGAATCAAAATTATATTTTTAACA
Source organism: Pteropus alecto (assembly GCF_000325575.1). NCBI lineage: Eukaryota > Metazoa > Chordata > Mammalia > Chiroptera > Pteropodidae > Pteropus > Pteropus alecto. The sequence goes on along the minus strand of NW_006494614.1, from coordinate 17,262,746 downwards.
TCAAGCAACTCATCTTTCTATTTGTTCTATTGCCAATTTAAGATATTTAAGTCACTTTTGACATTCTTTGCATTTTTTCTGAGCTTCACTTTCTGAATTCCAGTCAAAGTCATGTATGACCCAAGATTTGAATAAAGATGAACCTTGAGCTTGGAACACTGCTTAAAATAAGGAAGAAGTTGTCCAGGAAACTAAACAGGATGCAAACTTCCAGGATTACACAGATATAGCGAATAACTAACTTTGCCTTCATCTACTCTAACATATAAACTTAGTTTTGTATTACTTACCCCAAATTCATTAGAAGCCCTAGGGCACAGAATCAGAATTAAGAGCTTTAGCAACAGGAAAAATTAAAATACCCTGGAAGCTTTGAAAACCCTAAGATTATGGCTTTCTCTGCCACTCCCCATACTCACGTACATACATATACAATATCAGAAAACATCTATTACAAAAAATGCACAATAACTCTGACATTCAGTCACCACCTACTTTTATTTATCTCTTTCCTATACTTTTCAAAGGCAACTTAAGGCCCATCAACAGTGTAAAAATTTTCTTGAACAACCTTGCCATTCTTATAATCCCCTTCTTTAAGTGAATTGCTTAATATTTTGTTATGCCTCCCCAATACATTGTAAATGGAGACAGCAATGGCATCTGGCTTTCCATATGTACCCCCAAGGAACTAAAAATAATAGGTAAATTTGCTGAACTGAGCCCTCCACCAAAAGCTATACCTAGAATATATGTTTTAAAGATAAAGTCATTTTATGCACCAGTATTTTTGCTTTGTAGTAATAATCTGCCAATTTTAGCAAATAGTATTTTTTCTGATTCATTTCTTTTCCATTTGCTATCCCTAACAGCCTTTTAAGTAGGCTGCTTGTTTGTCAAATGCCAGTTTATTATGCTTGTTCTCCTTCATGGATTAAAAACTAATAAGGGCAGGTGTTGTATAAATTGTATAGGATGGCATGCTGTCATGATCAATTTGCTAATTAATTCTTTCTGCTTCTGTGATATGGGTGCACTCTCTCAAATGAAAAACAATAAACAATATTACATATTTTGTGTTCATTAAAGTGCTTCATAATTAATAGCAGAGATGGGATTAATTTTTAAGCAAATGTTTTTATCCAAGTGTTAGCAAAGACTCTGTTGTCTAGAAACTACTGTTGATTTTATTTTTTTTTTAATCTAAAAAGCCAGTGATTATTTCTAGGCAACATATGACTACATGGAGAGAAAAAAAAATCCATCTACCCATCTAGGATAGAACTCCTATATACTATTAAGGATGAAACATTTTAAAGAGGAATTAATAATGTAAAAGGCCCTTCATATTTTTAATAATAAAAATATCACCCAACAATGAGCAAGTCCTTTCTGGGTATCAGGTATTTAACATGCCAAATGTATTATGCCATTTAAATTTTATACCAACTAAATGGTGTTGGCACTACCATGATATAGGTGAGGAATTTGTTGTGCCAGGCAGACAACTTATCATATACTAGGATTTACGATGACTTCTACAAAATCACACAGAATGGGTTTATTGGGGGACAGGGGAAATATAAAAAAGCAAGAGTCAGCATACCGAAGGTATGAGTTCCCAACTGCTCTTTACCTCATAGTGAAACAAGTTGAGCAAGATACTCTGCTGAACTCTCAGTGTGATTCCATATTCTTTGCCTTTAACAGGACATGTAAGATATAGCAGTTTTGTCAGGGGAAAATCATGTGATTGTTTTGGGTACCATCTGGTTTTGGGTTCCAGCGGTTTATAGAAGTTGTCTAGAAAGCCAGCTCCCAGGCCCTAGAAACCTTGAGGCCCATGAGATATTCCAGCCTCTCCTATTACCAAAATAGACACAGTCCCAAGGGTAGCAGCTCCCATTGACTGAAAGGGAGAAATGGGTCTCAGGAAGCTCTTTGTCCAGGTGACCCACAGCAAAAAGCCTTTGGTTACATTTGGGTTATTTTGTTCAATGAACTACAGAAATTAGTCCTAGATTAAATTATCTACTCGGGATCAGAGGACAGTTGAATGATACCATGGGAATTTCAAGAGGAACTGTCAACCTAGAATTGTGAACCTGCAAAACTGTTTTTTGAAATAAGATAGTAAGAAACTGAGAGTGTTTACTATCAACAGAGCTACAATAAAAATCTACCAAGTTGTACTCCAAATAGAAGAAAAATGACAGGAAAAGGATCCAATAGGAAATGATGAGCAAAATAATTGCTAAACATGTAGCTAGTTCTCAATAAACACTGTCTGAATTAAGAAATAAAAGGAAAACAATATTGAATTTGTGAGATTAAAAAAAAGACAGAACTACATAAGTCGGGAAACAATGACTGGTTTATATATTCAATGGTCCACGTTTCTTTGGGACAGATAATTTGACATATGTAGACTTAGATACATAAGATAATATTTTAAGAATAATTGGTTAAAAATAAAAATATGTATAAATATGAAATAGAAGACAGAAAATGGAATGAGGGGGAAAAGGCCTATCAAAAGAGTTAGAAAGCAAGAAAGGATAAAAAAGAAACAAAAAATTGGAATAAAATGGAAATCACAAAGTAAGATGATAGAAACATGTTTAAATATATCAGTAATCAAATAAATGAAAAAAAAAAACTCTTGCTAAGTAAAATACAGAAAATTTCAAACATTTTAAAAATTTAGTTAAATGCAGTGTAGATAGGTTCACTTCCTTAACCAGCTCAAGCTGCTATAACAGAATAAACTGAGTGATTTAAACAACAGATATTTATATTTCTCAGTTCTAGAGGCTAAATCTAAGATTAAGATGCTGACAGTTTCGTTCCTGACAAAGGTTCTCTTCTTGATTTGCAGATGGTGACCTTTTCACTGTATCCTCACATAGGGGTGGGAGGACGGAGAGAGGAAGGGAGAGGTGGAGAAAGAAAGAGAGAGAGAGAGACAGAGACAGAGAGAGAACAAGTGCTAGTCTCTTTTCTTCTTATAAAGACACTAATTCCAACAAAGAGGCCTTACCCTCATGGCTTCATTTAAACCTAATTACTTCCCAAAGGCTTATCTCCAAATATTACCACGCTGAGGGTTACAGCTTCAACATATGAATTTTGTGGGAATGCATACACAATACATAAGGTTATAGAGAAGCTGCATGTAAAACGATAGAAGACTATTTTTATATATTTGGCCAATACTAGGCATAATAAAGCTGGATTCACTATTTAAATATCAGCTAATAAAGATTTTAACAGAAAGCATCATTAGGAATAGCTAGGGACACTACATTATGATAAGACGTTCAGTTCAACAGGAAGATATTACAGTTCTAAACTTCAATTGGTCCAATGAAATAACATATATAAAGCAAAAATTGATACAGAAAGAAAAAGTCAATTTCACCATTATAGTAAGTGAATTTTATCACTTCTTTGACTATTTTTAACACAGGCACACTCTCTTGTTCACATTATCTGTGGCTGCTCTGGGGCTTACAGTAGCATAGTTAAGTGGTTGAGACAAAGATGACATGGTCCACAAAGCCTAAAATATTTACTATTCGGCTTTTTACAGAAAAGATTAATCAATGTTTATCGTGAGGAAGATCCTGAGACAAATATTTGAGTAAGTAGTTTATTTGCAAAGTGCAGAAAACACTGGGTAGGAAAGTGAGGAAAGATGACAGGGAAAAGGAGGCAGTCACCAAAATATAGGCCAGCTAGCTATAACTGTGGGCAACCAATGCTTAGTGCTATGGGGTAATTCTGGAAACCAATGTAGAACATACACCTCAGAGAAGCAGCCAGGTTTTGAACACCTACCAAGGCAGAGTAGATATGACAGCCAGAGAGAATGACAATGGTCCAGCTGCAGCTCTAACAGAGCCAAAGCAGTGTACTGAGAAGGGAAGGAAAGTAAAAGAGCAAAGTAAAGAGAGATGGCAAAAGAATAAAGCCTTCATCTTAATCCTAACCCTTTAAAGTGCACATTTCTGAGTCAACTTTAGGTCTGAACTGAAAAAATGGGGAGAATCTTTTAACTGAACACGCAGTTGAAATTTCACTGGACTTTTTGACAACTAAAATTGAGATCGTTCTAATGTATAAGTGAGATGGGAAAAGCTATGAGATTTGTCTGAGGAATGTCTCTGAGACAAAACAGGAAAAGCCTACAGTGCTTGACAATTTCAAAGGGAGAAAATGAATACTATTTCATAATTGCACTTCATCAAATCCAGATAATTTAATTAAACATTAATAAAAGGTAGTTCTCAAGATGCTATGATCTAGAAAGATCACAAAATGGCAATGTGAGAAAGAGATTTGGATAGCAAGCAACATTTTTTAGAGTGGAGGGTGAAGGTCTCTTTAAGGAGGAGGCCTGGTGTGCACCATGGACTGTGCTAGGTACTAAAAACACAGACACAAAAGACAAAGATTTCACAGGAAGAGAGCAATGAGAAAGACAGTGTAAAAAGATCTACAGTCACAGGAAGTATCACAAGAATACAACACTGACATCTAACAGGCACATAACACACACAAACGAAAAGGCGATCGATGGTTGTTGAGAAATTTTAAGTAGTACAGTGACATAACAGGTCTCTGTTTTAGAAAATTTACTGTGACAGTGAAGTGGAAGGTGAAGTGGATGACCAAGTGCCAAAAAAAAAAAAAAAAAAAAAAAAGGCAGTAACGACAGGAATACAAAGAAAGGGAATTACTGAATGGACAAAGAATCGACCCAGTCTGGTCATTGTGTGGGAGTAGATATGTCATTTCTCTCTTGGACGACTATCCCAGAAAGGAGAGTTTGGGGGGAGGGGACATATTTGGGAGAAGTTCTCCATAAAATACCCACCAAGGTATATGAAATGGTCATTACAGGAACCTTCTTCCTTTACCTATTTTTCAAGACTCATGCCAAATGCTATTCCTGGAAAACGAACTTTCCCTTCTTGCACTTATTACCTATATTATTCATCTATTGTTGTTATGAAGCATGATTTATTTTGTCACTTTAATATGACCTTGGAAGGATGAGATGAATTATTTTTACTTTTCAATGACTTAAAGTAGACATGAGACCATAATAGGGGCTCAACAAAAATTAAATAAATGATGAATTAATGCATGAACACTTGTACCTCAACCCACATTTATCAGGACTGAAAACTATAACATGGACAAGTAGTTCCCCTGCTGAAGAAGCTGCAAAAAAAAATATCTTTCTCTAAGGCTTATTTCAAAAGGAGAAGGAAGTCTAATTAACTGAGATGAAGCAATCCCTCTCTCTCTCAGTCTCTCTCACTCTTGCTCTCTCTTGCTCCTTTCACCACCCAACCAGAATTCAACACTGCAGTCAGAAGGTAAAAAAAAAATCAGTACTTCTGATAAGAATTAGCATTTATTGAGCACTTTCCATTTGCCAACACAATTCTAAGTACATTATATACATTATCTCATTTCGTTCATTCATTTATTCCACAAACACTAGTTGAATGAATGGTCCAGGCAATGTTCTAAGCATCAGGGACACTACAGTAAACAAAACAGACATGTTCTCTACTCATGGATATGAGGGTTGTAAAAAATATGGGCAGTAAACAAAGTAACCAGTAATAAATAAGCAAAATTCAGATTATGCAACTGTAATAAAGGAAATAAGTTGGGAGATATAATAGAAGAATATAGAGACAGGGTGCACAGGATAGGTTGAAAAACCTTTTTGAGAAAATGAGATTTAGGCTAAAATCTGGATGAAAAGGAACCAGCCATATAAAGTTCCAAAAAAATAACTGCTTCAGGCAAAGGGAAGAACAAGTGAAAATATCTTAAGGCAAGAAATAGTCTAGTTTGTCTGGGAAAAGAAAAGATGAAAAAGGCTGGAGCATCAGTAGCCAGGAGGAGATAGGTAAGACACAAATTAGGAAAAGTAATAAAGGCCAGGTGATGGAGGGCTTAGTAAACCAGAGTAACGAAGTCAATATTGTTAAACTTACAGGGGGATACTACTGAAATATTGTTAAGCAAGAGAGTAACATGATTGAAAGTACATGCTCTGGCTGCATGGTGGAAAGTAGATTTATTTGGAGGATGGTTCAAGAATAGACATAGAGGGGCTGGTTGGAAGATATTTCCCCAATGATGTGGTAAGAGATGAAGAAAAGTGGATGGATGACTGAAGATATAGTTCAGAGGTAGAACATGCAAATCTTGCTGGTCAATTGGGTGTGAATCATGAAAGCAAACAGTAAAAGTGAAATCTAAGTTTTTGGTTTGAATAACTGAAAGCATGTTGGTGTCATTTAATAATAGAGAATAGAGAAAAATAACTGGGGTGGGGGGAAGGTGTGGAGGGGCAAAATCAAGACAATTAGGAAGGAAGAGATGAGGAGGGAGAGAGAGACAGAGAAGAAAACAGAAGAGGGCTCAGTTTAACTTCTGGACACACTAATGGAATTTGAACAGAAATAGGCAGGGGCTGAATAAAATGAATGAAAACCAGGAGAGTAGGTTATAGTTAAAATTAAGAGAAGAAAGTATTTCAAGAAGGATGTAGTATCCCAAATGCTGTTGATTGGTTGAATAATATAAGATAAAGAAATACAATAAATTTTCAGAATAACCATGAGGTTATTATTATTATTTATGCTTTAAAGTTGAGAAAACAAGAGTTTTAGAAAGATACCACTTAGAAGCGAGTTCTGGAAATAGGATTCCAATTGAGGCTATCTGACGATAGAAAAAAAAGTTTCTCATAAGGAGTCAGAGATGGAAAAAAGCACATAGAAAGTATAACTTGGGAGAGAGAGCCCTCTAAAAAAGGGATAAGAAATAAGGTTCAGAATACCAACTCATGATTCAGTAAAACATTGCTCATTTTATTTCAAAGCGAATGATTCATTCATTCACCAGATACTTTCTGTGTCCACTCTGCCATACAGCAGTCTAGGCTCTAGACACACAGTGGATACCAAGACCCTGCCCTCAAAGTTCTTACATTCTAGTGAAGGCAGCTAACTAAGCAAGCAAATGCACAATATTATAGTTTTAAGCAGTAACTAATGTTAGGAAGAAAAATAAATCAGGGAAAGGGGAAAGGTATGATAGAGAAGAAAGGGCTGTTTTCAGTGGGGGGGTCAGATATGGTCCCACAAAGCGGGTAATACTAGAGCAGAGACTTAAATGAAGAGGAGTGAGCTGTCACTTGAAAGCAAGCCCACGAGCAAGTGTAAAGGGCCAGGAAGTGATTAAAGTTTGGTCTGTTTGGCAGAAGAGCCAGAAGGTCGGGGTGGCTGGAGAAGAGTGAATCCAAACAAGTCTGGGCTATGGGAAGGAACTGAACTGTATGCGACCCAACAGGCCACAGGAAGGATTTTTCATTATATTCTAATAGCAATCTCTTGGAGGAATTTTGAGCAGGGAGGGAATTTAGTCTGATTTATATTTTCAAAGTTCATTCTATCCGCTGTGCGGGAAATAGACTCTGGGAACAAAACTGGTTGCAGGAAGTTACCCAGGTAAGTGATTTGATATAGCTTTTCAGATATAACCCAAAGCTTACATTATCATAGGTCTTAATTATGCTGAGGATCAAAACTTTTCTGTCACATGGTAGGCATGTAGTGATTAAGAAGTTAAGATCTGAATGAGGTAAGCTTTCCACCAGCAACACAAGCATTTGAACCATAATTAACTGACATGGTTTTCTGGACATTTATCCAGACCCTATCCATGAGCTTTATTGCTCCACTTTATGTTTTCATAAAATCTAATATTTTGTTCTTGGAGAGACTTTAATTGTAATTTTTCTTGTAAATTATTACACGAATGCTAAGATATAGAATCATCTGCATGTATTAAGAAGAAGAGAAATACTGCGAACCATTTAAATATTTTTATATAACAATTGCATTTCAGTATTAAAGGAGAAAAACACATGGAATAAGCAAACATATTACAAAATAGCTCAATAAAAAGCAAATGTATTTTTGAACCTAGAATCTCATTAGTTTCATTTTATTAGTTTTCTAAGGAAGTATATCAGCCTTCAAGAACAGTAGAAAAAAACTAGGTATAAACATGCTTTCATACAGAAAATTAGAAAATGCTTGTGTGTTTGTGTGGCTGAGACTGAGTTAGTAAAACTCCAATGAAATTAACTAAAACTAATCTATTTTACCCAAAATTCTATTTTATCCTTAGAGATTCCAAATTGATTTTAGTAAAGAGGATTATTTATAATCAGAACTATAATGATATATTTTTATTGATACAGCAATATTCTTCATATTTGTACTATTGTTCTCTGCCTTAGGCTGGTTGAAATAGTTTCTAAAGACTCAAATGGGTTTGAGGGAACAAGAGAGATTGTTTTCAATGTCCTTTTCATGGAGTATGGGTTCAAAAATGAAGAGAAATTAAGTCTTTGTAGGCTCCACTCACAGTGAATCCACAGAATAAAACTCATCGAGAAAAATCTGAGGAAACATCTGCCTGTCAACCGGGCAGTGTAGACTCCAAGCCATCTAGCTAAGTAAAAATTGAATATATCTCAAGAGGCATGAGATATATTACATTAAGCTCTTTCCCAGACTTTACGATTATTTTGTATTCACTTAGGAGATGGAACTTGCATTTAATTCTCTCCCAAAATTTACTCAGCTTCCTTACGCTCCAACCACTGTTTTGACAGAGCTTCCTACTCAATTATGAGGCAGAGGGAGAGCTCACTAAGTTAAAAAAGGGGAGTACAGCCACTCTCAGGTGGGGTGAGTGAAATTAAAAATATTTTCAAGCAAACTAACCTTAATATTTCTGAATATAGCACAGGTCTGAAACTAAACTAGTTTAATATCTCTTGGAAAATTTGGTTTAATTAATAAAATATTTATATTGATATTATTCTATGAAAAAATGTACTTTAAAAGTGCTTAGAAATTAAAGAAAATTGTTTGATTATCTAAAGCAATTTAAATGTACCTTGAACGATTTTCTTCTACACTATTAATTTATAAAACTGGCATTTTCTTCATTTATAGTATAAAGAGGCAATATGATAAAGACAATAGATACCTGCCTTTACTGTCTGTAAAGTGTATGACCCTCAGGAAGGTATTTAACATTCTGAGCCTCATTGCTTACAACTAGAAAATAAAAGAGAAGAGTAATGCCTAATTCATTTAATTTTTGTGAAATATAAATTAAATAAGGTTAAACAGAGCATACCTTTGGTTGTTATTGTAGAAAGTAAATGCGAGTTCCTCCCCTATCCTGTCCAATCATTGAAATAACATAAACTCACATGAAATATATGAATTAATGAAGCATTGTTTTGTGTGAAATGTTATTTTTTTAGTTTATTTCATATATGTATTTTTCAACTGTCAAAATAATTTGTCATGTAGAAACTCAAAACAAGAAAATGTTAATGCTCATTGTCAGGGTCTCTTTTTTTTCTTATTTTATTTTTAAAAATTTTCCCCCCATCCCGCCTCCCCTCTCCCTCTCCCCTCTGGTAACCATTAGTCCATTGTCCTTGTCCATAAGTCCCTGTTTGTTTGCCCTGTTCATTTGTTGCTTTTAGGTTTATAGCCCACATATAAGCGATAGCATGTGATTTCCAATCTTTTCTGCCTGGCTTATTTCGCTTAGCATGATTATTTCAAAATCTATCCATGTTGTTGCAAATGGCAATATTTCATCTCTTCTCATGGCTGAATAATTTTTCATTGTATATATGTACCACAGCTTCTTTAGCCAATCATTTATCATAGGACACTTTGGTTGCTTCCATGATAGCATGTGATTTCCAATCTTTTCTGCCTGGCTTCTTTTGCTTAGCATGATTATTTCAAAAATCTATCCATGTTGTTGCAAATGGCAATATTTCATCTCTTCTCATGGCTGAATAATTTTTCATTGTATATATGTACCACAGCTTCTTTAGCCAATCATTTATCATAGGACACTTTGGTTGCTTCCATGTCCTGGCCACTGTGAATAATGCTGCTATGAACAATGCTGCTATGAACATCTTTTCAAATGAGTTTTCAAGTCTTTAGGGTAAATATCCAGTAGAGGGATTGCTGGATCATATGGTAGGTCAATTCTTAGTTTTTTGAGGAACCTCCATACTGTTTTCCATAATGGCTGTACCAATTTGCAGTCCCACCAGCAGTGTATGAGAGTTCCTATTTCTCCACATCCTCTCTAACATTTGTTATTACTTGTCCTATTGATTATAGCCATTCTAACAGGTGTGTGAGGTGGTATTTTATCATAGTTTTAATCTGCATTTCCCTAATAGCTAGCGATATTGAGCGACTATTCAAATATTTGTTGGCCATTTGTAAGTTCTCTAGGGAGAAGTGCCTGTTCAGGTTTCTGCCCATTTTTTATTGGATCATTTGTTTTTTTGTTGTTATTGAGTCATATGAGTTCTTTGTATATTTTGGATTTTAGGCCCTTATCAGAGGCGTTGCTTGCAAATATATTTTCCCACTCGAATGGTTGTCATTTTACCTTGTTGATGGTTTCTTTGGCTAAGCAGAAGATTTTTGGTTTGATGTAGTCCCATTCATATTTTTTTGCTTTTATTTCCCTTGCCTTTGAGGTCAAATTCAGAAAATTCTCTTTAAGTCCAAGGTCCTTGCGTTTCATCTTATGTTTTCTTCTATGCATTTAATTGTTTCGGGTCTAATAATCAGGTCCTTAATCCATTTTGAGTTAACATTGGTGTGTGATAATAGACAACAGTCTAGTTTCATTCTTTTGCAGGTGGCTTTCCAGTTTTCCCAGCACCATTTATTGAAGAGGCTTTCCTTTCTCCACTTCTGGCTTTTTTGTCAAAAATTATTTGCCCGAGTAAATATAGGTTTACTCTCGATTCTGTTCCACTGGTCCATGTGTCTGTTTTGCTGCCAATACCATGCCATTTTGATTACTGTCGATTTGTAGTATAATCTGAAGTCGGGCAGAGTGATGCTTCCAGCCACGTTCTTGTTTCCTCAGGATAGCTTTGGCAATTTGGGGTCTTTTGTGCTTCCATACAAATCTGATGATTTTTTGTTCTGTTTCTTTAAAAAATGCCAATGGATTTTGATAGGGATTGCATTAAATCTGTATAATGCTTTAGGTAATAAGGTCATTTTAACTATGTTGATTCTTGCAATCCAAGAACACAGACTACCTTTTCATTTCTTTGTATCTTCTTTGATTTCTTTTAATAGGGTCTTATAGTTTTCATTATATAGGCCCTTCATATGTTTTGTTAGATTTATTCCTAGGTATTTTATCCTTTTTGTTGCAATTGCAAAAGGAATTATTTTTTCCACTTCTTTTGCTGACGCCTCATTATTAGAGTATAGGAACACTATGAATTTTTGAACGTTGATTTTGTATCCAGAAACTTTATTGTATTTGCTTATTGTTTCTAGTAGTGTTCTTGTGGAGTCTTTAAAGTTTTCTATATAGAGAATCATTTCATCCACAAATAGTGACAGTGACTTCTTTGTTTCCTATCTGGATGCCTTTTATATCTTTTTTGCCTGATTACACTCACTAGGACCTCCAACGTTATAATGAATAACACTGGCAATAGTGGACAGCCTTGCCTTGTTCCTGATCTTAGAAGGTAATGCTTTTAGTTTTTCACCATTAAGTATAATGTTGGCTGAGGGTTTGTCATACATGGCTTTTATTATATTAAGATATTTTCCTTCTCTACTGATTTTGTTAAGTGTTTTGATCATAAATGTGTGTTATATCTTGTCGAAGGCTTTTTCTGCATCTATTGATATGATTATATAATTCTTACTTTTTAATTTGTTTATGTGGTGTATCACATTAATCTATTTACATATGTTGAACCATCCTTGTGCCTCTGGGATGAGGCCCACTTATCATGGTGTGTAATCTTTTTAATATGTTGCTGTATTCGATTCGTTAATATCTTATTTAGGATTTTTGCATCTGTGTTCATAAAAAATATTGGACTGCAGTTTTCTTGTTTGTGTCATCCTTACCAGGTTTTGGTATCAAAGTAATATTGGCCTCATAAAATGAGTTTGGAAGCATTGCCTCCTCTTCAATTATTTGGAAGAGTTTGAGGAGAATAGGTATTAAATCTTTGAATGTTTGGTAGAATTCACTGATGAAGCCATCTGGTCCTGGACTTTTACTTTTT
>NW_006494614.1:17230888-17247319 GCF_000325575.1 Pteropus alecto | reverse complement strand
GGGCTGCGGCTCTCCCTTGGTTTTGCAACCACGGCTGGTAAAAATCAACTGTTGTTTCTCTGCCATCCCCGTTTCTCTGGCTTCTCCCCTGATGACTGGGACCTGCTGCCAGCCTCGGGGAGTTCACAGCTTTCCCAGGCAGAGCTGTTCAGGGAACTCACTGCTCCTTCTCCCCTCCCCCTCCTCCTACAGGGAGCTCTGGTGGCTGCAAGAGGTAGCTTCTTTATTTCTCCCAGTCTACCAGCCGACGCCCAGGGTTTTGCCTTGTGGTAGCTCTTATGCACATATCCCACACTCAGACATGCTGGTGTGCAGTTTGAGTGTTTTTTGTTGAGTTTTAGATGTTCAGCTTATTGTCGTTTCAAGGGGAAAGATTTGGGGACATCTCTCACTCTGCCATATTTAATCCAATCTCTGAAATGTTATTGATGAAAATTGAGTTCAGGTTTGCATAAATGTGATGAAAGTATGTCTTGTCTATGCTATAAACTGATGAAATAAATATGCTGAGGTTATAGACTATAGAAAGGCAGGAAATAAAATTAATGGAAGCAAAATACCTAAGGTATAGGAAATTTTAAAAACTGGAAGGGAGATGAATTTCATGTAGTAGAAATTGTTCCCACCATAATCACATTAAGACTTGAGGAAAGAGAAACAGGAAGATATATCAGATATACAACAAAGGAATACATTTTAAAATATAAAAACTCTTATAGATCAATATTAAAAAAAACACTAAAGCTCCTATAGAAAATATCGCAAAGACATAAATAGATAGCTTAAAGGAAAAGAAATATTCATGGATGTTAAACATATGCATAATTGTCCTTCCTTTATAGAAATAAAGTAATCTAAATGTCATTTGTTGATCATCAAAGTAGCAAGCCTCTTAAAACGATAAACAAACAAACAAACAAACAAACAAACCTGAAGAACCATTAAAATCCATGTTCTCACCAACTGCTGATGTACATGATGTAAATATGTACTCCCTTTATTAAAAAGAATTTAGAAATATCTATGGAGAGCTGTTAAGAAGAGTTTGTATTCTCAAAGTAATTCTATTTCTAAGAAAATAGTCGGACGTAAAAATTGTATGTAAGAGTGTTATTTTCAACATAGAAAATTATTTAAATATCAGATTAAATAGAAAAATGGTATATAAGCTATGATCATCTGTATGGTGGACTATTAGAGAAGCAATAAATATATTCCTTTGAGTCTTTTAGAAATAAGCATTGCTTTCCCTGTCCATAAAAATACAGTCAAAGTGTACTACACAGACGTAGCTCAGAAAATTATAGAATCTTAAATTGATAGTATGCAGCCTTGTCATAATTTTGGTAAGAAAAGACTATATCTACTTAAACCTAGATTAAGAAGATAAAGATGAGAAAAGAAAAATAGAGATTGAAGAACGTGGATCTCTGCGCCATCGTAGGCCCAGTCAACTCCTGGGAGTTTCTAATTTTACTGACAAATGTTATGTAATGAGGGTACTGCTGAAAGAGTAATCCTGAGTTAGAGCTATTTAAATACCCATATCCAAATGAGTAAACAATTATAATAAAATATAAAAAGTGCCATTAAATAATAATATGAACATAGATTCGTAGGTACAAAGAAAGAAAGGAATAATTACTTTGACAGGAAACAAAATCATCAAAGATTGAAGGAAAGGCTTGAACTAGAATATTCACTAGCATAGACTTTTGCATTCCTCCTTGTGACCGAAAATAGAATATTCTCACTTTTCAAAAAAAAAAAGTTAAGAAGAGATCATTGTTTTCTTTTGGAGATGTAAAGAAAATATCAATGGCATTTTGAATTGCATATTATGTCCACAAATAAGAAAACATCTGCCAGTCAGGGACTATAAGCATCCTTAAACAAATTTTCATTCAAATTATCATAATATATATAAAAGCATAAGTCAGCAAAAAAGAATAAGAACATACCCAGGTTTGACAAGCACCTAAAATGCTATTATTGCAATAGGGTCTTGCATACAATTTCATCTGTATCATTCAGCAAGTTCTATTGCAATTATCTAGACAGAAAGGCATTTGGGGAGAGAAGCAGGGAGATATTTCAGTGCTCCATTCTGTTTTTGCAATTACTTTGCCATAGATATGGCCCTAGTTTTGAGCGGGGGTGGTAGAAGGAGAAGTGATAAGAGTTCGCCTTAAAGGCATAAGTGAAGGATAACTTTTAACAAAGAGCACTTTGAAGTCATAGGGAATTGATTTAAGCATCTTATTAAACCAAATGTCCTTTGCAAGCTTAGAGAACTTGGGCTCAATCCTGGTGAGTAATATCTGGGAGTTCTAATGTGGAAATGGAATCCAGCAGCAAGATGGGGAGAAAAGGAACTGGAGAGAAGGGAACTCTGGTATAAAACAGGACTTCAGGTGGTAGCCATGGTGGAAGTAACTGTGGTGGGGACTAAATGTGGGCACAAGAATAGAGCTCAGCCCATAGAGAGAAGCAATTGGCCAGGGCTGACAAATTTAGCAGGCTCAAACCTGTGGAATGTTGTTTAGAGTAAGGAATCTTAGGTCCGGTCAACTCCTGGGAGTTTCCAATTTTATTGACAAATGTTATATAATGAGGGTACTGCTGACTACTGTTCCAGTTTAGGGTCCTCCCTATAGAGCTTCTCACTTCTGATGTTATTAGTTCTCTACCCTTCTTTATGCTTATGGGTATACTGGGCTATTACGAGTAGCTGGCTGATGATTGGAGAGTGGGAGAGATAAACGTGCTTGTTGGGACTGTAGAAAGGGTAAATGAGGACCAGAGCATATGGTGTATGAGAGATAAAAAGAAGTTGAGGAAGGTGAGAAGGTAGACTGGGGCATAGTTAGAAAGGGTAAGTATAATTATGAAGGGAATTTTGGAAAAACAAGCATTTGAGATATGTAGGACAGTTAGGAGACTGTCCTAATAATAACTAAAGAAAAAAATAATAATGTTGAATCAAGATAGGGTAGCCATAATGGGAGGAAGAAAAATGAGAGAAAAGTTTGGGAAAGAGAACCTTAAATGTGAAAGAAAGGGACAGGGAGAAAATGACAATGACTAATGATCCTAATCTAGGCAAATATGAAGGCAGCGATGCCATCCATACAAGATGAGGGAAGGATGTTTGGGGGGAAAAAACGGTAATAAATTTGGTTTGAGGCATGCTGAGTATGGAGAAGCAATATAACCATTACCATAAACCAAAAAGCAGAACTTACTTTTTAAGGCCATTTTTTATTCTCATTATTAGGACTAAAGGAAATCTTAACCCCAAAACTAAGACCCTAAAACTAAGTGGTGATTTCTTCTTACATTACAAAAGGATTTTTTATTCTGTAGAAAGCAGTTCCACCAGATTTTTTTTAAAATCATGACTGTCTGATGCATCAAAACCGTAATTCATTTTTTAATACTTAGGTCTAGAGATAAATAAGAAGGGAATACTTCATGATAGGATAATGCAAATGTAAACAAAAATTCTCTAGAGTATGGATAAAGTGAGGAGACAGAGAGAAAGGGAAGGAAAAGAGAAGGCAAAAGTGAGAAGAAAGGCACAGAAAGTCACAAAGGGAAAAGAAGAACATGAATCTAAGGACAAGAGTAGCCAGCACAGGAACAGCAAGATGATGAAGCACCTAAGCTTCGTAAAAGGGTGGAAAACAGATTTAGGGCAAAAAATAAATACTCTGATACAAAAGATCTAGCAGAGCATCACTTTCTAAAAGTCCAATACACCATTTGCCCGGTGTGTTCTTGAGGGTTACAGAAAAAGGCCTTCCTTAAAGGGAGAACTTTTTGAAATACCTTGCAATCTCTAAAGCCTGAAATTTTGCCTCTTATTAGTACTGTGACTTTAGGCAAGTGTTTTGATGTCAGCCTCAATGTCTGTATGTGAAATACAGATAACACCTAAATAATTGATGTGAAAATTAAATAAAATAATGCAGTATGATGCCTGGTACATAGAAAGCATTCAATAGATGGTAGTTACTATTATGAACAAGAAACATTCACACATGGACTCAAAAATAATTTTAAATTCCACCATTAGGTATTATGTCATTGCCCTTTCCAGCTGTCTTTTATTATATGAAAGTCCACCCTGAGAAGGGTAAACTATTCTAGTCACTAACGCTATAGTGTGGAGTCCTTAAATAGATCCCATCTTCCAAGCAGCAAGAGGGATTTAAGGTACCATGGTTACAAAATAGCACATGGAATACTAAAGAAACAAAACAACAACAAAAACAAAACTACTGGAGAAAAGGAGAAAACACCATTTTAGAATTTAGCACATTTGATGTTGGCCTTCTCCAACATCAAATGTGAAAGAAAGAGTTATGATCCTGCCTTTCTCTTAAGAAAGTCTTATATAAGAGATATAAGATTTCAAAGAGAACATTAAAATATGGCAGCACAGAGTAAAAAGATAAAATTAGAAATTTAGCAAGAATCACCAAAGAGAGAGTAGAAGTTGTGAGTTTGAAATAAAAATTCGACATGGCTTTCAGGGTTTTCATTGGTAAGCAAAGATGTTGGAAGTGAGTTATGGATGAAAGTCCCCAGAAATTGAAGAAAAAGGCTGGGTCTAGACACCATGAAGTCAAAGAAGCAAAGGACTGAAGATTTGAGAGAGGGCAGAGTTTAATGAAGAGGCCGTCCAATCTTCAGGAAAGCAGGATACTTACGGGATTCTCATCTATTACTGCATTGCTTTGTTTATATTTCTTAGGCAGCAAACTTGTCTCTCAATATTAAGTTATGAGATTCTATATTAACTATTATTAGCAATTAACAATTCTACCATATTAACAATTCTTCCTCAGTTCTCACCATAGTGAAAATGGATATTGTATTTCTTTTTAAAAATTCAACTTTTTTAAAGAGAGATTGATTATTATAAAAATAAAGTGCTACTTAAGTTTATCGTACAAGACATGCCCATTTCTCATTTTAAAGGTGATTCATGAGTTTGTGGAATAAAGAAATCAAGAAAATGATCATGTATTCTGTCCTTCCTACTGTTACAGTGTCATACTTTTCTTTATAAATGAATACATCTTGAATATAATTTTAAATTATATCTTCTCATACACACACACACACACACACACACACGCACACACTGTGGTACACAGATTGCACTAATAGCCCCAATTCTTTCTCTCTCATTGTGAGTGGAGTTTTGTGCTCTAGCCCTTAACTCTGAGCTTGGTCATGTGACTTGCTTTGGCCAATGGACTATTAGCACACATGATACCAGGCAAAGGCTTACAAAACCCATGAGCACTTACCCTTGCTTGCCTTAGCATTTTTATTCTTGCACCTCTATTCTCATAACCTTGAGAACATACCTGGGCTACTCTTTCAGAAGATGAGATATGTGGGAAAAAGCTATATCTTCCTTCTTCCTATCTGAAACATTCCCAGTCCCAGCCCTGCAATTAATCTACAGCTGTACATACATGAATGAATCCAGCCAAGATAAGCAGAACATGCCAGACAATCAATAGAGTTGTGTGTAATAATAAGTGTATGTTACTTGAAGCCACTAGTTTTGGTGTGATTTATTATATGTTATTATCATGCCCAAGAGCTCACACACACATTTAATTATCTCAACAGAACTGTAATGTCATACTTCTTCATTTCTACCTTTGTACTATCTATTCTGCACATAGTTAATAGGTTTTTAAAATATTGATTAATAGATGGAGTATAGAGTAACTATGTTAATCAAATTTTTTAATGTATTCAGTTTCCTAACACTGATTTTTTTTGTCCCAGGACTCTTCATTTTCAAATATTATTGAGGACCCCAAAAAGCTATTGTTTATGTAGATTATATCTATTATATCAACTGTGTAAGAAATTAAAACAGAAATTTTTAAAGTGCAAGTATAACTAAGGGGTCAAATATGTGGTGACGGAAAGAAATCTAACTATTGGTGGTGAACACACAATGCAATATATATATATACTTTATTGTTGAAATGTACGCTTGAAACTTACTGGATTTTGTTAACCAATGTCACCATAATAAAAATAAATAAATTTTTTTAAAAAGAATAACAAGCATACATTCCATTAGCCATCAGATAGATGATGTCATCACAAGTCATGTGGCCTCTGGGAAACTCCACTATATAATCTTGAGAAAATGAGAGTGGAAAAGGCAGATGAGTTAATATTCGAAAAGGACTTAAAAACAGAACCTGACAAATAGTAAGTGATATATGATGCAAATAAATAAAAATATCATGACGTAGCTATCCTGTATGTTTTCTGAATATCATTACTGTATAATCTTTAAAATTATCAAGTGTGTGATGATTTACAATAATATGCCTGCTGTGGAAGATATTTCATAGTTTTAAATAGGAAGTAATACAGTATCCACATTTCTGCATAATGAAGGATTCTAACACCTATTTAATTAGGATGTTACTTTTCTTGCAGTTAAAAATCACTGCATTTCAAAGGCAAAATACAAAGGCAGCTGAGTAAAAACATACAGATACTACTCAAAGCCACAGCATGACACAAATAAAGAAATAAGCTTTCAGTTATAATAATTGATTGGCAGCCTGAATTTTGCAGATTATGTGGAAGGATACAATGCCTGCTGGTCCCTACTTAATATCCATTATTCCATTCTCTCTTAATCATAAACCCTGGTTTAATTCTGTGTGGCAATGTTCTCTTTTTTAATTGACTGCTGCTTGAGATGAGGCTCTAAGGGCTAGAGCCCCAAAAGTCATCTCAGACCACAAGATAACCTGAAGCAAAGAAGCCAAAGGTGAAGATGAAGAATATGACATGGAAGCTTGTGTTTTTGTTGAAAATAAGAAGTTGCCAAATAATGGTTGATTACCTTCCTCCAGACTTCTTACATGAGAGAAAAAGAATCTTCTATCTTGCCTAAGCCACTATTTGATGGTATTCTCTTAGTTGCTTAGGTACAGCCAACTTAATCTTAAATGACATAACTTATAAGTGATAATAAATGTTTTTAAATTGAATTCTAAAAAGTCATGAAAGGCTGATAATTTTAAAATATAAAGAAAAACTAAATGTTTGACTAAAAGTTTTCAATAATTTCAATTCAAATTAATTGGTAATTAATAGCAGAACTTGACTATATATCACAGTGAAGTGTATATAACTATGCTTTGTATTGCTATAGATTATATGTATTTGTCATTCCATAGGTCATTTCCAACTAATCTAAATTAATTTTTTGTTTTGTTCATAAAGGTAGAATATTTATGGAGACAATTTTTTTCTACGATGTTTATAATAAGATTTAAAGAAAATAAAATAACCTGTTAACAACTGTCAATTCTGAGTAGTAGGTACAGGATTACTTGAGTTGTGTGTGTATTGTGTTTTCTATATTTAACAAGTTTTATTCAAAATTTAAAAATTTAGGACCATCCTTGAATTTTCAGATGCATAGAAATGTTGAATGTTTAGACACTTTCAGTAAAGTAATAATGAAAATCAAAGAGCTAGACTCAACTCTGGGAATGTCACTTTATCATGGATGTTTCTTGTCTTTGTATGTTACATATTTAATAACTCTAAATTCCACTGATTAAAATGTCTAAAAATGCCCTTCTTTTCACTCATCATAAACCCTCTCCCCAATTAAGCCCTAAAAATTAAAAAAATTATACAATAGGTAAGGAGGAGAAAGTAGATATTCCTAAGATTGTGTGACTTTAAAAAATATACATAATTTTATTAAACATTTCCCCAGCCACTAAGCATTCATGTGGTTTTTAGTTTTGTTTATTAATCTTATTATAGATTACACAGCTGTGATGATTAATTTTATGTGTCAACTCTACTGGGCTAAGGGATGCCCAGATAGCTGATAAAACATTATTTCTAGATGAGACTGTGAGGGTGTATCTGGAAGAGATTAGCATTTGAATCAGCAGACTGAGTAAAGAAGATTGCCCTCACCAATGCTGGTATGTATCATTCAATCTGTTGGAGGCCTGGATAGAACAAAAGGGCAAAGAAAGGGCGAATCTGCTACTTGCTTTGGCTAAGATATCTATCTTCTCCTGCCCTCTGATATCAGCACTCCTAATTCTCAGGCCTTTGGACCAGACTGAATTACATCACCAGTTTCCTTGGCTCTCCAGCTTGCAGATGGCAGACTGTAGGACTTCTTGTCCTCCATGATCACATGAGCCAATTCTTGTAATAAAATCTATTGGTTCTGTTCCTCTGGATAATCTTAACTAATGCAACAGCAACAAACATTTATTGATTTATATTTTACTTACATTTTGTTATTTCTAAAGACAGATTATCAAAGCTATCAAAGCTTTCAAAAATGGGAAAACAATGGCCAAAATAAAAAAAATTCCCAACATATTGGTTTTATTTATATTTTTCCAGTGAATTATCTCCAAAATATATGGAGGTAGAGAAAAATATTTGAAAAAAATACAGTCCAATACTGAGAAAAACTTCATCCTAATGAGTTGATATTAACAGATACAGAGGCATGAAGTTGCGATATATTTCTTTCTTCAGTCTATCTGCAACTTCTTCATCCTTTAATTTCTTTATCTGAAAGATGTAAGCAATAATATAATCTCTCTCGTCTCATCTGAAGAATATTTTATGAAAGTATATAGAGAATGTTTGCGCTCTATTCATAGACTTCACACTCAGCAGAAATCTTAACTGATTTTCTGAGAACAGCCTTTACAGAAAAATAGCATAAAGAGAAATATTATATTGGGTAGGCTTTAAGTAAATTAATTCCAAAAAGGAGTACTCCAAAATTATTGAATCATGAAACTTCAAAACCTCTAGGATCGAAGATAATCCATGAGTGTTCATTTGAAACATTGATTCATGAAGAATTTTGAGAAGACATAGAGAAAAAGAAGCCCAGATTATAACTGATGGTATTACTCAGCAAAGAGAAAAGCCATGTCATATAAACAAAGAAAGACATAAAATGTTCTCAGAGAAACTGTATGACTTCAAGTGTTTGGGGGGAAAGTATATCATGATGTTAATATTTCTAATTATTGAGTAAATCCTCACCATTTCTTTTTTACCCAATCTTCCTAAACTTCAATGCTTGCTTACATATTAATATATAAGAACAATGAAGAAAATGACTATAAAACTTATCAATATCTAGGAGGCTAGAGCTAGTATCACAATGATGAATAATAGTGACATAACCGTATGAAATTGATATTATTTACCCATTTTAAAGATGAGTAAACTAAGGCTTATAGGAATTAGGTAATCTAGTACTCATCACACTAAATAATTTGAACCTAAATTTCTAAGAATCCATATATTGCTGTCTCTATTAAGCCACACACTGAGCATATGGTCTTTGCTCTCAAAGAGCAACAATATCTCCTGAGGGAAAAAAAAGGAATTCTGTATAAAGACAATGTACTTGACGTGTAAATCCAATAAAATATAGGCATAGATAGGGAAAGGGTAAAATAAAAAACTACTGGAGTGGAAGGGTGAGTTTAGAAAGATAATAGTAGAGATAACATCCGAGTAGCATCTTGAAGGACAAATTATGAGGTAGAAATGGGAGATATTCCAGGTCAATATGACAGTATGAATGAACAGAGGTACAAAATAATCAATGACATTTACATAGCATACCCCTATTCCAATCATTCCTAAGTGCTTTATATATAGAGAGAGACTTATTCCTTTAGTTCTTACAATAACTCTTTGAGATAGATACCATAATTATCCCCATTATAAAGAAGAAATTGAGTCACAGATAGGTTAAGTAACTTGCCTAAAGTCTCACAGCTGGGAATAAACATAGCCAGGATGTGAACCCTTGAGTATCTGGCTCCAAAGTCTGGACTCTTCACTCCTCCCAGCAGCAAACACAAGATTTCCTTAGGACTGAAAAATAGTCAGGGGTCGATAGACTGTAGAATGAATGAAAAGATTAAAACATTAAAAAGGTAGATAGGGTCGAGAGGACAGAGGCCCTGAATGTCATACTAAGGAGCTTAGTTTTCTTTCTGTAAGCAGTACACGAAGTTCTCCGAAGGAAAGATAAAGTTCACTGAAGGAAAGACACCACATTTAGGATTGTGTTTAAGAAAAAAATTTCAGATGGTTCTGTGAAAAAAAAATACACTGCAAGTAGAATAACAAATGCAGAAGTCTCAGAAAAATTATTGGAAATTTTCTTTGATGGTTAAATAAAAAATTGAGGGCTTGAGTCAATGTCAGTTGGAGGAAAAAGATGCTATAAAACAAGAGGCATCATACTCAGGACTTCTCATTGAAGTTGCATATCCCTTTGGGATCTAGAAAAGTGCTCAATGGGAGAAAATAATCTTGTCAGCATTTTCCATAGTATCTTACTTTTATAGCTGTTGATTCAATTCTGGATCTATTGTCATTTCATTGAAATGTTTCAGAAAGAAAACCAAACAAAATAATCTCCACTAATAAAATCACAAAAGGATCTAACTCTAACAGTATAGTTGTTTTTTTACATAAGAAAGAGCATAGGTATATTAAGATGACCGAATAATTGTCCTAAGGATTGAATGAAATAATATATGAAAAGTGCTTAGACTAAGGCCTGGCACATAACAGGCATGTAAAAATTAGTACCTGCCATATTATCACTATCATTATTATACCTTCACCCACGTCCTATTTCTTCCCTAAGGAGTGCTAAGGTGCTCACCAGCTCACCTTCACTTCAGAGAAGGGTATCATTTAAGAGACTTTATAGTCACATTGACACTAACACTTCCTATTTTATAAGTGCTTTAGGTGTTTGTGTTGCTTCTACCAGAGTGTAAGGCAGTTACTCAAATGATCCAGAATGTGATAGGTATCCAATAAATGCAAATTACTCTCCCAAATGGATAAGCAAAGTGTGTCCCTTCTTCTACTCACTTTCCTGGTAAAAAGGTAATAAAAAGAGTAGGGGGTGGAGGGAGTGAAAACAAAAGTAGATCCTGAAAAGACAATTTTATTTCAAAAAGAGAATAATTATTATAACAGATATGCAGCTAAATAATACAAATTAAGGCAGTGTTCTTTGTGGAAGAAAGTCTGTGAAATAATAGAAAATCTATATATTGGTCTCTGCCTCCAGTTTCTGGCACAGAGCTGCTAAACTCTTGTAATTCCCTATAAGGTAGGAACACTGGGAACATCTTTTACTCTAATATTCGATCTTTGGTCGCAGTTCCTAACACAGAGCTCCTAAATCCCTTAGAATTTCCTGGGTGATAGGAGTATCTTATGTTCTACTGAGGCTATTCTTTGTGGGTTCCTGAATAGCTTCATGATGGAACTGGGTCACCAGAAAGACCAAGCCATGATTGAAAGTTGCGAAGGAGAGAGGGGCTGAAGATAGAGTTAATGATTGATCATGCCTGCATGATGAAGCCTCCATAAAAATCCCAAAAGTATGGAGTTGGAAGAATGTCTGGGTTAGTGAACACATCCACGTGCTGGAAGAGTTGTGCATCCCAACTCCACAGGGACAGAAGCTCTCACACTCAGGACCTTCCCAGACCTTGCACTATATACCTCTTTGTTCATCTTTATCCTTCATTATATCTATTATATTAAACTGGTAAACTTAAGTGTTTCCTATGAGTTCTGTGAGCCACTCTAGCAAATTTTAAACCCGAGACTGGGGTCATGGGAACCCTGATTTATAGCTGTTCCATCAGAAGCACAGGTAATAACCTGGACTTGTAAGTGGCATCTAAACTAAAGAGCAATGTCATGGAACTGAGCCCTTAACCTGTGGGGTCTATGCTAACTCTGCCTAGTGTTAGAATTGAATTGGATGGCAGGACACCCAGCTGGTGTCACAAAATAGCTTGGTGTGAAAAACCAGCACATCTAGTCACAGAGTATTTTGTGTGAGTAGTAGAGGAGAAGCACAGGAGGATTTTTGCTTTCCAAAGTCCAAATGAGTCGTTGTTTTTAACTGAGGCATCATCTTAAAGGGGAAATGTAACTATAAATATGTTGGTCTAAGGTTCTTCACACACACACAATGGAGACCTTTTTATTAAGCCCTTGTGAAAATCAGATATAATGAATTAATTTCAAAGAGTTCTATACCTGGGCCCTTATTAGGGTTTGGAGAAAAGTATAGTAAGATAGAAATACACAGCTATTGTGGAAGGAATTGAAGAACATCATTTCAATGAATATACTTTGTTTTACCCAATATTCTATAGATAATAAATAATAGGAATAACTTGTGTCATACAAATTATATTTTACCAGAATGCTTCCGTACTATGAAAAGTCTATTCAAGAATTATATTTTCATCTTAGAATCTAGTCAATATTGGTTATCAAGAATACCCTACGCATATTCAACTGTACTGAAAAATGTCTAGCCTCAACTATCAAGTTGATTAATTATTAGGAAAAATTCTAAATTTGAAGAAAAAAATAGAGAAGTATAATTTTTCAAAAGGCCAGCACAACTGCTTTTTGCATTATGTATTGAATTCCTTGCAGCCAGCTTCTATTTGGAGTACATTTCCCCAATTATAACTTTCTTCATAACTGACTGAGGTGTTTATCTGAATCTCTCATATTTAAATTTTGTTATGATTCATTAGTGACTACACAACTCTGCTTTAATATCTAATTAAGATAACAGTTTAAATTTTAATGTAATCTAACCTTTAAGTATAAGTTTAACATTACAGGAAATCAGTAATGTTATAAGCAATAAGACAAGACAAAAAAAAATCAAGTTAACATTGTATTAAGATTGAGCTATTCAATTATATATCCAAAGACTTCAAGTAATTCTCCTCAGCTTTGCAGGGCCACAGGTTTTGTTAGACTTTGGAAGCAAACTCATGCCAACTAGATCATAAAATTAAGACATCTCCTACATAAATTTGAAAGATTAAAAAATATATCTCAAAGGTTAAATTGTTTGTCACAAAGCTTCTGTTTTCACGATTCAACCTTTTCCTCTAAAATTTAAGAGTATTTAATGGATTTAAAAATATCCGAGAAAATTGCATAAATATTGATATGAACTAATGCAAAAGCTCTAGTGACTAGCAAAATTTATAACCACTGAACTTTAAGACTAAAAGAGCCAATAAATCAACAAGCACTTATTAAGGTTTTACTGTTGCCTACGATGCTAGAAGGAAAGAAGTTTTAATACACATTAATATCTCAACTTTAATAAGTTGCAATCCAGTAGCGGTGGTTGGCAATATACATTTTGAATTGAATATTCACATTTACTTAAATATATAAACTACCTTGAGTCATATGATTAAAGAAATTAGCAGAGAATGCATAAACAATAAGAGTTCAGGCAAAATATTAGGAAAACGTGGGATTTAGACAGCATCTTAAGAACAGATACTGGCTCTTTTTATCTCTATAGCAGAGTGTTTGACATGCAGCATTTGTTTAATAAATGTTTGTGGAACTTAATTCAGTTGTTAGCCATGGGGAAGACATTATACTTCAACAGCAAAGTATCATGCACAATGGCTTGAGGAATGAGGAAACGAATTATGTGCAAAGAATGCTAACTCAGGGAGACCGTAAACATTTTGGAGGAGTGAGAAGTAAGGTTGAAAATGTCAGCTTCTGATCATTTCTTCTTTCTCTGATGTTCTTGGCTGCTCGCAACTAAGTTTTCTGATATTTCTTTCTTAAGCGTTTAGTCTACTTTGGTCACTGAGCCAGTCCTGACTAAGGCAAAATGTATAGCAATAATCCAGCCTTTCCACTTGATGGGACTTAAAATTAAGTCATCCTCAAAACCAGACCCAAAAATCCAATGACTTTTCATGACCACTAGACTCCTATACTACCGCTCTCCTGTCTCTGCCAGTCAGATTCTGGACCTAGCCTTTAGATGAAACCTGGCACCTGTTCCTTTACCTCTTTTGGGAGCACCCTCTGCCTCGTCTTATTTCTGATCAGCCACCTTCTCTACCATTTCTTCAGTACACTAGAACCTGATACTATTCTCAAACCACTGGCACAAACCAGTTCTCATCCCTCACCCTGTGGTCTCTGGTATTGCCTACTGGATTCTCTTCAAACAGGTCATACCTGGTTGAACCTTCTACCACTGGCTCCAGAGTTGCAACTGAAATGGCTGGCTATCCTCTGAGACCTCTTCAAACAGGTCATACCTGGTTGAACCTTCTACCACTGGCTCCAGAGTTGCAACTGAAATGGCTGGCTATCCCTCCACCAGAACAATCCCTTAGTGCAGGCTCTATCTTCTACCCTCTCCTGTCCTGCTGTGTGACTCTTGAATCAGGTTTTAACTCTCTCTTTTTCCTGCTTTCTGTGATGTGCTACTGCAAGCAAACATTTATGTTTTGGCCCTAGGTAGTTGAGGCTTGGCAGGAAATTTAAGTTGAAACTAGATTTCAGAAAGTCTTAAATGCTTCATTAAAGGAATTTGGATATGTGCAATAATCAAAGGAGAGTCTTTGCATAATTTTGAGTGAGACATGGCACAGAGAACTAGGATTTTAGCATGATTAACCTGGAAGCTAATTTTAGTTAAAAAAAAAAGAGAGAAAGAAAGAAAGAAAAGAATGCCATCTGCAATTGGTATATACAACCTAATTGAGCAAGATGAGTCCACTTTGCTTCCTGTGACACATGTCATTGAATGATGACATGTGTCACAGGAAGCAAAGTGGACTCATCTTGCTCAATTAGAAACTGAGACTGAGGGTAGCGAGCGTGATTAAATATCTATAAGAAAATAAAAAGGCATTATTAAGGCTTTATATAAAGCAGAGATCTAAGAGGTTAGACGCCATCTACTGTAAACCAAAAGAAAAACACCTTCTATGCAGCATGTTAAAGAGAGACCTTTATATAATAAATCTTCTTTCTGGAAAAAAGCAAAATACATTTCCATTAATGCCCAAGGGGAGAAATAGTCCATTAAATACCATGAACAACCAAGATGACAAGGTATCTCAGAAAGAAAGAGAAAAACCTTCAGAAAAGAAGCTTACAGACATAGAAATATACAACTTAAATGACAGAGAGTTCAGAATGGTACTTCTGAAAGAACTCAATGAGATCCAAAATGAGTTATAGCAACAATTTCAGGAATTGAAAACACAACTATATGAGCATAGCAAGGAGATTGAAATCTTCAAAAAGAACAGAATAGACCTTCTGGAGGGAAAGAAAAAAAAAACACTGCAAGAGTTGAAAAATGAAATAGCAAGCTTGGGAAATACAGTCAACCAAATGGAGGAAAGGACCAGTGATATCAAAGACAGAACTCTAGAAATAATTCAGAAGTAAGGAGAAAGAAATCAAAGAATGAAAAATAATGAAAGAGAAATTCAAGAACCATCAGGAGAGAAAACATAAGAATAGTGGGCACTATCAAAGGCAAGGAAAAGAAACAGGGACTAGAAAGCATTTTCACACAAATAGTGGACGAGAATTTCCCAATTCTAAGGAATGACATGGAGCTTGGAATTCAAGAAGTCAACAGAACACCCAATTATCTGAACCCAAAAAGGCCTTCACTGAGACACATTGTATTAAAATTATCAAAAAGCAGTGACAAAGATAGAATTCTCAGGGCAACCAGGGAGAAGAAGATGGTAACGTATAAAGAAAAATCCATTAGATTGTTGTTGGACTTCTCAGCACATACCTTGTAAGCCAGAAAGGAGTAAAATCAAATATTCAAAATATTAAGTGAAAGAAACTACCAGCCTAGAATAATGTATCCAGCTAAGCTCTCCTTTAGATATGAAGAAGAAATAAAGACCTTTCTGGACATATAAAAAATTGAGGGATTTCTCTACTACAAGGCCTGCACTACAGGAAATTCTGAAACAAAATCACAAATATATATATACCTTAGTTTAAATTAACCTTAGTTTACTGTAGCTTTTTTACTCTATATATATATTTCAGAACAAAATCACAAATATATATATATTTCTATGTAATTAGGAGTAAGGTGACTATCAGGCAAATAGAAGCAGACTACAACCCTTACTAGGAACAGGGCATTATAAGCTTAAATAATAATAAGAGAATTGCTATACCAAGATAGTGATAAACATTCAGCATACATAGGGACAAATTGAGATAACAATGACTGAAAAGGAGAGGATTCAAAGATCCAAATTCACAAAGGGAAATGAAAATAACGCATGTGCGGAAGAAAATGGGCGATTGTATATATATAACTATCCTTTACATATTCATAATGATAACCACACACCAAAGATTCAGAACTGAAGTATATAACATAGAACAAAAAGAACCAGAGGGAAAACCCACAAAAGCCAACCAAAATAAAGAAAACAGAAACACAAGGACAAGGAAGCAATGGAAACACCAAGCTAC
>NW_006494614.1:17207859-17230853 GCF_000325575.1 Pteropus alecto | reverse complement strand
GAGACACATCTCCGTTCCAAAGGCAAATATAGACTCAAAGTGAAAGGGTGGAAAATGGTATTTCAAGCAAATGGCATTCAGAGAAAAGTGGGAGTAGTGGTACTAATATCAGATAAAATAGACTTCAAAATAAAAAAGGTAAAGAAAGATACTGAGAGACAGTTCATAATGATAAAGGGAATCATGCACCAAGAAGACATAACTCTTATTAATATCTATGTTCCCAATCAGGGAGCCCTGAAATATGTAAAGCAATTACTATCAGAACCAAAGGGAGAAACAGACTAATACACTATCACATTAGGGAACCTAAATATCCCACTGTCAGGTATGGACAGATCATCCAAACAAAAAATCAATAAGGAAATAACATCCTTAAATGACACATTAGACCAACTGGACATAATTGACATTTACAGAGCCTTCCATCCCAAAACAGCTCCTTATACATTCTTCTCTAGTGCGCATGGAACATTCTCAAGGATCGACCACATACTGGGACACAGAGATAGCCTCAACAAATATAAGAGGGTTGAAATCATACCAACCATATTCTCTGATCATAATGCTTTGAAACTAGAGATCAACTGCACAAAGAAATCAGGAAGAATCACAAATACATGCAGATCAACCAACATGCTACTGAAGACTGTTTACTGAATTAACTGCAGTCATCCATCACTTAACGACAGGGATATGTTCTGAGAAATGCGTCATTAGGCGATTCTGTCACTAAAATATATAGCCTACTACAGAACTAGGCTATATGATATAACCTATTGTTCCTAGGCTATGAACCCATACAACATTCTACTGTACTGGATGCTATAGGCAACTGTGACACGATGGTAATTATTTGTGTAATAAACACATCTAAACAGAAATGATACAGTAAAAATAAGATATAAATGATAAAAAAATAAATGTCACACTCGCATAGGGCACTTACCATGAATGGAACTTATAAGACTGGAAGCTGCTCTGGATGAGTCAGTGAGTGGGTGGTGAGTGAATATGAAGGCCAAGGACATTACTGTACATTACTGTAGACTCTATAAACATTGCATACTTAGGTTATACTAAATTTATAAAAAATATTTTTCTTTCTTTTATAATAAATTAACCTTAGTTTACTGTAGCTTTTTTACTCTATAAACTTTTTTTAAGAAATTTCAACTTTTGTAATAACACTTAGTATAAAACACAAACACATTGTACAGCTATACAAAAATATTTCTTTCTTTATATCCTTATTCTATACTAATAGATGTGAGTAGTGCATTAGTTATAACAGCTAGTACGTTACTAGGCAACAGCGATTTTTCAGCTCCATTATAATCTTATAGGACTACAATTATACACGCTGTTGGACTTTGACCAAAACACTTTTCTGCAGCATACGACTATACTTAAATGTAATTTAGGTATTTGTAAAAACCAAAGAAATCAATTGTATAAGTTTACAATTAAGCATTTATATAGATTAAATATAGATATAGATGCATGTATGTGTATGTATATATGTATTTTAAATTATATAAACTCATCTCAACTCAATTATGATGTGAAGGTTTGTGGTAATCATCAGCCCTTCCTCAATAGGAAGAAAAATCTTAATCAGGTTTTTTTGAGGTGCAGATAAATTTAATGCTAATCTGGATTCCCTTCCTTTTTTATTAAATGTATTGAGGTGACATTAATAAAATTACATAGGTTTCAAGCGTACCATTCAATAATATGTCATATGTATATTGCATTGCGTGTTCACCACCCAAAGTTATATTTTGTTCCTTCACCACATACTTGACCCACTTTACCTTTACCTACCTCTCCCTTTCCTTCCTCGCTTCTGGTAACCACTAAATTGTCGTCATGTCTATGAGTCTCTGTTTGTTTGTCTTGTTTATTTGTTGCTTTCAAGTTTATATCCTACATATGAGTGAAATCATATGGTGCTCAACTTCTGTCTGACATTTTGTTTAGCATGATAATTTCAAGATCCATCCATGTTGTTGCAATTGGATAAAGATGTGGTCCATATATACGATGGAATATTACTCAGCCATAAGAACAAACGAAATACTGCCATTTTGACAACATGAATGGATCTTAAGATTATCATGAATCCTCTTCTTTTGTCATTGTTGTTTATTATATTCTGATCTTTTTTTATATCCATACTATTTTGATGTATACTGTTCAGGTATATTCCCAGCACCAATGCTGATGCTTCTATAGCTATACTGCTGTTTATTTCTGTCTCCTTTTGCTATGGTGAAAAACCCATGTAATAAAGAAAATTTCAGAAGTGCAAATCTCCAATAAAATCACAATAGCTTCTCTATCGCTCCAACTGACTTCCCAACAATCACTGCCTTATTCTTCATATTTTAGTAATAACAAATTAAAATTACCTAGCATTCTGTGTTAATTTCACATGTTCATGCTTTTGTATAGCACTTACTTGCTAAACCATCCTTTCAACCATTATACAGCTGACCCACTCCTATTCATCCTATTGAACTGTAACTACAAAACTCTTTCTTAATAAGTACTATTATTTTTATTTTAAACTCAGAAATGGTTATCAGGTCTTCACTATTTTTCCTGCATAATTCTGATATTATCTTGATATATAGAGATATATTGATATGTATGCAGACAGACAGATACATAGAGATTAATATAATGGCATACAGAAAGATATATAAGCTGATATATATGAATATATATATATATAAATCATACTTTGTACTCTTTCTAGAAATTGTCTTTAGAATTCTCATCTTTTAACATGTATATTTACAGCTATATATCCAGAGAATGCCATCATGTTGTATAACTAGAATTTTAGAACTGAAAATTATTCCTTAAGTTGATTTCTTAATGGTTACAACCATCGATGAAATTTCCAAGTGTTAACAAATTAATTCCAACAGGAGATGAGATCTGACCGTTAAGTTTATCATTTTCTATTCTAGACAGATAACAGATCAATCATTTTTAGCTCACCGAAATCTCTACTGATATGGTCTTCTTTACCTCTGGCTTTGGATAGAATGCTATGAATACAGGAGGTACTAAATAATTGTTGATTGATTAAATAGAACTAACATTTTTCGACTGTCTTCATGTTTGTCAAATGAAGACATAGTTTATATAAGCTTGGAATTTGAAGTGAAATAAATCAGGATTCCATTCTACCTCTACAACTTACTAATTACTTCCTCTTCTTCTCCTGCCCAAAGAGGATAATATATTAAGATTATTGAAGATTGCATTAGATAATATATGAAAAGCATTTAACATAATGCCCAGTAGACATGTAAATAAACAAATTCCTCCAAAAGCTCTATGACCTCTATGAGGGTGGTGTACAGAGGCAAGGAAACTGAGGCTCAGAGAAGTTGAACAAGCGGCAGGGAAAATAAACAGCTGAGCTGGTATTCAATTACAGTTGAGTGTACCTGCCATCTGAAGGAAATTTCCATTATTGCTGCAAGAAACATTCATGGCATTTTCCACTCCAGTGTGTCCTTAAAGGATATATGCTGGTCAACTCCAGTTCATTTGTCATATTCTGTCTCCTCCAAATCTCTTTAAATTAGAGCTAGCATCATTCTTCAGCATTTCACACCCTGCCCAACATGTTTATAATTGGACGGTCTGATAAATAATCTTGCATGAACCTGCACACTAACATCTTTGAGCTTCCTCTGTCATTTCCTATGCAGAATTTCTTTGTCTCGGATACCGTTTGATGTACCACTTTTTAAAACAGATACGCATCCAGACATTCTCAGTGTCTAAGCTACCACCTGACTGTAAATTAGTACTTTTAAAACATATTCTTTCATCATTTTATCCATGTCACTGTTAAAACAGGTGCCACATTTTTAAATGTTTTTTTAATATCTGTCTTTTTAGCTTGATTGTGGGCTTTTCATATGTGGGAACAATTTTCTCATCTTTTTGTACATAGCATATAGCATAGTGCTTGGCATGTCGTTGAAGCTTATTAAATATCTGAATCGACATCACTATAACAGTCCCTAATAGTTATGGTTTTATTATTCTTTATTAAGAACCCTAGAGAGTAATAATTATCTGTATTTTTATGATCCTATCAATTTTGTAATCTCTCACTTAGAAATTTTGTTTGCTCATCTCATTCAGAAAACATTAAGAATTCCCAAGCAGTTATTGCAGAAATTGCTTGAAGTTTATGCCACATTTCTTTACCAGGAAAAGGAATAAGCACAGATTCCCTGTATTTATGTAAAATTTAAGTCATTATAAAACACACTGCTTTGTCAAGAATGCCTCTTTTATAACTTTCAGTCTTGAGAGAATGAAGTAAGAGTAAGTTGAGGGTGAGCAGGGTACGCATACTCGAGAAGAAAGAGACACAAACTTCCACTCATGAGATAAATCAGTTTTGGGAATATAATGTACAGCATGGTGACTGCAGTTAACAATACTATATTGTATGTTTAAAAGTTGCTAACGGAGATCTTAAAAGTTCTTATCAAAAAAAAAATTGTAACTATGTGAGATAATAGATATTAACTAAACCTGTGGTAATCATTTTGCAATATATAGATCTATTAATCATTATGTTGTACACCTGAAACTAATACAATGTTACATGTCAATTAGAACTAAATAAAACTGAGGGGGAAAAAAGACAAAAGCCTCGCAGCAGTCTTTGGGAAGTATGGTGATGGGCTATAGATAGACTACCTCACTACTTTGAAAAAAACCTTTTCTGATATTCCTAGGGTAATGTTGACCCCTTTATCTTTATCTTCTGTCACTTCCTCTGACTATCCAAAGAATCACTTCTTTAATTGTATGATGGCATGTTACTAAACATCTTGAATAAAAGAAAAAAAAAGAAAATATTTTAAGAATGAATGGTAACATTTTACAAAAAGAAAAAAGTACAGACCACATACCAGTAATTTAAAAAAGGGATTTTCCATTTTTTTTATGCTAGATTTTATTATACTCAACAAATATTGCCCAGGAAAATTGTCCCTCTGAATCCTGCAGAGGAAAATATACTAAATTTGCTATAAACTCTAAAGCTTAAGCACATAGAAAGATGATTGGCTTAATTATATAAATTTTAGAACAAAATTCATGACACTTATTTTTTTTCTGGTAATTGAGAATAATAAAAGATAGAAATTCCCTATGTTAAACATCAAAATGACGCAGCTATTATAGGACTCGATATACTTAAATTTCTCCCCTAATAGCCTCAAACAGTACAAATTAAAGATTCCTTTGAGTCTTATGGAATGTAGCCTCCACAAAGACAGGGAACAGTCTGCCTTGTTCACAACCATTTGGCACTCACATGATAGTACAGATCAAGAGCAAATGGCCCTCTCCCTTCCATTCCCCACTACACACATTTTAATCCTTTAATAGAAATTCCATTCAATCAGGATACTTTGTTAATACATGATGTTAATGGAAATATGAGTGTACGCTGAAGATTTTTTTTGTCTGTTTTGGACTCTCTTGAGTGTGGGCACTTCACACATCTGGCAGAACCAGGTTCTATGCCTTGTCACACATTTGTCCTACCCCATTCTCTCCTAGCTCAGCTGAACAATCAGTCTACTGTTCTCTGTCTCATTCATTCCATCAGTCTCTCTCTACCTTTATATCTGGAGGATAGCAGGACTTTATGTATAAAAATGCATTAAACTATTCCATGAGACAGATCAATATTAATAAAATAATAGCAAAATAATTTATTTTATAGTTGTTCCATTCCAAAAAATTTAAAGATTTGGGGTACCCAGACATTCTTAAAGATAAATGAGTTTTGTCTATGGGCGGAAGTCAGAACTTAGGTGGGAAGAAGCAAAGAAAAGGAGGAAAGGTGAGAGACAGTCAATAGGGCTTCCAGTTTGGGCGCCCACAAGAAGTGAGGCTGGCTCTAAGATATGACCCTAAGGGGACATAAAAGAACTGTTTGCACTGTTCCAGTCTCCTCATTTGTTTCTAAGTAGGTGCATATAAGATTGAATTCATTCTGGGACACACATACACACACAAACACACACACACATACATATACATACATATATACGTATAATCAGGACAATTTCACCCACCTCATTTGTTTCTAAGTAGGTGCATATAAGATTGAGTTCATTCTGGGACACACACACACACACACACACACAAACACACACACACACATACACATACATACATATATATGTATAATCAGGACAATTTCACCCGTGTAACTCTAATGATCAGAGTGCTATTTGCCCACAACAGTTAATAAAAAGAAAAAAGTAATGATTTGAACTTAGGGTCTGTCTGAATTCCAAGTTTGCATTATTTTCTCTGTATAGTTTGCCGAAAGTTTTATTTAAAAGATGAGAGGGCAGAATCATGAAAATAAAGGCCAAACAGAGGGTATAAAACAAGTTAGAGCTAATTTGAGCTTTTCCTAAATGAGCAGAGCTGGGCAAAGTTCAAAGTTAGAGTTGTTTGAGATGGCAGTGAGCCAAATACCAGAATGAAACACAGTACTCTAAAAAAGGGAGATAACACAAAATTTAAAAGACCTTAAAGGCAAGCTTTTAAAAACTTTTCCCTGAAGTTAGAGTTATCCTTTATTCCCCATTCTGTGTCCAGTAGAAACTGTCTCAAGTAACCACCATAATGCAGCCCAGCCCACTCCAGCCCCTCTCAGTTCCCTCCCTCGACTCTAAGGAAAAGTTTCCAGCAAGACAGTTGTAACTTCCTCCCGACAGCAGTGGTGGTTTTATACAGATGTGTTGAGAGAAACCCCTTCAGGGTAGTAAAGAAATCAATTAAATTAGTTTGTGATTATACAAATAACCCCTTCTCGTGAAGCCTTGCTCCCAAAAGCATACATCATTCTAGACTTTCAGAATGTTTGTTCTAGAAAGTAAGTTTGATCTGTCCTATTTCAATTGTATTTAGTTAGTGTCTTTCAACTTAAGACATTTACAGAGTCTTGGAAATAAAAAGCAATAAAAGAAAAATCTACCAATTATGGTGAGCATGACAAGGCAAACAAAAAGATGTGTACATAATCCAAAAAGAAGCTACACCCTAAAAGAGATGGTATGTTTTTGTTTTTGTTTTTGTGTTTGTGTTTTTGTCCTTCTAGAAAAAGAAGTTTAAATTCAGAAGCGGGGAGATTCAATATTAACCTTCAGATACCCCATTGTAGAGTTCCTTCTCTTATCTTTAACTGGAATTTCCAAAGTCTGGACTGTCCTTTTAGTATTAGTCATTCATTTAAAAATATTTATTGAATATCTGAAGAGTGATATCAACATATTGAGGGAATGGCAAATAACCAAGATAAAGAAAGAGAGTGATGAGTAAGAGTCATTAGCTAACTCAAAATCATCATTAAAATAAAGCCAACTAAGAATAGTTTATTAGTAGATTTTGCACTAGAAGTTATATATGGACTGATTTCCTCATGGATGGTAGTCCATCAAGCAGTCATTAATTACAGATTTCCACCAATTACCAGCCCCTTATTACTAATTGCCCAGGTCCCTGCCAAATATATATATATGAATGGCACCATTTTGTACTGATCTAACAGACACATGTGACAATAGTAAAAATGCTTTGAATTAACTTATTTATTTAGGATGAGTAACTGCATAGAAAAAGGAAGAAAGGAAGAAAAAGGAAGAAAAAAATATGTGTATCAAACTTACATTCCTCAAAGGCAAAGATGCTAAGGTAAAAACAAAACATGATTTTTGATCACCTGAAGGAAAGAATTCTGTTTTCTCCATTGTAGTACTTCATAGTTCCTAGAATCTACTTACATATGTTTTGCACTGCATCTAATGTTTGTTCTTGATTAAACATAAAACAAACAATAATGGCTTTTGTAATAAGAATCATAACCTTTGAATAATTAAAGAAGTTAAAAATCAGCAGAGTTTTTGTTAGATAATATCATCATAATCCAAACAGATATTTCTTTCTTTAAATCACCACATACCAATGGTTCTTGTAAAATAAAGCATTACCTGCTAGGCTCTACAAGGCAATATTAAATACTCTCGTATGAACAGTCCAAATAAAATCTAGCCTGTGATTTACTAGTTCATTGTTGGTAGCTGAAATTGTATGAGTGGAAGAGTTTGTACAGAATAAGAAAAGACTGGATGAGGAAAAGTGGATCTAATTGAAATTTAAGTGAGTGGCACAAATTTTAACTGATCTGTAGCCCAAGTGACATAAGCAAAATTGTTTCCACTGTATCCATTTTGGGGGGGATAACTCCTTAAACTTGGAATTTTCAAACCCTCTTTCACACACACAAAAAAAAGTGTGCTCGTTTTAACCTCTTATAGTAGAATTTAAAGTAAAGCAACAAGTCAGATATAGAAATATTTATTTTAAAAAGTTTCTACAATGCAGCTCTTTAGGCACTTTGGATCAAAGGAAATTTTATTCATTCCCTATTCTTTTTTCTTTTTAAATACAAAACTCATGGTTCTGCCATAAATTCTCCCCTTTTCCCAAGATCAATGCTTTCTGCTTTTCATCCACTACTTATCAATCATTAAACAGATTAAATCTAATGACTAAAACAGCCACAGGGGGAAAATTAATCCAGGAAAGAAAGGTTTGACAATGTGTAATTTTCACAAAGAAATGCTAAGCTTTCCTTATGTTTAAAGCAAGGGTTTCTTCTATTCACTCTATTTGGGAACAAACAGAAAATGACTCAAATTTTTCTGTTGTTTTTTTTTCTGTCGTTTTTTTTTCTGTCTTTTTCTCTTTTTTGTCTGGAGAGAACTCTCCACTTGTTCCAAGTATATATTAGTTTACACATTGAGAAAGCAAAATTCACGGTCCTGAGGCCCCAAAATACAAAGTTCTGTTCTTGTCACTTTTTTGTGCCATGTTATTTTTCTGTAACCCATACAATATGCGACCATAATTAAGATTTGCTCTCTTAATTTGTACACATCTATATGAAGTCTGTCCTGTGTAATTCTAATAATGTATAAAAATATGAGAAGAACTGAGAAAGAAGTCTGTCAGTTCTACCCAGGGGACTGATAGAGAATAAATGATTGAACTCAATGTCCTCTAAAAGCCCTCTCCAGCTCTGTGCTGTTAGTGTTTAGAGCACAAAACAACATTGTACCAACCACTGGACACAGAGCCTTTGACTCAAATTAATGCAAGAAAAGCCATTCAGGGTAAAAAGTCCTTTAGCCTAGCTACACTGACCGATTCACGAACTGCTTACAATCCTTTAGAATTTATCTTCTAGATTCCAGTAAAAGCAGATTGACAAAGTGAGGAGTTTTCTAGGAATGGGATGCTAATTATAGCTCAGAAAACACAAGTCAGGTAAAAAACCTATCCTCAGAAAATAGCCAGTTTGAACATCTCAGCAATTATAGCAAATGTCAGAAGACGAAAATTCTCCTCCAAAATTATTTAAGGGGACCCCAAGATTACTTTCCATAATATCACAACACTCTGCCTTCCACTAGTATAAGCATCACAATGTTTATAACTCACATCAAAGGGAAAGAAAATCAGTTCTTGTAAGTCTACATTATTCACATATGCTGATACTTCCTTATGGAATGTGATTAAAGAGAAGTTTGTTAAAGCCCCACATACACATTATGATAAATATCTTCCAAGACATTTATGGTCCCCAAGTCCAAGTGTGAATAGCTTTTATAACATATAATTTCCCCCTTTGAAGGTAGTAAATTATAACAGCAATTTAAGTTCTCAAACTCTTAATGGTTCTATAAAATGATTAGATAATATATAAAGCTTTTAAAATAAATTCTGCAACCAAATAATTTCTACCCTAAATTACATTATTTCATTGCTGTGGTAACATTAATCATGAACTTAAGTATACATTTAGCATCTAAAAAGATCAACAAAGTTGTGATGATGAACATGTTGCTTGCGCTTATGATCAAATAATTCATTAAGGGACAGTGAGTCAGCTGCCTTGTTTAGACAAGCTATATTCTCAACTAGAAAGTCTCCATATAATGCATTGAATAATGGCCTTTTTTCCCCTATTTCCTCTGAACTTTCATGCCAATAGGTAAACATATTAACAGTTATTATATTAGGGGCATCTACTCTGTATCATGCACCTCAGTGAATTTCAAATGTTCATTCATAAGTATAAGAATATTTGTATACAAAGAACAAATACAACTCCATAACGACAAAAAAAACAAATGATCCAGTCAATAAATGGGCAGAGGACCTGAACAGACTCTTCTCCCTAGAGGATATACAAATGGCCAACCAATATATGAAAAGATGCTCAACATTGCTAGCTAGTAGGGAAATGCAAATCGAAACCACAATGAGATACCATCTCGCACCTGTTAGAATAGCTATAATCAACAGGACAAGAAATAACAAATGTTGGAGAGGATGCAGAGAAAAAGGAACCCTCATACACTGCTGGTGGGACTGCAAATTGGTATAGCCACTATGGAAAACAGTATGGCGGTTCCTCAAAAAACTAAGAATTGATCTACCATATGATCCAGCAATCCCTCTACTGCATATTTACCCCAAAGACTTGAAAATTCATATCCGAAAGATATTTGCACACCGATGTTCATAGCAGCATTTTTCACGGTGGCCAGGACAAGAAAGCAACCAAAGTGTCCTACGATAGATTATTGGCTGAAGAAGCCGTGGTACGTATATACAATGGAATATTACTCAGCCATAAGAAAAGATGAAATACTGCCATTTGCGACAACATGGGTGAACCTCGAGATAATCATGCTAAGCGAAATAAGTCGGACAGATAAAGTTAAAAATCACATGATATCACTTATATGTGGGATATAAACCTAAAAGCAACAAACGAACAGGACAAATAAACAGAGACTCATGAACATGGACTATAGACTAGTGGTTACCAGAGGGGAGGGAAAAGGAGGGAGGTAGACGGGCTAAAGGGGGTCAAATATGTGGTGACAGAAAGAAATCTAACTACGGGAGGTGAACACACAATGTAAATATATATACGTCTTACTGTTAAAATGAACAACTGAAACATCAGATTTCATTAACCAGTCACCATAAAAAAATAAATTAAAAAAAAATAAAGAATATTTGTGAAGGCCTGTTAAAAAAGATTCTTGGCTCCACGCATAAATCTGACTTGGTAGATAGGTCTACACTAGGAAGTACCCCAAAAGCCCCTAGATAATTCTAATGCAACATGCTTTCAGAAATCTTAACAATTATGATTAGAAATTCGTATAAAGGGGTTTTAGAAGCATAAGTGTGCTTTCAATCATAGACAGATAGAAGTTAAATAAAAGATTGATAGTAACAGTATTCTGAGACTCAGTTGTTTAAATCTTGGCTCCTTCGACCTGCAGCCAGGGACTCAAGCCTGAGAACTCAGACTTGGGATGAGATTCAGTTTTCCAATGATGCACTTAGGAAATTACTGACTTCTCTCTTCTCGACAATGGGTGAACTTGACATGAATCCTCTTTTGTCTATAGTGAGTAGCTGAGCAGGAGACAGGTAGCCTCTGATAGCATTTGATACTTTCCACTCTGTGGGTCAGTGATCACAACTGCTGCAGCAGCATTTTCAGAGACTGAAAGGGCGAGTGAGAAAGTAATTTCGGAGACAGCATGGCACACTTGGCTCACCTTCCATTATTGACCTGGAGACTGGGGGCTCCAGAACAAAGGGCAGCAGGCCTGGCTGCTCCAAAGAAGCATGGCAGCAGAAATCTGGGCCATAGACCAAGGACAGTCTGATACTCCATGGCTGAACTGAAGCAAGCAAAAATTGCCTAGAGTCAGAGCCAAAGGTCTGCTCTTCTAATTAATCAAATCTAAATATCAAATTACAAATGGGGACCATGCGGTCTGTGCATGAGGACAAACTTGTTTGTTCCCAGAATCCTTCCTACTGAGAACTTGAGAGGGATGGGGAGGAGGTAAACAATGTTTCTACTTAAATCATATTATTTAAGGCATTCTCTGCCTCATTAATAAAATTAAGCAAGATCTTTCACTATCACTTACGCTATGAAGGATCGTTAATGTTAAGGGCATTTCAAAAATAAAACTAGTAATGTTTTGAACCTAGTGGAGTAAAATATAAATAAATAAAACAAAATGGAAAACACTTAACAAAAGAGTTTGCAACCCTATTTACCTACCACAATCTTGTTTGCATGGTTACATGCTTCACAAGCTAAGCCTCTGTTTAATTAAACTCAAATCTTTCTTGAACTTCTGCAGTCAAATATAATCAGTGACCTGCCTTGTCTTCCATGACTTGTTGTGGCCCAGCACTTTCTTCAACACTTTCCGCAGCAAAACTCAGCACCACCTTCCATGTTGCTGAAGTGGGAATCCTGCCACACTTCCCATTCCTTTGTTATGTTCAGTAAAGTGCTGACCTTTAATGCAAGGTGAAAAGCATTTCTACAGGCTAAGATGGAGGAGAGCTTTTCACTCCTATGGAGAACCTTGTCTCCCTCTCCAGCATGCCACCAAGCCTGGTGGTGCTGCAGTCCTCCACCCATGGATCTGTAATTTAACTACTAGAGAGCTAGTAAAAAAGAAAAAAAAAAAACCAGAAAGCTTTCAACTGGAATTCACAAATTCACAGGTTTTAAAGCATTGAAATTGTTATATTCCTTGGTAAGTTTAATGTTTCAAATGTCAGTCCAGCCCTCCGACGGGAGAGAGCATAAACAAGAGAAAGAAGAAAAATATCAAGAGACATTTCCCTTTGAAATAAACTTCAGGGAAGATCTACTTATTTAACAAAAAGCTGCTGAGCATGTATCATGTTGAAAGGAGGGGACAGGAAGCATGGTCTCTGTCTTTATATGATAAACAAGCACAGAACAAATAAATACATTGTTATGAATGGCGATAAGACTTCTGATGATAAAAAGGATATAATGTCATAAGTAATGAGACCAACATACTCAGATTGGGTGAAGGAAGGCCTCTCTGTGGAGGAGACATTTAGGTTAAAATTGGCTGAGTAATAAACCATAGAGAGTGAGAGAAAGAGTATTCCAAGTCAAGTGAATGGCATATGGAAAAGCCCTAGGTGGCAAAGAGCTTAATACATTTAGGGAATTGAAATAAACAGTCAGCATGGCTGGAATACAATGTGCAAGTAGGAGGGAGGCAGGGGCTGAGGTGGGCAAGTTGGAAAAGAGCTAGATTGCTTAGGGTTTATGGGACTTTGGATTTAATTTGAACCACAATGGGAGCCATGGTAGGATTTTAGAAAGAGGAATGACATAACCTAAGCTGCATTTTCCAAAGGCCACGTGACTGATTGTGCAGAGAAGGCAAGGAGAGAAATACTGAAGACAAGGAAATATGACAAATAAGGTGATGTGACAGAAATGGAGAAAGAGATAGGTAAATAGACAGACAGAGAAATGTAATTAAAAACAAAATCTCTTTCTAACCCAGAAAACCTCTCCACAAAGGTAGCAGAAAAAGATAACACTTTCTATTATTGAATGAACATTAAACAAGACTGTGATGCATATCACAGGCAATCTGCTAAAAGATTTCAAACAGAAAGAAATCTCAGCCTTTAATACAGTTGAGCAGATACAACCTGTTCTGTATATGTTCTCAAGATTAACAATGACTAGTCCTCAAGTAAGAGGCCTTGACAGCACTATTTATTTCACATAGTTCATCCTAGACTCACCCGATAACTGGGGTAGCCATTTGTGTTTGTTAATTGGCTTTATCCCAAGGAAAAATAAACTTCTCATGTCATAAGGAGATAATTGTGCAACTTACAGTGAGGTACTGCTAAGTTACACACCTACTCTCCCACAGAGACTTGGAGATAGGGGTGCTATCAAAGAGATAGCTCCCAGGTCTTTGAGAAAAACATTCCTAGGTCATAAAGCTGTGAAGAGATTATTTCATTTTTAGAAAGACTGATATTCTTTTCAAAGAAATAGAGAAAGAACACAAGTTTTCTAAAGTAAATGCTCTACTAAAAAGAAAGAGGTGGTTAGTCTCTTCCCTTATTTTCAACAGAGAAAATTAAACCTCTTATTTTTATTTTTAATTTGAATTTGGCCATATGATAATTAGATGATAGATAAATGATAGATGATAGATGATTAGATGACAGATTGATAGATATAGATAGATAGATAGATGATAGATAAATAGATAGATAGACACATAGATAGATAGATAGATAGATGGATGATAGATAACTAGAT
This sequence comes from Pteropus alecto, assembly GCF_000325575.1. Classification (NCBI taxonomy): domain Eukaryota; kingdom Metazoa; phylum Chordata; class Mammalia; order Chiroptera; family Pteropodidae; genus Pteropus; species Pteropus alecto. Next base: position 17,216,557 of record NW_006494614.1, on the reverse strand, counting down.
AGATAGATACATAGATACATAGATAGATGTGATGTTAATGTATGTTGGATTAGATGTGAGGATTGCAGGAGGAGAAACTAAGATAATTGACCCAGAGTCTGAGCAATTATGTCAGTTATACTGAAAAGAAAAAGAATCTCTGTTCTATAAGACATGAAATTCATGTCTGCAGTTTGAAGTGGCTGTCCCATGTGAATGTGATGAAAATTATGTTAAGTATATACAGCATCTTCAGGGAATTAATTTCACAAAGTTATTCTCAACAGCATTCAGTATCAAAGAACAGCAGTACCCAGCTCAGCAACTATGCAGCCAGCCAGCCCCCAAGCAGAGCAGCCACGCATTTGCAGAGGGATTTGGGCATACCTGAGGGTCTAACGCTAAAGCAGATAAAGGACTTGTTCCATTTATTAAGCAAATTTCTCTGAGCAACAAACCCACTCCTCTGCACTCTGCTTCATGATGCCAAGCCATGATTCAGCCATCTCCACTGCTCCCTTGGTAGTAGGCTGCTGTTAGGCTCTGCTGTAAGGGCACTGGAGGAGACTGGACAGCTGCAAAGAAGAACAGATGTGCTTCTCCTTTCTTTGCTTCTTGTTCCTCTTAAATTACTTCAGCAATGGCCTTTCACCCTGGCAGGGGCGGTTAATTTCATTCATCGGCATTTTCCCCCTCACATTTCAGAAACAGTCCCACTGTGCCTCTAGCAAGATACCACCGGTAGCAGTACAGTGACCCCCCTCCTCAGAAGTCGGGGTCCCAGTACATCACCACTGAGCTTCTAGATTCTGATAACATAACCCCTTCTTTGTTCCCCTGGCCCAAAGGGTAGTAGCTGCTGGCTTCAGTTGTTATCTGTGTTCCCTCAGTCTCCTCTTTGCTTTATCAGTTCTCTCACACTTAAGCAATTCTCTACCTTAACTTCTGTCAAAGTCCCTAGTATATATTTTGTTTCCCTGATTGATATAGGACACAAGTGGAGACTCTTATCAATCACAGAAGTGATGGACTGTCCTGTCACTCTGTCTTTAAAGTTTGGCCATAGTGATCTCATCTTGGAAAAATAAGAAGTACTCCAACAAATTAAAAATAAGTGTAATTTTCTAAATAGTAAAATGTGAGTTTATTTCTACTGCCACTTTATTTGGGTTTTTAAAAATAAATTTAGAAGCATAATCCAATAGAAATAAAAATGTTTGCTTCTGAGTCATCAGACTGAGGGGAGATGAATCAGTGAGATGCAATTCTCAGCTTCCAAAGACAGAGTCCTGGGGAGAGCATTACCAGAAGCCCGAGCTTTGAGCCAGTGATATTGATATGCTCATACCACCTGTTCAGATGAAGCTTTGAGTACTGACTCTATTTTTTGGCTCCTGCTTGAACAACCTACTGAGATAGAAGCTCAGAAACAGATATGCCAAGGTTCAGTAGGAGTTGCTTCTACCCACTCCATCTCCAGCCACAATTTTTGAGAATCTGCAATGTGACAGAGAGACCAGATGGGGCCTGTCCCTTCTAATGCTATGAGTGCTTACTTGATTGAGTCCTTTAGGTGGGTGGGTGTAGTTTAGGATAATATGCTCCTCTATGAGAAACAGTTTTACCTTTCCTTGAGCTCAGCCTCAGTTCTAATAACAATAATGATAATAGTAATAATATTGTTTAACATTTAGTTACTGCTTATCATGCTCTGAACATCACATAGATTACCTCATCTAATCCTCTTACAGCACAATGAGGCAGGAATCCATTTCACAGATGAGGAAAATGAGGCATTGAGAGGTTAAATAGTATGCTGCCAGGATTTAAAACCAGGTCTACTGCTTGTAGACCTCGTCTGAGGCTCTTTAGCTGTCATGGCCTCAGCAGAGGCCATGCCTGGGGATTTCTGTAGATCCTTTCTTCCATGCACCCACGAAATTATGGCCTCTGTGTTTTTGTGCCTTCTCTGGAAGAATGAAGCCTAAATGAATAGAACTGTGCCTTGTTCACTGTGGTCTCCCCTAAGCCTAGAACTATATCTGACACATAGCAGACATTCGATAAATATTTAATGAATTAATTAATTATGCATTTTAAAATTGCCTCCATAGTACTTATCTCAGCATCTTTAGCATTTTATTATTCCTTCACATTATATAGTTATGGCTAATTCAAACTTCAAAAGAATAATTTAGAACTATATGATGCTCAAGTTCTCCACCCAAGAAAGAGAAACGCACTACAAGAAGCTAAACAAGATTTAAAAATTACGTTTAATACATCATCTGGCATGTCTCATCTAGATATTCTCTCAGTGAAGATAGAGTAAAAATATACTATTACCAATGTTTAAAATGTAGAGAATGTGAGATATGGAGAAGCCGCTTTCCAAACTCCTCAGAGTTGGTTTGTGACTGAACAGCAGGAAAGGCAGTGGGATGTGGTGGCCTAGAGTTTGGAAGATGACTGCCTTGGCTAAAATTCTGGCTTTCTTCCTCCTACTATGTGTGCGACTTTCGTTACTAAACACTTCAAGTGCCTCAGTTTCTCCAACTCTACAATAACAGTATCTATCTCATAAGATTCTTGATTAAACGAGTTAACATATGTAAAGCAATTAGAACATAGTGACTGGTACATAACCAATGCTTATTACTATTTCTACCTAAAAAAGGTAACAAGAAGGCTCATTAGCATCTTATACAAATATCATTATAGTACTTTGTGGCTAAAGCAGAAAGAATTTAAATAGTAGAAAGAATTTGGAATTTTACCAGCACTTGTAATCTAGCAGTTGTGTGACCTCAGGATGGTTTCTTTAGCCCTCTGAGATAGTTTCTCCATCTATAAAATGTATATGATAATTCTTACCTTGAAGCAAAATTAGGAGTCCTAGAAATGAAGTACAAAAACAACAAGTCTATATTTTAGGAGGTGCTGAATAAGCAGCTGCTATTATTAGCAAAGATGAACTCTCAGCTGCCTGAAAAGAACATGTGGGCTCTCAAAAATAAGATGCAGTCACTGGACATAGTAGCATAGCCAGGGCTGAAGCAGAAGACGTGGATTGAGCAGGGCAGTACACATAGTAGAATGAAAGCCATGAAAAGGGAGTGTGTAAATGAAAAGGACAGAAACCCTCAAATCAGTACCCCACCTTCCACCCCCAAAGCTCTAACAGTAAGCAAGAACTAAGAAAGAGAATCCCACAAAGCAGACTGACAGGGAGACGTAGGAGAAATAGCCAGTGATATGCAATGGCGACTGAAGGATAGAGAAGAACGGGGTTAAGGAGGTGAGCGAGGAGGAAGAGCCCCAGTGAGAACCCACTGAGTTTTGTAGCATGCAGGTTGTGGTGACCTTAAGGAGAACAGCTTCTAGTCAGGGCTGGCTACATAACTTGCAGGGCTCAATGCAAAACGAATGTGCAGGTAGGCCAGGGTCAGGGAAGTCAATCTTCCCTTTCCATGGGTCGGCCTATAGTGGACCAGCAAACCCCAAGGAATTGCAATCTCCATGTATTAGGTACCTGGATAAGGTGAGAAAGAGGCCTATGTCAGTCACCCCAAACCACCACCACAACACATCAGTGGTGTTGTCTGTAGGGGCACTGGGGATGGGAGGAAACAGTTGCTGTTTTATCTCACCATCCTAACCTCCCAGTAGGGTGCACACACTCCCTACACTTGTGCCCAGGTGACCACTAGGGGCAGAGGGTGGCAGTAAATGCAGCTTCTCTCCTCTACCTCCAATCCAAGTAATCTGGTGGCCATCTGAGGCCGACAATGACAGCGGTCCCTGGACAGGAATGGGAAGCCAGCTTTCCAGGGAGGCAGGGCAAATGTGAGAGGTGACCACATACAAGAGTCAAGTTCCAAACCCCCAAAGCATAATCCATTGTCCGAAGCATGATCCACTATCTCATTAGACTTCGTTTACAAAGCATGTATTCAAAGATAAAATTATAAAGAATATCAAGATAGCCACTACAGATCATCAAACTCTAAGCACGGGAAGCCCTGTGCAACCTGGCCCTGCCTCACGACTGTGAGGCTGGCCCTGCCTCCAGGTGCAAAGTGGATGCAGAAGTGCAAGGCAGCCATGAGACAGAGAACAGAAATATAAAGAGAGTATAGTCAAATAATTTAAGAAAGCTTGCTGAGAAGAAGTCAGATTGAGCAATAACTGGAAGAAGTATGGTAAAAATAAATTTTTAAAATTTGTTTTCTTGCTGTTGTTCTTTTAATATAGGAAAGATTTGAGTAAAGTTAAATGCTTCTATAAAGAAAGCCCTAATAAGGAAGATGCTGAAGAGAGAGTGAAAAGTGATGGAAATTGGAGAGCTTCCTAAGGAGGCAAGAGGGGAAGGGACCCAGATCAGAGATTGGCTTCAGTTACAGACTCAGTGGTCATCAGTATATGTGCAGAAGTAAAGAGGCCCTTGAGAACTAAGGGAAAGAAGACAGGAACAGAGCTAAAGCATTGAGATCTGATGAGGACATACAAATACAACCAACTGAAGTATTGGCAGTCAAAGAGTAATATATTAAAGAAAACCATCAACGGAGAAGGTGACCCTTGACTCAACTACCCAACATACTGACTTGGACCAAAGTCCTATGGGGATTAACCTGATTTAATATGTTAATTAAGAAACATTAGAATTGTGACAGCAGACTTTTTTTCTGTCGAGATTGCTTTTCTCAATGTTCTCTTCATAAAAGCAGTTTCAATATTTTTCCAAAAACGTGTCCTGAAACTAACTGTGCTGCCTGGCAACTTTAGAAATGTAGTCTCTTCTTTTGATGGGGCAGACACTTTTTTTCTGTGCTTTTTATTGCTTTGTTTGGAGGCAGCAAATTATAGTGGAGAGTGGGTACACAGGGAAATCAAATGTCAGCTTCTAAATGATCACAGTTTTGTTTAAAGGTTACTACCTGTCATAATGGAATAACTAGGTCTTCTAATACAATAGGCCAATCCTCAAATTCCTCTGCTCCATTTCAATAAATATCAGACTCTGACAGTGACAGCTCTCTTCTGATACTCCATATTCCATCACGGGAGATACTTAACTGATGCTGCTAGTAAGAAGCCCTGGAGAAAAAAGAATACCTCAGTGCTTATCACACTTCTCTTTATGAGAGCATCTCTCTCTCTCCTCTCTCTCTCTCATTCTCTCTCTCCCACTCCCTCTCCCATTTTCTCCCCTTGTCTTTCTTCTTTCTTGTTACTGTCTCTCTCACTCTCTCTTTCTCTCTCTGATAATCTGAAAGTTTGATTCGATCTAGCAAAACCAAAATTTATCACTATTTTGAGCTGTTCCTTAGTTTGTCACCTGAGATTGCTTAAATTTCAAAAATAAAAGTTTTAGAAATGAATAGAAATGGAGATAATTGTTTGTATAAACAACGAATTACTTAGTAATAATAGTAACGAAGTATTTGTTAAAGTTTGTTTCTTTACCTCTAAGCAGTGAAAACATAACAAATTTCTGTGTTCGGCAAACTTTTTTCTGTTTTAGTTTATATACCCCTTTCTTCCAAATGCATGCTACATTAGTATGTCAAAGTTTTAGACAATTTTTTAAATCACTTCACAATGAATAATCCCAAAAATCTATAAGAAAGTTGAGTTGCTCTTCCTGAATTAGGCATCTACAACCTAAATGTACAAACAAAATCCTTCCAGAGTCCCTGTCTTCTTTCTATACTTTAGTTAACTTTTAATAGAGGCAAAAAATCTTAAAGAATATGTTGACATTAAAAATATATATCGTACATATATATATATACAATATTCTGCATGCGTATTCAGGTAGCTCTTTTTCAGGTAATTATTTGATTTGTGTATGTAAGGAAAATAAAAGTGTAAATAAAGATCAATATTTTTTCTAGCCCTAAGACTGACATCCATCGAACTCTATATTTACCTACATTTCTGCCTGCTCTATTTACACAAATAGAAAACCTGAAAAAATAACTACCTAAAAATTTCTGCACACTGTTGTATATATGTGTATGTATGCATACACACAACAATGTGTGTATATACATATATGTATATACTAATTGAATAGAGATATAGCTAGGTTTCCAAGAGTAAATTATGTTTATTATAGCCATAAAGTGACTCTGTGATGATTAACAAAGCTATAAAACCAAATGCACTTAAAGAGAAAACTGAATTAAGTACTACTATTATACTGGAATCTCCTTTATGCTTATGTTGTGTTAACAGTGTGGGAAATACATATGCCCTTAAGCTATCTACTAATTTATGCCAGAAATCACACTGTTGTTTTTGAAAAGCTCATATAAAGCCTCAATGCTATATATATATTACACATATGAGCACAAAAGAGTTTGCAAATTTTTTATGCACGTGCTTAATTTCTTCCCAAACGCCCAATTTACTAGTGATTCATTCTCAGCACCAGGGAATGGACTTGAAGAAGCACAGTTGGAGCAAAACAAAGACTGCACCTTAGCCAGCAAAATCCTCCTCACCAGCAATATGGATAACACAGAAGTCAAAAAACAAAAACAAAAAAAAACAGAAAAATCAATCAGTACTGGGAAGAGAAAGTAAAATAGAGAGGCAAAGTAGTCTAAATAGCTTCACAAATAAAAAGTCAAAAATCTTAAGACTTTTACTCTTATTCTTTTCCTCATTTTCCCAGTGCTGCTCTACCAAAAGCTAAATAAACTTAATATTATATTTTGGCTTTTCTCTTAAACCATTATCTTGAAGCTAGGTGAATTTAAATGAACATCAATTATCTATCCAAGACTGATTCATTCAAAAGAGGAAAAGTCATCAGCAAATGTTGGAATTGTGCTTATGTTTAAGTTATGTATCCAAGTAATTGCTACATTTCTAATAGCTATAGAAAAGTCTATTATCTTGATTATAGCTGTTAATAAGTGAAAATATATTTATATTTCACAAATACCTTAGGAGTTTCACAAGTCTGAAATTTCAAAGAGTAATATCAAGTTATCCATTTACTAACTCGCATTTTAAAATCTATTTGCATTTGCTTGCTACTGGCAAAAAAATATTATCCTTTAGTTATCACATATATAACAAGAAAAATTTAAGTATATTTAAATTTCTACATGCATAATTGTTTCTCTATTTGATTTAGAATTTGTAACTTCAACATAAACTCACAAGTATTAATAAATCTATTGGTTGTCATTGGAGGTGATAGCCTAAAATAGAAAGACAGACAAATACACCAAATAAATAAAAAATACACCAGAAAACAAAAAGTGCTATGAAGAAAATTAACATGAAGTGATACAAGAACAACTCGGTGATTATTTTAGCTGTGTGGAAAATAGAACTTAATTTAATCTCACTGATAAATGTTGAAGGATATGACTAGTCAAACGCCAAGGTACATGTTAGAGGTAACCATAGAAGACACAACTAAAGAATTATGTAGAGCCGGAGGTAGATCTATGGTGTAATGGATAGCGCATTGGACTTCTAGTGATGAAGAATTATGTAAAACAGGACATCGAGATAAGCTCAATGTAACTACTATCACTAATTGAATATCCCCAACTGTTTACTAAACGTAGGATAAATATAACAATTATAGCTTCAATTTCATATAAAAAGAGCTGAAAATCCCCTGTGCTATACTTTACATCTCCATAACCTATATTGTAATAACTATGTATAATGCAAAATGAGTACTAGACTTATCTGGGTGATCACTTCATAAGGTATATAAATGTCTAATCATTATATTGTACACCTAAAACTAATATAATATTGTATATCAACTATAACTGAAAAATAAATTAAAATAATATAGAAAGAGCTAAAGATCCACTACAGCTTTGCATGCACTTGCTGGCTATCTATATGCATTCAGGGTATTTGTTTTGCACCATAAATAAAATAAGGTAATTCAGTATTTATGAATTGGCATGTTCTTTTGGATTTTTATTTCTTTTTATTTTTCCTCAATAGGATGTTAGGGAAGGCCTCGCTTAGGTGAGGTGTACTATGATATCTAAAAATCATGCAAATGAAAAGCAAAGATATGGAGAAGATAATTCCAGAAAGAGGGAGAATGGCCAGTTGAAAACAATTACTTTGAAAAATAACAGTCACCAATTAATTTGTATCTCCTTTATCTTTGACTTTTTTTCATTTTTATTTTTCATTTAGAGTTGACATTCAATATTATTTTATATTAGTATCAGGTGTACAGTATAGTGGTTAGACATTTATATAATTTACAAAGTGAACCCCCTGACTAGTCTAGTACCCACCTGGCACTAAACATAGTAATTACAGTATTATTGATCATATTCCTTATGCTGTACTTCACATCCCCATGACTATTTCATAACTACCAATTTGTACTTCTTAATCCCTTCAACATTTTCACCCCAACCCCGAACCCCTCTCCCATCTGGCAATCACCAGTTTGTTCTTTATCTGTGAGTCTGTTTTCGTTTTCTTTGTTCATTTATTTTGTTCTTTAGATTCCACATTTTAGTGAGATCACATGGTATTTTTCTTTCTCTGTCTGACTTATTTCACTTAGCGTAGTACCCTCTAGGTCCATCCATGCCATTGCAAATGGGAAGATTTTATTATTTTTATGGCTGAGTAATATGCCATTGTATATATGTATCATGATGTCTTTATCCAATCATCTGCTGATAGGCACTTAGGGTGATTCCATATC
>NW_006494614.1:17193863-17204596 GCF_000325575.1 Pteropus alecto | reverse complement strand
TTTAAAAATAATTCCCTATGGGCCCTGATAGCTCACTTGTCATAAGTAGAAGCAGCTCCTATAATACATTTTAAAGTTTTCATTTCTTTTTCCTTTGTCTGAGCTCCCAATTTTATAAATCATGAAGCCCATTGCAAACATTCCTTCCTAGATTTCAAGGTAACAGCAGATATAGAAATCTGGAAGGATCAAGTTTTTTTTCAAAATGGTAAATTCATGGTTTGTTTTGGTTTGTTTTGTTTTGGTTTGGTTTGGTTTGGTTTGGTTTGGTTTGGTTTGGTTTGGTTTGGTGTTTTAATAATTCTAAACGTAATGCATGGATTTTTGTTATATGAAGTAGATTTAACCCGACATAGGATTTAACCTAGCTTCAACCTGCTTGCAAAAAGAATTTGGAGTACAATCATGCCTCAGAGTTGTCCCCAAAGTAGCAAGGTATCTAGAGTAAAATGAAAGCTCTAATAACCACATAGATTTAAAGGTAATGAATCATGGCCTTTACTACTCTTTTACCCACACCTGTATACTTCATAATTCCAGATAGACTGCCAGCCTGTGCCATCTAAGACACATGAGCTTAGTCAATAGAAGCCCTGAGAACTGGTATAATTTCAAGTCATCCATCAGGCTTTCAGGTGGACTCTTTGGCAAATGACTTATTATTGCCTATGACTAGTCAGTAATGAAATGACCCCAAAACGAGCAGCACTCTCCTATCTAAAGAGAGCATTCAGGTCCCCGATTCCTTCATCACTGTGTCCAGACCAAGACACAACAGGTCTATAGTGCTAGTGGAAAAGGTTTTGGAGAAGTAGAAAGTTCTTGCTTCTTTATGGATGGCTTACATTTGAGAGATTTCTCTCAGGGTCCTTCCTTTAGGATTGCTTAGTGCTCTTGTTTTCTAGTCTCCCTCCTCCCATGAATCTGGGGCAGTTAGAGCTGTCTACGATTTTGTCAGGACCAAGATTCTCTCCCTCTTTTAGAAGGCTAACCAGGGACAGAATGAGAGAAGAGAATATTGAGCAATGCCTTAGGCCAATTAACCTCAGCTTCATGACATGATATCCACAGGAATGATATTAAGAAAAGATGGTAAGGGTAAAATAAACTACCCTTTCAAGAAATTGTCAAGAAAGCAAGGGCAGGAGATGAGACGGATAAATTAAACTGTAGAGGGTTAAAGTGTAGAAGTATTCTGTTCTACTTTGTTTTTAAAGTAAAGATGACTCAAATGAGTTAATTTGCTGAGGGGGGCAATTAGTAAGAACAGGCAGTTGGAGGATGAAAAATCAGAAGAGAGTAATTAATAAAAAAAACTTCCTAGAAGAGCCTAATGGGAATAAACCAAAAAACTAAAAAGTCAGCCTTCAAATAAAAGAATTTCTTCCTGTGAGATAGAAGACAAAAGAAGAATGAAAAGAGACTTTTTAAAATTATGAGACAGAGGAGGAAAGCATACACATATTTATCAATAAAAGAAAAACTGAGTTTATCTGCTGAATGTGACATAGGCCTGGAGGATACTGAGTACTTAAAGCACATAGAAAAGTTTAGATGCATTTACCCCAAGAAAGGTAATAGGGGATGTTCAAAGGACTGAATAAACAGTTTAATAAACAACAGCAAGGCCTAGATAAGGTTAGAGATCTTGACTCTTTTATGCATTTACTCAATATAATTTTGTGACCAAGTGTTGGCTCTTTAAGAAAGGGAACTGAGGAGGTGATTGGTTGCCTAGTTTTGAAGAGTGGAATAAAATGTTGAGGAAGGCAGAGGACTTCTGGGTAATAGTAAGTGCATAGTTACATTGGATGACCATTGAATCCATGCTGAGTCAGACAGCATGGGAAAGAATAAGAAAGAAAGGGAAGAACCACATTGCTGGATGTCATATGGAAGGCTATGAGCAAGAGAAGTAGGGGGCTAGGAGAGTGGTAGTGAGGGATGTTTAAATGAAATAAGGACATTTCACTGACAGGCAGTAGAGACATGTTCTAAAGACAGACTTTTAGGGGCCAAATCATAGTTCTGCCTCACTAACTATGCAACTGGGATAAATAGGATTGTTGTGCGAGTCCATAAGTGAATATATGTAAAGTACTTAGGTCAGGGTCTGATATATATATTCGCTCAGTAAATGTTAGCTATGGTTATATTCCAGAGTTTGCCATTGTAGCATAACCCCAAATGGTGAAGCATAACTTCATATGATGTGTAGTTATGCTGATGGAAAGGCATCACTGAAAATAAATGGCTTTATGTTACCATCGAACTAAAGCTCAGTGAAGGGTAAAGGTCAGTGGATTTGAAGAAATAATTTATATTCTATCTTCTGGAACTCTACTGTCAGTGACTAGGAATGATAAAAAAGAGGATACATTAATTTTGATAAATGCAGGAGTAGTTAGGTGGCAAAAAATCTAAATTAAATTACTTTTTCCTTTTCCTATTATTCTTACATTTGACTACCTCAAATCTCCAGTATTAAACATGTCCACTTGACAAAAGACACATGAAATTAGTTCAAAATATAAACTTTCATATCTCCGAGGTGTGCTGCCTTAGTGCTAGAATGCCCTGTTCTGTGTACTCTCCTACCAGGGTTTAGGAGAATTCTGAGCAAGTCCACTTGCAAGACTATGAAGTGCTCTCTTTTAAACTGAGATATGAATCTGATGTGTTTCTTATTAAAGTGTTTTGAGAATGCAATTCCAATTATGGGTTAAGATGTACCTTGAACATGTCTCACAAAATCAAAAAGGAATTGATATACTTATTTGACTCAACAAATCAGTATAGCAACATCTTTACCTAGGGGTATACTAATATCATTTCATGAGCAGGATGACAAGAGAATCACTTTCAATCAGAACCTCACACGGTTTCATGTAACTATGTACAGTTAATTAATTGTAACATTTCCCTTTCATTCAACAAATAGCTATGTAATGTCTATCATGTGGAAGGCATATGCTAGTTGCTATAAGCAATAAGTGATACAAATTGTGGTAGTGATAGACGAGTATATACATCAATACTAGAATACCGGACAGAATGTGTTAGTGAAAGTACTGAAGAAGGAGCAATTGATTCCAGCATGGAAGGCTCATAGAGGTGACATAAACACAAACATTCATGGAGTAGAGACACTCCAGGTTAATGATCAATACAAGAACAAAGGGGGGGCAGGGTAGATGACTTGGAGGAACATTTGAATAAGTCACATGTGTCTTTGCAAATTCTTAGCCTGTTCAAGAACTCTCTATGTTAAACAACACTGTGTCAAATAGGGCCATCTCTTGCCCTACATTTGTCAGATGCAAATTTATAGACAAGAAATGATACCTTTCTTTATAAATTTGATTTAAGTTTTGATATTATATTTATTTTATTCAAATATCAGAATGATCCCTCTTTCATTTTAATCATTAATCTTAGCATTAAAAAAATTTTAATGATTATGTCCAAATATATCATGTAAATACTATTTATTTTATACATCATTAATATTTCATAGTGTTAAAAAAATGATTTTTCTGTTTTAGTTGCCAAATTTTAGTTATCAACTTTAAAAAGGTAATGTTCATGTTGCCTCTTTAATAAAAAGAAAAAAGATTTTTTTAAAAACTTCAAAAAAGACTGATTTTTTGCTCTTTATAAATAACTAGGCTAGGGGAAATTCTATTTTTATTGTTCTTTTACCACAGCCTAATTTTTATTCATAAATAAATTTGTTTAGTCTATCCCAGTGTAGGAATTGCCAAGTGCTTAGAGAAGCTATACGCCTTTCTTCCTGTACAAAAGCAACTCTAAAGAATACTTGTTTTACTCTGCATAACATTCCTTTTTCCTTCTCAAAGACACTACTTTGCATTTCCATGACCTCTTCCTGATAGGAGACATGTTGACAAGCACAAATCCACTCTTCGTTGATCATAAGATACCAGAGACTTACATGTCAAATGCTAGATCCCTCCTAGAAAAAAAACCTACATCTAGACTTTTTTTTTTTGGCATTGCAAAGGATAACATTCCTCTTTTATTATCTGGCAATGTTATTGTAGATTTCAACCTGACATCATCCTTTGATGTTACCTATAAAATCTGCTGTCTTTCAATAGCATAATCACTTCTCACTTATAAATTATGGCAGGACAAGTGGTCCTCTGATTCTTACTCCCATTCCCACTTCTGGCTCTGTTTGGCTCACATCAAAATCCACTGAGCTTTTAGGTTTCTGGTCAAGATGACACAGTAGGTAGATGCTATGCTTGCTTCCTCTCTCAACCACATCAAAATTACAACTAACTTACTGAACAGCCATAATTAGGAGTCGCCTGAAGTCTAGCTAAACGGAAGTCCTACAATTAGGGACACACAGAAGAGGCTATCTCGAGACTGGTAGAAGGAGTGAAAGCATGGACCAGACTGGTTGCAACTCACATGTAGTGGTTGAAAATCGGAGCAATATCACAGCTGTGGTGATCCCCTTGGAGGAACGAGGAGTCTCAGCCCCACACTGGGCTCCCCAGCCCAGGGTTCCAGTGTCGGGAAGAGAAGACTCCAAACTTCTGGCCGTGAAAACCAGGGAGGTTGCGAGTGAGACTGAGTGAGACATTCCTTTAAGGGGCCCACTTGCAGACATTCATTGACAGACTCACTTGCTCTGAGCTCCAGTGCTGGGGCAGCAGCTTGAAAGGTACCAGGGACATACAGTGAGGAACTGAATTGTCTGGCTTCAGGGTGAGGGATGGAGGGGCAGCTTTCTCCCAAACAGAGTGCAGGCAGAATCCATTACTCCACTGTTCAGCCCTTTGTACCTAGAGTCCAGACACAGGCTGCAGCCACATCTGAATTTCCATCAGCTGACTACCCCACCCTGGTGATTCCCTGAGATCCCACTTCACCGAACTTTCAGGCCCACCTAAGCTGCTTCCAGTGGATTTTCCATATAAATGGCCCATCTAGGTGCATGCTACAAACTTTCCTAAAATTTTTTAAAGGTTCACAAACCCCAAACAAGCAGCATCTAGCGTTGGCATGCCCCGTACCTCTTACTAAGCAGCCCCAAGCCAAGCACTAGCAAAAGCAGCCCCAAGCCGTACCTCTTATTAAGCAGCCCCAAGCCCCAATAGCTGGCCTCGGTTTGCAGCTTGGCCTCTCAAGGCACATCAAAGCCCAGTGTGGGTGGTGGCCATCTGCAGATTGTTTGGTGGCTCATACCAGGTGGCCCTAGACAGGGCACAGGCTATGGCTGAATGTGGCCTGTGGTGGAGCCCTTCTCAGGATATCCCAACCTGCATACCTGGTGTCCAGCTTCAGTTTGAGCTGGAGCACAACCCAGGGCCACAGCCGAGAACACACCTGAAGGGCAGAGTGAGCAGGCACCAGAGTCCTGCAAAAGGGAATTCTGCTCCATGGGGTCAGCTCCTGCACAACAGCTCTTCACCGCAGTCACCGGCCAGTCCTCACAACCAATCAGCCCAAGGGTTAATCCCTCCCCTTGGTGTGCAAACAGCAACCAAGGCTCAACTACAAGAGGGCACACACAATCCATACAAGGAACAAACTTGGAGCACCTGGCTCAGGTGACCAGGGAGACTGCACCACTGGACCCCAGAGCATATCTACTACATAAAGCTACTCTCCTAAGACTAGGATACCTAGCAGCCCTATCTAATGCATGGAAACAAAGATAGGGAGGCAACCAAAATGGGGAGACAAAGAAATATGTCCCAAATGAAAGAATACAACAAAGTTCCAGAAAAAGAACTAAACAAAATGGAGACAAGCAATCTGCCCGACACAGAGTTCAAAACACTGGTTAATGCTCAATTAACTTAGGAGAAGAGTAGATGAATTCAGTGAGAACTTTAACAAAGAGATAGAAAACATATAAAAGAACCGGTCATAAATGAAGAACACAATAACTGAAATGATGGATATCTTAGGAAGAATCAACAGTAGATGAGACGAAGCAGAATTTCAAAGCAGCAATTTAGAAAATAAGGTAGCAGAAAACACCCATCAGGACAAGAACAAGAAAAAAGAATTCAAAAAAATGGGAATAGTTTAAGGGGTCCCTGGGACAACATCAAGTGTAAAAATATTCACATCTTAGGGGTAACAGAAGGAGAAGAGAGAAAACAAGAATCGAAAACCTATTTGAAGAAATAATGATGGAAAACTTCTTTAACCTGGTGAAGGAAATAGACATACAAGCCCTGGAGGCACAGAGTTTCAAACAAGATGAACCCAAAGAGACACACACTAAAAGACACATAATTAAAATGTGAAAAGTTAAAAACAAAGAGAGAATCTTAAAAGCAGCAAGACAAAGCATCTAGTTATCTCCAAGGGAGCTCCCAAAAGACTGTCAGCTGATTTCTCAACAGAAACTTAGCTGGTCAGAAGGGATTGGCAGGAAATATTCAAAGTGACGAAAAGCAAAGACCTACAGCCAAGATTACTCTACCCAGTAAAGTTATCTTTTAGAATCGAAGAACAGATAAAGAGCTTCCCAAAGAAGAAAAAGCTAAAGGAGTTCATCAACACAAAACCAGTATTATAGGAAATGTTGGAAGGACTTCTTTAAGAAAAATAAGAAAAAAAAAAGATCAAAACTATGAATAACAAAATGGCAATAACTATATATTTACGATTACTTCAAATGTAAATGGATTGAATGCTCTAATCAAAAGATAGCGTGGCTGAATGGATAAGAAAACAAGACCCTTACAGATGCTACCTACAAGAGGCTCACTTCAGATTGAAAGACACACACAAACTGAAAGTAAAGGGATGAAAAATGGTGTTTCGTGAAAATAAAAACAAACAAACAAAAAGCTGCATTAGCAACACTTATTACAGACAAAATACACTTTAAAATGAAGGCTATAACAAGAGACAAAGAAGGACCCAGTTATCCCACTTCTGGATATGTATCCAAAGAAACCCAAATCACTACTTTGAAGGGATATGAGAATCCATATGTTCATTACAGCATTATTTACAGTAGTCAAGATATGGAGATTACCTAGGTGAACATCAATGGATTAATGGATAAAGAAAAGGTAATATATATATACATATACATATATATATGTAACACACACACACACACACACAATGGAATATTACTCTACACACACACACACACACACACACACACACACACACACACAATGGAATATTACTCTGCCGTAAAAAGAATGAAATCTTGCCATCTGCAACGACATACATAGACCTAGAGGGTATTGTGCTGAGTGGAGTAAGTCAGTCAGAGAAAGACAAATGCCATTGATTTCACTTACATGTGGAATCTAAAATAAGATAAACAAACAAACAAAAGAAACAAATTCATTGACACAGAGAACATTTAGATGATTGCCAGATGGGAGGGGGGTCAAGGGGTAAGTGAAAAGGAATAAGGGATTAAGAAGTACGAATTGGTAGTTATGAACAGTTGAGGATATAAAGTATAGTATATGGAATATAGTCAATAATATTGTAATTACTATGTATGGTGTCAGGTGGGTACTAGATTCACCTAATAGAATGGGAAGACTAGCACTAATTTGACTGTCTCCTCTGTCTGGATTTTATTAAAATAGTAAATATATCAACCTATTGAAAAAATCATAAGCAAATGAAAAGAGATTCTGAAATATTTCTGTTAATAAGTAAGGGTACTAAATCCCTTAGAGGACATTTGATGTTTACTAGAAGTTTCTAGATAAAGAACCTAGAGAGTGTTTGCCTTAATGAGGCCAGAAAATAATTTTAATTTATTTATATGAAAATAAAAACTAATTGTAGGAAATTAAGGAAAGGTAACATTGTGGGAAGATCCTGAACTCACTTTCCATGGACATACCAAATCCACAGGTGCATATGGATCAATTCCCTCTGAAAAAGGTCTGAAAACAAGCTGAAGAGTTCCTCCACAACAAAGGATGAAAGGACTACATGGAGATGGGTAGGAGATGCAGAGATGTGTTCTCACCAAAACCATCTTTGACACAACAACCCACAACTGGGAAGAATCTCATAAATTCTAAGCTTCTCCCTAAGGAGTGAGGGGTTCGTGCCCCTCAATCCTTGCAACGTGTATCAGAGAGATGAGCCTGCAAAACATCTGGCTTTGAAAACCAATGGGGTTTATGTCTTAGAGATCCAAAGGCCATGGGGAACATAAAGTCTACTCTTAAAGGGCTCGTTCACCCAGGAACCAACACAAAAGCAGCAATTTAAAAAATATCTAGACCATACAAAAAGGAGATTCATTAGCTGATCTAAAAGCATCTGCCAGAGGCACAAGGGTCTGTTGGGACTTTCTCTGTTAGGAATGGAGGTGCTTGCAGACACCATTTTTGCTCTCTCACTTCGCCTTGCTAATGCTGGCACTACTGAGCACTATTTTTGCATTCTCTCTACCTTGCTAGTGCTAGTGGGTTTGCCCCATCTCCATACTTTCTCATGTCTCTGCTACAGCCAGAAGGCTCCCCCATGACCCCTCTAAAGCCAGTAAACACCCAGAGTACACACAAGGGATGCCCCTTGAGTGCCTGGCTCTGGTGGCCAGGGGGGACTACATTTCTAGGGCTACAGAGGAAACATGCTTCAACATAATCAAGGCCATATGTGACATACTCACAGCCAAGATCATACTCAACAGTATAAAGCTTAAAGTTTTTCTTCTGAGATCAGGAACAAGACAAAGATGCCCACTCTTGCCACTTCTATTTAACATAGTATTGGAAGTCCTTGCCACAGAAATGGGGGGGGGGGGCATAAATGTCAACCAAATTGGAAAGGAAGTGTAAAACTGTCACTACTTGCAGTTGAAATGATACTATGTATAGAAAAACGTAAAGACTTCACCATGAAACTGTTAGAACTAATAAACAAATTCAGCAAAGTTGCAGGATACAAAATCAATATAAAAAACTGTTGCATTTTTATATGCTACTAACAAAGTATCAGAAAGAGAAATTAAGAAAACAATCCCATTTATGATTACATCAAAAATAATAAAATATCTAGAATAACTTTAACCAAGGAGGTGAAAAACCTGTACACTGAAAACTACAAGACATTGATAAAAGAAACTGAAGAAAAGACAAATAGATAGAAAGATAATCCATGTTCATGGATTCAAATTAATATTATTAAAATGTCTATACTACCAAAAGCAATCTACAGTTTCAATAAAATCCCTATTAAAATTTTAATGGCATTTTTCACAGAACTAGAATGAATAATTCTAAAATTTGTATGGAATCATAAAAGATCTATGCAGCCAAAGTAATCTTGAGAAAGAACAAAGCTGGAGATATCATGCTCCCTGATTTCAAACTATACTACAGAGCTACAGTAATCAAAACAGTATGGTATTGGCATAAAAATAGACATACAAATCAATGGAACAAAATAGAGAGCCCATAAATAAGCCCACGCATATATGGTCAATTAATTTATAACAAAAGAGCAAAGAATATATAATGTGGAGATGACAGTCTCTTCAATAACTGATGTTGGAAAAACTGACAAGCTACAAGCAAGGAAGGAAACTAGATAGCTATCTTACACCATGCACAAAGATTAACTCAAAATGAATTAAAGACTTGAACGCAAGTCTTTTAAAACCATAAAACTCCTAGAAGAAAATAAAGATGGCAAGCTACTTGACTTCAGTCTTGGCATTGAATTTTTGGATCTGACCTCAAAAACAAAGGCAATAAAAGCAAAAATAAACAAGTGGGACTACATCAAACTAAGAAACTCCTGCAGAGCAAAGGAAATCATCAACAAACTGAAAAGGCAACCTACTGAATGGGAAAAAATATTTGCAAGTCATATATCTGATAAGGGGTAATATATAATATCCAAAACTCAAACAACTCAATAGCAAAACAAACAATTCAATTAAAATATGGGCAGAATATGAGAAGATCTAAATAGACATTTTTTCCAAAGAAGACATACAGATGGACAAAAGGCACATGGAAAGATGTTCAACATCACTAACCATCAGAGAAATGCATATGGAAACCACAACAAGATATGAAAGAGACCTAAAAATGGCATAGATAATAGAGGCTTTGTTCATCCCTTTTGTGACCACATCAAAGTTGGGATGGAAACACAGAGCCAATGGCAAGCAAAGTCACCTGAAATCTAGATGAACAAAAGCACTACAACTAGGGAGAAAAATAATTAATCAACCTGTAACAATAGAAGGTAGGAGGGAGCAAAGACTCAAGGCTGCACAGTCCAAGCGCCTAAGTGAGACAGAGTCTGTGACAGCAGCAGCTTACAGCTGCAGACGCCTGTTAAAGGGGCTGTGTCTACAACCACACTTGAACAGTGACTGACTTGCTCACTCTGAGCACCAGTGCCTGGTTGGCTGCACGGGCTGGGTGAGGGGTGGGTGAGTGGTGGGTGGCGCCAAAGACATACAATAGGACACTGAGTTGTTGTAGAGAGGGCCAGAAGTGAGGTTTTTCTACCAGGCAGCAGTGCTGGTGGTATCCATTGTTCCTCTGGTGAGCCCTCTCCTCTCCCAGTGTGCCGACTCAGCACCGCCATAGCTGAGACTCATGGAACTAAATAACAGAGGTCACCCTGCCCAGAGGATTCCCTGAAACTCCACCTCCCCCAACTCAAGGCCTCGCCCAAGCCACATCCAGTTGTATCTTTGGTGAAGCTGGTGCTCCTTAATGAGCCAACCC
>NW_006494614.1:17176770-17193819 GCF_000325575.1 Pteropus alecto | reverse complement strand
ACTATAAGCACAGCATCTGTGGATTGCTTGCCGAAATTTAACGGGTGGCCCCAGAGGGGCACAGTCTGGGACTAAACTTGGCCTGCGGCTGAACCCCTCTCAAGACTGTGCCACTAGACACCTACTGTAAAAAGTCACACTAATAAGACTGGGAGAGTTAGGTCTCTGCTTAGTACATAGAAACAGATACAGAAAGGCAACCAAAATGGGAAGACAAATGAGCAGAAACCATATGAGAGAAGAGAACAGAGATCCAGGAATAATGGAGTCAAGAATCTAACAGATGCAGAGTTCAAAACATTGGTTAAAAAGATGCTCAATGAACTTAGGTAAAGTGTAGATGAACTCAGTGAGAACTTTAACAAAGGTATAAAAAACATAAAAATGGAAATGGAAATTATAAAAGGGAACCAGTCAGAAATGAAGAACACATTATCTGAGATGAAGAATATATTAGAGGGAATCAATAGAGTAGATAAAGAAGAGTATTGAACCACCAATTTACAGGATGGAGAGGCCAAGGACACTCAAACAGAATGGCAAGAAAAAAGAAGCCCAGACTATAATAATAATTTAAGGAGCCTATGGGACACAATTAAATGTAAAAACATCTGGGTTATAGGGGTACCTTAAGGAAAATAAGAAGTTGAAGAGCTATTTGAAAAAATAAAGATGGAAAATTTCCCTAACCTGGTGAAAGAAAAAGACATACAACCCCAGGAAGCCCAGAGAATGCCAAAAAAAGATGAACCCAAAGAGGCCCACACCAAGATACATTATAATTAAAATGCCAAAGGTTAAATACAAAGAGAGAATCTTAAAAGCAGCAAGAGAAAAGCAGTTAGTTATCTACAAGGGAGCACCCATAAGACTGGAAGCTGATTTCTCAAAAGAAACTACGCAGGACAGAAAGGCTTGACACAAAATATGTGACATGAGGAAAACCCAGGATCTACAACCAAGAATACTTTAGCCAGCAAAGCTATCATTTGGAGTCAAAAAACGGATAAAGAGCTTCCCAGACAAAAATAAGCCAAAGGAATTTATCAACACCAAGCCAATATTAAAGACAGGAAATGTTGGAGGATTTCTTTAAGAAGAAAAAACATGTATCAAAAACAGAAATAAAGAATGGTAATAACTAAGTTCCTATCAACAAGTACCTCAAATGGAAAAGAATTAAGTGCTCCAACCAAAAGGTAGAGTGGCTGAATGAATAAGAAAACAAGACTCCTACATATGCTGCCTACATGACACTCACTTAAGATTAAAAGACACACACAGACTAAAAGGAAGGGGAAGGAAAAAGATATTGCCTTGATGGACCTAGTGGGTATGAAGTTAGTCAGATAGAGAAAGACAAATATCATATGATTTTACGTACATGTGGAATCTAAAGAACAAACAAACAACAACAACCAAAAAATGCTGAATGAAGTTAGTCAGATAGAGAAAGACAAATATCATATGATTTTACGTACATGTGGAATCTAAAGGACAAACAAACAACAACAACCAAAAAAAAAAAGAAAGAAACCCATAGATACAGAGAATATTTTGGGGGCTACCAAATGGGAGGGAGATTGAGGGAGATGGTGAAAAAGGGCAAAGGGATTAAGAAGTACAAATGGATAGTTACAAAATAGACATGGAGATATAAAGTGTAGCATAAGGAAAATAGTTAATAATGTTGTAATAAATATATAGGGGGAAAGAGAGGTACTAGATTTCATAGAGTGATCACTTTGTGAGTTATATAGATCTCCAATCACTATGCCATACAACTGAAATTAATATATTATTGTATGCCAACTGTAATTGAAAAAATAAAACTCATTGAATTGTACAATGTAAATACAAGCAACTAATTGTCTATTGTATTTCAATAAAGCCAGAAAAAAGAAAAAAAAAACACAAAAAGATATGACCTCAAACTTGTTGGAATGTCTGTCATCAAAAAGACAAGAGATAAGAAGTGCTGGCAGGAATGTAGAAAAAAAGGAACCTTTTGTACACTGTTGGTGGAAATATAAATCGGTGTAGCCACTATACAAAACAGTAGGGAGGTTTCCCCAAAATTAAAACTAGAACTACCATATGATTCAGCTATTTCACTTCTAGGTATCTATCTGAAGAAAATGAAAACACTGTAATGTATAGCATAGAGAATAGAGTAAATAACATCATAATAAATATGTATAGTGAGAGATGGGTACCAGACATATTGTGGTGATCACTTTGTCAGGTATATAAATGCTGACCTCCATGTTGTGCACCTGACACTAATATATATGTCAGTTATAATTTAAAATACATTAATAAAAAGAAAAGAAATAAAAAACACTAAATTGAAAAGATATATGCACTCTTATGTTCACTGAAGCATTATTTACAAAAGCCAAGTGTCCACTCATAGATGAATGGGTAAAAAATATGTGGTATATATACAACAGAATACTACTCAGCCACAGAAAAAGAAAGTTTGCCATTTGCAACAACATGAATGGACCTTGAGGGTATTATGCTAAGTGAAATAAGTCAGAGAAAGACAAATACTGTATGATCTCACTTATATGTGGAACCTAAAAAACAACAACAACAAAGAAACAGAACAAAACATATAATACAGAGAACAGATTGGTGGTTACCAATAGGGAAAGGGTTGACAGGGTGGGTGAAATATGTGAACAGGGTCAATTGTATGGTGACAGATGGCAAATAGACGTATTGTAGTGATAATTTCGTACCATATACAAAGATCAAATTATTATGCTGCATACCTGAAACTAATACTTCATAATGTTATATACCAATTTTACTTTGATAAAAAAGAAAACTTAATTGTAAATACTGCTAAAGAAGTAACATGTTTAATTACTTGTTAAGGGCTCAGGTAGATATCCCTATGCTCTTATCTTTGGGCTTGTACGCTAACAGAAACCAAAGACACAATAGAAAAAAAAGGAAAACTCAGCCTAAAGCCTCAGTTGTTTACGTTGAGTAAACTTCTACAGAAAAATAACAAATGACAAAATGGACAGCTTTTGTTTGATTTTTTTCCTCTCAAGTGCATTTGAAGGCAGAAGTAAAAAGGCAGAATATGTGAATGCACAGACACTTGAAATATGGAGGAAAATTAAAAGATCTAAAAATCTACATTTGTACAGTTCCTTCGATTTATTACTGTAATAAAATTACTTAGTTGACTTTAATTAAGACTTTTTTTATTTGACTTGGGTTTGACCTTTAGGTTTTACTGTATGTACTTATTTCATGTGGTAATATTGAAAAGATAACAAGTAAATTTATGCTTATAGATATATAATTTATATATTTATATAATTTAATAATTACTTATATAATTACATATTACATATAAATGTTATCTATATTTCTATATAATTTAACATTCACTTATATATAATTTATTTATATAAATTTACATGTTATTTAGTATTTCATTTCTCACAACTACCATTTAACAAATTATCCTCTATAAGAACAGAGAAGACTCAAATCCCAGAAATGTATAAAATTACCCTAAAATGAAATAAGATTCTTCCTTCCTATGAAATCATATTCTAGCTTTCTCTCCTATTTTTTATACTCTTTAGAAATTGACCATGGAATGAGAAATTACAGAATATT
This sequence comes from Pteropus alecto, assembly GCF_000325575.1. Lineage (NCBI taxonomy): Eukaryota > Metazoa > Chordata > Mammalia > Chiroptera > Pteropodidae > Pteropus > Pteropus alecto. The sequence continues at coordinate 17,190,171 of NW_006494614.1, read as the reverse complement.
GAACAAAACACTTAAGATTATGATTATAAGGGTTAGGTCAAAAATATTCTTCCCTTGTGGCTTTTACTATCTCCTATGCTATGGTATCGTTTACTATAAAGTTTATGTACCCAGATTTTTATCTAAATCCAACATTTCAAACATGAATGACAAAACAAAAATAAAACTGCTATAGTCTTTTCAATCACAATCAAATCTATTTCTCTTAATGCTGCAGATTATAGCAATAGAAATAGTACCCAAAGATTTGCAGAAATTATCTATTGTTTCTTATTTTCTACTCTCAATGTAACTTTTTCATCACACACATCCACACATCATCCTCTCTGTACCTTCCGTATTGGCTAATGCCATCACCATCCTCTTGAAGACTCAGGCTCCAACCACACTAAATGAGTTTTGGTGTCCTTTCTCTCATAAACTCTCTGCATCCATTTTTATTTTTTCTGCTAAAGTCCATCTTCCATTCTCTCTCTCATCTGAGCTATACGAACAATTTTGCAGGTACTCTTTACGTTTCTAATCTCTGCCCCTCTGGTTTATCCTGTGCTTTGCTGCCACCAGTTGTGTTCTTAAAACAGTGACTTGTAAATAATTAATTCTCTGTTCAAAATTCTTACGTAGTTTTCCATTACATACAAAATACTATGCATCTTCTCGACCTGGAGTTTAAAGCCTACAATATAGACTCAGTCTTAACTATTTGCCACTAGACATACACCAGACATACACACACACACACACACACACACACACACACACACACACACACACCCATACTCCTCTCCTTCCTTCAACATGCACTTCGCTAACTCTGTGTGGCTTTTAAGTTATTATCTCAGCTAGAAGTTTCCTCTTCCTCCTAACCCCTCTTCATTCCTCAATGTCCAGTTCAAATACTAATTTTTCTTACATCCATTAATTCAAATAAATCGCTTTCCTTCATTTCCATTGTACTTTATTTCTATTTTGATACTGAACATAATTTTTTCTATAGTATATATGAGTGCATTTATATATTATATATGGATTTTTGAGTTTCTTAACAGTTGGGAACTATTCTATAGTAATCTTGATCATAGAAGATTCTTAAAAAATAGTGTTGATTAATTTCTATTTCAGGATGGTTATTAGGCAATGATATTTTCCAAATAAGGAAGATGAGACAAGACCTATATTTTAATTTGTTGATATTTGGACTAACTGACTTATAAAACAGGAATTGGAGTACAAGGTGGGGAAGATGTTAAATTAACACAACTATAAAAATGTCAAGAACACAGAAAACAAAGAGAAGAGCCTAATAACTTGGGCTCAGAAATAGTTTATGAAAAAACTCTTTCACTAAAATATAACCAATTCTAGCTATTCTTCATTTCCATGCAAGATGGAAAAAAAATATGTCTATTTAAATTAGTTTGCACCAGAGTCTCCTGACCACTCATGCTTCTTCAACAAAGTTGCCAGTGAAGAGCATGTCACAATGAAGGATAGAATGGGTCTAAAACCAGAGGCTCAATTCTTCTTAATATACTTCTACTTCTAGAAGTCAGTTTGAAAGGTAATTATTCTTTTGATTTCTTAAAATCATGTGTCTTTAGTTATTAATAGTTCTTAATAGATTAAGCCAGGTTTGACATCTACTAGTATGTTTTAATATTACTCATTCTCTAATTCACAGCCAGAAAGCCAGGTTCACTAAATCTCTTCATGTTTAACCCCTCTGGATTAAGGCATAAAGTTTGTTCGACTGAACTAAAAATATCATTTTGTAGAATAGAAAAGTTAGAAATACACAGATAATGATTAATTCACTAATTTTAGAGAATCTGGTCTTTATTCAAAGCATATGTTGCTTGTCTGTGATTAATAGGGACAATTTCACTCATTTCAAAAATGAAAACCATACAGTCACAAGAAGAGCAGGGAAAACTCTAAGTATTGTTACCACACAACGAACCATCAATCCAATCTTAAAACAGCTTTAGAATTTTAAGAACCTAGAATACTTGCTTAGGATTAAAGAGCAAATTCAATTTTAGCTATTACTGTAACTTAGAATCTAAATGTTCTTGTTATCATGTCAAATGTAGGTCTCATATTTTGGAGAGTATAACTTTCTGGATTCTTTTTTTTTTTTTTTGATTGTGGGGAAGGCTGCAATTTAGCTCAAAATTGAATGAATGTGTCTCTTATGGAGCTATGGTTGAATGCATAGGCCCTTTACCCATGCAGAGAAAACCTTCCATTGTGCCATCAGTATAGTATTTTGTCATTTAACAACCTACTATAGAAGTAAACAAGAAAGAAAATTTTTATGTCTTTTTTTTCTTTCAAGTATTTCACTGAGACCTACAAACCATTATATTATAAATATATCCTTTGGCACATAACCAACATATTTCTTTTCTGTCTCTAACTTCAATAACTTCTGTCTTTGTTGATAGGACTGCATGTTACCAGTGTCATCTGGGTTCTATAATTTATGTGTATAACATCTTCTGTTGCAGAGAATTGTCTGCTAGTCTTTCCTCCAACTTATTTAGAACAAAATAAGGGGTATATGATAAAAATTTTAACAACCGTTATTATGAAGGAGATGGGCATGAACATAAAGGCCTGTAATTTTTTTTTAAATAATTGAACTGATCTCAAAGTAGAGAAAGGGGATTAGAGTTATCAACTCAGCATTTAAAAAGCAATGATAATCTAAGACGACATTTATAACTGTTGCTTCAACTTTTAGCTTTGGAAAGGAACTGTTGGAGAGAGCACTGGATTCTATAAAATATAACAGTACTTTCCTGAAAGCACTGTTGAGAGGATTCACTGAGATCACATTTCTAAAGTACCTGTACTGACACAGGAAAACAAGTGATAAATGGCAGCTGAGAGAAGTAGTAGCAACAGTAATCAGAAGATCAGAATCTCAGTGTTATTTTCATCCCTTACTATGCACCTTGACCATATTATTTAACATATCTAATCCTCAGGATTCCCACAAATGGAAATAAATGATCATTCCTAATGTACAGAACTTCCCTATGTTGTTATGAAATCAAATGGAAAATTATAAGTATCTTGAAAAGTATAATTAATTGTATAAATACACCATTATTTATATATAGTAATTCAACATCACATCAAATAAAGAAACCATGACTAAAGCATCCCTAGAATCAAATCATTCAGATCATGCTTAAATATCAGAATGATCAGTAATTCACTACTTGTAATTCCAGATAGCTCAAGGCAGGCAGAGACACACACCTACAGACACTGAAGCATTTACAATTTCCTTATTCCTCTTCTTGCTGGTATTTCACTATTGTCACTGGCCCAGGACCTGTCTTAGTGGGTGGTCAATTTGAAGCTAGAATTAGAAAACAAGGGCACAGCGATGCCTCCCAAAGTGTTTCATTCTTCTCATTAGATAGATATTCATAGATAACCACAAGTTGACTACATACATAAATTCAAGATAAAATACATAAAAGTAGATGAGAAAAGAAATCTGTAACTACTATCTTTCAAGTCTTATCTTGACATTACAGACAGAATATCTGAGGGAGTTTGTTTAATTAAAGAAATGATTGGTTTTCAATTAAAATTTGATATTTATTTGGTTAGCACATTCTAGCTGGCCCTAACAGAAAAAAAAAAGTTTACTTTCTCTTTCAGGCATGTGCATCTTTTGTTAAAGTTGAACACACAATGAGTAGTATAAAATTAAATAATCAAATTGATTATAAAGCCATAGAGAGACAGAGAGAAAGAATATATAACAGTTGCACACGCTTTTAGAGTCTGAGACGATTGATGGATCTCTTAAAAGTTAAGACATCAGGAAACTGAGAAATTAAACCAACTCTTCATTTTCTTTGAAGCCTAACTGGCATATTGATCTGTGAATTGGATTACAGGTTTAAAAAGGAGCCATATACTGATTAGAGCTGTGACCATGGAATAACTCCTCTTCTGTGCTTCATTACGTAGCTGCTTATGCATGAAAGTAAGCGCCACTCTTCACCTTAAACATAAATAATTGCACTCTATAAGGTAAGCAAGAAGTGCATAATAGCATATTGCTACTGTGTTATTAAACAGACACTTAAATGTTATACTATTTGACAGCTATATGGCATAATTACATGCTAGATGAGAACATTCATTTTACAAAGTGCTTATATAAAAAATTTTAAGAGTATTTTTAAGTGTCAAACATTTAAAAATAACGCCCTACTGAGTTGAACTGAAAACTGGAAATAGCAGTGAAACCATGTCAAGACTGATCAAATACACAAGGCTAAAGATGATAAATGTGACTATGAATTAAAATCTCAACAAGACTAAATTTAGATTGACATCTATATTGATCTAAAAAATTTCCTAGCATTAGGCATGATGTGTGAAAGACAATCATAAAAGAATCTAAGACTTTTTTAGACATGAATATAAAAGTTTAGTGTTAACTTCTCAGTATTAAATATAGCATGTCTTATTATTCACACTCAAGTGAGATATTAATGGAATCCACAACTGAACTAAAAGTGAAAAACTTGGAAAGTTTAATTGTTGTTGAAGTTAGAAAGATGTGACCAGCGTTTTGACAGAAAGTTTTTAAATTATCATCAAGTAAAGGTGGCACATATGTCAGTCTGAGGAAACTCAATATGCCCTCTAAAAAAGCCTAAACTTTGTTTAGAAAAACAAAGTTTTTCTAAACTTTTCTAAACTTTGTTTAGAAAAAGGCATTTACTTGAATTGAAATATGGCTGATAAATAAAATATTTTAGAATACAGAAAATTAAAACCTACCGATTTGCTTTTCACCTGAACTGATTGGTGAGTAAGAGCCTCAGATTAAAACACAAAAATGTAATTTTCGATATAAAATGGTATCTATTTTAATAAGATTATTATAGAAGGAAATGAAATAACATAAGTTCTATAGTCAAATTTGCTAAAATTATACTACTTTTGCTTTTGAACACGTTAGGTATGCTAAAATAATTGATTTACTTCAAAACTTCCTGAAAAGAAACAAAGTTGGATCTAGTAACCCAAATACTACTCTCTATTTTTCATATCTAGAATATATTACTCTTTTTCCTCTGCAGCTGGGGTCCTGGGCAGTATATTGCCACATATATTGAATGTAAACACATGGCAGAATCTTATATATGGAGAAGGCCTCAAAGTTCCTTAATGTAGCCTGAGGAATAGTTCAGCAAACTACAGGAAATGACATTAAGCAAGAAAGGAGACTGCAGGATCTCTGTTATCATTACATCATTTTCCTACTCCAGCCCCTAGTCAGAGCTCTTTGTTGTACCTGATCCTGCTAACACCTGGGCCTATTTTTGTTTTTCATTGGAAAAGTTCAATGTCAGGTAAAAGTCAATAGTAGAACTGGGAAGATTTTGAAATATATACCCAAGCTTTCTATTCTCTCTGGATCCCACCTAAATTAATAAGGTAACATTTTACTTTGTGTCAAAAATTAATAGAGAAACTTATCTCTAGGAAAAACATGAAAACGTCATCTTTAGATTTTTGGATTCATATTTCTAATGCTCATTTGTCCTTGGTCAGCTGTATATTAGGATTGGTTGCACATCAGTTGGGAGAAATAGAATATTGAAATGACTTGATTGAGGGCCTGCCGTAACGGAATTCTTAAAGAAAGATAGTCAAATCAATCATTTATGTGCAAAATGAAAGTTCCACATTAATAAGATACTACATTGTACTTCATTTATAAGCAACAAATCTTTTCTTCCCAAAGTCTGTGCATTCATACATGCTCACACATACACATGTGTGTTGGAAGAGAAAGAAGATAAATCGTCTTTTTAGAAAAAAATAGATAATCAGTAAAAATAAAGTATGTAAACCACATTATGAAATTTATTTCTTCTGGGGTGAGGAGTAGCATATATTTAATAGAAGAGGAATCAAAGTCATTGAAAAACTAAATTCAAAGGCAAGCGAGACAGTGAAAGAACTGGGATTAAATCTTGAATCTTGTGAGTGTAACCAAATTTCATTCATACTATATTAGGTCCTCTTTGGAAAGTATTGCTTTAAGTAAGTAGGACAATATTTTCAAGTTATAACTCCCTTGTTATTAAAAAAAAAAAAAAAGTAATGCCCTCTAGTGGCTGCCTTTGAAATTGAATTTACAAGGTCATCTTTAAAGATGGACACTTAAGTGGTGGACACTAAATAGTCATCTCACTATTTGGATAGAGTGACACAAGGATTATTGAATGACAAGAATCTAATACACGACTACATTTAAAGAAATAGTGTCATCTATAGGAAAAAATATTGGTGTTGAGGCTTAAGTTCTTGTCCTGATCTACAGTTGTCACTTAGCCAAACTGAGTACGTTGCCGCCATAAAATTCAAGAAATAATTATTTGGATTAATAAAAAGTAAAATCTATTAGATTTTTATTTAAAAAACCATTGTCTATACTTTTTCATCAATCTTTAATCTTTGATACTCTCACCAGTTCTCCTTTCTTGTTGATAACAAATCTAATACTCTCTTTTTAGTCCTTTCTTCTTATTTCTGCATCATTTGACCAATTAACAATTCCTTCTTTTTATAACCTCACCCCGAATAAACTCTTTGGCATTCTCTCCCACCTCTCCCCTTTCACGCCAGAACCAAATTGCCTGATTTTTTTCTCTAAATATCTAAAATACTTTCACCTCTGAATACCCAAATTCTACATATCACTCAGGACCTATTCTAATGTCTTCTTCACGAATTTTTTATTGCCCCCCTAGCTAGTACTTTCTCCACTCATTGGAACTTTCATAGCAATCTATACATGCCTCCTTTAGGATATTTACAATTTTCTGCAAATACACACTTTTCCCCAAAGGAGTTTTACATACTACCACCACCACTGCCACCATCACAAATTCTTTGAGTGTCCCACAGGAACAATTCTAGTCACATACCATGTAATATCTCCTTGCTAGCCCTGATATATGATGTTACTCCTTCATACCACCACTGCTATTCTGCTTTCCACTAATTCCCTCTGAATCCACTCTGAGATTCTTGAATTACCTGCAGCCTGATAGTCCATGTCCAACTAAGAAAGAATTCTTTGAGTCCCTTTTGTATTACACTCAGATACAGGGCCACCAAATTAATTCTGAGTCCCCAATACCTTACTTAAAAGTACATGTGGTGTCTACATATTGCTTATCTATGGATATGAGTACATGGTGGTCTGAGCCAGAAACTAATCTGTTATACTAAAGCTCTCTCCTCCCATGGGACAACTAAGGCCTCATTGCTAGGTTAGTCTGTCTTTCTCATAAAAGGAGCTCATTTCCAAAAAGCCTACAGTTCTGATTGAAATAGACTTCCAGCATGCACATGAATTTATCAAACAGTGCTATATGTACTTACAGTGCAGACTCAAACTGGATTTTGCTTGCCTGTCCCCACTCCACTGTTCTAATTTCTATTGGATCATCAATTTGAAGGAATGGCTCTATGTCTATGTCATTATTTCTCCAATCAACCTTAGCACAGTGCTTCACACACACAGTAGGAACTAAATAAAAACCTGAAAAATGAATGACAGAATGCAACACCAAATTCCAGTTTTATCTATTTCTCATACTTTAATATATCCCTTCTACATTTAAATAGTTGTTTGCAATAAGTAAGTTGTTAGTATGTAAATGATAGAGAATATAAATAAATTATTATGCTAAAAATACTTCCTCAAATTTTACCACAGTATATGTTAGTACCGTTATATAGAAAATATTATATTCTATCGCCAATTTTCCATTAAAATCTGAGCACATTAAAGGGAAATGATGAGCCAAGGGTTTTTGCTTTCCAAAGCTTTGCTATATTTTAAATAAGTGGAAAATTTAAATTATGTAAATAAATGCATATAAGATATTTGCATGGAGGTAAATCTTTGTTTCCTAGGCTTTGCAGACTATATTTTTAGGCTCCATCAGATGGGAATAGGATAGAAAACAGTATATTTTCAGAGTTTTGCTTTGGGGTGAGATTTTTCTTCATTCCACAGAGGAGTAATGTTCTTCTAGTGGATGCTTCCAAATTAAATATCATTCACTAATATCAAAACAAAGTACTCACAAAGTCCAAGCTTGGGGAACAAATAAAAGACATAATGAGGAAAATAAGGATTAAATGTTTATAAGCTAAAGTTGTTGGATTCCTTTCTCTATTAAACAAAATTATAGGAAAAAAAAATCTGAGGTCTTCTGTTCAGGAGACCATCTTAAGAGATTTTTTCTGAAGTTCTCTTCATCGCAAACTGAAAAAACAGTAAAGACAATCAGAATAGTCTTTGTTTTAATTAGTGGAAATAAATCATGTGTTTTATTACTCCCATGAAGTGCATTTGGATACCCAATAACCGATCATTATAGCCAATAGAATCTCTAGTTGAGAATTTTCATTATATAATCATTTTCATCTTACATCTTAAAATTAGCAGTAAATCTAATTATTTTCATGGTATGGAAGAGTCTGATAGATATGATCCAATTCCCCCTTTCACTTTCTTTCTTAGATGTACCCTAATTTTATTTCAAGGTATTGCTTCCTGACATAAAAACTATATTTTCCCCGCCCTTTGGAGCTGGGTAGCCATATTTCATTCTGTTTCTGTCTGCTAAATTTATCAGAGTTTAAAATTACATTTTTCCAAACTTTCAGACTTTTCCTTCTTGACTATTTGGCTAAAATACTACACAATATCCTGGTGTCTTGGAGTTCCCAGTTCAACTTTCCAAAACATCCCTAGTATGGGAACACTGAAGCCAGAAATTTTTAAAATAAGTTTCACATTTTGGTTTGTATTTAATGTTGTCTGGTTCTTTACTTTTCTGTTTCATTTTCTTTCTTTGTGGTGATTTTGAAGTTAAATATTTCCATGATTAGGAAAGCCTTGATATAGAATAGGAACCCAAAGAATATCCTCCATGAGACGAATTCTTATGGAGGGAGGGGTGAGCAGGAAGAAGGTTTATTTTTTCCCAGCTTTTTTGACATATAACATAGTGTAAATTTAAGGTGTACAATGTGATGAGGTTATAGAAGAATGTATATTGTGAAATTAATTACCAGAGTAAAGTAAGTTAGCACATCTATTGCTCACAGTTACCTTTTTGTATGTGTATGGTGAGAACTTTTAATATCGGCTATCTTAGCAACTTTTAAGTATACAATACAGTATTGTTAACTGTAGTCACCATGTTGTACACCAGATCCCCATAATTTATTTTTTTTATAACTGGAAATTTGTACTCTTTGTACCCTTTGACTACCTTCACCCATTTCCCCCATTCTGCCTCCCACAGCAACCACCAAGCTAATCTCTGTTTCTATGAGTTTGATATTTTAGATTCCACATATAAGTGCAATCATACATTATATTTTTCTTACTTATTTCATTTAGCATAATATCCTCAAGTTTCATCCATTTTCTTTAATCATTCATCAAGAAACACTTGTGTTGTTTCCATGTCTTACCTAACCGAAAGTCCAGAAGCACAAAGCATTATCTGTCATCATTATGGAACTTAGACTACCTCATGTTCCCTGTTGCTCCTTCTGTACATTAATTAACTATTGGGTATTTGCCTTTTTAATTAAACAAATTCCTGAGAATAGAAGTCCTGAAATTATTTAATTGTGCCAAATCTATACTAACCCTACATTATTCTCTATTGGTACATAAGAAGTAAGCATAGTTAGTCAGTCATAAAATTCAGAAAGCCAACATGTTTACAGTATTTAGCTTACACAAACAAATTTCCAGTGTGAATTAATCCCAGAGCTACCACATGGTATGTATGCATTTTCACAGGAGATCATTATCAGGAAAGTATTTCAGATATATACTTTAATCACATATACTGCCAGCAGCTATAATGTATGAAACCTATTGTAAATAATGATGCAATGAACGTGGGGGTGAGAGCTCTCTCCAAAATAGAGATTTCATTTACTTCAGATATATAGCCAGAATTTTTAATTTTTAATTTTTAATTTTTTGAGGAACCACCATACTGTTTTCTATAGTTACTGTACCAATTTACATGCTCACTAACAGTACATAAAAGTTCCCTGTTTTCCACATAATCAACAGCACACTTTATCTCTTGGCTTTTGACAATAATCATTCTAACAGTTATGAAATAATACCTCATTGTGATTTTGATTCCCATGCTCCTGATGATTAATGACCTTTAGGCACTTTTCATGTACCTATTAGCCATTTGTAAAACTTTTGGGGAAAATGTCTATTCAGGACCTTTGCCTATTTTTTAACCAGTTTATTTGTATTTTTGCTATTGAGCTGTATGAGTTCCTTATATATTTTGATATTAACTCCTTATCATATAATGATTTGCAAATATTTTCTCCCACTCCGTAGGCTGGCTTTTCATTTTGCTGATCACTTCTTTTGCTGTGCAAAAGCTTTTTAGTTTGATATAGTGCCACTAACTGGTTTTTGCTTTTGTTTCTTATGCTTTTGGTATCATATTAAAAAAAAAATAGTTGCCAAGACTGATGTCATGGAGATTTTTCTCTATGTTTTCTTCTGGGAATTTTATAGTTTCAGTTTTTATGTTTAAATCTTTATCCATGTCAAGTTAATTTCCGTAAGTGGTGTAAGATAGGGGTCTAAATTCATTTTTCTGCATGTAGTTATCAAATGTCCCATCACCATTTATTGAAAAGACTATCTTTTCTCCCATTGAGTATTCTGATTCCCTTGCCAAATTCTGGTTGCCATAAATGCAGGGGCTTTTTGCCGAGCTCTTGATTCTATTCCATTGGTCTGTGTTTGTTTTTATTTCAGTACCATACTGTTTTGATTAGTATAGCTTCATAGCATAGTTTGAAATCAGAAAGTATAATGACTCCATCTTTGTTCTTTCCTAAGATTGCTTGGCTATTCAGAGTCATTTGTGGTTCTACATGAATTTTAGGATTGTTTTTTCTATTTCTGTAAAATTGCCATTGGAACTTTGACAGGAATTGCATTGACCCTATCTATGTGCTTTAGGTAGTATGAACATTTTAACAACAATAATTTTTCTGATCTGTGAACACAAGGTATATTTCCATTTATTTGCATCTTCAATTTCTTTCATCCATTTCTTATGTTTTTTAGTGCACAGATCTTTCATTTCCTTGGATAAATTTATTCCTAAGTATTTTATTTCTTTTGACACTATTGTGAATGGGATTGGTTTTTTTTATGTCTTTTTCAGATAGTTTGTTGTCAATGCATAGAAATGCAATTGAATTTTGCATGTTGACATTGTATCCTGTAACTTTACTGAATTTGTTTATTAGTTCTACCAGTTTTTTTGGTTGTGTCTTTAGGGTTTCTGTATATAGAACCATATTGTCTGTAAACACAGACGATTTTACTTCTTCTTGATTTGAATGTTTTTTATTTCTTTTCCTTGCCTGATTGATCTGGGTAGAACTTCTAGTACTATGTTGAATAGGAGTCTTGAGAATGAGCACCGTTGTCTTGTTGCTGTTCTTAGAGGAAGAGTTTTCAAACTTTCCCTGTTAAACATGATTAGCTTTAGACTTGTTATATATGATTTCTATTATTTTGAGGTATGTACTGCTATATCTAATTTTTGATTTTTTTATCATAAAAAGATGTGAATTTTCTGATTTTTTTCTGCATTTATTGAGATCATCATATGATTTTTATCTTTCATTCTATTAATGTGATGTATCACATTTATTGATTTGCATATGTTGAACTATACTTGCACCACAAGGATGAATCTCACTTGATCACGGTATATAAACCTTATAATGTTCTATTAAATTTTGATTCCATATTTTATTGAGAATTTTTACATCTATGTTCATTAGGAATATTGTTCTGTAGTTTTCTTTTCTTGTAGTTTCACTATCTGGCCTACATATCAATATAATACTGGCCTCATATGAGTTTAGAGGTATTCCCTTTTCTTCTCCTTTTTAGAAGAATTTGAGAAAGATTAGGATTGATTCTAATATAAATCTTTGGTAGAACTGACCAGTAAAGTCATCATGTCCTGGACTTTTCTTTACTGGGAAGTTTTTGATTACTGATTCAATCTCCTTACTCATTATTGGTCTGTTCAGATTTTGTGTGTGTGTGAAATTCAGTATTGGTAGTTTTATGTTTCTAAGAATTTATTCATTTCTTCTAGTTTGTCTAATTTGTTGGCATATAATTGTTTGTAGTAGTCTCTTATGATTCTTTGCATTTTTGTGATATCAATTGCAGTATTTCCTCTTTCACTTATAATTTCTTTTATATTTTTAGTCCCCACAAACATTTTAGGTTATTGATGTTACAATTTATATTTTTATATTGTGTATCCAGTAGTAAATTGCAGTTATAGTTATTTTTAATACATTAGGTTTTTAATGTTTAAATGAGAGTTATGTGATTTATGTACCACCATTATAACATTAGTAAATATGAACTTGACTACATATTTACCAGTGAGTTTTACACATCCATACATGTATGTTGGCAGGGCTGTTCTCTGCAATTGTTCCTGGTCAAGTGGAGTCTCAGACTTGTCCTCCCTGACCAGATGATGCCACTGGCTGGAATCTATGTTCAGGTGGGGCTGCAAGTTACGTTGTACCTTGACATTGGGCAAAGTCACATGCTAGGCTTTGGCACTATATAGGTTGTTGGTTGTGCTTTGCTGTTGGGCAAGGTCACTGGCCAGGCTCTCTGGTCAGTGGGTGCTTCAAGCTATACCTTGCAGTTGGGTGGCTTTGGAGACTGTGCTCTATGGTTGTACTGGGTTGCTATCCAGGCTCTCTGGTCAGGTGGGGCTGCAGGCTATGCTCCACAATCGGGTGGGGTCAATTGCTTGGCTCCCTGCCTGGGCCAGGTGACGGGTTGTATTCGGCAATCAGGTAGGTCATAGGCTGGGCTCTGGTGGGGTTGTAGGCTGAGATCCAAGGTTGGCGGTACTATAGGCTGGGCTCAGAGGCTGCTCAGGGTCACTGTTCAGGCTCCCTAGTTATAATGGTCCAGAGGTAATGCTCATCAGTTGGGCAGGGCTGTGGGCTTGGCTCCCTGCCCAGGCAGGTTGCAGGATGTGCTCCACAGCTGCCAGGCATCCGTGGCCAGGTTTCTTAGAGGGGTGAGACAAGAGGCTATGCTCAACAGTTGGGCAGGATTACAAATTTGCCCTCCTGCCTGGATGGAGCCATAGAATGGTCTCCACAGTTGGTATCGCCTATTGGCTAGGAATCCAAATCAGGAAGAATTACCAACTGAGCTCCCTGCCTAGATGACGCTACCAGCTTGGCTCTTGAGATGATCAGAGCTGCTGA
>NW_006494614.1:17137441-17176744 GCF_000325575.1 Pteropus alecto | reverse complement strand
GTTCACCAAGACCTGAGTGCTGTTTGCTGTATGTGTCACCCCACTTCTCTGTCACTATTTGATCTCCAGTGGTTGAGCTCTGTAGATTCCCCGAGTGATTCTCATAAAATGAGACCCAAGTGGGCCTCCTGCGAAGCATTCCACAATGCTGGGAAAGCTGAGTGTCCACCTTGGGTTCTCTTTTTCTCATTGGAGAAACCATAGGCCTGGGGTGGGGGGCACTTTTGGTACAGTGCTATGATAATGTGGAGGAGGGGTGATGTGGTCAAAATGAAGCCACTCCTCTTACTTTTCTACTACAATCCTTCTCAGTTTCTGTGGTCTTGGTGGGGCTGTGATTTGGCCTCACCCTGGGTGCTGGGACTTTCACAATGGTGTCTTGTCTATTGATAGTTGCTAGCTGATCTTCTTGTGAGGAGAACTGAAGACAGGAATAACCTATGTCACCATCTTAATGATGTCACATGTCAGAAAGAGAGTTTTAAAAACAGGGTGCTGGAACTTTCACAATAGTGTCTTGTCTATGGATAGTTCCTAGCTGATCTTCTTGTGAGGAGAACTGAAAACAGGAATAACCTATGTCACCATCTTAATGATGTCACATGTCAGGAAGAGGGTTTTAAAAATGGAAGTCTAAGTCATGACGATAAAAGGCATTTAGTCAAGAGTCTAAAGTAGAAGAGAAATGTGACAAATATCACATTTACCAGGAAGGCAAAAAGTGAAGTCAGGGGGGAAATTCTTCTACAGTTGCTGATGGAAAGCTGAAGATTGTGTTACAATTTAAAAAACTGAAGCACAGAAAATATAGTGCTTGACCCCATGTTGTGGAGCTACATAGGGTACTCTCAGCACCTCACAGTGCCGCTTCGGGTGAACACAAAGTGGAGAAGCTTTTTGAATCCAGGTCTAGAAAATGATTTCAATGCAGACACTACAAAAGGCTATTAGAGAATCACAGAAGTGCCAAAGCAAGCTATCCAGAAGGAAACAGTTTATCATTACGGGAAAATCACTTGTCTCTCTTTACTCACTTTCTATAAAGGAAAAGTTGAGCCTTCCACTCCCATCCCAATGAGGAGGTGGTAAAGTGTTGAAGTGAAAAGTTTAAACTCTAAATACTCTTAAAAGGAAAAGGAAAAATATGATTAGTAAGCATCTGAGATATAATTACATTTTTACAACAAGGGGTGATATCATTTCATTGAAAGGACAGATTAGACTGCTTCTCATTCTCTATTCTTGTCTTCATCCTGATGGCCATGAATGAGCTTAGAGTCTGGTCTATGACCCTCCTCAGCCCACAGATAGGTCCCAAGATGGGGAGTTGATAGTTTAATCTGAAGAGGGAAATAAATACTGTCCATGGAAAGAGATAGGCAAGTCCTAGAAAAGTTAGAATTCTGGGCATGAAATAATTCAAATCACTTAACTTAACTGTGTAAAACTGCAAATATTCTATGGGGATCACAAAATTTGGAAACAAAGTATTTGAGTTCCCCTCAGCAGGGAGGAGACTTGAAAATCAATTATGAGAAAGAGATTCAGGGGCGCTATGGAACATCAAATTAGATAAATTTGCAGTGAGAGATGGCAATGAAACAAAGGTCATAGCTACTTGGGACCCAAATAAACAAATAAGATATCACAAGCCCACAAAACAATGATCCATGTTGTATAAACCTAAAATATTACATTTAATTTTGGGAATCTTAGTGTAACAAAGAAGTAAATTAAATAAAAACAGGAGAGTTGGAAAAATATTTCAAGAAATAGAGATATTGCTTTATACTACTGATTTACAGATTAAAGACACTATGTAGACCTCAACTAAATAATAGTTTACCCTGAGCCTGAATAACTGATCATAAATATTTAAAGGATATATATCTTTAAAAAATGAGTTAGCTAGCAACGAGGAGCACAAATTGGTAAATACAATTGAATTACTCATTTTAGTTTGGGCAAAATAATTTGATATGTGCTCTAACTGGAAACTTTCCTTCCTTGTGGATGGGTCAGTACTTAATCACTGTAGACACAGTACTATGTGCTTTGCTTTGACAAAACTGCTCCATCTACCCAAAATCTTTCTCTGCACCAGGCTTTCTTTTCATCATGCTTTACCAGAAATTGAAATCATTACAATGCGTGAAGACTTCACGTACAATATTATCTTCAAAAATTCCTCTAATATTGGAAATGTGTTATTGAGAAGAAAGAAAAGCATCCTGAAGTCTGCCTAGAACATTAGCTTTAGTCTGTTCATAGAGATTTTCAGTTTCCACCTTGGAGGATGGTTACATAGTCTCCAAGGGGAAAGTTCTGAGAAAATTAATTTCACTGGAAATATGACCTATGTTTAGATTTGATAAACCCTTTCTTGGCTGAAAAACATAATTTTGTAGAAATATGAAGGGCAAGCTCAAAAAATAGGTGCTAGTTGAAATACAGTACTGTTAAGAGGAAGAACTTTTCAGAACTCTCAAATGCTATGTTTTAAGTTAGGAAATTGAAAATTGGTTAAGAATGACTTTGCCATTTATGTATCTCAAAGCTAACTCAGTACTCTCCAACATATGTTCTTTAAACTCTAATTTAGAAGTAGACAATCTACAACCTGAGAGCCAAATCTTGTTTTTTTAAATACAGTTTTATTCGAACACATCCATGCTCATTTGTTTATGGATAGTCTATTTCTGCTTTTTTCCAAGCAACTCTGCTATAACAACAGAGTTAAGTGGTTTCAACAGATACTGCATGGCCTGCAAAGGCTAAAATATTCACTATCTAACCCTTTATAGAAAATGTTCATTAATCTCTTTTCTAGTTCTCTGAGATGTTAATAGGTATTACCTGATCGAAAGTTTGAGAGATACTCGGTTAATTAAAATTAAGATTCTCTCTAACATTTTTCAATCTTTAACATACTAAATCCCCAAGAGGAGGATTTGATGTCTCACAAACTTATTCAAGACCATAAAATATTTTTTTCATGGAAAATGTGTAGGACCTGCCTCCTGCAGAACATGCTTAAGGGAATGCTACTGGATTCACTCAATTGAAAGACATAGTAACAGAGTATCCACCCAATGTTAAACATTAGAGATTCAAAGATGTGTAAAATATCATCTTTGCTCTCAAAGATCTCACTGCATATTGAGGATCCAAATGTTAAACAAATAACTACGGTGCAGGTCAGGAAGTGCTAAACTAGAAGAAATAAAATGATCAGTTCAAAAAAAAAAAAGAAATATCGACTTTGATTAGAATGAGTAGAGGTTGAAAATCAAAAGAAATACAGATGAGAAGATACTTGAATCATGCTTCGAAGGATTTATAGAAATTTTCCATGCAGAAAGTATAGAGAATGTCATCTCAGAAAGAGATCAACATCTCTCTATATAAGATACAATTCTTATTTTGGAAACTACAAAGACTTTGTCTTTGAGGGATTAAGAAGATATTTGATTGAAGAAGTAGGCAAATTTCATGTCCCTAACCTTAAGTGATATGTGAAAAATATATGAGAAACAGGATTATTGGCCAAATTAGACAAAAAGATTATATGCCATCTGTGCTGGCACCATACAAAATGATAAAGCAAATCAGCAATGCTTACACTTGCCCCAAGAACAAGAGTTTGAAAATTAAAATGTAACATAAAATTCAGAGTGCATAGGGAAATTTGTAAGTGATCGTTTACACTGTATCTTCTTCTTTCGTGTGGCAATTTTCCACTTTTGGATAACAAATGTTGAATTAGTTGAAAATGTGGGTGTTTTCCAGAGAGATTTTTGACTTCAGCAAAAGAATATAGATTTCATGGAGGAGAGGTATTTCCAATCTGTCTGACAAGCTACAAATTTCCACAATGTTAGCCTGAATATATTCAGAAGCCCAACCAATAAAAATGTGTGGCACTGGGGTTGGCATGATACACAGCTAAAGATGGACAAAATATAAATAAATAATTTTAAAACCCCAGATAAACTAAAGGCTAGCAGACTCCTGAAAAACAGTTGGTTATTAATGTACTTGACATGTTATGTTTCAGGATGATAACAAAGACTCTGGTAAAGGCTATTATAGGAAAGCTTTAGAAATATTAACAAATATATCTTCTGTTCATAAATTTCAAAATCTGCCTTAATTTTCAGGGTATCTTTCTTGTTTTATTTTATTTAATTTTCTCCTGGTAACCTTCCTACCTATCTCTCACTGACCTACAGCTTTGACTCCTTGTTTTTTTTTCAAGTTCTTTCCTTTTACTCGGTCCGTGGCTCTGTAAAAGTGACTGCACTGAGATGACAAAGGCTCTCTGCTATAAGACCTCTCAATCTTTCTTTTTACCTAAAAATGTCTTCAGATCTTTATCAATTTTCTCTCCTTTCCCTTCTTACAAAACGAAATTACCTTGCTTATTTCCAAGGCTTACCTTCCAACCTGTTACTTTTCATCTCATTTGACTCCCAGAATGTGCAATAATAACACTTAAATTCTTAACTTCTCTTTTTTCATTACCTTCACTCTTATCTCCCCTATTGGCTTCTTTCTTCATCTACAAATTGCTAAATCTTCTCCAATTCTAAGTAAATTATTCCTCAACTCTGACTTTCTACTTTTCCTCTTCATTCCAGTGAACATAGGAATAATGCACCTTTAATTCCTCTATCCTTTATTGTTCATTTCCTTTAACCTTAACTCCTAGTCTAGTTTCTACCTACATGAATTTCCTGAAACTCTTAAAAATCGTAAGTAATATCATTGCCAAATCTGACAGGACAGACTCTCTCTGTCTTGCTTTATCAGAAGCATCTGAAAATATTAACCTTATGCTCCTTAGTGAGACTCTTGCCTCTTCTGGATCCAGTGGTCCCGAACCTCTTTATCCTCTTCTTTTTCTTATTCCTCCTCACCAAAATGTGTATCACAAGTTCTTTTAAGTCCTGGCCTTTCCTCTTATCTCTTCTCTATACTCTGCTTTTTTAGGTCCTTATTCTCTTACACTAGACAATAATAGCAACACCCAAATTGGACCTCTTCCATCCATTATTTAAACTGGCTTTAAGATTATTTTATTAAAATGAAGGTGAGATCATCATAGCAATAATAATAACACTTAAAGTCTATAAAAATTATATCATTTTCAAAGCACTTTTATAATGATTGGATCAGTAATGTCCACTGTCCTGCCAGTATTATAATACTTATTTTACAGACGACTATATTAGGACTCTGAGAGGGTAAAAGAATTGTCCAGGATCACGTGGGTTAAAAAGAGCTGAGATAATATGTGAACGTGAGATCTTTGACTTCCCAATGTTACCCAGCTGCCTCCATGCCATTCCCTCCTATCAATACTCTTAATCTGGAGCATAGGGTTTATTACCTAGTACTCCCTACCTTTCTGTCTCATATCCTACTGTATATATTAGTATATGTACAGTGCCAAAAAAGTACCTCGCACAAGATAAGCACTGCAAAAAGTTTATTATTATTTCAATTATCATTTTTCTCAACTTGTAATGGGTTTCACAACTTCATATCCTTGTCCTACTATTCCTCCCTTATATACTTTCTGAATCCACATAAAAAACTTCTAGTGGATGGTCAAAGGCTCCCATATATGACATGTATTGCTTCTGTAACTTTTCTGCTATGATATTCTGTTTGCAAGCATATCTTCTCCATGACGCTTTTTCCTGAGGTAGGTTTCAATTTTTCAAATTCTGTTCTCCCCTTTTCTAAGCAAAACACTGTAGTTTGTACCTTTTTGCGTATAAAAGTATGCCTGTTACTGTAAATGTTATCATCCCTATTTTCCAGATTCATACGTAGCCTCGGAAAGCCTATGCATCTTGGAAAACTCCAAAACTAGAGTCCATTACTTTATCAAAAGGTGAGTGAGGTGAACTCAGAACAGTGCCTTAGATGGAAATAATCCAATTTTTGGAAAGAGATTGGAAAATATTGTTATATAAATAAATGAAAATGATCTTTTATATAATTTCAGACATTTCTTTATTTTCAAGATATGTTATGATGCAGTGACTATTACAAATATATAAATTTTCCTTGTATTATATTTTCAATTTGAATAAAAGATCATTGTTTTTCATATTGATTTTAGGGATCCTAGTTCACATGTTTAGTTCTTAGTCTGTCCTAATTTATACACCTAAGATAAACTCATTATAGTGAAGATTTAAAGAATATTGATAAGATTACAATTCTAAAAGTACTATACTTTCATTATAGACATTTTGAAATACACAAAAAGTAAATAAATAAATAAATAAATGATAAAATCTTCCATATTTATACTGCCCCCGAGATAATCACTCTTAGTAATTTGTGTTAGCATCCTGCTTTTCATCCACATGTAGCAAAAATGAAATCACTCTATACACAATTTTACATGCTATTTTATTCACATTATATCATAGCATGTCTTTATGCCTTTAAATATTTTATAAACACCATTTTAATGCCATCAGAGCATTCCATCATGGATAAATCATATTTTATTTAATCATTTTTCTATCTTGATGTGTTAAATTACTTTTCATTATTGCATTTATAAATAGCTTTGTACATAAATCTTAATTTATGCTTCAGATTGTGGAATTATAAAATCATAACTTCATACTTTGATTCTGCCTTGTTTACAACTTCATTTGAAACCATAGGTCATAAGTCACTAGAATATCTAGTAAGAAATCTTAAGAGTAAAAGCATTTCAGAACATAAAACACTGAGTTAAGCAATCTACTTTTTTGTCAATAGAAAGAAGGTTGAAGAATTTTATAAATCAGATACCTTGAAGGTCCCAAGAAGAGAGAATTAGCAGCTTGAGTTGAAGGTCCTGTTTACATTAAACCTGCACATGTTCTGTATCCTATCATCATGAGCCTGAATTTGTCTAGGTGGTTTATTGAGAAAAGCAAAAACAATTTTTTAAGTACTACAAAGATTCTTTCTCATCACCTATGGAATACAATTATTGTCCTTGAGGCTATGAATAGTACAAATCTGGTTTTACATGTTTGTTATAAGAAATTAAGTTTACTCACTATATTTTTCTTATAACATATTGTATTTATTAGAATATATTTGCTGTAGAAAATTGAATTTACTTCCTTAAGTTGTAATACACACATCAGCACAGTAATGATTAACTAACTCACTGTCTATGCCATCATAAATTTTATTCTGTAACTTTACCAAATGATGTGAATTCTCTGAAAATTATAATCTTCAGCCTTTGCTTTCTACAATATTTCTGTTTGAGAAAAATTAATTAGTAATTCCAATTTAGTTTCTAAAAATCATACAAAATTTTTTCTTCATCAGATATACTCCTAAAAATTGGAATTAATGGAAGGTACTATGAAATGTCAGGGCTTTTTACACTTTTTGCCAAAGAGATTTGTATAAAAATTCATTTATTTAACAAATTCATATTGAACATGGATTATGCCAGGTACTATGCTAGTTACTGGGGATAAAATGCCTATGAACTAAACATTTGTCTCAAATCGTACTCCCAATGGCAGTGGATGAGGGTGCCCATACATTTTGCCTTTGCCAATTCTATCATTGTTTTAAACCTTGATGATTTTATTTACCAAATAAAGTACATGTTATTAATTTGCTTATCTATTATTACTACCGATGTTAAAATTCTCCTTATATCTAATTCTTTTTTTCATTTATTCATTTTCTACTGAGATTTTTAACTTAACTTAGTCAGAGGGGCAGATTATATATTAAGAATGTCTATTCTTCCTCAATATTATTTATGATAAATATACATTTCATGTCAAATACATGCATTATATGTATTAGATATAGAAGAGTTTATATTGCCATCTACTGACTTTTTCTTATGTTTTCTATTGTTTTATGCTTAGAAATGCTATTCTCATTCCAAGATCAGACACATATTCATTCACGTTCTTCTATTTCTCTTGTTTTCATCTTATATTAAATATTTAATTCCTTAGAAAGTAACTTTGATGTATAGTATAAAATAAAGAGCTAGATTTATTTGTTATCAAATTTCTTATGAGCTGACTACAAATCAACATTAACTTTTTTATAGTCCACAATTGTGCTACCTTTTCTCCTTACATGTCTAAGAATTTTAATATAGACATTAGATGATAGATAGATAGATAGATAGATAGATGATAGATAGATAGATAGATAGATAGATAATAGAGATATTTGTGTTTCCCAGGGCAAGAGAATCAATACTTTTACTTCCATGATGAATGGTCTATTAATTTTATTATTTTTCATTTTGCCCATAATTTATTTATTAAAATTTATTTATTTAATGTAGCTGTTATATAATCATATATTGGTTATATTAGTTTCAAGTGTACAATATAGTGATTTAACATTTTTATACCTTACAATGTGATCACCCCACTAAGTCTAGTAATCATCTGTCACTGTGTAAACTTATCACAATATTATTGACTATAATCCTCTTCCCCTTTTCGCTGACCCCCACATCCCCTTCCTTCTGGTAACCATCTTTTTGGTCTCTGTTATTATGAGTCTGTTTTTGTTTTGTTTGTTTTGCTTTGTTTTTAGATTCCATATTAGAGTGAAACAATATGGTGTTTATCTTCCTCTGCCTGACTTACTTAATTTAGCATAATACCCTTTAGATTCATCCATGTTGCTGCAAATGGCAAGATTTCATTCTATTTTATAGCTGTATAATATTCCACTGTGTATATTAATTTTAAATTATATTCTTGGTCCTCCCTCCCTCACAAAGCAGTTCTCACCAGAAAGTTCATTCTGCTGCCCCAGCACCATTTTGGGCTAATGGAATTCTGTGAGCCCACCACAGGCCACCTACCTGATAACCACAGCACACCACGTTCTTGGAAGTGCCATTCACATGGAAAGCAATGTGAATGGTATCTTCAGCAGTTATGTAAGCCACATCTACTTTGGAGTGTTTTATTCACAGATCTCTTCTACTATCAAATTCCCAAACCTTTATAAAGTCTCGATCATGCCTCAACACACACACACACACACACACACACACACACGTACATACACCAAAAACAATATGACTAAGGGTGAGTTACCAGAAATTTCATTCTTTACAAGACTACCAGCCTCTATTTACTCAATATTTCCTTTCATCTTTCTCCAGTTCTACCAAATTTGCAGGATCTCTGTCTACACTTAGGAGCAAGAAGCCTAAGCTCATATTCTATTAACAAGAAAACAAGATTTCCTGCTTTATGTTTCTTAGTTTTATTGTTTTCTTTTGTTTTCAGAATTTATATTTTCTAGTTTTATTTGGACTCCATTCACAGTCAACCATTTGGCTCTGACAACTAAATTTTATTTTTCTTATCACGACTCTCTCCTTGGAAATCAAATTTAAAATCAGGTCTCAAATAAAGCCATCTTTTTCTACAATTTTTTTAAGTCCACATCTTTTTTAAAATCTAAATAAACTCAATAATATAATATCTTACAAAATTATACAACTTCTCTTTACTGTATGAAAAAATAGAGTTTTATGCCTTAAAATAGCTTTGGGCTTATTTTTATTTATATCTCAATAGTTTCATTGTTTAAGCCAGAGAGCTGATATCAAATATTAGTGCCATCTTAAATTAGGCATAGTTAACATGTTAAATTATGCCCTCTGTCTAGTTCCTAGGTGTAGACGTCTTTCTCTTTGGTTAAATGTACTTATTAGAGTGGTTTTACTGAATATTGTGTTCTTGTGACAAGTAGCATTCCCTTCCTCCCCATTCTCTTTTTGGCTCTCCTCTGTATCATAGAGAATAGAAGCCTAAGATTTTCCCAACTCTCTATCCTCAGTATTCTAAGAGAAGTTAGCATTATGCCAATAGGAAGCATATGCTTGAGATCTAGAAGGAGGAGTGAAACCACTCTGGATTCATCTCTCTTTTCCAATAGGAGGCACATTCATGGATTTCTCAGATATAGGTGTTTGCAGCAGCTGTCAGTCTTCTACCATTCACCTACCTTGGGGATGAATTGAACTGGTCCAGTGCTAAGGGGTATTTTTGATGCTCCATACCCCCAATATAAACATCTAGAAACTACTGATGGAAATTTTGGAAGGAGAAAGTTAGAATAGGAAAAATATTTCTAATTACCTGACTCGAGTCAAAGACAGAGATCAACTATTCTACAAAAAGAATGATTGAATTGTCCTGGCCAGACTAAAACATAAAATAAAATTTCCAGAATGAGTTTTTACCTCTAACAGTTTTCAAAAGGGCAGAAAATCCCAAAGACAAATAGAGATTTTTTTCAATTGTCCCCAGAGTTATCTGTTCTTTGGAGCAATAAGCTAAGAAGGAATAAAGTAGAAAAAGTCAAAGAGAATTACAACTCCTTTAAATCCTATCTTGGGTTAGATTCCATAGAAGCAGAGTTTCAGATAGCAAGGCTTATATGAGAGATTTTTCTGAGGAAGGAAATGACTATGAAACAGAGAAAATGTGGTTTCAGCTAAAGTCTAGCCTCAATCCGATCTTATGAGGAGTATGAACAGCTCCACAGAGTTTCCATATGGAAGAAAGGGGCTGAGCTCTTGGCTAGAAAATACGGCAGTTGGGAGGTCTGTCCACCTCTCTGGTAAAGAGATCTGAGGCACCAAAATCTACTGCAAACTCTACAGTGAGGTTGTCTTTTGCTCAGATGCAATGAACACAATATAACTCACTAACGCTTAGCCAGACCTCAAGCCATGTACTATCGCAGAAGAAATTACATGCCTAGAATGATAACGTCAGAAGAAAAATGAGAACCATCTAATCACTAATTCTGTTCAATTTTCCAAAAATAAGTTATTTTTAAGAAGTTGAAAATATGGTTTAAGAAGAAGAAGTCTTTTGTTATTTCAAAGGAATAAGTGCTATCATAGTTATATTTTATTCAACTGCAAACATGCATTCCAAAGCTGAGTTAGGAAATGAAATTACTCTCTAAAAAGAAAGGCAAGGAAAAATTAAATAGTATCTTTACTATATAAATACATAATATTTATGTAAGACATATTAGTTGGGGAGTGGGGAAGGAGATCATCTTTTCTATTTTTTCTCTAAAAGGTGTCAAAACCCAGGTGGGACAAAAGGGTGAGAAGGTTGGTGACTTTAATTGGTATAGATCATCTCTACTACAAAAGACCTAACTGGTGCTGTGTAATGTAACTGCAGATCAAATTTGTGAGTATGCTGCTCTGATATACTGGGAGATATAAATCTGAAAATTGGGTGTCTGATGGGATTTATGCCAATTTAATAATTGAGTAGAAAATGTGCCTTCTATCTCTTCCTTTGATTCAGTTGATATGAGTCTTCATTAGTTTTCTGTAAAACTTTGTTTTCTCTAATAGTTGTGTTATTATTAATAAAGAAAAGCTGAGCCCTTCACATTCAATCTTTTTATATGCAATATTTTTAATAAGAAATTTATTCTAAAATAACATATTTTTTGTCTCTGCTTTATTGATATCTCAAGCATGTCTTTAGCATTCCTAGTGGGCAGCCCCAGAAGAAGGGAGAGAGGTGGTGGGGCACAGAACATCCAGATGCTCTTGGGGGCCACTGCCACCCAGCAGAGCAGAGGGGTAAGAACAGAGGACTCTCTGGGCACATAAGAAGATGGATAAAAGCTCATGTAGGTGAGTATTATACAAGAACTTTGAGGAAACAATTGAGAATAGAAGTTAAGAGAATGAGGGGCTCAGCATAGCTGCTGAGGTGTTGGAGAGTGGAAGAGAAGGAATATAAATAAATGCAGCTGCAGGTAATAAATTAAATCTTCCTTTAATTTGCTCTTAGAGGAACAGAAATAAAATTTGGAATTCCATGTAATTGCTTCCTCTGCTGGACTTTATTTTGAGATACAGAATTATATTTTTTATGTATTCATTCAGTTGCCAACTACTCATTTACTCAACAGATATATATTGAGCATCTATTAGGTGCCAGGCTTTGTTCTAGGCACTAGGGATATGATAAATAAACAAAAAACCCCTGGCCTATGGAGCTAATGTCTTAATGGAAAGAGACAGACAATACACAAATCACAAATCATTGATGTCATTTAGTATATTAAATCATGATTATACTATAATACTATAGAGAAGTACTAGACTATATAGTATTTGATATTATAGAGAAAAAAAGTAGGAAGGGATATAGAAAGTGTTGGGAGGTTGGAAAGTTAAATAGGGTGTTAAGAAAAGCCTAAAGGCCTTCTTGAGAAACTGCTTTAGAGCAAAGATCTAAAGAAAGCAAATTAGTTAACTGGATAAATTGGAGAAAACTATTCTAGGTGAAGAGATAAGTGCAAAGGCCCTGGCATATGGGATAAGGAGCAAAATTTTCTTCCTGAGTTTTAACACTCTTGTGCCTTCTAGTTAATAGTACTGATGGATATAAGCTAACTCATTATTCTTCAAATTGTGGATCACTACCATTAATGGGTGAGAAAATTGATTTCATTGATTAATACTATCATTAAAAAATATAATAGAATAAATTAGAAGAAAAAACAGACAGCCTCATGGTATTTTTTTAATCATTTTTATTTCAATTGTGTGTGTTTGTGTTCATGTATGAGAGAATGGATGTGAGTGTAGTGGATCATGAGGTAAAACATATTTCTTACTATAAATTTCAGTCAAAAATGTTTGAGAAATATGGGAGTAGCCTGTCCTTCCCTTCTAGGAATCAAAATTCTTAGTTTTGTATCTATCTTCAGAGCAGTGATTTTCAATAAAAATGGAGTCCCCCACAAGTAGGAAAAGTCAAACATTTCAGAATCATCTCGGAGGCACTAGCACCCCACGCCCAGAAATTCTTCTACCTCTTCATCCTGATAAAGAATTGATTTAGTGATCGATTACAAATATAGAAAGTTCATAGTCTTGGGGCCCAGCTGAGCTAAATCTAGGTTTCTTGTCACAAACACTGCCAATGATGGACTGACTCCACAGACCCAAAGTCATGACACAGCACTAACCCAGACAAGCCGGACTGGAAGGGCTACCCTTTCCTAACCTCTCTGAATACACACCAGTCTTTTACCTATCTCTGTCTATATTTGGAGAAATGATAAGGCCTCAACCCATGTCTAGGTCTCTATTTTAGGGAAAGCAAGAATATTGAAAAGACCCAAGTGAATAAAAATATTACATGTGTTTTGCTTAATGTTGAGTTTATCCTGCAATTTCACTTGCAAGCCTATGTGTTGTTCTGGAACAATTAACACACAATCCTAATTGGACTGGTACCTGTACTCCTATGAACCCTTACCTACTACCAGCTCTACAAAGTTTGTGTTAACCACTCAATTATTTTCTACTTCTCTGTTGGTGTATTACTGTCTTTTAACTAAGTAGAAATTTTCAATGACAGTTTTTAGCTCTAAAGAGATACTGCTTAATATTTTTATTAGTGAAACTTAGGTAGTAGTATCTTGTACAAAGGCATACATCCTTAAACCACAAGCTCTGGACCAGCATTTTGTTTACATATTCTGTATACATCTTGCAATATTGTATATTATCACCATCTATTGGACCAATATTTGTCTAGTTCCTCACACTCTCCCAAGAATAATTTTAAAATATTAAGTAACAGCTGGTTATATCATATTGCTCTGCTATGTAAAGACCAAGGTTATGGGCACAGACTCTTAGTGAGATCATTCCATTCTACAAATACTCTGTCTGCTTTGGCACCCCTGTATTGGGGCTTTTTTAGTATTGGAAGAAAAACAACTCCAAATAAATGCTCTACTAAAATGTCAATAACAGTACCATTAATGAAATTGGCATTGTAAATAATTGTTAATGTGTGCTTGCATAGTTTGACTGAACAGTCCTACTAATTTTGAAGATAGTTACTTTCTATTATGTATAACATTAATAGTTATGAGCCAAAAATAGATTCATATGTAATTTTATAATCTGCATCTGAAAAATAAATATGACAAACATGATGGATTAAAGGTTTAATTAAATACTGAAAGACAAATATCAGACATGTAGATAAATCTTTCTTCCATCAGCTAGTCTTATTAAATAAATTTTGGCTATGAGGAAAGATGAGGAATAAAATCCTACATAGTTAAATCATTAACACTAAATGTATTGAAGTACTCACTAAATCTTATCATCATGTAGGTGAAGCATTTATTTATTGTTTTATCCATTCAGTGAAGTAAACAATAAATGGTTTCATTAGAATACTATGTCACTAAATTATATAGGGATTTATGTTGGAGGAACTATATTTGCATTTGGATTGAAAAAAACTTTGTAAATACATTTCTCCAACATTGTACATTCAAGTGTTCACTATTAGAGGCCAGATTTCTAAACAAGCAAAAAGAATACAGGAAAGGCTACAGGGTGTCTTGGATTAAAAGACTTTTAAATACAAAATTATGGCATAAATTTCCCAACAAATGTAATCTATTTTTTCAGGAAAAGTGTGTGTTTTATTCCACTAAAATGATTTGCTTATCGTTTTAAATTTATCATCAAATAATTTCCAGAGGTTTACTTGAGAAATAAAATGTAAGAGAACATGGAACAATTGGACATAACCAGTGTCTAGAAAGAAAATAGAATTATAACATTTATCCCTATATAATGCCCTTGAAATTGTGATGCCTGCCTAATATCTGCCAAAGACAAAAGTATACAAATTTTCTGTTCTTAAATTTTATTTTCACTTTTAAAAATAAAACACATCTGGCCTTCTTTGAGAATTAATCTCCCTACCCACCCCTCAAGCTTTCATGCAATAAAACTCATGTACTTTAACTAGATCATATAGTGCTATAAACATCTAGCCTCAGATTATAATATATACTTCAAATTACAAGAAATAAAGGAAGTTATATAAGTATAATCAAAATCCACTGACTCATAAGCAGATTTTTTTTTCACTATACATTACCTTAACTCAGTGGAATTCATGGTTCTCTTGTCAGCCAAGTCCTGATGAAACCATCTTCTTACGAAGGCTAGCAGTAGGGAGAGGGAAATTGGGGTGAACATTTCCCCTCATCCCCTCCACATACTAAATTATAAGCTTCTTTGGCTCTTCTGAGAAGAGAGTCCACCCTATTTGCTTTCATTTAAAAATTCGTATTGCTTTCTTTAAAATATAAAATTTAAGTAATTCCCATTTATTCCTGACCTCTAAGGCCTCTGAAGGACTGTGATAATAGGATTAAACTGTGTTCACAACTATACCAATTGATTATCAATTTTCAAAATCTTAGAACAAAATAAAATCAAAATAAAGAATAAAATACTGCTAAATCAAACATAGCTTCTCATTGGTAATGCAGCAAAAACCTCAGTATCTTACTATACTTGAAGGTCATTGTTATCAGCATCATTTTTTTCACTGCATACTACAGTAGATATATTAAGTACATATCAGGCTGAATCTGTATGGACTCTATAAAATATCCTTTAAGTTAGATTTTTAATCTCTGAGGTCAGCTAATTTATTTAACAATTTCTAACTTATTTGAAAGGAAAAAGTACAATCTGGAGCTATTCTAGGTCTCAAATTCAAGACAGATGAGAACATGTGCTTAAAGTCTAGTATCATATGCTCAGTATGTCACAGTAGTCAGTATGTGCTGTACAATTATTAGCCTGAGTTCAATCCTCATGCCATCACTTACGAAGCTTATGGTCTTGGGTAGGCTTTTCTCTTCCTAGTGCCTCAGTTTCCTTATCTGTAAGATGTAATTATAACACCTTCCTCATAAGATGGTTTTGAGGATTAAAATAATTGATCTGATCCTCGATCTCTCATTATTCTCATCCCTCTTCCTCCCATCTAATTCAACTAGAGGTCCCATCTGTCTTCCTCTAAACATACCTCAAACCTTTCCACTTCTCTCATCCTTCTCTGTGCCCCCTTTGGTAAGGCCATCATCATTTTACAGATGCATTAACTGAACTCCCTGCATCCACACTTTTCCACTTCCATCTAATTCATTCTCCAGAGTGATCTTTTTAAAACACTTAGTCAAATAATATACTCCTTTTTAATAATTTTAGTGGCTTTTTCTCATTGCTCTTTAAGCAAAACTAGACTATCTAACATAGCCGGCATTGTCCAACATAATTTATTACCTCTTAATCCGCCAACTTCATCTCCTGCAAGTCTGTCTTTCATTCATTCGCCATACTCTTTTCTTTCTTCAAACCCAGCAAGTTTTTCCCCACTGCAAAGTCATGGGATATGCTCTTCTCTGGGACTGAAATCCTTCCCCCAGCCCTCCACACGAATACCTTCTTTTTGTCCCTGAAGTGAGCCTGTTAAATATATCATCTCCTTATAGATGCCTTCCCTTACCTCTCTACTTTAAGTGGCCATCCCATGGAATTTGTTCTCCTATTACTTTTAATACCAATTATTACAACCTTTAATTATCTTATTTATTTGTTGCTATCTGTCTAGTTTTCACGGTTAGAATATAAACACTTCAGGGGTAGGATATCTTCTTCATTCTTTATCTTCAGTGCTTGGCACATAGTAGGTGTTTAACAAATAAGATTTAAATAAAGAAAATTCTTACCAGTATTTGTGACACTTGTAAATGCTCAATCAATGATAGCTGTTATCCTGCGAGCAATGTTTTTATTTATGGAAATTATGTAAATTATCAGGTAAAAGTGAATATAAATAACTTGAGGGTACTGAAAGAAATTCACCAAATCAGTGAGTAAACACTGTGATATGGGATAGCATTCAAATGGATTTTATCAAGTAATAATACACTTTGAGATCCTAGGAAAAAAATATTTAATTCAATGGAGATATTATTTGGGTTTAAAAAGTAGAATAATAGATAGTAGGTACAACCTTTGTTGGTTTCTCATGGCTTTCTACCTAACCCCACAGGTAAACTCCTCATGGGTGGACACAATATTCCATTTAATGCACATGCACACACTAAATTAACATGGAGCTGAACAGATGACAGTTGTTCAAATATTTGTTGGATTAAAATGAATTTGATAGAAACATAACAGAGACCACAAAGAAAGAACAAAGCTTTATTATCAAGAGCCACACAAATGTTTGCCTACTTACACAATTGCTCGGACCGTGGCTTTCCCAATTGGTCAGTGATTCTAACCAAATGCCAGAATTAATAGTTTATTGACTGAATCACAACAATAAGTTGTTTAATCAAAAAGCTAATACATAGAAAAAACTAACTGGAAAAATTCCACACATTACCCAAGATCTGGAATGGTCCCTTTGCAAAAGAAGTCTCAAAATTCAGGTAAAATGTGCTTTTAATATAATGTGAGGCAGTGGAGATGTTTTTAGATGAAAGGGAAAGCTGAAAATTACAGAGGAGTTGAAAATGTGACTAGGTTTACATTACAGCAAAGAAGAAAGATTACTGTCACAGCACAGAAAGAAGGAAAATAATGAAGAGAGTGACTAGTTGACAGAAATAGAATTAAGTGACTAGACTGGGAGTTTTGAGGTAAAATACAATTTCAGTTACAGAAAACAAGAAGAGTTCAGAGAAAAGCAGTTTTGGAAGCTTTCATTCATAATCAAGTATTCAAAATATCTTACTTATCATTTATTTAATACAATATTTAAAAAGTGCTTTGATTTTAAAACTAAGTCTTTGATTTTTATGAAATTAGTAAACTTAATATAAAATAATACTGAATGTCAACTGTAATTGAAAATTTAAAAAGTTAGTAAATTTTGCTCAAAAATGTTTGTTTTGAAAATAGGATTTCAAAAGATATATGCACCCCCATGTTTATTACAGCCTTATTCACAATAGTCAAAATATGGAAACAACCTAAATGCCCATCAACAGATGAATAGATAAAAATAAACAGGTAATATTATTCAGCCACGAGAAAGGAGAATACTCTGCCATTTGTGACAACATGGATGGACCTTGAACATATTATGCTAAGTGAGATAAGTTAGACAGAGAACGATAGGTACTATATGATATCACTTATATGTGGAATCTACAAAAGCCAAACTGGTGAAAACAGAGTAAAAAGGTTGTTACCAAGAACTGGGGGTTGGGAGGATAAGATAGATATTATTTAAGAGTTAAAACTTACAACTAGTAGTAAATTAGCTGTAGAGAGCTAACGTATGAAATAATGAATATACACAACAATATTGTACTATAATTACCAAATTTACTTTGAGACTAGAACTAAATTACTCTAGCCACTAAAAAGAAAATTCTATAATGAGACAGATGTACTAAATATTAATTACTACAATGGTAATCATAAAATATAAATGTATCAAATCAACATGTTGTACATCTCAATTTTACACAATGTTATATGTCAAATATAGTTAATTTTAAAAACTAAAAAGAATACCCAATAAATTATAAAAATAAATAACTTTTTAAAAATTTAAATTTCAAAGAAAAAGAGATCAAGATGAATGACAATTTAGAGATCTTAAATATAAAGTAAAATGTGCATTTTAGGCACAAAAACTTTCATTAATACCTTAAGAACTCTGTGCTTTATCAGAAATTTTGTACAATAAAATATTTTATATAAATAGCACATATAAAATGAAAAATTTCTAATATTCCCAGTTTTCAAAGATCAAACCCAAATAATATCTCCATCAATTTAAAACCTTCTTCTTAGGCTCTCAAAGTATATTGTTGCATAATAAAACTCATCTGTTACACCTTCTCAGGTGACAATAGATGTTATATCTACTTCGTAGAATAGGGAATTGAGCAGATTTTGTGAGACTTCTCTAACTTAAAGCAATGAATCAAACCAAGGAAAACAAAAGTTATGCTCTCAGGCCTGAAGACTCAGTTCACCAGGTCTTTTTTCTTTCCCTTACACAATAACTAAAATAACTAAAATTCATACAATAGTAAGCCACCCATTAGAATTTCACCTGCTCCTTGTATGCACTATTATAAAATGAGCTCAATGCAGTGAAAAATTAAAAATAAAAATAAAATTCTATATTTTATCTTTAACATCAAATAATTTTGTTCACTGGAAAATGTAATCCATGGGCCTTTCTAGAATAAAATACATAAAAATAGACACACATTTTTGGGGAAAATAAGACTAAGATTGACTCTCCTCTTTCTTATTAAAAATCATACAGTTGAGCTCTAGTAGAAAGATCAAAAATTAATACATTACTAATTTTAATCTTCCTGATCTGCAAGCGTATACTGAGCATCTCTGGTACATTAGACATTACAAAAAAATTACCTGAAAAGTTTGCTAAGCATTCAAGTTCCTCAAATAGTTCTGATCTAGGTCATCTAGGAACTCAACTTTGAAAACACTTGATCTTAAAGTTAACAAGCCCATCATAAAAACAAGTAAAACACACAAGAACTGCACATAGCCATCAATACAAGGTGGATATTCCTACACGGTGAATTGTGTGATCAATGGAGAGAAAATGCAGTCATAGTCAGGGCTTGCTCCACAGAGTTGAGTTCTCCAACTTAAGTGATTCTTCCTATTTGTTTTCTTATCATTGAGGTTTAAAGAAATCAGACATAATTAAAAGAAGGAAATGCGTCTTCCCAGTTTCCACAAAAAAAAGCCTAGGTAAAATATTCCTCTTACTAAAACTGAACTAAGTCCTACAAGTGATCAATATAAGCCTTCTTCTGGATTATCCTGGAAAGAATAACTTCTAGCCTTGAAATTTATGAGCAGTTAGGAAAATATTTCTCTCATCTTTTCCTTCAGGATCTGGACCAGAGATGGTACCCCCTTACTTACAATTCTCCAATAAGTAAATCCTCACTACTTTCAATTTCAAGTTCAAACTCCTCAGAATGGTGTATAAAGTCTTCACAATACAAGCTCTATCTCCCTTTCCAGATTCTTATTTGATCATTACACAACCTTGATTCTTTAGTCCAACCAAAGGGAAAATGTTTTCAAATTTAAAAACAAAGAAATGCCTTGGCTCACATAAGAAAAGCCCCCACAGTGAATTGGGATTCAGAGTTGTTTCATAAAGTGCTTCACTGATAAGGTAAAGAACTTGTGGTCTCTCTCTCTCTAAGCTCTGCCAAGTGCTAGATTCATCCTAAAACTGGTTCACCTGAAGTTGCATAATGATTTCTAATAGCAATGGAGGCTAAATTAATCTTTTTTTCTCACCCAGCAGGAGACAAAAGAAGGCTTCTCACAATTTCTTTCAAGAGTAAGAAACTTCTTTCTCAGAATTTCCCAGCAAGTCTCTTTTTGGATCTCATTGGTCCAGATTGCTGTAAACATGCCCATTCCTGAACCAGATATAAGCTGGTATGACATGGATATTGGGGAGTCAACTACAATGTCTACTACACTGACCTACTTAAAATTCTAGTAAAGTCTATGTTCTGTCACACGCCATGTCTATTGTCGATGTAAGAACATCCAAACCTGTAGAGAATTTTTATGAGTTTATTTGAGCCTGTTAAGAGTGGAAAATTTTCAAGTGAGCCAACTAGCTAAATCAGCTACAGAGAAGAAATATCTTTAGATACCAGAAGTTGTCCTACTGGCTTGTGTGTGGTTTAGGAAGTGTATTGTATAAAATATGAAGAGCCAATGTCTGCTTCTGCAATCCATTTACTTGTTAATTAAGGGTGTTGTTCCAGGCAAAGATATGCTAACAGCCAACTTCCACTTCTGTAATCCGCTTGCTTGTCCAGGAGACCACCAGGATATGGTCTTAAGCTTTATCAGCTGCCTCCTCTGAAAGCTCGGGGCTGATCTCCTCTAACCCTGCATGGTAGAGAGTCAGTCACCGGCCGGCTAATAAAGGCTCATAACTAATCTCAATTGGCTCCGTGGGTCTCAGAATCGTTCGCGCCATAACAAGCCAAAATGAGATGTTAGGAAGCAAGATTTCGAATGCTCCACAGAATGACAGTTTTGTAGTGCCTTTTATACACTTAGAATTAAGGAAGAAATGCAAAGATTACATGAAAGTGGAAG
Organism: Pteropus alecto; assembly: GCF_000325575.1. NCBI lineage: Eukaryota > Metazoa > Chordata > Mammalia > Chiroptera > Pteropodidae > Pteropus > Pteropus alecto. Next base: position 17,155,686 of record NW_006494614.1, on the reverse strand, counting down.
AAAGCAAGGCAGGGAAATCTCTGTGATTGAACTATAAGACAGTTAACAAGATCAGGTGCTCCACAGAAGACGGCCACACTAATTAAATGAATGCGTGTATGAATTAATGAATTAAAATAGAAAGAATGACACATAAATACTACAAAGTTCCATAAACAAAATAAATACAATTCTCTGACAAATCATCCTCTGAGTAGAAATCGAGTCATAGTTTTATTTTGACTAATCATATGTTGTAAATAGAAAACTGATAGCCGTGGTTCCTGTCCTCTAAGGGAAGCACTCTACTTTACTCCAGCCAAACCTCATCTTGTTGTGGCGCGATCAATTCTAAGACCCACAGAGCCAACTGAGATGAATTATGAGCCTTTATTAGCCGGTCAGCGACTGACTCTCTACCATGCAGGGTTCGAGGAGATCAGCCTCGAGCTCCCAAAAGAGGCAGTTTATAAAGCCTAGCCACACCCTAGTTAACATCAAATAAGCAAGCAGATTAACCACACCCTAGTTAATCATCAAACAAGCAAGCAGATTACAGAAACAGAAATTAGCCATTAGCATATCTTTGCCCAGAACCACCCTTAACAATTTCACAAACTGAATTGCCTTCATTGATTTTACCATTCTCTCAACTTAAATGTTTTCTTGTTGTGTTCATCAGGAACTTATGATTTCTTAGAGATAATAGGAGCTACATTAGGATAGTGACGGGCCAAAAGTCACAACAATCAGCCAAGGTTCGCAATTTCTCCTCCTATTTCTATCAGATGTACTCTGATTTTTATTCATTTTATACATGAAAGCCCTCAGCTTTTATTATAATAATTTAAAAACACTATCTTAATCATAATAGATAACATTTATTAATCACCCACCTTGTACCAAGTGTTTAACATGGACTGTTAGGGCTTGTAAAAACTCTATACATTTTGTACTATCACTATTCTCATTTTTATAGATTCAGAATATGAACTTAAATGAACACTCTAATGGTGAAATTATAATTTAATAAAGATTGTGTGGAGATCAATTTGATAATATACAACCAAAGCCTTTAAAATATTTATATTCTTTGAAAACCTTAATTCATTTACTCTAAGTTATTTGAACAGCAATATGAACCTATAAGACCCAAAGTATTGTCTTGATAATTTGGGCCTAAACATGTCATTCAACCATTCTTTTTCAAAAGAAAATATGCAAGGGTAGTTTGTAAATTCATCAAGGTATAGATTTATGTTTTTTGACGTCTTTGGTCCTCCTGTGATTTCAGCCTCCCACTACCAGCCTCTGAGCCCAAATTTCCATGAAAGTACAATTATTGTATAGAGCTACAAAGTGCTATAAAGAAGTAGTTAAGACATATGTTCCTAAAAAGAGAAAGAGTATTGGCCTTGGACTAAAGAGAATAAGAAAGATAAGGGTACAAACACCTAAAGCTCAGATCTTGGTTTCTAATAACATTTTTTCTTTTCAAGAAAAGGAACCAGGACTCCTTGGAGAAATGGCTGATTCTAGGAGTAGAGCAGGAAATATACAAAGTGAGTTCTTGTCATGACAGAAGGCAAACCACAATGATGGGAGTATGTCAAACAGACACAGAAGTTAGCCAAAAGAGCTCCCAATAGCCAAAGGTAGAGTAATTTGAGAAAAAAAAATAATATTGAGTTATAACCAAAGAATAAAATAAATATCATGAGTCCATACTGATATAAATAAATTAATCAATGGAAAGAAAGGACAAATCTCCCCTGCAGAAGAATTCTAAGTAAATTTATATAGATATTCCACTCCAAAAGAGGGGTAGCACAACCTTTTGTTCCTTAAGTGTAGGCTGCCCACAGTGATTTCCTTACAAAGAGTAGAGTATGGGAAGCAGGAGAAAAGAGTAACTTTAAAGTGAAGAAACCTGAAAAACATTATTTCAGCCAAGTGATCAAGGTCAACATCAACAGTTATAAATCATGTTGACATTATGTACCCTTAATATGATGCATTGAAAAAGGCCTTTTACCTCTATGATCTTTTTCCCCAAAACCCACAATCCCAGTCTAATCATGAGGAAAACTTCAGACAAATTACAATAAAGGAGTATCCTATAATATATACCTGACTCCAGAAAACTACAAGATCATTAAAAACAAAGAAAGTCTGAGAAACTCTCATAACCAAGAGGAGCCTAAGAAGACATGACAAATAAAGGTAATGTGATCATCTGGATGGGACCCTGAAACAGAAAAAAAAAAGTCATTTAACAAGAAAAAAGGAAAGTTAGATAAACTATATACTTCAATTAATAAGAATATGTCACCATTTATTCACTAAATATGAAAAATATACTACTATAAAATGTTACTAATTGGGGAAATACTGCATATGATGTGGGACATATGGAAACTGTACTATCTGCTCCATTTTCTTTAAATCTAAAATTATTCTAAAAAGTAATGTATATTAACAAATATATTTTAAAAAATGCTTCTTATGCAGAGCCTCTAGAAACTTCACAACCCCAGAAACAAATTCAACAAGTTTTCAGAAAGGGAAAAAGTGGATGATTTTTAAAGTGCTGAGATTTAGGATAGCATAAGTTTTCTCATAAAACAATATTGGATGCTAGAAAAAAATGGGAAAATGCTTTCAAAGTTTTAAGAAAAAGTAATTTTGAGCCAAGATAAATAATTTTGAGCATAGATAAACAACTACTTAAATACATTGGGAAAAAAAAAACATTTTCAAACTTTCAAAGGCTCAGAAAACTATACTTGCATACTCTTCTAAGAACTATTTAAAAATGTCGTATAGAAAAATAAAAAATAAAAGAAGAAAACAGGAAATGAAACACAAAAATAGTGAACCAAACCCAGGTTTGGCAACTAAATACGTTAAAGGACAATTTTAAAAGCTTTATTAATTGAGTTCCATTACTTTAAAAACTTATGATTTATCCTGGTTTGATTTATTTTTTATGCTAAGTAATGTTGCAGAAATTGGGGTGTGGAGGGAACTGTACCATAGAAAGAAGGGTTAAAAGACATGAATGAGAAACGTTTCACAAAAGATTATGCAAAGGGATCACCATAAATCCTGGGAGAGAAGAGAGAGAGAAACAGGACAGAAAGAAGCTGACAAGACATGAGACAGAACAAAAAAGAAGATAATACAGAGGTGAAAGGAATCAAAGCTGCCTCCCTTTCAGAGGAAAATCAGAAGTGTGAGCAGAAGATTTATGAATAGCCCAGGCAAAGTCCACATTATCATCAATCATCAATGGTGTTTCCTACAGAACTGATTAGACTGGAGGTCTTATCCTCAGCTAAAGAGCTCTACCTGTGAAGGTAAACTATTGAAGGAAAGGGCATCTACAGATTCAGATTTTGTTGACCTAAGAAGCTACATTTTCCTTAGGAAATTTCTGACAATATTTGGTATGTTTCACTTCTAAATGCTAATTAAATTTATATTGAGGTAAGTTTGCCTAAAAGTATCTGGAACACTATGTCAGATGTATTCATGCTTAGAAGAATAGGCCAGTAGTGGGTAGACTCTTTTAAATATCTGTAGATCTGGACGTGAGTTGAGGCTGTAAATTTGGTAGGAACAGGGTTTAACCCTATAGTAATGAACATAGGGAAGTATAACCTGCTAAGCTGAAATACAGGATACACTCTTATTTTCAATTCTGGACAGGTACTTCCTCTGAATCTGAGAGCCCTTTTCTATTAATTAGTCTAGGGAGAACAATTACAAGATATGTATACCACAATTCCACACCCCTCCCAACCCCTTTGTGGACATTACTAATCAATCACAGTGCTCTCTCCTGCCAGAGGCAGGACTCAGCCTCATTATAGTATTCAATTAATAATAAATAGTTGGTATGTAAGCCAAATAAATTGGCTTCCTACCCGTGAGCTACTCCGTTATCTTCTAAGTTGCCTTACTTAAAAATGAGTAATTAGTAATTGTACTCAGTCCAAATACTTAGAACTGCAAAAAAATGTAGAACAAGAAAAGTTTAGAACTACAAAAACTTCTTTAAAATTACTATGAGGATTCTCAGAGTGAGTAAGAGTTAAAGCCAGAAGTTCTATTTTATTCAGGTTTTCTGTAATAAACACGCAATGTATAGTATTTTGTCATCTTCAAAAACCTTTTGCATAAAGATTTTTTAATTTGATTCTTATTGCAACCTTGTGTGATAGAGGAGGAAAGAATTAAAGGCAAGAAATGACCAAAAGATACAAAACTGAGGCTTTGGTAATTTTGCTTTGAGGATTTTGAAAGGCTGATCATGCTGTTGTTCAATCAACAATATGTAAAAACATGTTGTTTTTCCTCTGAAAAGGAAGCAGCTTTGATTCCTTTCACCTCTGGAATTATCTTCTTTTTTGTTCTGTTTGTCTCATGTCTTGTTTTTACATGTTTCCTTTTAAACACTGTTTGACTGAGGAGGGGGGAATATAGTCAGAGAAGTAAGCACTCATGCTGACTATTGATAAATTTACCTTACCTGGCACATGCCCACACAACACTAACTACTGCTCAGGGACTTCACTGCTTCCTACATTCTGCTAACTTGAGTTGAAACTAAGGGGCAGAAAAAAGGTGTTTTTATTTATAAAAGTGAATACTTGCTCAGTAAACACCATAAAAATTTAATAGTATTGCTAACATCATCAATTTGAGAGCTATTTATTAACTAATTTTGGAAATTAAGTCCCTAGTAGGATGAATAAAACATTATTTTCCAAGATTTATTTATTTGGTAAGTTTTTCAAAATACCAAGTACCAAGAAACTCTGTGTTGGCAAGACTGAAGAAAAATAATGAGTGATAAAAGCACACTCATTAGTTGGGAGTTTTGTGTACACAAGGCTTAGACTTCTGGCTTTAACTCTTACTATCCATGTGACTTTGGGCAAGTCCTTTAACATTTTTTAAATTCTGGTTTTTCATCTACAAATGGAAATTATACTCTTCTCTCTTAGAATTGTGCTAAGCACTAGTACAAGTTGCCCTCTGTCCACGGTCATCGGTAGGAACAGAGGGATAGCAGGAGTACAGCAGTAGCAGAACAATGTAAAAAAAGATCTCAGTTTCAATTTCTTCCAATTAAACATTTTCTAACAGTGTGTACAAAAGCTACAGGTTCAAGGGATCCCAGTCTTATTCACAAACAAGGCTTGCTGCTGAAAGGAGGAATTAGGGAACAAGGTTTAGGAAGGTAAAGTTGAAATGAAGAAAAAAAATCAGTGGTTTGCTAGTTTACCAATTTTGCATAAATTTCCATGCAGCCAACTAAACGTCTTTACTTCAAGTGTATATAATGCACTCATTCATCCTGTACAGATTCAAAATTCAAGCCACAACCTGAGGAGATGAATAACATCAGTTTACATATCAATGAAGGGAAAAAATTCCTGAGAATGGAGATGAAGCTGAAGACTTATGCTTGAATGCCCTTTATTTTGTGTGCCATGCAGGCCTGAGTCTTTAAGTTATGATCCTCAGGTACACAGCTGCCGAAGGGTAATCATCTAACCTGATTGTTTTATATGGTATGGAAGGTGACAGGAACCACAGTCCACAGAGTACCTAGTAGATTTCCTCACAACTTGCTGGTATAAACAGTCATGGATAACAGTTTCTATTCTGAACTTCAATTTCTTTGACTGAGAAAAAACAGCATTTGAATTAAACAGTTTGTACAATCTAATTTGTCCAGAAGAGTCCCTAGACTCAGTCTTAAGTTTCAAGCAACTAGGCAAACAGAGAACTGCCCTCTACTCTGAACCCCAGAATACTCCTCAGGTACAGATGAACCAAGATGGGTATTGTCATAGCCACACTCAGTGATTTAATTTGACAGGAAAATAGTGATTCTCAGTTCTCGGTGAGGCTGAATACCCAGGACCTGTGGCCAACCATGAGTCCAGTCACTTTACCATGAGAGTTCTTTTGAGGTTGAAGAGACCATCACGACTCCTCCTCTATCTGAGATTTCCCATGACCCTCTCACCACCACTGGACACTGAAACCACTGGCCTTCTAGCAGTGATGTCCTTTCCTTTCTGATCTTGCCCTTTGGATCTGGCTTCGAGCTATAAAAATAATGGGAAATGGATTCTTTTTGTCTCTACATAACCCTCTTTTTCTGATAGAGTACAGTTTAACATGGTGGGAGAAGAGATACAAAGTAAATACTGTTATTAGGAGGCAGCCCTTAGGAACACAGCTTTGAAATCAAACTTTGAGGGTCTGAATGCTGACCCTGAAGTTTGCTAGTTTAACCTTGGATAAATCACTTGATCTTTCTACATTTCACTTTCTTCATCTGTAAAACAGATCTAAATAAATAAGAAAGAAATTAGATTGTTGATGTAAATTACTTATAGAGTACATGTTTGACAAGATATATACTCAATAAATATTAGTTCTTATAATATTATCATTATAGAAACATAAGGTATTAAGCATAAAGGCAATATTTTTTTCAGTGTAAAATCTGAATGAAGTTGAAATATTTATCCAGGAGAATTCTGAGTGAAAAAGTCTTAACTATATAAAAGAAAAGAAATATGTACACTTATTAAACATATTTTTTCCAGACATTGTATTAGCCCCTCATACACTATCTCATTTCACCCTTAAAACAACCTTGCTTATTAAATGTTGTGAGTATTGTGGCTGTAAGAAAGAAAAGATGTCATTTGCACAAGACTACCCAGCTTATTTGAGGCAAAGATGAGATTCTAACAGAGGTGGATCCAACTTCCAAATTCATGTTTTCATCAAACTAGGGTACCTCCACAATACATTCAGTGAACATTTTCCACCAAGAATTCTGGTAGTTTGAGGGTTCAATATGCCCAGTGTAAAGACAGAGGAGCTTAAGTTATTATGAAGCATTTATAACAATTGCAGTAGTTTCAAAAAAGAGAATATACAATTAACATCCCTAACCACAAGGGAGGTAAAGAGCTTGCTCATTTTCATTGTTATTAGGCACATTAGCTGACTTATTTAATCATTCTGACCTTTCCTATGTAGAAAAATACCCTTTGCAGGATAATATAAAAGGAACGTTAAAGAAGTCAACCTTTATAAAACCCCTTTTTTCACCAGGAGGAAACTTTATAAGCGTCAATAGATTTAGTGATGCGCCTTAAGGCACATGAAAACCAGGCTTGCCAGCTGCTGCTCTGAAGTTAATATTTCACTATTTAGCACTTCTCATCTGAGGGTTTCTAAGAGCTTTATAACTTTACAATCTACCATCTCTGCAGTCACTGTTCTTCCTTTCCTAAATGAACATAAATTCTGCTTGAATTCACCAGGGAAAGAAACACAGTGACCTCTCTATTGCTGCATCAGCATTAGCTGTGCCCTCCACTGGACTCCAGCTGCACTTTTTTTTTACATAACTGTTATAGCTCTTATCACACTGTGGCATAATTATTAATTTATACACCTGCCTCTCCAAATAGCCAGTGCGCAACTTGATATCAAAGACTGTGTCTTATTCACCTTGGTACAGTTTCAGTTCAACAAATATTTAATGGGCATGTATTCTGTGCCAGGATCCAAACTAAATGATTGGGCTATACAGACAAATGAGAAAACACTGGCCCTAAGGGTTGCTATGGACAAACGGAGGAGACAGGAACATCAACTGATCATTTCAACATGATGTGGAAGAAACTACTATGGATACTCAGACCTATCATGAGTGAGAGCTTGAGCAGGCCCTGAACCAAGTCTGTGTAGTTCAAAGAAGTCTTCTGGAGAAGGTGAGGATTTAGCTTTGACCTGAAGATGTGTATCTCTAGTTACTAGTGCAGAAAGTAGCAGACAGCAAACATTCAATCAAAAATCCACGCATAGAATAAAGAAGGAAGAAAGGAAGATACAGAGATAAGACTGGACTAGTGAGTCTTTTTTATTTCTACCAAAGATATGGGTGTGTATATTTTGACCCCTTCACCACATTTCTTAAATTGCTTTCACCCTTTAAGACATGAAAAAAATTTTCCTACTTTTTCTCTACTTTAGAACAGGTTCTTTCACATCATGGTACATGTAGCAAATGATGTTCGTGTGGCTCACTGGTGTAAACAAAAGAAACTGCCTATAGCTGCAAGTGACCTATCACCCAGGCTCCATCCAGCCACCCTAGAAGTTGAAGAGATCAGTGTCTCAGCAAAACTCTATTTGTGGCCCATAAATGTGATGATGCAAACCAGTTGAGAAGTATGTCCTAAACTAACTCTTCCCCTCTTTTCTTTTCTTCACTCCATTTCCACCATACTCCTCCAGGAAACTTGGAGATATACTACGTATTCTGTACGATCTTCCATCATACAGCCTCCCTTCAATTTTTAAACATAATTAAATCTCTCCTCCTTCAAAAGAAGCCTTCCTTAACCCTACTTCCTCCTTAAAGCACATCCAATTATGTTATTTTTAGTACAAAACCTGTAAAAATTTACTTCACTTACTGGTTGTACTTCTTTAATCTTGTACACTGCAGATCATGTTCTAGAAACTAGGATAACATTGTGAACAAGAAGGCCAAGTTGCCTGTCCTCAAGAAGCTTAATTCTCTTGAAGGAGATTGTCAAGTCAGCAAATACATGCATAATATAATATTAAGTAGCTAAGTTCTTTGAAGAAAAATAAAATAAGACAAGGGGAGAGACAAGGATGATGGCTATTACTTTAGACAAGTAATCTAGGAAGGACTCTGAGAAAGTAATGTTTGAACAGAACACTAAGAACATTAAAGTAAGCACAAGAGAAATCCAAGTGTATGTACAGAAGAATGGAATTCCAGAAAGAAGAGTTCAAATACTCAGATGTAAGAATATGCTGATTATGTTCTGAGTACAGCAAAAAACACCAATATACCTAGAGCACAGTATGTAGGAAGGAGAGTGTTAAGAGATAGGGATAAAGACTGAAGGCAGAAGGAAGTCTACGTGAAGCTTTAAAAACCTTTAAAAGGACTTTAAAAAGACTTGTTCTACATGTGACCAGAAGCCTTGACAATGTAGTAAGCAGAAGGTGAGATCATTTGACTTAATTTTTGCACGTATACCTTTGACTATGAAATTGAGAAAAGACTGGAAGAGGCAAGTTGAAGCAGGGACAGTGATCCAGGCAAGATATTAGGAACATAAAGCCAAAGAGAATGAAAAGGCTGAATATTAATATATTAATATAAAACTTATAGGACTTGCTGATGATTTGCATGTGGTATATGAAATAACGAAGTGAAAGACCAGTCCAAGGTATCTGCTCTGATGAACTAGATGAATTATACCATGAGGAAGCCAAGGAACTGAGAGAGTAGACCATGTTGGAAGGAACATCTGCATAAATAGTGCAAGAACATTGACAGGAGAAGTGGGGGAGAGGACTGTGGATGACTTCAAGTAGGAGAAGTAGCTCAAGAGGTAATGTAGTGCCCCTCTCCTGCTCAGAAATCTTCTGTGTCTTCCTATTGTTATCGCTTCTTGAGGTCAGGGACCATAGCTTGTTTCCTTTCATCAAAGTTTGGAATGCATCATATAAACTGGGAGCTCAGTATTTGTAAAACAATGAATGAATTGGATGAATGAACTATACAATAAAATATATGGCTCTTCAAGGTTTCTCACTTATTTGCCACAATCCCATCGCCTACTGTCAAGGCCTACCATACTACTTCACATATCTGAATCTACTCTGCATTTTCCATGCTGATGCTTGGATTGCTCATGAGTATCTCTCAACCCAGATATTTTTCTCCTACTCTATCACCCACATGCCTCTTGAAAATTTCTTCATATTTCAAAACTCAACTCTCACCCCATGTCCTCTAAGAGCAGTGACACCACACTTCACCCCTTCTCATGTGGCAAGTTAGTCCTGCTTTCTGCTCTATGATCTATTAGCACTGAAAATAGCACTTCTCAGATCCTTTCTTGGATTGGAGTTTGCATTTGCCTACTCTTCTACATTATCAAGTTCAGGATAGTAGAAGCTTTTTGTTATTTAAACTTCTGCCTTCTTAGATAGACATTTTTCAAAAATTCTTTGTAGTTGCACCACAAATTATAATTGGATTCAATTAAAATGAACTTAAAACAGGCAGGAAAAGATCTCTTCCAGCTAAACACAATTAATATAATATCTGCACTTTCAAATCATTTTGCCTAGGAAATAAATCTGAAATTATGTTTTTTGTTTGTTTGTTTGTTTGTTTGTTTTGAAGAACATTCTGTATTTGAAAAATGAAAAAGCTCTGCTAATGTCTGGATTGTGATGAGGTCCCTGAAGCTACATCCCTGTCTAACTGCCTCATTCTACAGCCCTACCCTCCATCTACTACAGTATCCCTGAGTTCCACCCAGGATCAACTACTTACTGTCTCCCGCATATAATCTTTCATAACTCTCTGCACATGTTCTTCTCTCTTCCCTATTTTTACTCTTCAAAAACCCCGATTCTAATTTTTTTATTTAACTTAATTTATGCCTTCAGTATTAGATTTTCTCTGCCAATGGAGAAAGGTGAACACAAAATCAGCTGTTTTTCTAACACTTTCTACATAACTCACTTTAGAGTACATGTCTTAATTCAATGCTTATCTTGACCTTCTTCCTAACCTACCATTGTGACTTCTTCTAGGACATGATTTATGTCCAATTATTTTTCACCAGGACTTAGTATTGGCTAGGAAAATGTAGTTGCTCAACCAATAGTTATTGAGGTGAATGAACCCAAGAACCTCAGTTTGCAGACTCACAGCTGAAACCAATTCTGCTTTGGTTTATTATAGGATTTTTTTGTTTGTTTCAAAGATAAACTTTAATAATTGTAGTATTTGTAGCTACAGGCATGTAGATACCTCCTACCAGCTTTAGGCAGCCCACTTTTCAGTGAGCTACATTTTCCCCCTAGTATTTATGGATGCCTTTTTTTACCCCTTAAACCCCCCGGCCCTCCCAATTACTGATGGTGTTATACAGCTGTATAATCAGCCTAGATGATGAACTGTCAGCAGTTACAATTTTAATGTAAATTATTTCTTTATCCACAGGTCTGGGCTGTATGTTTTTCAAGGGGTAGTGCAGGATAAGGAACAAAGAGTCTTTTCTAGTGAAGTATATTATGTAGTTTTATATACACTAATTTCTGATGTTGACTTAGGAAATATCCAAATCTGTAGAGAATTTTTATGAGTTTATTTAAGCCAAGCTGAGAACATGCTGAGAAGTAATATCTCAAATGCTCTGCTAAATGACGGTTTTGCAATTCATTGCATACTTATGGAATTAAGGAGGGAATGTAAGGAAGATTACAGGAAAGTGTGAGAAAGCAAGAAGGGAAAATCTCTATGATTGGATTAGAGGAGAATTAACAAGATATGTGCTCCCTTGAGGGTGGTTATTCCTCTTAGGGGTCTGAAAAAGATGATTACTCTAGAATTTCAAAGCTGGGCTAGCCCAAATGCACAAGAACAATGGACAGGGCTTGCTTAAGGCAAAGATACACCTTTCACTAAAGAAGTTATAGGCCTGGGAAATGATTACCCACCATGACCTGCCCAGTTAGGAATTTATGATCAGATCACCCTATGGGTTTATTTTCAGTCACAGAACTTGTCAGATTTATTATATAGCTCCTTTTTCATTCACACTGATCTTACACACAAATATGTGTCCATCCTGGAAGTGTTAACAAAATAGTTCTGACCTAATTATGCTTAAAACACAAGGAGTATATCCCAACTTTAAATTTAATAAACACTCCTAATCTGATTCTGCCCTGACCCTGTAATTTCACACTAAAGCCACTTAATTTCTTTGAGTTTCAGTTTATACCATTAAGAAAATGGTTTTTTTACAACTAAAATGAATCTAGGACTGTGGAAGAACAGAGCGGGAAATCAGGACTTGAGCCTTCAATACCAAAGTCTCCTGCCTCACCCCAAAATATATCTGTAGACAAAAATGGGACCCTGCAATAAATTTAACTTAAAGCAAACTCACAGGTAATCTGATCATAAATTCTTAACTGGGCAGGAAAAGATCTGAACAAGACATGAAACCTGAATATCTTGGGGAAAAAGTTTGGGGCTGCCATCAAAGAGGTCTTTCAGGCAGATAAACCAGTTCTTTAAATGGCTATATTTGGCTGTAATGCAATTGTGCATAATTTATAAGCAGGTGACTTTAATGACTGTACATTATTAATATTTTCACGCAGTCAGGTCTTTCAGGTGTTAGTTATTGAAGGAAAAGAAGAAAATGAGATATGCATAAAGCTGCTCTGAAGCTGTTCTAAAGATCTATATAGATTGAGGGGTCTAATTTCATCGGTCCTCCATCAATGAGTGTTACTACCTCTTGTCCAGCTCATAATAGCTAGGAGATACCAAAGGCTCCTAAGTTTTCTTTCCCCTTCCTGTTCCAAGAGCTCATACATGCAGATGCTGAGTAATCAGTCCCAACTGTCACCCCCATATTGACTGAAATTACAACATGCAGAAATTAATTTCATTTATTAAGCAAGTAGGAAGGAGATATCAGGAAGTTACAACTTAAAATTAATTCATTCAATGAGATCCCTCCTAACTCTTTGTTGAAATAAATATACTATGAATTTGATAGTTTTCATGAATGGAGAAGAACTGATAAAAATTTTGGAAAGAAGGGTGGAACAGGAAGAAGTGCCACAGGGAGAGTAGCCAGGGGGCAATGAGAAATTCAGAAATCCTAGGTTATTTCTCCAACCTTGACAATGGCATCAATATTGCATATGTATGAGTGCTAAAGCAGAAAAATAAATTGGGTATAAGAAGTGACTACAATGGTACTGCTTGGGGAGAAGATGTATAGATAGATGTAGATTATAGATGATAGAGACAGAAACAGAGAGAGATATTGGCTTAACAGTATCCCAACCAATGGCTTCCCAACCAATGGCTGCCAATACTAAACCCTTTAGGTTTCATCCTCAAAGAGACTGGGGATGGGGGTTGTTGCTAGGGCAGCCGAAGCCCTCATGTGAAAGATGTTGGAATACACTGGGTTAGAACACAAACTTTGTAGTCAAAAAAATATGGCTCTGCTTGTTTATCTGCTATGTGATCTCAGGTAAGCAAGTTAACATCTCTGAATGTTTCAATTTCATGCATGTAAATAGAGTCATAAGTATTAAGCGAAGTTAACTATGTGAAAGGCTTAGCAGGGTTTCAGACTCATATAGGAACTTATGGAAGGATAATTGGCTAATTCAAACTATTAGAAACACTTACAACTATAATATACCAGTGAAGTATAAAACTATTCTAGTTTTTCATACATTTGATGATTTTTTTTTTTTTACCATGTAAAACTATAAGTCAGATCTGGGAACTGCTCTAGGAGATAACCTGATGCTGTGCAAAAAAAAAAAAAAAAATCCAAAAACTTCCTTGCCAGCAGCCCTATGGGGACCTCAGTTTTATTCAAGACACCAAGAGTTAATTGCAGGGATACAAAAGCTAAAATGGCAGTTTATCTTTAAATTGTATTTTGGTCAGTAAAACAATCTCATTAAAGGTTGAAAATGTATTTGTCATCTAAATAAAATGTTTATGTATCTTTATCATTGCCTCTACTATAGAGATTCAATTCTGCAACATTATCTTATTTTTTTCCAGATTTTAATATCAAAAAAAAAACCAGAATTATGATTGGTTTCGTTTAATAGATTCTAAAAACAGTTCTCTAGGCTCTGGTCATTAGCGGCCTAAGAAAGTTTGGAGGTAGCTTTCATCATTCTTTCAATGTATTTTATCCTCAAGCCCTCCTATATACTGTGGGTAGAAATGCAATTTAACCTAATTACAGAGGCGCTGACAGAAGAATGAAAAAGTTGAGCTAGTTCTCTCTTGAGGGAGCAATAATAAAATCTTAACTTGAAAAGTACCTAAAATAAGACTCAGTCCATGTAAGCAGAAGAAAATTCACCACAGTATGCAAAATGTTATCAAAAATTTGCAAATATCACTCCTATTTTATATATTTCATTTCTACCCTCAGGAAAATTCCACTGTAGACCACTGCTATTAAAATAATTTTCTTTCTAGAAGCTGTTAGTATCTATTCCAATTCTAGAGAAAACAGTGTTCTCCTATGCCAGATTTGTATACAAACTGTTAGAAAATCTCAGAATAAAGCAAGCAATATGTTTTCCAGCAACAATTTCTGGAGTGCTTGCTCCTCCATGAGGCTTTGAAGAGACCTTCTGGAACTCATAAATTTAGTCTTAAAGAATATTCTTGCTACATAGCTCTCTATCAAGTCAACTACAAGGAGCTTCTGCTTTCATAGAAAGTACACTGTATAAAAATTGAGACTTCACTTTAAAATTCCTAATGGGTTAGTCAAAAACCTTTTAATGACTATAAGGATATAATTATAGTTAGTCATACAGTTTGTGGATAAAAACAGAAGTGATATTCTCAGTTTTAATTCTGAACAGAGTAGATGAGGAAGTAACTTTTAAACAATTGCACAGTGGACAGAAACAAAATATGTGAAAAAGAATAAAACCTTTTTCTGTTTTTCCGAGTAGGCCAATAAAGAAGCATATTTTAGATCAGACCAATATTTCTCTTCACAAAGTACATTGATAAGAAAGCTGGAAAACTTCAAAGCATAAAGTCACATAAATCAGAAAGTGTTTAAAGTATAAAACTTTCAATTTCTTTAGTTACTCCCTAAACCCCAGTTAGGAATATGAGTTGAGTACTCTATAAAACTAAAACACTGCAAAAACTGACTTAGAGTTTCTCTTTTAGCCGAACACTGGGAGATAGGTCCAAAGCACTGAGCCACAGAGAAAGTACTCATCCAAAAAGGCTAATTCAAAAAGGTATTAGCATTATGGATGTGTCCTGTGGCCATTTAATAAAGAGAGACTTTAGGAAATGAAAAATAATTTATCCAGTTATAAAGGTCCACCAAAATACAATATATTATAAATTCATTTCCCTTGAAGCAGAGACAGTTGGCTATTTCTGTTTTTTCCATAACTAGGCTACTGAACAACTACAAACAAGACAATCTATGAAAAATCAAGAGCTTTCAAGAAGCTCTTGAAAAAATGAATGAATGAATGATGGTTAAGGATTTCTCCAGTTTTCCCCTCCGAAACATTGAAAATGGACCACCTTGGAGATTAACCAAACTGCCATTAAGGTGCACATGACATTTCACTTATTCAAAGGTACTAGGTAGGGAAGCAAGTAGTTGGTCCCAGAAACCAGAGATTTAATGGATTGTGATCTGAAAAACACTGCAAAAGGCTACCTTCACCCAATTTTATCTGTAAAACTCTCCTGGCATAGAAGTTAAACCACTCATTCATAGGGTCATCTCTTTGATTTAAGGTTTGGTCTGCATAAGTTATCTAATAAAATATAAATGTATTCCTTGAAAGAGAATAAACAAAAACATCCACTGACAGAATAACTTATAAATCCATATCTCAAATTAACAAAGAGGTGAACTGACTACTGAAGGAATGGAATAGGAGAAAACAGATTTTAGGGGTTAGAAACTGTAAACTTAAAAACATAAACTGAGAATAGCTGAGAAGAGGGGATTGTGGATAGATAATAACATGTTCTGGAATACCAGACGGCTATCTGTATCAGGGCCTTGAGACTTGGGTTGAAGAGGGGCAGATGAATAAAAAGAGGAAAGTCTTAGGCAATTTTGGCCTTTTCACCTTTTTTCCTAAGAATAGTCCTAAGTAGTGAGGTATAAGTTAGGGCAGAGTCAAATAGAATTTTTTTTTCTACCTTTATCTCAGGCCCCACAGTACAACTTTCTCTTCTTTTTTTTCCCTCCCTTCATTTTCCTGTTACTATCCCTTGCTAACATGTTGTTTCATATAATAATATATTTTCTACATTAAGTTCTTATTTTGTTCCAGGAATTGCTTTAAGAATTTTTCATGCCTTATCTAATGCTCATATAAACCCTCAGAAATTATAACAATTTTTAAGAATTAGAGAATAATATGATTACATTATTTGACAGATGAAACTGAGAAGGATATCCCACACCTCATAAATTTCTTGGGCAGATTAAATAAGATGATGTATTGAGAAAGGTGCTCAATCAATACCATTTCCTTCTGTTTACCTCACCTTCATTCTTGTGACTGTCTTTTGGTGATTGTGAAGTCCACTGTCCAATAGCTTATCAAGTCAGGCTAATTCCTGCATAGCATAGACTTTTATATCTCAAACTGGTTGCATTATCTTCCATTACCTTCTTCAGTTGAAAATCATTTCAGACCCTCAGCTTCATCTCTTAGTGACAGCGTGTGCTATTGCTAGAAAATTTTGCTCTGAGGAGACAAAATCTGAAAGCATCTTTAACCATCCTCCCTCCCTCCATTATAAAACTTCACTGACTCATCTGGTGTCCCAGGGTGTTCACTGGAATGTTAAATTCTATTACAGAAGATCTATTATAAGGAAGATCAAACATCATTGGAGCTCTCATTGCCCAGAGTTCAGCATAGATCCAGTATATAGTAGGCATGTCATATTTTTGAATGGATAAAGAAATTATCCATTGGAGTTCTTTATGACATGGCAGAGTGAGAGATGTCCCCAGATCTCTCCCCTTGAAATAACAATATGCTGAACATCTAAAACTCAGCAAATAACACCCAACCTACACACAAGCACATGTGAGTGAGTGATCTGCACAAAAGAGCTACCAGAGGTCAGAACTATGGGAGTCAGGCAGCATAACTTGGGAGGAACAAAGAAGCTACCTCTCGCAGCCAGATCTCCCTGCAGGAGGGGGAGAGGAGAAAGTGTGGCAGGTTCCCTGAATAGCTCTGCCTCAGAGATCTGTGAGCTCCACGCAGTGGTAGAGCCCAGAGATTAGAGCAGAAAGCAAAATGGAGATGGCAGAGAAGCAACAGCTGATTATTACCAGGCACGGTTGCAAAATACCAGGATGAGCCACAACGACTCTCATCCTTCAACCCATATCCTCCAAAACCAAACACCGCAGAGCCCCAGGAAAAAGTCCTGAGCAAATGCTACCAAAACTTTTGCTAACACTGAAAAGGACTGAGACTGAGGGTAGGGATCATGATTGAATATTTATAAGAAAAAGAAAGGCATTATTAAGGCTCAAAGCGGGGATCCAAGAGGCTTAAACGCCACCTATTGGAAACCAAAAGGAAAACACCTTCTAAGGAACAGACTAAAGAGAGACCTTTATATAATAAATTATCCTGAAAAAACAAAGAAACAAACAAACAAACAAAAAAAACAGAATATACTTCTATTAATGCCCAGGTGGAGAAATATTCCATTAAACACCATGAACAACCAAAGCGACAAGGCAGCTCAGAAAGAAAGAGAAAAATCTCCAGAAAATAAGTTTAAAGACATAGAAATATGTGACTTAAATGACAGAGAATTCAGGATGTTACTTCTGAAAGAACTCAGTGAGATCCAAAATAATTCAAATCAACAAGTACAATTAGTAGCTGATAGACTGTCACAGGGATGGGGAGTATGGCATAGGGAATGCAGTTGGCATTAATATGTTGGCTAGGTGGAGGCCCAGAGAAGAAAGGGAACAATTGGGAGGATGGTTTTATGAACTATATAGATGTCTAATCAATGTACTGTATAATTGAAAATAATTAAAATAAATTAATTAATTTAAAAAAATTCAAGAAGCTGAAAAAACAACTAGATCAGCAGAATGAGTTTTTTTGACAAGGAGACTGAAACCCTAAAAAAGAACCAAATAGAACTTCTGGAGATGAAGAACACACTAAAAGAGATAACAGAATGAAATAGCAAGCTTGGAAAATAGAGTAGACCAAATGGGGGAAAAAATAAGTGATATCAAAGACAGAAATATATAAATAATTCAGAAGGAAGAGAGAGACTAAAGAATTAAAAATAATGAAAGACAAATACAAGAACTAGCTGATGCCATCAGGAAAGGAAAGATAAAAATAATGGGTATTCCAGGAGGAGAGAGAAAAAGCAGGGATCAGAGAGCATTTTCAGACAAATAGTTGATGAGAATTTCCCAAATCTAAGAAATGAGCTGGAGTTTGGAATTCAAAAAATCAATAGAACACCAATTACATCAAATTAAAAAGGCCTTCTTCAAGACATATTGTATTAAAATTATTAAATATTAATGACACAGAAAGAA
>NW_006494614.1:17106933-17137396 GCF_000325575.1 Pteropus alecto | reverse complement strand
TGGTAACCTACAAAGAAAAACCCATTAGATTTTTGTTGGACTTCTCAGCAAAAAACTTACAAGCCAGAAAGGAGTGGAATCAAATATTCAAACCATTAAATGAAAGGAATTACCAGCTAAGAATAATGTATCCAGCGAAGCTCTCCTTCAGATATGAAGGAGAAATCAAGACCTTTTCGGACATACAAAAATTAAGGAAATTCTCCACTATGAGGCCTGCATTACAGGAAATATCGAAAGGAGTCAATCCACCTAAAATAAAATGACAAAAAAAAAAATAAAAATAACCATGAGTAAGGCAACTAGCAGACAGAAACAGAGTAGTGCAATCCTTATTAAGAACATGGTATTACAGTTTAAACAAAAAGAAGAGATTTGCTATTGCAAGATAGCAATGAATATTCAGCATACATAGGGACAAACTGAGACAACAATAATAGAAAAGGGGAAGATTCAAAGATCCAAATTAGCAAAGGGAATGGAGATAAGGCATGCACAGAAGAAAATGGACAACTGTATATAAATAACTATCCTTTACATATTTGTAACAGTAACCACACGCAAAAGATTCAGAACTGAAGTACATAACATAAAACAAGAAGGACCAGAAGGAAAAGACACAAAACCCACCCAAAATAAAAAACATAGAAATACAAGTATAAGGAAACAATGTAAACACCAAGCTACCAGAAAGCAAAAGATAAAATGGGTACAGGAAAACTCATATTTTAATAATCACCCTAAATGTAAATGAACTGAACTCACCAATAAAAAGGAACAGAGTTGCAAATTGGTTCAAAAAGAAAACCCAACTATATGCTGCCTCCAGGAGACATATCTCAGTTCCGAACACAAATACAGACTCAAAGTGAAAGGGCAGAAAATGATATTTCAAGCAAACGACATTCAGAGAAAAGAAGGAATAGTGGTACTATCAGATGAAATAGACTTCAAAATAAAGAACGTAAAGAAAGATACTGAGGGACACTTCATAATGATAAAGAGAATCATACACCAGGAAGACATAACACTTATGAATATCTATGCTCCCAATCAGGGAGCCCCGAAATATGTAAAGCAATTAGTAAGAGAACTAAAGGGAGAAACAAACCAAAACGCTATCATAGTAGGGGACCTAAATCCCCCTCTCTCAGATATGGACAGATCATCCAAACAGAAAATCAATAAGGAAATAACATCCTTAAACAACACATTAGACCAACTGGACATAATTGACATTTACAGAGCCTTTCATCCCAAAACAGCTGCTTATACATTCTGCTCTAGTACACATGGAACATTCTCAAGGATCGACCACATACTGGGACACAGAGATAGCCTCAACAAATATAAGAGGGTTCAAATCATACCAATCATATTCTCTGATCATAATTCTTTGAAGCTGGAGACCAACTATAAAAAGAAAGCAGGAAGAACCACAAATGGAGATTACATAGAGATTAAACAACATGCTACTAAAGAATGATCGAGTCAGAGAAGAAATAAAAAGAGAAATCAAGAGATACATAAAAACAAATGATAATGATAGTACAACATATCAAAACTTTTTGGACATAGCAAAAGCAGCAATAGGAGGAAAGTTCATATCCTTGCAGGCCTATCTCAAAAAACAGGAAGGAGCCCAAATTAACAATCTAACATTTCATCTTTAAAAATAAGAAAAAGAACAAATGAATCCTAAAATCAGTCGAAGGAAATAATCAAAATTATAGCAGAATGAAATGAAATTGAAGACCAAAAAAAAAAAGATAGAAAAAATAAACAACAAAGAGCTGGTTCTTTGAGAAGATTAATAAAATTGACAAACTCCTGGCTAGACTCACCAAAGAAAAAAGAGAAAGAACACAAATAAACAAAATCAGGGATGAAGAAGAGAAATTATGACAAACACCACAGAAATACAAAGGATCATACTATGAAAAACTATTTAACATCAAATTTAATAACCTAGAAAAAAAGACAAGTACTTAGAAAGATACAATCTTCCTAGACTGAATCAAGAAAAACTAGAAAATCTAAATAGAGCAATCAGCAGTATGGAAATTGAAATGATCCTCAAAAACCTAACAAAAAATAAAAGTCGAGGACCAGATGGCTTCACCAGTGAATTCTACCAAACATTCAAAGAAGATTTAATACCTATTCTCCTCAAACTCTTCCAAAAAGTCAAAAAGGGGGCAATACTTCCTAACTCATTTTATGAAGCCAAAATTATCCTGATACCAAAACCTGGTAAGGATAACACAAAAAAAGAAAACTACAGACCAATATCTCTCATGAAAACAGATGCAAAAATCCTAAATTAGATACTAGCGAACCGAATACAACATATTAAAAAGATTATACACCGTGTTCAAGTAGGCTTCATTCCAGGGACCCAGGGATGGTTTAATACACACAAATTGATAAATGAGATATTCTACATAAAACAAATTAAAAAATAAGAATATGATCATATCACAGATGCAGAAAAAAATCTTTGACAAGATATAGCATCCATTTATGATCAAAACACTTAACAAAATCAGTATAGAAGGAAAGTACTTTAACATAATAAAGGCCATATACAACAAACCCTCGGCCAACATTACACTTAATGATGAAAAACTAAAAATCTTTCCTCAAAGATCAGGAACAAGACAAGGCTGTCCACTCTCACCACTGTTATTCACTATAACATTGGAGGTCCTAACAAGTGTAATCAGGCAAGAGAGAAAGATATAAAAGTCATCCAAATAGGAAACAAAGAAGTCAAACTGTCACTTTTTGTGGATGGCATGATTCTCTATATAGAAAACCCTAAACACTGTGTAAGAACACTACTAGAAATAATAAGCAAATACAGTAAAGTTTCTGGATACAAAATCAATGTTTAAAAATCCATAGTGTTCCTATACTCTAATAACGAAGAGTCAGAAAAGAATTGGAAAAAATAATTCCTTTTGCAATTGGAACGAAGAGAATAAAATAACTAGGAATAAACCTAATGAAACATGTGAAGGACCTATATAATGAAAACGATAAGATTCTGTTAAAAGAAATTGAAGAAGATACAAAGAAATGGAAAGATATTCCATGTTCTTGGATTGGAAGAATCAACATAGTTAAAATTACCTCATTACCTAAAGTATTACACAAATTTAATGCAATCTCCATCAAAATCCCATTGGTACTTTTTAAAGAAATAGAACAACAACAAAAAAAAAACATCAGATTTGTATGGAAGTACAAGGACCCTGAATTGCTAAAGCCATCCTGAGAAAAAAGAGCAAGGCTAAAGGCATCCCTCTGCGATAATAATCAAAACAACATGGTACTGGCAGAAAAACATACACACCGAGACCACCTAGGAATACCAGGTGCTGTAGGCATTAAAAAAAAAAAATACAAAAGAAAAAAGAAAAATAGACACACCGACCAGTGGAACAGAATTGAGAGTCCAGAAGTAAATCCATGTTTATATGGGCAAATAATTTTCAACAAAGGAGACAAAAACATACAGTGGAGAAAGGAAAGCCTCTTCAATAAATGGTGCTGGGAAAACTGAAAAGCCACCTGCAGAAGAATGAAACTAGACTATTGTCTATCACCACACACCAAAATTAAGTCAAAATGTATTAAGGACCTGAATAGAAGATCTGAAACAATAAAATGCATAGAAGAAAACATAGGAAAAAAACTCAAGGACCTTGGACTTATTAGAGAATTTTATTAATTTGACCTCAAGAGCAAGAGAAGTAAAAGCAAAAATAAATGAATGGACTATATCAAACTAAAAAGCTTCTGCTCAGCAAAAGTAACCATCAATAAGGCAATGAGATAACCACCTGAACAGGAAAATATATTTGCAATCAATGCCTTCACTAAGGGCCTAATATCCAAAATATGCAAAGAACTCATGCAACTCAATAACAATAAAAAAACAAACAATCCAATTAAAAAATGGGCAGAGGACCTGAACAGACACTTCTCCCAAGAAGACATACAATGTCCAGCAAATATAATGAAAGGATGCTCAACATTTCTAGCTATTAGGGAAATGCAAATCAAAACCACGAGATACCATCTCACACCTGTCAGAATAGCTATAATCAACAGGACAAATAATAACAAATGTTGGAGAGGATGTGGAGAAATAAGGAACCCTCATACACTGCTAGTGGGACTGCAAATTGGTATAGCCACTATGGAAAACAGTATTGAGTTCCTCAAAAAACTAAGACTTGATCTACCATATGATTCAGCAATCCCTCTACTGGGTATTTACTCCAAAGATTTGAAAATATATATCTGAAAAGATATTTGCATACCGATGTTCATAGCAGCATTATTCACAGTAGCTAGGACATGAAAGTAATCAATAGATGATTGGCTAAAGAAGCTGTGGTACATATATATAATGGAATATTACTCAGCCATAAGAAGAGATGAAATGCTGCCATTTATGACAACGTGGATGGACCTTGAGATAATCATGTTAAGTAACATAAGCCAAACAGAAAAAGTTGAAAACCACATGATATCACTTATACGTGGAATATAAATCTAAAACCAACAAACAAACAGAGACTCATGGACATGGACAGTAGACTAGTGGTTACCAGAGGGTGGAGAAGGGAGGAGAGGGATATGGAGTAAAAGGGGTCAAATGTGTGGTGACAAAAAGAAATCTATCTATGAGCGGTGAACACACAATGCAAAATATATATGACTTACTGTTGAATTGTATACTTGAAACTTAATGAGATTTTGTTAACCAATGTTACCATAATAAAAAATAAATTAATTTTTAAAAATTAAAAATAAAAGGAATTCATCACATTTTTAAATTAAAGAAAATATTTTGACATCTTTATGCCTATAATTCTGTTAAAAATCAAACATTATGTAAAGCTCAGAGGCAACTATGGCTAGTTTCATATCTGTCATCTGCCATTCATTTTCTGATGAAGAACTTTTAGAGTATTGGAAAATCTCAGGGAAGACATTTTCATTGAGTTCTGCTGATGTCTTATTTGAAGTTAACTGTTAGTTGGAAGATAACTTAGTCAAATAAGAGACCTGAAGGATTGCTCTCATTGACATTACCTTCTTCCAGTCTATTCAGGCCATTCCTTCCCTGGGCAGAGTAAAGACCTCAGTCAGCACAGCACTAAAATGTGTTGATTGTGCAGCGGCTTCTCTCGTTTTATGTTCACAAGAGACTGGAAATAAATCTAGGATATGCTGACTAATTCTCCTAGCATATCAGCTTTTAACATGCATGAGATATTCCCACTGTCATTTGCCAGAGAGAGAGGGAAATGCAGTTCCTCAGAGTGAGCTTGTTCTAAGTTCTCACTCAATCTCTCTCTCTCTCTCTCTCTCTCTCTCTCTCTCTTGATGGATAAATAATAATAAAAAGAAAAAAATCTGGCAGAATCTGAGCAAATATCAGGGGAATGGCTCAGATACAATCAATACTTTTCCAATGACCTGATATAACTTTAACATGGCCTACCTTAAGTACAAGACAGCTTCTTTTTTTTCTGCTCCCATCGGGAGATGAAGCTTATTTCCCCACCCATGGAATCCGGGCTGGTCTTGTGATTTGCTATGACCAAAAGAATGTGACAGAAGTGCACTGGGGAAGTTCTGAGCCAAGGTTTCAAGAGAACTTGCATCTTCTGCTCTCCTCTCTTGGAAGCCAGAGACAATTTACCATGCTGTGAAGATGAAAGACTTTGTGGAGGGACTCTGCCTCAGCTGAGCCCAGACACCAGCCAGGGGAATGTAGCTGCATGAGTGAGCCCGGGAGAGATCTATTATTCCCAAGCAGAAAAGCAAAGTCAGCTAGACAACCCTCAGAATTGTAAAAAAGACTAAGTCTTCTTCAGCCATTGTTTTGGGGGTGATTTTTATACAGCAGTGGATAATAGATACAAAAAGACTTGGTGATTATTGGTTGGGGGTGCAGGAAGGAAGATTCATAATGAATCCAGGTTTTTGGATTGAACAATTGTAGTGTCAGTAAGATAAACTTAAGGCAAGAGTCAAGAGCAGAACATGGATTTCTTGGAGTGGTGGTTTTTGGTAATGGTAATAGATGACAGGTTCAATTTCAGACATGTTGAGTGCAAGATTCCTAGAAGACATCTCAAGTGCAAGTGTTTTGTGGGTAGTGTTTCTATGAGTCTTGGCATAGATTCAGGAGTTGCCAGGAGAAAGGAATAAAGCCACAAGAATAAACAAGATTGTCCATAGTATAGAAAGAAGAAGAAATGGCCCAAAATAGAGCCATAAGGAACAGTCACATTTAAGAGGTGAATAGAGAAGGAGCCTGCCAAAGAAAAGGAGAAGTGGTCAAAGATAAGGAAGCCAAGTATGTGTGGTGTATCACTTTAGTCACCAGAAGAGTGTTTGAAGTAAGGGATGTCCATAGCTTTAAATGCTGCCGAGGAGACGAATATAATAAAAAGTTGTTTATGTGGGCCATTGGTGTCCTTGGTGAAGGCTGTTTCTGAGGAGCAGTGGGGCAGAAGTCAGACTGCAGAGGGATAAAGAATGGTACTCAGTGCACAGAAGCAACTCTTACAAGATTTTTGGCCTTCAAGGAGAAATGTAAGGCTGGAGAAGAACAAGGAATAGAAAAGGGTTGGATTTTTAAATAGGAGATAGGTATGAATGTTAAAATATCAGTTAGAAAGTTAACAGGTGAACCTTGAGGAAATTGTGGTTAAGTGAAATAAGCTAGTCATCAAAAAATACTATGCGACCCCACTTAGATGAAGTGCTTAGAAATAGTCAAGATGATAGGGATAGAAAGTAGAATGATGGTTGTCAGGGTCTGGGGGGAAGAGGTCATGGAGAATTATTTTTATAGGGCATAGTTTCTGTTTTACAAAATGAGGAGCTATAGAGATGAATTGTGGTGATGGTTCCACAACATTCTGAAGGTATTTAATGCAGCTGAATTATATACCTATAAGCAGTAAGATAGTAAATTTTGTTATGTGTACCTTGTCACAATTTTAAAAAAATTGGAAAAATTGACCACACAACCTGATCAGAAGCTAACTCATGTTCTTTCAAGTCTAAATGTGGAGATATATGCTCTCAGGAATAAACTAAGAACCTAAGACTATTTGGCTTTTCTTCAACTGGAGAATCCCAAGGACGCTGGAAACATATGGATGGTAATATAACAGGACAGTGGTAAAGACTCACAAAATATATGCTAGTACTTCCAGGAGAGTTCTATTTAAACAACTCCCCCCTGTTTCCCCTGGGAAAAGCTGGCTGTAGTCCTGGGCTACAGGGCTACACAAAAGAAAGGTCCGCCACCCAACCACCTCAAGATATGAGATATCAATAAAGCAGAGGCAATAAGGATCTCAACTGAGCAGCTGACATACCAAACAGCCACCACTATAAGTCTGTATCTAATATTCTTTGCCTCCACCTACTTCTAATCCCCACTTTACTTTTAGAACTACTATGTAATTAGAACTAATATGGAAGAGCCCTTTGCTCTGCTGAATACTAACACCAGAATAGTTTCTAAGCCAAGGCAGAAGCATCCAACAACAGGGGCTGGAGAAAGAGAGGGAATAAGGTAGTAGTGTGACAAACATACTCCAAGCAGTTCTCTACCTGGCCACTCACTTCCCACAAGGTGTTTGAAGCTATTCTTGGGAAATTCTGTCCCAGACTCTGGATTAGAAAAGCAGGGTACTGGAGCCTTCTGGCATCAGCCCTTCATGTCCCCTTCCCTCCATTTTGTCATTTTTGGAAGATGCTGCCATCTGAGTCAGTCAACAGTTTAAGGAACATCTATTCCCAAGCAGAAAAGCAAAGTCAGGTAAAACTGCAGAGGATTCCTAAGAACCAGATATCTACGTCTAGCACCAAGAGAAACCTGAAGAGGGCCCCTGAAATTACAACATCTTGAGTGGTATTGATGAAGGAGATGGGCCAGTCCCTTCTTGCGAAGGTGATGGGCCTGACCTCATACATGGTGTATAGAGGACTCAACCCTGATGCCATCTATTCTTTGCAAACCTTCACTTGGGGTTTCTTGCCAGAATTATTTTTGCATAGCACATCTTCTTATTGTCATTACTGATGTCTTAGTGACGAACATATCACAATTATCTTCAGTTAACATTAATAAAGAATACATCAACAATTGATTATTTCTTATGAATGTAGCCAATTTTAAAAAAAAATCCACTGTTAATGGATAATGAATATATCTAGAATCTTCTACTGGATCAAACCTTCGTTTCCCAAATGAGTTTCTCTGTTCTAGGGCACAGTTTATCATTCCATATATAGGAACTTACTAAAACAACAGTGAAAACAACAACAACAAAAAAACTTTGGGGACTGAAGCTCACCAAGAGCTCAATACATTTTTACATCACTGATGTCTCAAAACTACACAAGGCCACTGAGGCAGCTATGGTCCATTGAGCCCTAGGAGTTAACACCGGAAGGAATGAATATGGTCTGTGAAAGAATATGAAATGTAGTAGTACTGGGGTGACATTCAAGAGCCATCCATACGAGTGAGTCTTACCTTTTTAAAAGACGCATTCCTTTAAGGAGGGAGTCTCTTGCCAGGAAAATGTATTTAAACTCAAAATACTGAGTATACTTCATAGACTCCATGAAACTATCAATTGAATTTTTAGGAGTCTAAGCCACCAGATGAAGAATCATTGTTTTAGATTTCTACCAGATGCCCATTTGCTCCTACTACTGAAGAGTCTGAAGCACATCCCATCCCATCCCATTTTCCTCCTCAGATTTAGGACCAGACAGCTTCTGATTGAATAAACTCAGTTTGGACAGTTTCAGTGTATCCTAGTGCTCTAAATATACTATCTTCTTGCTGATCTAAGCACCTAGACCTCTATAATATAGACTTAAACTGCTTACCATTACTCATCTTCTACCAAGGAAACTACAGTCACTGTTTATACTCATTCATTGTCTCATTAATTACCAACAAAAAATCCAAGTCATTTTTCTCTCCAAACTAACTTAACCTAATAGACAGCTCACTCCAGTTGTTAGAAAGAAAAGTTTTTTTGCTTTTTTTTCAAAAAATCTGAATGAGTTAGCATTACTAACAGAATGTAAATTATTTACCTTTAAAAAAAAAAAAAAAACAGTGGAGACAATTATGACAAGGTATACCTCAGAGTCTCCAAAAATTCCATACTTACAAGTTACCAAAACAATCTCAATAATAGTATACTCTGCAAGTAGAAGACCCCCTCATTTTTTTAAAAAAAAAAATTAATTTCATTTCATTACTCTGTGCAACTAGCATGAAAATAAACAATAAATATACAGAGACTGGAAGAAGCGGAGAGAAAATAGAAAGAACATAGATGAGAATAAGACATAGCCAGAGAGAATAATAAACTAGAAGAGAAAGACAGGAAAGAGAGACAGAGAGAAAGAGGAGTGTGTGTCACTGAGTAGATGATATGTGTAACACAAATCTTGGTCTGTACCTTCTTTCCCCAGTTCTATGGCCAGTGAAAGTTTAACAGCCATCTAAAATGGTGGGAGTTTGGGAAACTGAGAGGCTTCATTGATCCCAACTTTGAATGTCTCCAGTAGGGTTCTAAAGCCACTCTAATATTTTACCCATTTTAGGTAATTTGATCTTTTTGCTCATTCTAAGTTTCTTTCTCTATTTCTGAAGTTCTATGAGAAGTAAGGGTTAATTCTTAGAAGATGGATCCCCTGCAGGTTGGCCTCTCAAAAAAGTGTTACGCTCCTACAATGTACTTTGGAACTTAGCCATGAGCAGTGCTATGAAAATCAATCCTGGTCAACTTCAAGGCTAAGAGCACAGTCCCCTGCTCACACCAGAATACAATACTCCCCTTGTTCATTCTTGAAAGCTGAGGTAATGAATCATGCTACTAGCTTACTATGCCATACAGGCATAACTGTAAGGCTTAACTCCAACCCCCATATTACATCAGGGGAACATCTGGGGTTTCCCTAACCATGAATGCTAAACTAGCAGATTAGGGTGGGAGCCAAGACCTCACTACAGTCTTTCATAATTCTAGCCCAGCTCTTGATCAATCAGAAGATAATCAGTAGTTCTTAATCATGCAGCTTAAAAACTCCCCAACCCAAGGGTTAGAATCCTTCCCCTGGAATCTGACTACCAGCCCTGCCAGACCTTTGTGCACTACCTGAGAACACAACAATCTTTCCTGTCTCCCTGATTTTTCCACCAATAAATACCACCCCACAAGTCTAACATGTGTGCTACAGGGTTAGGTGATGTTGTTTGTACAATAGCCAGTGACTTCACAAAATATATCTAATTATGGAAATGTTCCCAGATTTTAATAAGACAGACTACTGAGGCTATGAAGCTATTCAAATTTAATACTACCTACACTTTCTACTCTACTCCTCAATGCCCAAAATTAAAAAAAAAAAAAAAATCACTAGGACATGCAATTATTGGGACTAAAACCAACCTAAACATTAATTTGAAGCACAAAGCCTCTTCATTCCCACTCCATTCTCTCTATGCAGTGAGTCCATACCTTTTTGAACAACTGCCCTGTGTACCCTGATTCCAAAGCACTTTTTATGGCACCACAGAAAGATGGTTAGAGGAATATCATAAGAGGCCAGTCATGCATTTGATCTCCAGGTTGAAGAAAGTAGTTGCAATCTCTTTCAAACATCAGATTGTTACTTTTACTGCAGTCACCCTCCGGTGACAATAGTAAAAGAACAAGGATAAACTGACACAAATCTAGTAACCCTACAGAAAAAAAATTGTACAGTGGTGATAGTGGGTAATCAGCATATATAATCTTTCTATAGAGCAATCAAAATGTCATCATTGCTGTTTGAGAATTGACATAAACTGGGTAACAAAATGGGTTTCCCACACTGAGGGATGAATATGAGTTCTGCTTGAAGAAGAAAATACCAATTTCCACAATTGTAACCCATTACTCTAATAGCCTCTTCTCTGGTTAGAGAGGAGCCCCTATGGCTATGATGATGCATCTTCAAATCAGTAGTCTTTTCGTGTCAGAACGATTTAGGAAAAATAATAAAAGAATGAATTAAACAGCATAGAGGATCTTCTTAGGCTCTGAAAAACATAATGTCATATAAAACTGGATGCCCTCTACTTGGCTAATATGAAAATGGAATTGAAAATATATTGCTGTGGTTCTTTTTAAAATTTGATAGTTCATTGAAATTGCATTTTCAAACTACTTCTTTGGTTCTAAAAAGAATATTTCCCCCTATTTCTTTCTGAATGTTTTCTCTCAAACAAAATTTTTATCTGAAATATTAAAAACACGCTGCTCTGTCCTCTTTTTTAATTTTGTATTACTTCTCCCTCCTGGCTTGCTTTTTTTTTCTCTTCTGATTTGAAAGGAGAGTTGGAAATTTTATGAGAAGTAGAAGCTTTGAAAAATAAAAACTACATATCCTTTTCTCCGCCAGTTAAAAATGCAGCCTTTTTCTTAGGTGCTTTTGCTTATAGAAGCTCACTTATGCTGAACAAGGGGTGTGTGTGTGTGTGTGTGTGTGTGTGTGTGTGTGTGTGTGTGTGTGTGTGTGTGTGTGTGTATGTGTGTGTATGTGTTTATTTATTTTTAACTGAACAAACATTAAAAAGCTGTCAGCAAGTAGGCATTTCTCAGAGGAGTGAGAGTCTTCAAAAAGGCAACAGCAAATCTACTTTCTTCACTGGAGATATTTCTGCTATAATGTTGATTCTCAGGCTATTTCAAGAGAATGTAGGTGCCTCAGGGGAATGATTATAAGCTACAGTATCTTTCATGACTAAGTAGTCAGCTTGAATTTGACACAACTTGGCACCAAACCTATAATCTATGCCAGCTGAAGAATTCTTATGATCTCATATTCTTTTGCAGGAGACACTACTGGGTTATATGTCTAGAGGTTAGAGTACTCAGACAATATGCTGATTGCCCACAGGCTCTGAGATCCTGGCTCCACCCCTTATCAGCTGTGCATTCTCAGGCCAGTTTCTTTATGTCCTTTTGCTTTAGATTCCCCATCTGTACATGGAAATGATGTTGAGGAAAGCACCTAACTCACCTTAGGAGAGTCCTTGGCACAGAGGAAGCACTTAAAAACATCAGTGATTGCTCTGAAATCACATGCTTACAGGGCAATAAAGCAAGCTATTTTGCTACAATTCCTACAACTTCATTTTTAAGAATCTCTTGCTGATATGAATCACTCTGTGGAATCATCTGTAATTGTTTGGTAGAAAAATCACCTGTAGAATAAGAGCAAGTCCCATGGATACTCTAGAAGGCTCTTCTCTCCCTTTATCTGACAGTAGCTCTGTTCAGAGAAGCAAGAGACTTGCTCTATGAAGCTATGGATCTGTGAGCTCTTGATCCAAAAGGGTCAGTTTCAGAAATCTCCCAGAGTCAGAACTCGAGCCTGAGCCTATTAAAGTGAATAATTCCTTCAGGGTACCTAAGTGATGAGAGGTATTTTCAGCAGTTACATTCCCTAGACTAAGCCTCATACTCCTACCCAGTGTATTAACCCCCACATAGCTAAATTATCTCATTCATAACCTCAATCCCTGATTCAGCTAAAAAATACACACCTATAAAGATAAGTCTCCCAGCAAACCAGGTACATGGTAGGAGGTAGTGTGTTTGCTTACAGTCTCACGAATCTTTTAGAATCCTACCCTATGAGATTTTGGGCAAACTGCTTCTACTACTTCAGTCTCAGCTTATACATATGAAAAGTGGGGATAAGAAGAGCTACCCTGCAGTATTTACTACGTGAATTCGAAATAAAATATTTGATGCTCCCAATACAGTTCTTAAAAAGAATAAATTTAAATATATGGTTATTACTTTTATTATTGCTATTATTATATTCATGAAAAACAGTATGTATGATTCCCTTATCCATGAGGAATCTTGGATGGATATGATAGCAAAGTTGGGGAGTAAGAGAAGGAAAATAGAGAGAAAGTGATCACAGTAAGATATGGGAGAGAAATTAGATCTGACAGCATAGACCTAATAATCCTGCCTTTATGTCTCTTTATGTCAGAGTCCATAGACCTTTTGAAAATATGATAAAACTTAAAAATCTTATACCCAGAAAAACAAATCCACACATAAACACAGAAAATTTTACGGCTCCAAAGTCTCCAGGGTATGAACTATGAAAATCTAAACTAATGTTTTCCAAACTGTGCATCACAAACCACTGTGGGTAAAAGCTATTTAATCATTTTGACCAGCTTATTTTATATAATGGCATCATCTTACAAAAATTTTGTCTCATGTATGTGTGTGTACGTGTGTGTGTGTGTGTGTGTGCGTGTGTGTATGTGTGTGTGTGTGCGTGTGTGAATTCATAGGGACACTAGATCACAGGGTTAAATGCCTTTCTTCCATAGGTTATGGTCAAAAATGTTTGTGAGACACTGTTTAGCTAGTGTCACCAATAAACTACTTACTTCCATTACAGACTGCTCTAATAAGGACCCACCCATTAATTTGAACTCTTCCATGATAACCTGCTTAAGAAATATCCAAACTTCCCTCTCTTTCCTCAGACTTAGGACATGAACTCAAAGATAACCATGGTTATTATTAAATAGTAGGCATGCTACAATAAGAAATATAGTATTGTCTTAGTGAATAATATAGAACTACAATTTGAGGACATCGGGGTGCCAGAAGTCCTATTTTTAAAATCCGAAGGAAGCTGCAAGTAATATGCTAAGCCAATGCAATTGCTGTGTTAAAATAAGAATATTTAAAAATTTAACATGTATCCTTCTGCTTTATGTGAAGAGCAAACAAGTTAAGCATATATGTAATCTAAATCATCATCTGAAACATCTATAAATGCTTTGAGGAAAGCACGAGGGAGAACAAACATTGAGCTCTTTTCAAACTTATTTGTGAAATGTGAAGTCACTCTAGCAAGGGGAGCCGCTCATGAAAGTGAAGAACAACCAGACAGAGAGAACACTCTGCTCTTCAAGTAAATAACAAAAATCAAAAGGTAAGGCTGCATGCTGGGAGGCATATTATATAAATACACAACACAGGAGGAACTACTGTGTTAAGAATGGGCCACCAAGAATCACAGCTGCTTTCATATTTACTTAATAACAATTACCTATGACAAAAGTCCTCCACCTTTCTCTCATTCCCCAGATCTTTATGAGAATGTTACCTATGTTCACGCTTTTCTCCATCAGTCATTTAAAACTCAGCACACTATCATCCTCACTATGAAGTCGTGCCCTTAAGATATATACTATGCAAACTTACAGCAAAAAGGTTGTGGAATAGGGAATGTGGATAAGAAAAATGTTTAGTCTCAATGTGTGTCCTAATACTGTTACTAAAATTATGGGAAAATCTATTCCTTCAGAATTCCCTAACATTTCCATATTTGTGCATTAGGGACAATCTGCAGAGAAATTAGAGGATGGAATGAGAAATGGTCTGACCTCACTTAAATTCCACTATCAAACCCAAGATGTACAATGGAAAAGTTAGAAAAGGAAATGAGAGGGCACTTTATAGTGTGGGAGTTTGAGGTGAAGGGATCCCAAGGTGGCAGATACTTCTGAAGGGACCTATGGTGGTAAAGAATTTTTTCCAATAAGCAGGCAACAAGTTTGCTTATGCTTCTGATTATCTTCATCAATATTTCTCCACTATAGCAATAATGAAAAAAATCTACATGGCTTTATAAAAATTTTAACAATGTAAATGATGGTCCTGACTCTTTAATGTGACTAGTCTTTTTTATTACTCCACTTGAGTCAACAGTTTAGGATTGATACAAACCTGAAAAACTAACTTCACAGAAGGCGGAGAGAATATTATTAGCAAAAAGCTGGAATAAAGTATGGTCATAATCACTCTAAAAGTGGAAGCTCTTCTAAAACTGAGAAAAATCAAGAGATTGAATACTGGCAAGAGTTACCATGCCAGTTAATACACGCATTTAGAATTCACAGCACATCGTACTACCAACTTACACAGCACAAAGGAATAATAGCTAGTTTCTGCCAAGAAGAACTCAAAGAACATTTTTTCAAAAAGAAATTACAAACTCAAATTTGGCAAAACGGAAACACCATCAAATACAAATTGGATCAAATAACCAAAATTTTAAAATAAAACATAAATGTTCTTCACAATATCAAAATATTAAAACATTAAAATAACCACAAAGTAAAAACAATCAACATTTCTAACAAAAGAATAACATGACTAAAAGATATGGTGTCATACCCCACCATGAGGCTAAAATAACTAGCATAAAATAACTAGTAACAGAAATATGTTGCCAGGAGAAGGGCAAGAACATGGAAAAAGGTCCTCTCTGAGGCACAATGTAAAGATAAACCTAAAGCTGAATATGGAGCAGACAATTAGAATAATCTCCTGGAAAGATAGCTCCTTGCAAACACACGGTGATACTAAAGGAAGTTGAAACCCATGAAACCCTGAGAATAATGACAGAAACAAGAAATCCCAAACCTAGCTAAACTCCTGACTAGATTAACTCAAAACCCCACACTAAAGTCCTAGCAAAAAGACAGCACTGCCCATATCCATAAAAACTATTCACTTCTGTCTCTACTATTTTATACAAGGTAGCTGTCTTTCAGTAGTAAACTAAAACAAACAAACAACAACAAAAAAAACCCAGCACACTGTCAAGAGACAAAGTAATCAACAGAACAGACTAAGATGACATAGATGTTGAAACTATCATATAAGATTATAACAATTATAATATGCGAAAGCTTTTAGTGAAAAAGGTGGACACATGACTCTACGTATTTTCCAAAATTCATAAAACTACACACTGAAAATGTACATTTTACACTATGTAAATTAAACAATACATATATTTTTAGTATGGATTCAAAACATTTTAATTCTGTGGAGGAAAATATTTTAAAATCATAATTGAAAAGGGTCCTTCATGGACCCAGTTTTATAATAATAAAAATATTATATATGTGACTATACATAATGCAAAGAACAAAAACTGGGTAAAGTACAACAAAATACTGATGGTGGTTTCCTACGTAAGGCAAAATTATAAATTTATATTTTTAAATATTTTATATAAATATCAGAGTAAGTATACACTATTGTAATAGGAAGAATATTTAAAACACATCATGGTTTCAGACTATCATAGTCTGGAAAATAAGAAAACAAGGTTTTCCTATAAGTTTTACAAGGTTTAATTTGCATGGTTAAAATAGCAAAATATTAGTTTTAATAAATGTACCTAAAGAAAATCAATCTTAATTTGTATACCTTTCACATAATAGTACCATCTTGGTACTTAATTTTTAAATTAGGGAGAATCACTTGGTATTCAATTTTTAAAAGTTTTCCAAGACTACATTTATATCATATTGAGAAAATTAACAAATGAGCCTCTCTATTCACCATGGACCCATTGGATCACAACTCAATAGTGCTTTATTTTCATCAGTGAAACATTTTTACATTTGTATGGTACTATTCATATTTTAAAATCCATTTTTTACATATTTCAATCTATTTCTCTTCATATATTTTCAGATGGTCTCAAGATTCCTTATCCTAAGAACCTACTGACCACCAAAACCCCAGTTCAATCCTACTGATACAGTGAAGAAATATGCAGAATTATTTAATGTTTAGAATATTCTCTGACATTCAAGTTCTAAGGGATCTAAAACTAATAAGTAGTTTTAAAAGGCAAGCAAAATTAAAAAGAGTACATGCTGGAAGACATGAAGATGCATTGCTTTGACTTTTTATTTAATAAATAATTAAGACCTTGAATTAATAAGCCATTTTAAATACCTCACTTTTACTTTCTTCTACAAACAGGAAAATTTTTCCTTAATAACTAGATAAAGAAAAAATAAGTGTACTATTTTTTCCTAATATATCAGGGTATTTGGAACACATTTTAAAGTCATAATACTAATTTTATTAGTATGCAGATATGTCCTCCACATAACAGAATTCCAACGCTTGCTACATACCTATGAGGTCACTGTTGTTCTCATATAAATTCGTGAAGAACAACTAAATATTTTTAAAAATTGGCTAAGAATTTAGGAGAGCATATTAAAAAATGATTACAGAGCATAATATATTCAAATAAATATATATTCCCCCAAATGAATGCTTTTATAGGAATGCATTACTAATAATGACAATGAAGACAAGACTACATTTTATATCATTGAGAAATGGGTTTTTTTACAATAAATGGCAGGAAAAACAAGTAGGACATTTGTTATTTACTTAATAAGAAGTTCAGATATAGATGACCAAGGATTGGTCTGGCAATTCAACAATATCATCAAAACCCAGATCTTTTCCATTCTTCCTATCAAACATCATCAGCATTTTAGCATGTTAATCTTGTCTTCATTATCTAATGGTCTCACAAGTCCAGGCATCATGACCACATTCACAGGCAGGAGTAAATCAGTAGCCAGGCTACTCTCTCCTTTTTAACAGAAAGGAAAACTTCTTTCTCAGACACCACAGCAGGGTTTCCTTTGTGCGGCATTGGAGATAACTGGGTCACATGAACCCTCCTAACTGAAAGGGAGTCCGGGAGATTGACTGTGTGGCAAAGAACAGAACTGTAATGATCGGCTTAGACAATAGCTCGTTGCTTCACAACAAATCTAGGATTATATAAGAAGGGAAAATCCTGTTGCATAGTGACTGCCACACAGCTATAATTATACAGCCAGTCCTATATTAAAGTAAGAGAAAGCTAAATGTGATATTTCTACAAAATTCTCTGCCTGTTAAAAATATAGTTTTCCAAACTTTTGTCCATTCCTATAATCAATGCTTTTAAGGTTATATTGTCAAATATAGTCTTGACTATGTATAGCGTTTCTTGCATTCTGCCTGATTATATAATTTCAGTTTTTCTGATATTGATAATTCCCTCAGACGCATGCACGGAACAAGTAACTAAAATTCCCTTTCAGGTCTTAGCGAAGTAAGAGGCTACTTTTACTAACACTCTCTTCTATAACTTTATATGAAAGGACGACTTCGAGATGGAGATTAGACCATAACCACTGAGGCATGCAGACTATATCATTGGTGCTACCAGAAGCTCATCTGGTCCTAAGACTTTTCAGAACTAAAGATGAATTGTTTGTGCTGCCTCCAGAGCTAAGAAAGTTCTTAGATATCCCAGCAGCATTCAATAGGGATAGAAGTTAATCTATGCGACAGCCCCAAAGGCTCAATAAGGCAGCAATTCTTGTGCAGCCTCCTTGAATTCTATGGACTTCTCCTGGGCTCTGAACAGCCCAAGAAAGCACCAGGACATCTTTAGGTTCTCATCTTCCCACCCTTCCTTGAATAGTCACAGGTACAAAGGAACCAACCATTCTCCCATAATCTTGAGATGCTCCTTCAATAAGAAAGGAGAATAGGGCAGGAGAAAGAAGAAAGTAGGGCAACAGAGGCAAGAGGTGATCCAAGGTGGAAGAGACTGTCGACATTGTGAAATACTATAAGCATGATGGAAGAGGATAAAGCCAAATTAAAAAATCATTTAACAATGCAACCTTTCAGAGAGAAATTTTCATATAGTGGTAGAGGTTGATGCCAGGACCTAAGGAGGGAATAGAAAATAAAGGAAAGAGAGAGCTTGTGTAGACCATTTTTTTCCAACTCTTTTGGTGAAGACAAGAAAAACTAGAGTGGTAGTTCAAGTGGATATCTTTCAAGAAAAGAAATATGAAATGGAAGTTTTCACATGTTACAGATCACAGGCAGCTCAGCCAAACATTTAATTCTCTTCTAAATATTTTAAATATATAAATTACCATCAAATGCTCATTCTTAATAACAATCATCTGGTAAAATGATTCACAGATAGCTGAACACTATTGAAACAGTCTTTTCTTAAATGCTAACAGGAACTAACATGAAATATCCTTTTTTACTTTCTTAAAGGAAAAAAAAAATGTGTATGTGAGGCAGACATACAGCAATTCCCTAGAGAAAATTAATGATTAAAAAGTCAGATGACTATATCAGGACTGATGCTGACCTAAGAAATGAACAAGAAAATTCCATTAGTGTGGTTTTTCTTTCTTCTGAGCTGTAGTGCTCTATCCTTTGAGAATGCTTAGAGAATTTTTACAGCATAATGGCTTCCCATTTACTGCAATTATTCTCTACCGTTATAGAGTTTTTTCAAATAAAGGCCTTTCTGCTGTCCATCATAGCATAGTTCAAATAATTCAGTGTTTCTTACTCCAAATAATTCGGTGTTTCTTACTCAGGCTTAGAGCCAAAGTCTCTGAGGCCACTGCAAGGAACCATGTGGTACTCCACCTGCTGTAGACACATCCTCACTTTAGTCAGTGGGTTCAGAGAGCTGGGGCTGCACAGGTTACCTGCTAGGTACTTAAGTTATAAGTAATGTGTCTAAGTCAAATTTCCTCTTTGTTTTCCAGCTTTCTGAACTAACGCTTTTCCCTTGGTCTCCAAAAGTGTGGAAAAACTATGTACAATGATGCAAACATGACACAACCTTTCTTATAAGACACCCTTCCCAACTCACCAATAGTAATTAAAAAATTAAAAATATTATTGTGATACCTGGCATAGCAAATGCTCAATAAGCAATTACCGAAATAAAACTGCACTGTCAAAGACTGAATCTGCAAAGACTGCTTCTTCTCCTATGACATGTTTCTCTGTATACCCAAAAGCCTATTGTTGTCCCTATATCATTTGTATTCTAAGCCGTATCCAGTATCAAAACTCTGATACAGATCTGCAAATAAGATATCCAGGAATAACTAGTAACAACTACCAAAACTGCCATGCAAAATCTTAAGCTTTTGGCAAGACATTTCATAACTGTCTTTTGTTTGGCTTGGCAGTTGGTGGTTATGTATTTATTGGAGGCTAACAGAGTGGTTGGGAGAACAAGCTCAAGATTCACACTGCCTGAGTTTCCATCACAGCTCCACTACAAAGTATGTGACGCTGAGCAAACCATTTAATACTTATTAGCCTCGGTGTCCTCATCTGTAAACAGGGATAATACTTATCTTAGAAGGAGGTTGTAAAAATTAGGTAAGGTCTTAGGGGAGTACCTAGCATGTAGTAAAATTCAAAAAGTGATACTTATTAGTAGTAGAAAAATACTTATCTCCCATTATTTTAGTAATTTCTCTTACCTATCCAGAACTTAGTCTACGTTTTCAGTCCCAATTTGGACTGGGCCCTGAAGGAAATGTTAAAATTCCAATTCTGCCTTCCTCAACAACAACAACAACAACAAAACTAATAAAAAAAAATTAGCAAACATTGTGCTTTATTTATTTTGGGACACAGTACTTTAAATAAACAAACAAAAAAATGAAACATTCACTCCATATACCTTAGATTACAATGGCATGAATTTGGTCGTTTCTGGGTTACAATAAGAGCAGAAGCTTAGAAATTAGGTGAAAGAAAACACCAGACCAAGTAAATATTTCCTCTTTTCTAAATGCCACTCATGGTAATTCAATATTCAAGCCTCATAATAATTCTGATTTGCACAGGAGTTTGGCATAGTAATACAAGTACTCTCCTACAAAATTTCATTTTTAAAATATCTATAACAATCTCTGTGAAATAGAGAAATAAACTATCACTTATCCTTTTCTAGATAAAGAACTTGAGGCCACTAGAGGTCAAGTTTTCATCCCAAGTCACACTATTTGTTAGTGGTTGGACAGAAGTTTAAACCAAGTCTTATGTCCTTTAAACTATTTCAAGCTCCCTCCAACATACGTTGATGAGCCAATAAGAATGACAGATATACCAATCCTTTGACTAAATCCTTTTGGAAACATTGAGACAGTTAAACAATAGTGGCCAAATCAACCAATGCTCCTAGGTAATTTACTGAGGGAGTCCTGAGTCAATTCCATAGTTCTTTATGTTTTATTGGAAACTCAGAAAAGAGAATTAATAAGCAGGTTCTTTAAGTATTAAAAAAGTACTTCTAGGAACACAAAGAAATATGAAAGACTATAGTTTTTAAATCTACCACATGCACTCAGTAATCATTCTCACAACCTCACTCAGAACCTATAGATATAACAAGCCTTTTTTCTATATCAAAAATCCCATCATCCAAAATACCTAAATACTATGCCTGAAGGATCATCGTGTTCCAATATTCAGGTCTGGGGTCATTTTAGATCCAGTAATAACTAAGAAATAAGAATTTATTTGGCTTGTACTGTATTGAAACTGGTTTATCGAAGGAAACTCCTATTGTATATTGAATCAATCTGTTTAAAAATTCGTATTTTAATTTATTTTGTTTACTGGCTAAGAATGCCAGGATAGAATGTATCATCCTTATCCACTCTGAAGATGCAAAGTGATATCAAAGTGTGAAGCTTGGAGATAGATAGGTTAGGCTTATATCCTAGATCTGCTATTTACTAGCTGAGAGCTTTAAAAAGGTCATACTATATTTCAGTCTCTGGTACATTGTCCAGAAAAGGGCAATTATAATGACATTTCACCAGGTAGTTGTGAAGATTAAAATAGATAATTTATGTAAAGGGCATGTTGTGTCTAGTGTTATGTCTTCTGACTATTCAGCACTTTTTGAATACCCTCCAAAGTCTGGGAAGTTTCCAGCCTTATGGCTCCTTCTGAAAGTGGAAACCCATATCCTTAACCCTCCTTATACCTAGGGTGCAGAAACTGACTCAGGCTTCGTCTCTAGTCACATGCCCCGCCCAGTGGGCCTGCCCAGTGTTGGCAGTATGAGCTGGGGCCTGTACCCTGCAATAGTGCCTACAGGATCTCCCTGGAACAATCCAGCAATGTGATTTCAGGTAATAGCACTTTATAAACCAGTATTATTTAATAAACTCTTTTTGGAAGATTAGTTGCACTGGATTTTGTTATTTGCAACCAAGAAACCCTGACTGAAGCAGCACCTTTTCTAGAATAAGGCAAAAAACATACCCAGCAAAGGATAGTTACTCAGCACCCCTCAATGCAAAGACTATTATATTATAGAGTACAACGTAATAACAATTAACTTTTGATGAGTACTTATGATGAGCCAGAAAAATGAGAAAACTAAAACAGATTGATTACATCAATTTCCAAAGTTCAAAAGGCTAGTAAATAGTAGTACCCAGATTGGATTTCCATCATCATCATAAATAAATAAATAACATATTTTATAGATAAGAAAACTGAT
Organism: Pteropus alecto; assembly: GCF_000325575.1. NCBI lineage: Eukaryota > Metazoa > Chordata > Mammalia > Chiroptera > Pteropodidae > Pteropus > Pteropus alecto. Next base: position 17,115,064 of record NW_006494614.1, on the reverse strand, counting down.
GCCAGAGAGGTGAATAACTTCCCAAGGTCACAGAGCTCATAAGTAAACCAGCCAGAGTTCCATATGATACTACAATGTTTTCCTTTGTTTTCAACCATATAGCAATCGGTCTTATGCTTTGAATACTGTCTACAAATTATAAATATAATTTAGATAGCTTCTAGAAAAATTCTCTATTTGACCTTTTTCAATAGAAATAATAAAAAATCTCATATTACTTACTGTGAATTAAATTCTATCTTTTAATCTTCAAGTTGTCCTTCAAAATCAGTTCATGCTAGTGGCATATTCTATGGGAAAAGGATGAAGTCATTATTTTCTGATCTATCATGATGCCCTATTATCTTCCACTTTGGAATTGCAAACTCTAAATTATATAGTCAATACATCTTACAGAGTTCATTATAGATATAGATTCCAGACATCAATTCCTGATTTTGATACTTTTTCTGATTAGCTATTTAGATAGCACCAAACAAGTGAAAACAGCATTATCTATGAAAGGTCCTTTACTCCTGAGAGCTATAATTCCTTTTGTTATTATATACCAACTCTATTAAAGTTGTTAAATGTGGCTTCAGCACTAAGGATACTGCAATAATTGCTGTTGTTCCAATGGCAAAATAGAGAGCCTGTCACAATACATAGTAGGCACTCAGTAGATGTTAACCAAATTTTAAAAAATGAATACTTATGCTACTCATTTTGCTTTCTGCTAGACATTATGATGAGCAAAACCTACACATATTATTTTGTATTAAGAAATTCTGTTTTTAACAAGGAAGATAAAATTTTAGCTTTGAGGGTTCCAAGTTAGATGGTTGGAAACAGTCAAAATATTACCTTGTTGATTTCTTCCTTTTGTGCTTGTCTCATTCCTGGAAATATAATAAACAGAAAACAAAAGAACCAAGTGACACAGAAGCAAAAAGCTGTTCCAAGTGTTCCTATTAACATAACAGGAAACCACAAAACCTGAAAGAATATTCTGTCTCATTTCAACCATAATGAAATTTGAATGATCTGAGGGACAATTGGACTACACACAAACGCTTGATGCTCACTTGAAATATCAGATTTCTCTTGACATCTCTAACATATGAGTGACACAGCTGTGCATACAAGATGCCAAATTCAGTTTCAAAAGTAAAAAACTAGACAATTTCAATTTTTGAGAAAAAGAGGCTAAACTAATTTTTCACTAAATCCATTCGATTGCTTGTTTTGGCTTCATTGTTTTTCACCTTTTTTTTTTTAAAGTTTAGTAACAAAAGAAAGCATCAAAATGGTAGCAAATTTGGAGTCATGTTGGGACAATAAATGTACATAACTGAAGATTGGCAAATCAGGATAGTGGGTATTTCAGGGACTGAACAGCAAGCCTAAAATTGAGAGAAAATAGAGCTTCGAAGTCTCCTAAAGACAACACAATGTGAGGCCTGCTGTTCCCTGACCTGTAACAGCAGAGACTGTTTGATCTTTGAAGTCTCAGGGGAGTGTGTATATGACTAGATGACACTACCAGAGATGCCTGATGCTGAAGAAAGGGAGACAGGGTGCACATGTAACAAGACTGCAAACAAAGCAAGGGCTCTTTGAGAAAATAAAATGTGGGTGCTATGTGAAAATGCCATCAAAAAAAGGGGACTTTATTTCTTTGGCTCTGTGTGACCCACAGCTAATTGTGCTAAATGCCAAAGATCTAACGCCTTCCCTGCAGACTCATTAGATAGATGTCTGAGAAAATACTGGTAGGATGCTTGTAAGGCTAAATTTCCAAAGTAGCTTCAAAGGGAATTATAACATGTGAGAAATCAGGGGAAATCAGTGCTATATGGGCAAAAACCATGTTTAACTGTACCAAGACACCTGTTCTTTTGTATGCTTGTTGCAAGAGAAGATTCATCAAAGCTTAACTGAAACTTACATAGTTAAATGAGAGGACATGTTATATGAAAGAATGAACAACCAGGATTTGGGTAGGATGTCACAATGTTCCCTGGCCACTGACAAGTTTTTCTTAATAAAAGGAATTTAAAGTCCTGTTTTTTCTCCTGCTTATCCTGTTCTCTCCTATTAACCAAAATTCCCAGTCACCAAGATGAGTTATTATTATTTTAATTTGGCATTAAAAAAGAATATACTTAAACCTCTCAAGATAATTTTCTCCCCAGAAAAACTTATGTTAACCAAGAACAATCTCCAGTTGGTAAATGATTCTCTCTTCACTCCCCTAATGGCAAGAATTTCCAACTAGAGTTTTGTCAGCATTCCTCAAAATGAACCTTAGAGGTGACCACATATGACTAGGCCTAATACTAGCTATAATCGGTACACTAGATTTTTTCCCTGAATTCCCTCTGGTGTTAATTGATGTTAGCAAAATGAAAATTTTTGATATAATTTCCATCACTGCAGTAAAGTACCAATATTTATAAAAGATTTTAAGCCTCACTGAAAAGTAAATGAGATGAAATGATATCTTTTGTCATTATGTAAAATTTAGGGGAGGTTCTAGTCCAATGTAATTATATAGTTTTGTAAAATTAAAGATTTTATTACTAGAGATTTCTGTTAAGGAATCTCTTTTAAAAATACTCAGTCTACAATATTGCATCCTTTCATCTTCCCTTAGAAAGCTAATTTCAAGAATAAACATCTATCATTATAATTTATATCATAACAACTTGACTCTATAAATATGTTTACTGAATAATTTAGACATCTAAAAATGCTCAATTCCAAATGATACATGAAAATTACAAGATAATTGAATACCAAAACAGAACTGAACCTAGAATGTCTGTTTCAGATATTTATTTTTAAGTAATAGAAATCTTTTTAAAATCTCAAAGGATGAGAAAATTTACATTGTATCTTGATCCAAGAGCTAGGATAACAACCAAGGATCTACTAAGTTATAGTTCTAGCCATCATTTCCTACACTAAGCATAATGGTTAATTTTATGTGTCAATTTGACTGGGTCAAGGGGTGCAGAGACATTTGAACAAATATTATTCTGGGTGTGTCTGTGAGGGCATTGGTGCAAGAAATTAACATTTGAATCAGTAGTCTGAGTAAAGCAGATTCTCCTCCCTAATATGGGCGGACATCATTAAATTAGTTGAAGGCTGAAATAGAACAAAAAGGCTGACTTCCCTTCAAATTAGAGGGAATTCCACCTGCCTGACTGACCTGAGATATTGGTCTTCTCTGATCTTTGGACTCAGACTGAAACATCAACTCTTCTTGAGTTTCAAGTCTAATAGCTCTTAGACTAGAACTTACACCATTGGCTCTCCTGGTTATCAAGCCTTCAGATTTGCACTGGAACTACACATTGGCTCTCTAGGTCTCAACCTTGCCAACTGCAAACCTTGGGACTTCTCAGCCTCCACAATCATATGAGCCAATTTCTACATCTATCCATATATAGATACATGTAAGCCTAACACTAGCTATAAGTACATTGGATATAGATAAAGATATTTAGAGATACATATTGTATTGATTCTATTTCTCTAAAACAGAATGGACTCCACTCCCTAATGACTAAATTAAACCATTTTTTAAACACCGAAAACAAAATATGTGTACAAGACTAAAAATATCTCAAAACTTTCTTAATTGCTCAACAGAATCAAAAAAAAAGAACATGAGAAATTGAGAAACAAGTTAGCAAGATCTGAAATCAGCCAATGCTTTCTTAGATTTAAAGAAAAAGGTTTCATCAGGTATTTTATCAATGAATACAGCATTATAGTGGTCATAAGAAACTGGACTAGAAAGAGGACCCAAATAAAGTAGAAAGTGACACACACATACAAAAATCTAGAAGGGAGGACAAAAATTTCCCTTGGTCCATTGACCACCATTCAGAAAAGGAAGCAAAGGGAAAGGGGGTCAAAGTTTGACCAAAAGCAACTCAATGACTTCTCAATAAGAAGACTTATCTTTCAACATTGGGTGTTTACAAAAAAGTGAAATATTTTCTTTTCTTTAAATTCATACCAAGTTCTCTCAAATTACTACATACCTCAAATCTCTAATAGATTTTTTAAATTCAACATATTTCAGGAATTTATACTCACCTGAACTGTTGTTAACCAAAAGAATTTGTTATAAACAATTGTATCAAATATTTATAAGGAATAGTAAATCATGTAAATATCCCTCACTATTGGAAAGAAGATATGTTATTCAATAAAGAGTGTTTCTACATTTGAGGGGAAAATATAGTGAACATCTGCATCTCACACCAAACACAAAATAAATTATAGATAAGCTGAAGACAGAAATATAGGGGTAACATAAAAAGGCAAGAAGAAAATATAGAATATTTTTTCATAGTCTTCTGGTGGACAAGGTCTACTAAGTCAGACTCAAACTGAGAAATCATAAAGAAAAAGACTACTAGGTTAAATTACATAAAACGCTAAATTTCTGTGAGGCAAAACTTATCCTATCTACTATAAGAACAAGCCACAGTCTTCAGTTCACATTCCCAACCTAGTTAATTAACTTCGACTCTTTGTAGATGTTATCATTGGCAGTTCTAGAAAATTTCTCACTCAGTACTAAATTCAAGCAATAATATCCATCGCCACCCCACATCCCCAGCCAGTAACCTCTTGCCTTGCTTATTGAAAATGAGAAAATAAATCACAACTTAGAAAATTTAAAAGTTGATTACAACACATCGTTTAATCTAGAAAATAATATTTTTGTTAATTAAATGTTTGATACTATATATTTTCTACATTTTTGCTTCCTATTCTTTGAACAGTTTTTTTATGACAATTGTATATACTATTTTCTGGAGAGGATAAAATGATAAATCAGTCATCTAAAATCAGTGATAAAAATTTGTTTTGTTAACATATTTTACAAAGTTTATTTCCTAGCCTCACAATAATAAAAACCTGCCCTTGCTAGTGGGGGTCCCTGAAACTTAAGCTTTATTAAATTAACAGTAAATCCATCTCTGTTTTTATCTTTAATTTACTTTAACAGTAAATCTCATCCTTCCTGTGACAGGGCAAGTAAACAAGGAGCTGGAAGAATGAGAGGCAAATAAATGGCAGATGCAGTGATTTCAAAAAGTTCATAATCACGTCAGCATACATTCTGGCCAATTGTAGGCAGGTGATAGGTGGGGAAGGGGATGGTTGTTGATTTAAGTAGAGAAGGGAATATGATTACAATGAAACACATTAGAATGTAACACAGTCAAAATAGGAGTCATGTGAGCATTGAATACACAACATCATATTGCAGATATACATTTATGGAACATTTACATAACGAGAAGATCTACTGAAAGGAAAGAAAAAGAGAGGAGGAGACTGGCACTCACTAAATACACTCACGACTTTAACAACAATCCTGAAGTGTGAGCATTATTATGCCCATTTTACAAAAGAAATTGAATGTCAAAGAAGTTATATAACTTTCTCAAGGTCACAAGCTAGTAATTACTAATCCTGACCCATACGTTTGTGCTCTACTGCCAACCCTCACATATCTTTAATATACTTTTGATGGGAAATACCAAAACATAGGGACTTTTAGTACAAGAGCACAGCCATTCAAATGGACCTATGAAAGTGCCTAAATCAACAGTGAAAATAAAGCAAATTAAAATAAATGATTGATAGATAGATAGATAGATAGATAGATAGATAGATAGATAGATAAAATAAGCAAAGCAAGTGATTTAGACTTTAGTCAGTCTTGTATAAAGTTGTTGAGGACTAATGAGAGAGGACTTCCCAGAAAATCATGATTCGATAACAAGGCTGTTCTGCAGCTTTCAATCAAACTTTCCACCTAAATCTTATTGGAGTAGGTATGTGAGCTTACTCTTGTATAATGAGATTCAAATGGAGACTGTATGAGCTTGAGTCAGGAGGGCCTTGAATAAAATGTGTCCTGACCAGGGTTTTGCAAGCAATTTCCCATAAAATACAGGTTCCAAGCTGGGAAAATTCAAAGTGTGATTGGCTTGTGAAAATTAAGTCAATATAAATTAGAAGAGGGCTACATAAATGAAAACTGGACAGAGTACAAATGTAAACAGTCATATAAATTAAATTAGAAGAAATAGATGAAGGAGCTGTGAGGTTGAGTATGGGGGTTAGCATGTCAGACAATATCTGGAAATCACAAAATCATCATTTTCTTTGTAATCAGAAAATAGAGGCAGGAATAAATAATGACTCATTTATATAACTTAGGCCTATTTTCTCTTTTGTTGAAATAATAGTTTCAGTGACATATTTCCAGAAGTGAGATGTATATGTATGTATAGGTGTTTTTTCCAGAAACTTATCCTTTTGTATATTACTAATACATGGTGATGTTGTAAAAGAGCTAAAAGCAATTTTTTAAAGGTGAATGATGAAGGGAAAATTAATGTTTAAAATAGAATTTTTAAAAATCAGTGACAGCAGAGGTAAATGATAAGTGAAATTATACATCTCACTAATATAAGTACATAAAAGAAGATAGTTTTTGAAAGAGTGAATTCCCCTACTTATTTTAAAGAGAAAAAATAAAGGTTTTATTATACTATGGAGTAGAGCTCAATTTAGATGCTATGGAGTAGAGCTCAATTTAGGGTGATCATATAATTACATTTTATTTGCTGTCTCAAACATCTGGAAACATTTGGAACTGTAACAAACCTCTTTTAATGACTATATGATACCCATATAGTCATTTGGGATGAAAGCTAACACCTGAGATTTCATGGGTACAACTAGTTCTTTACATACTTTCTTAAAATTACATTAAGAGAAATGAGAATCTAACTAGAAAATTACCCCATTTGGAAAAACAGTTAACAAATAATTCCAGTTCAGCTTTTTTTCTCTAGCAAATTAAAAGGTAGAGGAAAAAAAATATATTTTGAGATTCTTTTTCTTTTCTTTATTTTTTAATAGACTTAATTTTTAGAGCAGCTTTAGGTTCACAGCAAAATTAGGAGGAGATGCAGAGATTTCCCATATACCCTTCGCCTCAATCCATGCATAGCCTTCCTCATTATCAACATCTTCCACCATAACCAGATAATTATCAGTGGTATATTTGCTACAACTGATGAACCTATTTTGATATCTAATTATCACCCAAAGTTCATAGTTTACATTAGGGTTCAAACTCATGGAATGTACAACATTGGTGTTGTACATTTCATGAGTTTGGACAAATGTATAATGAATGATATGTATCTACCATTATAGAAAATTACAGAAAATATTTTAAAATTTTTGAAATTTCACTTATTCATTTTTTCAAATTTATTTATTTTAATTAGCTTAAAGAATACAGTACATTGGTTAGGCATCTATATAGTTCATAAAGCGATTCCCCAATTTCTCCCTCCCTCCCCTGACCCTCCACCTAAACAATGTATTAATGCTAACTGCATTTCTTATGCCATGCTCCCCATCCCCATGACCATCCATCACTTGCTAATTTGTACTTCTTTAACCCTTCACCCCATTCTCCCAGACCCTCAAACCTCTCTCCCCTCTGTCCATCACTAAATTGTCTACTATATTTGTGAGTCTGTTTTTGATTAGTTTGTTCTTTTTATTCTTTAGATTCTGCATATAAGTGAAATCATATAGTGTTTATCTTTTTCTGTCTGACTTAAATACCTTCTAGGTCCATCAAAGCAATACCTTTTTACATCACCTTCCTTTTAGTCTTAAGTGAGTGTCATGTAGGCAACATATGTAGCAGTCTTGTTTTCTTATTCATTCAGCCACTCTACCTTTTGGTTGGAGCACTTAATTCTTTTCCATTTGAGGTACTTGTTGATAGGAATTTAGTTATTACCATTCTTTATTTCTGTTTTTGATATATGTTTTTCTTCTTAAAGAAATCCCTCCAACATTTCCTGTCTTCAATATTGGCTTGCAAGGAACTCCTTTAGCTCTTTCTTGTCTGGGAAACTCTTTATCTGTCTTTGATTCTAAATATAGCTTTTCTGAGTAGAGTAATCTTGGTTGTAAATCTTTGCTTCTGATCACTTTGAATATTTTGTGCCAATCTTTCTGGCCTGCATAGTTTCTTTTGAGAAAGCAGCTGACAGTCTTATGGGTGCTCCTTGGTAAGTAACTA
>NW_006494614.1:17096392-17106653 GCF_000325575.1 Pteropus alecto | reverse complement strand
TAAAGTGTTCTTCATTTCTGATTGATTCTCTTTTATAATTTCTATTTCCATTTTTATGTTTTTTATCTCTTTGTTAAAGTTTTCACCAAGTTTATCTACTCTTCCCCCAAGTTCATTGAGCATCTTTATAACCAGTGTTTGGAACTCTGCCTTTGTTAGATTGCTTGACTCCATTATTTCTGGTTCTCTTTTCTGTTCTGTCATATGGTTTCTGCTTCTTTGTCTTCCCATTTTGGCTGCCTTTCTGTGTCCGTTTCTATGTACTAAGCAAAACTCCGAAGTCTCCTTATCTTATTAGTATGGATTTGTGAAGTAGGCGTCCCATGGCACAGTCTTGAGAGGGGTTCAGCTGCAGGCCAAACTTAGCCCAAGCCTCTACCCCTCTGGGGCCACGTGTTAAGATTCAGCAAGCAATCCACAGATGCTGTGCTTATAGTTGCCTCAAAAGGCCACGCCAGAAACTGAGGCCAGCTGTCTCCAATGTGAGCCTAGGTGCTGCTCAGCAAGGAGTACCTGACTCGCTGAGGATATACCTAGATGTGGCTTGGGTGGGGCCATGAATTGGGGGTGGTAGGGTTTCAGGGAATCCTCTGTTATCCAGTTCGATGACTTCTTGGCTATGGCAGCGCTGTGGCCATGCACTGGGAGAGGGGAGGGCTCAACAGGGAACAATGGATACCGCCAGCATTTCTATACAGTGTGATTCTCGCCTTGGCTCCAACAATGTCTCCCTGTAAGTCCCTGGTGCCCCCTGTGCGCAGCCAAATTGGCACTGGTGCTCAGAGAGAGAAGTCTGTCACTGCAAAAATCCACTGGCAGACGTGGCCCCTTTAAGAGGCTTCTGCCTCTGCCACTGCCGCTGCCTCTGTTTCACTGAGCCACTAGAGATCGGGCAGCCCCGTGTCCTCACCCCGTACAACCTCCTGCAATTGCAGGGTGCTTTCTTGGATTTCTCCCTAGTTGTATGACTTGTTCATCAAGATACCAGGCAATTTTTCCTTGCTGCTTGCTCCTTGTTTCAGTCACAACTTTGATTTGGTCGCCAGAGGGATAAACAGAGCCTCTATCATGTACGCCATTTTTTTTCCTATCACACTTATTCATTTTTGAACTAAAACTATGATGTGTGTTTTTTCCAAATCATCTTTTTTCCCCCCAGACACCATAATCCCTAAACATGATAGTCACTGGTTTTGTTCCATATATTTAGATATAGGTTAAGGTACTTTAGTTAGGTCATCTATTTAAAAGAGTTCCACAGTATCATTATAATAATATAATATAATATAATTAATATAATATAGTAATATAACATAATATAGAATATTCTAAATATAAAGCTATATTAGACATAATTGAATATTTTTATTGTAATGGTAATTTGGGCATGAGGAAATTAGCATAAACCTCAATCACCTTTCTACAAAGTGGTTGTGACAGTAATTGAGATTTCTTATTGACAGAGACCTTATTCTACACATTCACTCCAGTGAGGCCAAGAGTTGACTAATTAGATAGCTGGGCAGGTCTAGAGTACTTGTCTCTAAGATCCCAAGGACAAATGTTCAATTGATTTATAACTACTAAAATGTGTATTAGAGAAAATGCTTATATGAGTGAAGATAGGGCTGGGGGAATGTCAAGTAAGGCGAAGAAATTGTCAATCAAGTCTGAGAGAAGATTTAATTAAAGAATATTAGACTGTTGTGCCATCTAAACAAGGTCATCAGGGAGCCCTCAGGACAAAGCTGGCTATCAGTGGAGTCCTGTATCTGACATGAACTGTCTTAATATTCCTACCACACTCAGTCATCCACTACACATAGGCCATGGAAAGGGCAGCCTCAGTGCTTTACATAATATATCCAATTCCAGCATGCTCATTTCCCTCAGCCTCTTTCTTCCTACCTATACCACCTACCAGATAACTTTGGCATTTCCACAGAGGTAGCCATCATTCTACGTTTCCATAAGCTACCTCAACAGCAAGTTTGCCCCATCCCCTGGGGTCCTTGCTGGGGTGTAAATTCCTGTGATGCAAGAAAGTGCTCTCAAGTCAAAGTGCTTCTAACAAGACTACTAAAACTCACAATGAGAAGGTTTTCTTGGCCTCAAGTGTACCCAGTCTAACTATTGCAGCTGCAATCTGACACTTAGAAAGGAAAGAAGCAAGTAAGCAAGGCCCATTTAGAAGCAACAAGATTCATTAGCAAATTAATATTCCTGATTAAGCGTCATACTCATAATCATACAGATTAAACCAATGTATCTCAAACCTGACTGTTCGCCAAAAATACCTGGAAATCTTTATTTTTAATACTGATTCTTCGCCCTCCTCCAGAATACACTGAATTTAGAGTCTTTGGGAGTAGAGTTCAATAAGTCAAAAATTAGATATATTAAAATTAATTCTTGTGTGGATTGATTAACTGACTTTGAGGAAAATTCTGTAAAGGGCATATCAGAAATATTTTTAAGCAATAGCAAAAGTTCGAATAATGATTTGACTCTCATTTCCTAGTCATATTATAATATACAGTTGACTCTGAAACAACACAGGGATTAGAGACACCAACACACTCACCTTTCCCACCAACAGTGAAAAATTTGCATATAATTTAAGTTGGCACTCTGCGGCCGGCTGTGGATTCCCAACCATTGATCAAAAATACTGTTTCGATATACAGTTGGTTGAATCTGTGGATGCAAAACCTGGGGATATGGAGGGCCTACTGTATATTTATTGAAGAAAATCTGTGTATAAGTGGACCCATGCATTTCAAACTCATGTTGTTCAAGGGTTAACTGTAGTTATATTTTATACTAGTGTTTTCTTTATTTCAATGACTAAGAAAGAACTTGCTTTCCTAGTGATAGATATTTTAGTAGTCTTTTTTCACCGCAAATAATAGAGGTTTAGCATCCTGATCTCCATGCCAAGAGACAATAAAGACTACACCACTAAAAGCAAATACTGGTAAAGTAATAGAATATACAATTAATCAAGTGTCCACCAATGTAATGGACTTCCAAGCTATTTACTCAAGTGTAATTATATTTGTAAAGCTTTTGCCTTTTGTGAACATACTATTTGTAGAAATTTGAAAACATAGGTGAGAAAAACAGTCCATCTAAAATCAAAATCCTAGTAGCATAAACACATATTTTGTTTCTCTGGTCACAAAGTACAAGGATCCCCTTCACAAATTCCAAAACAATTATTATATTGACATTTCATGATGAAACACACATTTACCTGAAATGACTACAGGAAAAAGTAACAGTTTTTAATACATCCCTAGGCATAAAAATAGATTGTATGTTCATTAAATCACATCTCAATTCAGTAGCGATCTAAATCGACATTCAATACAGACACAAAAAGCAGAGATAAGTAGAATTCCAGTAATTCATGAGCTACGTGGTAAAAGGAGAAATCTGCATATGATGATGATAAGAGAGAACCACATACCTCATACATGACTAAAGCCTTTGTAGTCTAGTTTGTGTTAATGTAATCTGAATGGCTTGTCAGATTTCATTAAATAAGTATCATCCATTCAATATTTATTCAACATATGCCTATTGAATGAATAGGTGAATGAATGAATGGCAAATGAGCAAATGAAAATCTAAATGGCATGTAATTTCTAAGAAACTATGTAGCAGCATGATTGAAACATGAGATTAGAGCCAGACATAAAGGGATTAAATTTTATAGCTGCCATTTACTCACTGTACAGTCTTGGTAAGTTACTTAAATTCTCCGAGCCTCAAGATTTTCTTTCTGAAAGTTAGGGATAGAAATATCTACCTTGTATGCCATCTAGCAAACATTAAATAAGCTAACATAAAAAAAAAAAAACCACCAAATACTATACCTTATATGTGATAAATGTTTTCACCAGTCTCCTTCTTTTCTCCTGAGAAGTATAATGCATCTAAGTCTAGCTACAACAAGTGTTTGGCATTTATTATTGATCCATAACTAAAAGACTTACCCCACTTACCCTACAAAATGTAAATAAGTCTGTTTTCTGCATTAAATTCTTGGTTTTCACAGAACTGTGCTTGTACAGAAGGACAAAATAATACATGAAGCTATACACAGAAATTCTCTAAGTCTAAATAAACACAGGTTATGAGTAACATCAAATATATAAATTGTCAACATGAGGTTTATGTACTAGTGAAAATCTGGGCTCAAAAACTCTTGCCACCTGTCAGTCAGATAATTTTATTAAATACTCCTATCAAACTTACATTTTAAATTATTGTGTTGCTTGCAAACAATCACATTTCATGTTTTTAATATATTACATAATAGTACTGACCATCTTTTTAAGTGGCAGTAGGTTAATTGTCAGCTTCTCTAAAGCAATCCTGCAAAGGAAGTAAAATTAAGAGTATGAGAATAGAACCTACATCAGATAGAACCTATATAGATAGAAAAGAGGGATTTGGAAGATATTTGAGATTCAAAATTAAGAACCTCCCACCCAAAAGTATCTTCCCACCACCACATATCAATATATGTATTAACATTTCACTGTTTTCAGGGAATTTTTGTATTTTTAATAAACCATTTGGAGCATACATATAGAGAAAACAATGAATTTTCGCAAAGTACCCCTACCTAGGTAACCATCAACCAGTCCAAGTAATAGAACATCATTAGCACTCTAAAACACTGCTCCTATTCCCATGATTTATATATATATTCACTACAATTCCCCTTCTCCAAAGTTAGCCATTATCCTCACTTCTATTAACATAGTTTTTAAACTTCAAAAAAAAAATAAAGTTATGCAGAAAAATTCTTTTAATTCTCTCAGTAAATTTTGTTTCTGAGATTCATCCATGCTGTTGTGTAATTACAGTTCATTCATTTCCATTGCCATATAGGATCCTATAGTACAAATTTATCACAATACATTTATTCATTATACTGTTGATGAAAACTGAGTACTGTTTCCAGTTATGCACTGGTTCATAGTGCCACTATGAAAACTATTGTGCATGCTTTTAGGTGCACATATGTATGTGTTCCCATGGGTGTATACCTAAGAGTAGAACTACAAGTTTTTGGATATGAACACACTCATGTTCAACCTTAGTAAATATTGACAAAAGTCTTCTAAAATTCACTCTTGTACCAATTCATTCTCTTACAAGCAGTATATGAGATTTCCAGTTAATCAACATCTTTGACAACTCTTAGTATTATCAGTATATAAATTTATCCATTAAAGTTGGTGTATAGGGTTTCTTATGATATACGTTTTTATTTTACTAATGAGTAATAATGTTGAGCATCTCTTCATACGTTAATAACCTTCAAATTTCCTTTTTTGAAAAGTACTGTTAAATACTTTGGCCTGTTTTTCTATCAGGTTTTCTTTTTCTTACTGGCTTGAAAGAGGCAAGATATACTGAACACATGTCCTTTGTTAAGTACATGTTATGGACTGAATTGTGTTCCCTAAAATTTATATGTTAAAGTGCTAATCCCGATACCTTACGTGACTATTTAGAGATAGGGCCTTTAAAGAGGTAATTAAGGTTAAATTATGTACTTAGGGTGGGGCTCTAATCCAATATGACTGATATTCCTATAAGAAGAGGAAGAGACACCAAGGATACATGTATTCAAAGAAAAAGGCCACATGACAACACAGTAAGAAAGTGACCATCTGCAAGCCAAGAAGAAAAAGATCTGGAGAAACCAACCTGCTGGCACCTTGATCTTGGACTTTCAGCTTCCAAAACTGTGAGAAGATAAAATTCTCTTGTTTAAGTCACTCAGTCTGTGGTATTTTGTATGGCAGCCCTAGAAAACTAATATATGCATTAAAAATATCTTTCCATACTCTATAGCTTACTGTTAGTCTCTTTTTGCTGTCTTATGATAAATCAAAGTTCTTGATTGATTTTAATGCAATATTTTTTCCTTTATGGTTAGGGCTTTCTGTTACCTGTTTAAGAAAACTTAGCCTACTAAATTCATAAAAATATTCTCCCAAGTTTTTTTCTTGGGAGCATTAGTATTTCCCTTTCATATTTACAGCTATAGTCATCAGAAGCTAATATTTAATGTGGTAGGAGATATAGGTCAAGATTCATTTTTTCCCACAATATGGATAACAATTGGCCTTGCAAATGTTTAGTGAAAATACTTTCCCTTTGCCTACTATTCTATAGTATCACTTTATAAATCAATGTATTATAGATATAGATCTGTTTCTGGACTTGCAAATCTGTTACATTGATCTATTTATAGAGATTTGTACTGAGGCTATGCTTTCTGAATTTCGGTACATTTACAAAACGTCTTCATTTCTGATAAGTCCATCAAATTAGTTACCTTTTCAATATTTCCTTGGCTATTCTTAAAAGTTTGATTTCCATATAAGTCTTAGAAACAGCTTGTCATTTTCTGTAAAAATACCTCTTGGGATCACATTGAATCTACATATACAATATATCAATTTGAAGTAAGTGATATCATTATTTTCTTCTGGTTAATGTTTTAATATGTATATCACATATATTTTTTGCAAACCGTTACACTTTTAAGTTAATTTTTCTGGCAAAATATTTATTTCATTTTTCCAATAAAATCTTATAAAGGCAAAAATGAAATCTTATTTTGGCAACTGTCATGAAGTCAATGACTGGCAGCATATGGAATTAGTTAAAAATAGATGCCAACTCTTAAATGTATTTCAGAATTTTTTATGACCATAATCAAAGACAAATTTTCATTTAAAGTGTGGTTCTACCCAAACAGTGAGTCATCTAAGCCATAAATACAGTATCTTCCTCCATTAAGTTAACTTTACTCAAAATATTCTGTAGCTTTTTGTGGAGAAGACTTACATTCTTCATTAGATTTATTCCTAGGCATTTTATATCTTTGATGCTATTACAAATTATATGGTTTATTTAACTTTGTTTTCTAGTATTTTGTTGCTAGTATATAGAAATAAAATTTAATTTTAATACAGACCTTATATCCAGCAACCTGACTAAATTCACCTATTAGTTTGAATAATTTATCTGTTATATATGTTGGATTTTCTATTTATGCAAATATAATCTGTGAATAATTACAGTGCTATTTCTTCCTTTTGAGACTTTTTAACTTCCATCTTCTTTTTCCTGTTATATTTCATTAACTAGACTAAGGTATTTGTTACAATGTTGAATATAAGTGGTAAAAACAACATTCTCCAGTCTAGGAGTGACAAAGAATCTTTCAATAATTCATCATTAGATATGAAATTTGAATGTGTAAATATGTAAACCAAGGAAATTGCCTTCTATTCCTAATTTGTTTATCATGAATTTTATCATTATTTTTACCATAAATTTTTATCTATTTACTCTATTAAATTTCTGGTAATGTGATGAATTATATTGATTGAATTATAGTGATCGAGTTTAGGTATAAACCAGTTTTACCTTCATATGATAAATTGCATTTAGTTATGTATTATCCTTTTTACAGATTGCTATATTCAATTGATATTATTGTTTTTTTTTAATTTTTGCACCTGTGCTCATGGAAGTTTTCTAAATATGTATTATCTTTTTTATAGATTGCTACACTCAGTTGATATTATTGTTTTTTTTTTTTATTTTTGCACCTGTGCTCATGGAAGAGATTAGCTTATAATTCTTCTTTTTTAAAAAATTTATTTATTTAAATTAGTTTCAAGTGTCATGTATACATTGATTAGACATCTATATAATTCATAAAACGATCTCACCAATCGCTCCCTCCCTCCCCTGGCCCTCCACATAGCCATCATATTAATGCTAACTGCATTCCCTATGCTGTGCTCCCCATCCCTGTGACCATCTACCAACTACTAATTTGTACTTCTTTAACCCTTCACCCCATTCTCCCAGCCCTCCAAACCCCTTCTCCCTGGTCAGCATTTCACTCTAGGTCCATCCATGTCATTGTGAATAGTAGGATTTCATTTTTTTAATGGCTGAGTAATATTCCATTGTATATATAAACCATAATTTCTTTATCCGATCGTCTGTTGATGGGCATTTAGGTTGCTTCCATATCTTGGCTATTATAAATTGTGCTGCCATGAATATTGGGGTACATAGATCTTTACGAATTATTGTTTTGGTTTTCTTTGGATAAATACCCAGACGTGCAACTGCTGGGTCAAAAGGTATACCTACTTTCAATACTTTGAGAAACCTCCATACTGTTTTCCATAGCCTATTTGCAATCCTACCAACAATGTATGAGGGTTCCCTTTTCTCCACATCCTCACCAGCACTTGTTTTTGATCTATTGATAATAGCCATTTTTCAGATACATCTCCTTGGGAAAGGGAAACAAAAGAAAAAATAAACAAATGGGATTACATCAAACTAAAGAGTTTTTGTACAGCAAAGGAAACCATCAACAAAACAAAAAGACAACTGACTGTTTGGGTGAAGATATTCGCTAATACATTTGATAAGGGGTTAATATCCAAAATATATAAAGAACTTATACAACTCAATAACAACAAAAAAAATCTAATTGATTTTTCTTCTTTTTAATGTCCTTGTCAGGTTTTGGTATCAAGATTATGCTAGCCTCATAAAATAAATTAGAAAGAATTCCCTTATTTTTTATATTACCTGGAAGAATCTATGCAAGATTAGTGTTGTTTATTCTTTCTTATGAATTGACTGGTCAAGCCATTTGGGCATAAAGCTTTTTTTGAGAAGTGAGAAGTTTTCTAATTATGGATTTAATTTTTAACAGATGTAATTTTAATAGATTTTATATTTTTTCCTATGGCAGATTTGATGAGTTATGATATGCTTTTTTCAAGAATTTATCCATTTCATCCTCTTTTTCAAATGTGTTAATATAAAGTTGCTCATAATTAACTTTTTAACCATTTGGAAGTGTACAATTTAGTGGCATTGCATACATTCACAGTGTTGTGTAACTATCATCACTATCCATATCCAAAACTTTTTCATCATCCCAAACTGAAACTCTGTACACATTAAACAATAAATCCCTGTTCCTTCCTCACCTCAGTTCCTGTTAAATTCTATACTACTTTTAGTCTTATTTAGTTTTTCTATTCTACGGACTTTACATCAGCAGAATCATACAATATTTATCCTTCTGTGCCAGGCTTATTTCAGTGAGCATATTTTCATGGTCCATCCATATTACACTGTGTGTTAAAACTTCTTTCCTCCTTATGGCTGAATAATATCTACTGTATGCATATACCACATTTGTTTATCCATTCTTCTGTTGATGGACACTGGGTTGTTTCCCTAATAACTAATGATATTGAACATCTTTTTCTGTGCTAATGGGCCATTTGTATATCTTCCTTGAAGAAATGTCTCCTCTAGTCCTATGTCAATTTTTGAACCGGGTTTTGTTTTTTTTTTTTATGAGATCTTTATATATTCTGGATATTAATCTCTTATCAGATATATGATTTGCAAATATTTTCTCCCATTTTGTAGGTTATTTTTCACTTCCTTGATAATAGCCTTTAATATACAAAAGTTCTTGATTTCGATGAAGTACAATTTATCTTTTTTTCCTTTGGTTTCATGTGCTTTTGGTGTCTTTTATCAACTTTTTAATACTGTATGATAAGTAGTACCATTCTTATTTTCATTCTTCTTTTAATCAAGTTTATTGGGGTAACATTGGTTAATACAATCATATAATTTTCAGGTGTACATTATAATTTGACATCTGTATATTCCATTATGTGTTCAACACCCAAAGTCCAGTTTCCTTCAGCTACCATATATTTGATCCCCTTTACCCACTTCATCCTCTTCCTACTCCCCTATATTTGACCTCCTTTACCCTGTATATCTCTCCCCTCCTCCCCCATTCCCTACCCTCTGGTAACCACTAGTCCATTGTCCATGTCCCTGAGCCTGTTTCTTTGTCCTGTTAATTTGTTGCTTTTAGGTTTATATCCCACATACAAGTGATATCATGTGATTTTCAACTTTTTCTGTCTGGCTTATTTTGCTTAGGATGATTATCTCGAGGTTAAGCCATGTTGTTGCAAATAGCAGCATTTCGTCTCTTCTTATGGCTGAGTAATATTCCATTGCATATATGTACCACAGATTCTTTAGCCAATCATCTATTATAGGGCACTTCAGTTGCTTCCACGTCCTGGCCACTGTGAATAATGCTGCTATACTGGTGTGCAAATATCTTTACAGATATGAGTTTTCAAGTCATGGG
>NW_006494614.1:17079217-17096273 GCF_000325575.1 Pteropus alecto | reverse complement strand
CTGCCCATTTTTTGATTGGATCATTTGTTTTTTGTTGTTGTTGTTATTGAATCATATGAGTTCTTTGTATATTTTGGATATTAGGCCCTTATCGAAGGAATTGCTTGCAAATATATTTTCCCATTCAGATGGTTGTCTCTTTACTTTATTGATGATTTTTGCTGAGCAGAAGCTTTTTAGTTTGATGTAGTCCTATTCATTTATTTTAGCTTTTACTTCCCTTGCCTTTGAGGTCAAATTCATAAAATATTCTTTAAGTCCAAGGTCCTTGAGTTTTGTTCGTATGTTTTCTTCTTTGCATTATTGTTTCAGGTCTTCTATTCAGATCCTTAATCCATTTTGAGTTAATTTTGGTGTGTAGTGATAGACAACCTTATTTTCATTCATGATATTGTACACTTGTAACTTCATTCTATATTATTGATCAACTTTGTTAATAGTTCATCAATTAGATTTATAAGGAACAAATTTTTGTATTTCTTTATTATTCAATTTTCGGTATTTCATAAATTTCTTCTCTATATCTTTTCCATCCTTCAATTTTATTTGGGTTTAATTTTCTAATTTCTTAAGATAAATATTGAATTTATTGTTTTTCTTCCTTTTTCTAAAATATATAAATGTAAAACTATATATTTTCCTCTAAGTTCAGGTTTACCTGTGTCCCACAAATTTTGTATTGTATTGTCATTATTATGTAGTCAATACATTTTATAACTTCATTGGAATGTATTTTTTTACTATGGGTTATATTTTTTGAGGCTCTCAGTTAAAATGAAGGAGTAAGAAACTCCAAAATTCTGTCCCTCCATAAAAGTGATGAAAAACTATCAGAATTAACTTTTTCAGAACTCTGGATCTTAATCAAAGGCTGAAGTAACTCAGAGGGCACTTATTCAATAAAAATGGTTGAATCTCAATAAGAACAGCAAACTTTATGACATTTTAACTTACCCCAGTCCCATCTCCTGCTGACATTTGTTTAAATTTAATTTACATTCAAGCCTGTGGTCAATTTTGGAAAATGGTCCATGTGTAATTGTAATAATGTCCATTAGTTTGTAGATGGTATACTGCTCTATATATGTCATTTATGTCAAGTGTATTAATAATTTAATCAAAAATTTTATGGTTTGATTTTTCTGTTTGCATGTTGTATCAGTTACTGATAATTAAAATTTCTCACAATTTGCATATTTCTCCTATTCTGTTATTTTTCTTTTATCATTTATGATGCTGTTATTTTACACATATACCCATTTAAAAATGTTTTATTTACCTGTTTGAACATTTTATAACTTGAAAACATCCATCTTTATTCTTAATAATACTTCTTATTATATGGTCTAATATAAGCTTGTCTGACATAAACTTTCTTTTTCATAATTTCACATTGCATATACTATTCCATCATTTTACATTCCAACTTTCTGTGTCATTATATTTAAGTTCAGCTTCTTAAAGCAACATATAAAGTATTTTGTTTTGTTTTGTTGTTTTAAAAAATGAGTCTGACAATCATTGCCTTTTGCATGAAAATTTTAGTCCATTTATATTTAATATAATTACTAATATATCTAGGTTTAAACTTACCATCTTATTATTTATTTGTCCCACTGCTCTCTATATTTTTTCTCCTCTCCTGCCTTCTTTTGAATTAATTTTTTGTTATTATTTCATTTTCCCCTTTACTAGCTTTTACTTTTTAAATTTCTCTACTTTTTCTTAGTGGTTACCCTACAGACTACTTTATACATCATTGACTAATATAAATGAGAACTTTTACTAATTCCTGGACAATGGTTACATAACGTCCAGTTACTTAATAGAAACGTCTTTTCTTTTATGTTATTTATTGTTATGCATCTTAAATATACAGTCATGAACAGCATAATGACATTTTGGTCAATGACAGACCACATATACAATGGTGATCCTATAAGATTATAATGGAGCTGAATTCCTAACACCTAGTGACATCGTAGCCATTGTAACATCATAGCACAACACATTACTCATGTGTTTGTAGTGATTCCAATGTAAACAAACTTATTGCATTGCCAATTATACGAAACTATAGCACATACAATTACAGTAGGAAGCTATGCTATCTAGGTTTGTGTAAGTACACTCTATGATGTTTGAATAATGATGAAATTGCCTAACAACTCATTACTCAGAATACATCCCCATTGTTTAGTGGTGCATGACTTGACATATATTTTTAAACGCACAAAACATTATTATTGTGTGCAATATTCATTTAGATTTACCTTTATATTTACTCATTCCAATGCTTTTTATTCCTATCTGAATTATCATGTTTCTGTGTTAGATTATTTTCTTTCTACTATTTAATATTTCTTTTAAAGCAGGTCTGCTGGGGAAAAAAAAAGTCTTTTTTTGTTGTTTTTTTGGTGGGGACTTTTTGTTTGTTTATTTGTTTTACCTCAAATATATGTTTTATTCTTCAATATATTTGAAGGATATTTTCACTGGGGAAAAAAATGCTAGATTGGAAGATATCTTTTCAGAACATTATACATATATATTGCTTTTGGGTCTTGATTATTTCTGTGGAGAAGTCAGCTGTCAGAGTTGTTACTCCTTTGAAGGTTTTCCTTTTTTCTTGTGGCCGATTTTAGATTTTTCTTTTTGTCTTTGGTTATCAGTAGTTTTATTATCATGCATCTAGATATGGTTTTCTTTGTATCATTACTGCTTGGGGTTTGTGATACTTCTTGTATCTATAAATTGATATCTTCCAGTTTGGATTAAAAAATACTCAATTACTCATGAAATACTGTATACTGTATCTGCTCTATTCTCTGACCTTTCTCCTTCTGGGACTCCAATTACACATATATTGGACCTTTTAACTGTCAAAACATCTCGTTTTGTTTCTGTATTTTTCCTTTCCATGCTTTAGTCTGAATATTTTCTGTTGACTCAGCTTCTGATTCACTAATTCTCCAACTGTGTCTCTACTTTGTTGTTAAATTCACCTATTGAGGTTTTTTAAATAATTTTATTTTTCAATTACAGTTGATAAACAATATTATATTAGTTTCAGGTATACAACATAGTGATTAGACCTTTATATAACTTATGAAGTGATCATCCCAATAAGTCTAGTACTTATCTGATACCATATAGAATTACAATATTATTGACCATATTCTCTATGCTGTACTTTACCTCTTCATGACTATTTTTATAATTGCCAATTTGTACTTCTTAATCTCTTCACCTTTTTACCTATCCCCTCCAATCCTTCTCTTATCTGGCAACCATCAATTTGTTTTCTGTATCTATGAGTTTGCTTCTGTTTTATTTGTTTATTTTTAAATTTATTTTATTTTTCAGTTATATATTTTTCTTTTTTTTTGTTTTTATCTCAAATTCCCAATCTCATCATTTTTATTTACTTTTAAGTCCACATCTGGTTCATCCAATACCTGGATTGTCTACTAGTTTGTCTGTCTTTGTCTGTTTTTTCTTTGTTTGTTTGTTTGTTTGTTTGTTTGTCAAGCCAGTCTTTGGTATGCCCACTAAGCTTTTAATTTAATAACAAGCATTTTGAATGAATAGTTATGGGAATAAATTGAGACTTTAGATGTTATCTGCTTCCACAAGAGTACTTAATTATGCTTCTGTCAAAAAAAATAAAGTCTGGTTACCTAATTCGATTGTGATTATCTATTTCAAAGCCTTTATGATGGTTTCTTTCTAGTTTGCCATTACTCTTAGAATTTAGTCTTTCAGGTTTACCAAATAAACACATGCATAGTTTGTCAAGGCTCCTCCTCTTCAATGGGCATTGAATTTCAATTTTTGTCTCCCCAAATAATAGAAATAACTGAAAGCTCTGCTAAGATTATTTGCCTTTTAATCACAATATTCAGTTTTTCAAGCTCTCAACTTCTGCTTCCAAATTAGTAAATCCCTCAAGGGACAGGCATCACAGAATACTGAACTAATCTCAATGCTTTTATTTCTCTTGGAGATCTGGCCTTCAAGCCCTGTTGCCTTGTAGCTCTCCTATGCCTTCAAACAAACATTTTCTCAAATAAATTTTGTGATTTAGCCAGCATCTCTAGTTGATCTCAATTATAAAGTAGCTTTGATACATGCTACTTTCTTACCTGGGAAAGGAAGTTGGCCTATTTGTAAAAACGCCCTTTCAAAGAGTGTTGATACAACAATTGATTATGTAGTTTTTAAAGTAATAACAATAAAATGTCATATTTCTTTATTTTGAGAAAAAATATAACTGTTAATATATTTCATATATTGCAAATAAATGTTCATTACAGAACTGTGAAAGTTAAAAAAGCATAAAAAAGAAACTATCATCCATAAGATTACTATCCAGAGATAAATCCAGTTAACTATTTGATATATATTCTTACGTTAATTTTACTCTATGATATTTTTTCACAGACATGATTATAATATATACATAGTTTTATATTTTTTTTGCTTAAAATATATTGTAAATATCTTCTAAACATCTATGTAAACATGTCATTAAATATTTTCTCCTATATTATTTTGTTTTAGACAGTTACCATAATTTAATAGTAAATTATCAATATTGGACACTGAGGTTGTTTCTCAATTTTGGGTTATTATAAACAATATTTAGATAATTATCATTATATGCACCACTTAATGATGGAGATGTGTTCTGAGAAATGCATCATTACCTGATTTTGTCATAGTGCATACATCATAGAGTGTACTTACACAAATCTGGATAGTATAATCTACTCCACACCTAGGCTATATGGAATAGCCTATTGCTCCTAGGCTATAAGCCTATATAGCATGTTACTCTATAAAACACTGTAAGATTAAATCAAGCACAAGAGAGAATGATGCAATCAAAAGATACAGTAAACACAAGATGTATGAGGCTGCTGCCAGTGTAACGAGGCATGTTTTACAGCAAATTGTTTTTTATAAGTAGAAGAGTACATGTACACTCTAAAATAATAATAATAAAAAGTATAGTACAGTAAATACATAACTCATTACATAGTCATTTATTATTATTATCAAGTATTATGTGCTATACATAATTATATGTGCTATACTTTTATATGATTGGCAGTGCAGCAGTTTTGTTTACACCAGCATCACCATAAACACATGAGTAATGTATTGCACTATTATGTTATGACAGCTACAATATCACTAGGTGATAGGAATTTTTCAGCTCCATTATAATCTTATGGGACCACTGTTGTATATGCCATCCGTCATTGACAGAAAACTCTTTATGCAGTGTGTGACTATACACATATATGAAATGCTGCCCAAATATAAAGTTCTATAAGTAGGTTTACTGTGTCAAAGAGTACAAATATTTTAAGATTTCTAATACATATATATAGCTAACCTGCCTTCTAGAAAAATTATATCAGTTGACCCCCTTCAAGGATATTGGAGAGTGCCCATTTTTTTACACAAACTACGACTGAATAAAATCCATTTTTATTGCCAATTTGATAGATTAAAATTGATCTCTTTTATTTGCACTTTTGGTAGCTGGGAAAATATATATAATAATTTAATTCTTAAATTAGCTTCAAAACTCATTTGCTAACTATACCAAATATTATATTACTAGTATTGAGGATTACCCTTATTCCTTGACACAGAATTTCCTATGGATCTGGTAACATAATAAATTACACACTGCCATGTTTTGGAGGTTTCTGGTTATTATGCTTCAATATATACGATATGTAACTGCAACAAAAAGCCTATTTCTTCAGTACCATTGCATTATGTTCTCTTTCTAAGGATGCACCACTAATAATGCATAAATGTAGTTTCCACAAATACATGAGGGAAGCACCGGAGGAGACTGGCTAATCATGAGAAGATCACAGAAAAAGATAACTAAAGTGACACAAGAATAATAATCTCTAAATAATTTAGAACCAAATAATATCAAATCAACAAATATTTATTAAAGTTCTCCATATTTTCCATCCGTGATTCTTGTATTACTCTACATTTTTGGCAGGGTGCCAATAAGCAATCTTTTCCTAAAAGTACTGCTAGGCTCTAATATTTCTGCAAGTGCTGTCTTCAGATTCTCTTATTGCCAACTGGTATCAATCACATATAATTATGTGAATTCCTGCTCTATCGAGAAGCAAGAGGCAAAATCTTCCTGCCCAGCATTTCAATGTAATCAAATTCAGTGCCATTATAGCAATAGTTACCAATTCCATTTCTAGTGTAACAACTAATAAGGAGACCTTAAATTTTTCTCTCAGAACCCAGATAGCATGTAATAAATTCTCTGTGTCTTCTCAAATCTTTAAACAGGAATTTTTATACTTATTCTAACTTTCAAAATACTATGCATTATAACCAGAATACATATGCTAATATGTATTATCATATGCTAATATCACTTCATTGCATTTAAAAAAATTGATTCTAAATTATAAAATTATAGGTAAAAGTTAAGAAAACAGTATAGTGTAGTGGTACCAGACAACCTGAGTTATGTTCTGCATACACCACTTACTGGATGTGTGGCCTCAGCATATTTCTTAACACCTCTGTGCTTTATTTTCTTTGCACGTAAAATGAGAATAGTATGTACTTTATAGGGTAGTCGCAAGGATTATATGAATTAAGCCTAGTAGTGCCTGGCACATAGTAAGCACCATAAATTGTGCTTGTTATTATTATTATTATGGTCATTATAAAATAATAAAGAGATTGTCCATGAGCATATAGAGCAAAAATAATGATCATCAGGAATAAAAATACAACTATAATGAATTATCTTTCTTTTATTTTATAAAACTACAAATTTGAAAGATTTACAAACCTCGCCTATCCTCCTTCTTTCAAAGCTTCAGTTTTTACCTGAAGAAAATGAGTAAAGAGAACTTTGTTTCCAGAATATAAAAAATTTTTAAAGGGACCTAAGAAGATAAGTATTAATGCAATGATTAAAAAGTCTGAAGTCTTTAACCCTGAAGTAACTTCTTTCTTGCTTACTTATGACATATCATGCAAGTTATTAAAGCAGTCAGACTAACTAGAAAATGCTTCCAGGGTCTCAGAGAGCAAAGATCCCTCCGGGGGGGATCTATTAGGAAGAGGACAGCAATATTACAATGTAATAAATGGCAAGTGTCAATAAGAAGAAAAAATAAAAAGGAGGTGGTAGTATCTAAAATAGGCAAGTATATTTTACTTTCTTGCTTGATTTATATTTTAGATCTTGTCTTTTAACCTTTTTTATAGACTATTGATGTATCCTTATGCCAACCTCACATATTTATAAGCACTGATGTCTGAATAAATTTGTGCTTGTGCAAGATTGTGTTTGAGTGTGTTTTAAACAAAACTAGTTATCTTTGATTTCCTAATCCTTCTTTTTAGATCTTTAACTCTTCATAAATAGCCTCCTTGAAACAACTCTGGTCTGCACAAACATTCAAGCAGTGCCACCTAATGCCAGCTACCTATTTTATTTTATTTATTCTTTATTTAATTTATTGGGAATGACACTGGTTAATAAAATTGTATAGGTTTCAAATGTACAATTTGATAATATATCATTTGTGTACTGCATTGTGTGCTCACCACCCAAAGTTAAATTTCCTTGTGTCACCATATATTTGACCCTCTTTACCTTTATCTACCTCCCCATGTCTCCACTTTCTCTCTGATAACCACTAAACTGTTTCTATGTCTATGAGTTTTTGTTTGTCTGTCTTGTTCATTTGTTGCTTTCAGTTTTATATCCACACGAGTGAAATCATATAGTTTGCAACCTTTTCTGTCTGGCTTATTTCGCTTACCATATCATCTCAAGATCCACCCATGTTGTTTTAAATGACAGTATTTCATCTTTTCTTATGGCTGAGGAATAATCCATTGTATATATGTACAACATCTTTATTCAATCATCTATCAAAAGACACTTTAGTTACTCTCATGTCTTGGTCACAGTGAATAGTGCTGCAATGAATATCAGGGTGTATATATCTTTCTGGATAAATATTTTTCAAACTTTTGAGATAGATAGCCAGAAGAGGGATTGCTGGGTCATATGGTAATTCTATTCTTAGTTTTTTGAGAAATCTTCATACTATTTTCCATGATGGCAGCTACCCATTTTAAAGCAAACAAACCACAGACTGTTGTGACATTTGAATATCTTTCTAAAGTGAAACAAATACCACATAATCACGCATTATGGCTCAGGTTCTGAAACAATCCATTACCCTTATTCTCTCTTAAGAAGTAAGTAATCACAAGAAAAGTTTCTGAAATTTCCCTTCAGCTCTGCTCTTCTTTCTTCTGTCAATGGCTTTTATCTTAACCACTACCTACTTTTACACATGTTATCTAAAAAAAATTATTTTAAATATAGCAAGCTCTATTTTAAAAAACACAAAAATGGGTTTGACACACCAGTGTCATCAGTTACTCCTTGATCTTTAATTAGATGATAAACTTCATATGAATTCTTTTCTCATGGATTATGAAAAAATTCAATTTTGTTTTTTTCTGCCATGTTTCTAGCCTCCAAATATCTATCAGACTATCAAGACTGTGGGAGGAGCTTGAGGCAACAATGGATTCTAGAACCATTTAAGCACACTCACACGCCACCTTTTATAAAGGAGTAAAATAGCCCTAAAACGGATTCATATTTGGCATCTCTTCCATACAATCTTGTTCTTTAATTCCTTCTCCTAAAACCATTAAAGCCTAATGAAAAATTTACTGTCTCTTCCCCTTTCCTTTCATTTAAACAGACTTATTTGGCCCTAGACTCATCAATCCAGCAAAAGCAATTAATTATCTAAAAGCAAGATTACATTTTGTTCTATGATGTTGTCTCCATCTGTCATAAAAGAAAATTGCAAATCCAACTTACTAGCTATCATTTTCTAGATTGCACTGATAAAGAGCAGGCTTTGAATTTAGTAATGTTCTTGTGAACAGAACTGGTTACATAATTTGTGAGGCCCAGCGTAAAATGAAAGCACAAAGTCTCTTGTCCAAAATGCTGAGGAAAAAAGTACTATTGAAATACTGAAATATAAAGCTTTTTCTTTTCTTCCATGATCTCTCAACTTGTTATGGTGTTTTTATTTCTTATTTAACATCCTTCTAAAGTTAACATAAATTAAAATTTTTAAATATTCACATGAGTTTTACTGTTCATGTTTATATTATGCAATAACAGTTTTAAATACAAGAGCATTTAAGTGATATTCAGAATCATTAAAATTACACAATTCATATTTCATAGCTTGTACATGCGTATGTATTTCATTCTTAGCTGAAGAGTGAAAATACTGCACAAAACTAACAACAGTTTTTATTTCATTTCTTGGTACCAGCATATTCTACCAACCTTCTCATCTTTGGCTTACTAATAAGTTAGGAAGAACTGAAAGAAAAAGGAACTATCTTTCCCTTTCTATATTATCATTTCTACCATAAGTAATTGGCACTATAGTAGAGATCCAGTAGAGGTTTCCACAGTTTGTGTTTCTTAGAATGCCATTGCCTTCCTTCTATATTAGAGCAAATTCTGGCTCATAAAGTTGAGCCAGCACCTCAACTTAGCCATAGACATAACACTTTGTATTTGTTTGCATCTCGCTGAATTCCCATGCATCACTCATTCACCGGAATTCTGTGCTCATGGAACATTGTGAGCACTTTATGTGAATGGAGTGGTAAGAAAAGGTGAACACACATATTAAATGTACCTCCTCACTCACACACATGCTCCACTGCCCCACCAGACTTATCTTACATAAACTAAACTCAAAATTAAAATTATCAATAATTTCAAGACAGTGACAGTAGAGTATTAAACTAAGCATAGGCCCCTTTGAGTACAAATCCTTGAGTGATTACACAGGTCATTAAACTATCTCTGCTTGTGAGAATCATTAGAACAGAAAAGCTTCACTCTAATGAAAGAGAGGAAGAGGAACTATGTTTATTGAGCATTTATTGAATGCTGAGCACTAAGTTAAATCCTTCACATACACTACCTCATTTAATCATCATTACTAAGTATTTTTATCCCCATTTACAATGGGGGAAATTGGGATTTTAGAGGCCACTGTATTTTGCCCAATATCTCTAACTAAAAGGTGGTAGAATAGAGATTTTCATACAGGGTTTACTGATCCTAAACTTTACGTCTCACTACCCCCTTAAGAGAATTTAGTTCAGATTTTGAATTATAAAATATTTTTAAATTATTTCTTTCATATGTAGCAATAAATATGTGTATGCTAATAAAACCAAGTATGATTCACGGGCTATTTTTAAAAATCTCATCGAAGCTTCTAGTTTAATATGACAGATTAAGCACACACATTTACCTCCTCTCCCTCCCAAGGTTTAATTAAAATGATAATAGCTTTTGTAAAAGATATAAACTGCCAACTACAAAGAGCAGAGAATGGAAGCTATTGGTGAATAAGCAATTCCAAAAATCAAAATTCACGAAGGAAAAATATGAAATATAAATCCATTTATAAAGTTAAAAAAATAGGTAAAACTAAATAATCAGTGTTTATGAATACATACATAGATGATAAAACTATTTTTAAAAGTGAAAAAATGAGTAACGCAACCTTCATTGTAGGAGCTACCTCTGAAGGGGCGGAGAATATGATAAAGAGAACACAGAGGCTTCTAGTACTGCTGTTTCCTTTCTTACCTGGGGTGATAGGTATATGGGTTTTCATTTTTTAGACATTTATTGTGTGTTTGTGTGTGTGCGTATGTGTGTATATACTCTTGAGTGAATAATGTATTTCTCCAAAAATGATTAACTACTCAAAAAAATATTGCATTCATAAAATAACTACAAGACAGTACATACAAGACAGTATCAGATAACAAGAAAAACTTTTGGAAATTAAAATTTCAATGCCAAATAAAAATCAATAGAAAATTTAGAGAATAAATTTAAAGATATCTCCCAGATCACAATACAAGGAGACCAAAACATGGAAGAAAAGACAAAAGATTCAAAGGATTATTCTAAGATATTTTATATCCAAAGAATTCAAGAAAGAGAGAAAAAAGAAAAAGGGAAAAATTATCACAGGAAGGTTAACAGATGATTTCGTTGAAGATGGATCCAGTCTTTAAACCCCAAGAATTCATTCTGTGCCCAGCACCTCAATATGTCCTGGCAAAATGTCATACCTCTGAGGATAAAGAATTTATCCAAAAAGCTACCAAGGAGAAAAGACAACTTATCTTTATGGGAATGAAAATCACAGATATTAGCTTTCTCATTAGAACATAGGACATGAAAAGGTAATGGAACAAGGCTAAAAAAAATTACAGACAACCTAATAACAAGGTATTTTCAAGCATGCGAGGACTCAGAAGTTTACCTTAAATGCACCCTTTCTAAAGAATGAACATGTATTTTTTTAATAAGTATTCCATCAAAACAAAAAAGAAGGTCACCTAGGGCCCCCCAAAATAGTAATTCCCAATTCAAGAGAGCAAAGAAGTGAAATTTCAGGATGACAGCTACATAGCTGTCCTACAGAGCCCTAGTAAAGTTTGGAGCCAGGAGACAGAGGATTGGAGAGACTTGAAAAAGAGAATTAATAGAACAGATAATATGTTTGGGAATTTGGAAAATCTTAAGGATATAACAAAGGCATTGGTAAAGTATAAAAAGGAGAATTTATTTGAACTGACAGAAAGAATATTCTACATTGAAAGGCACAGTGGTAATAACTTGTATCCCACAAAAAAAGGAAATGTAACACTGGCATGTTACTTTGCTCTACAGTGAACAATTTGGTGCACCTGTGTTGGCTCTGGCCCTCCAGAAAGCGGTGGAGGAAGAGTTAAGAGATTTCTTGGGTGGGGATGCCTGTGAAATATAAAGGATAGAGAGAGTAGAAGTAGGCAGAAAAAGCTTTCAGTGCTCAGTGTAGGTCTGACATCTGTAAAAGGAAAGGAACAAAGGTGACTTTGGTAGGAAGAATCACTCTAAAAGAAACTCTTAGCAAGCCTAACAGTGGGCTACAAGGAAAAAATGCCTTTTGCATGAGTCTAATTTTGGGCAGCAACAGCTAGCACCTAGAACCCTCACCATTCTCAATCATTGGCTAGAGTTATCCAGAGAGAGTCAGTGAGAGAGAGTACTCTGCTCCAACACTTTCACAGACCTCAAAGGCACTGCAGCTAACTACAATCCTTGCTGCAGAAGCTCTCTTAAAAAGACACCTGAGTGGTATAACATGCTTCTTCCAATATATGCAACACACTCACCAACACCTTTAAGGACACCACC
Organism: Pteropus alecto; assembly: GCF_000325575.1. Classification (NCBI taxonomy): domain Eukaryota; kingdom Metazoa; phylum Chordata; class Mammalia; order Chiroptera; family Pteropodidae; genus Pteropus; species Pteropus alecto. The sequence continues at coordinate 17,083,930 of NW_006494614.1, read as the reverse complement.
TCATGGCTTTATCTAATTATTGCATCAGCTGAAAAGTCAATTGTTTTTTCAGTGATATGCACTCCTTTATATCAGGTCCAGGTGTAGTCTAGTCTCTTACCAAAAAAAAAAAAAAAAGGCAGATATCTTACCCAATATACCCAATGGTACAGAAGGTACAGGATAATCACAATAAAAGCTACCCAATTTTCAAGTATCTTTAGTAATATGAAATATACTTAATGTGAAAAACCTCATGCAGCTTGTTCATATAGCTTATTTTCTAATTGACATTTTAATAACATGGTCATGGTGCTAAAGGCCTCATGACATTAACGATGATAACTGAGACTGGTTTCCCTAGCAGCATGGGGCCAATTATATTCTGCATCAGGCTTTAGGAGAGGAAACAAAGGCAGGTTTGGGGACCACAAGGATTCCTGATAATGGATAAACTAGACTGAAAGCATTCCATATAAGTAATTATCTTTAAAATTATTTAACATGGAGCATATTTTATGAGACAAAACTTTTATGTGAATGTATACTTAAATTAAATAATAACCTTAAATTTGAAAAAATATATGGGCCCATATTGCAAAAATACCCAGAGCTTATAAGTGTCTCCATTAGCCAATCTAGAAGACCTCAGTTCCACTGTCCACGTGTCCATTTTCCTCAGAGGCCTCTAGTTTTGCCCTCTAGAGGTCTCTTTCTTGTCCATTACCCTTTTGGACACATCTGAAGTGAGGCTGCAAAACTTTCACAGTCTACTTCCCACCAATGTAGGTTTGTGGATTTACAAGTTGCTTTTAAAGTTAAAAAAATATCATGGGCTTTTGCAGGCCTGATGTGGGGGTTATCTGGCAATAACAGTCCCTGAAAAACTTACTAGGCTTTCAGTCATTTAGTTTTCAAGGGATAAACACAGCCAAAGATTTCCTCGACAAATTATTTCAAGACTTGAGGACTGACATTTTACTTACTAACTCTGTACTCTGCCTAGAACACTCTGGCAGCTACTGGATGCCAACTGAGATTTGGGTGGCAAGGCAACACCTTAATTGCATCTTTTCAACTAGACTGGGTCCCATTGTCTGACAGAGGTGCTTGAAAAGATTTGGGGTCTTGTTCGTATCTCTTGCTAAAACTGACAGTTGTACAATTGCTTGATTTGGATCACAGAATCAGTTGACTTTTTCACCTTTTAGGCACCAAATTACCAAAACTCAAATCTTCTGAGATTGCTTCAGATACAGAGTCCCTCATCAAAGTTATATTTTCCTTCATTCCTACTTACAAACTAGGTAGTTCTAGCCTGAGCTCTCTTCTTTGTCATAGGGCCTTTTAAACAAGGTATGAAGTAGCCAATGGACATTGTATTTTCCCCACCATTTCCCCTGGAGTTATTGGTTCACTTGGCCTATAATCTGCCTGTCCAAATATCAGAGGCATATTTGCCACTGTTTTGACACCATAAAAAAATGCAACCCCTTTACATTCTACAATGTCTGTATCCTTGAAACTAGCAAACAAATGTACCAATTTAAGTTTCTGTTATGTGCTTTACTCCACTTTCACATACCAAACTTTATATTAGTTAGAATATAGATTCAGCTGCATGAAAAAGAAACTTGAGTTAACATATCTTTTAAAAGATAGAAGATAATTTCTTTCACTCACACAGTAGCAGGATAGAAGAAGGGGGTGGGAGGAATAAAGAGTACAGTCCCTCCCTTTAAGGACATGTCTTTGAAACTATCTATCATACATCATTTTTCTTCACAACCCCCAGGCTAGAACATATCACATGACCACAGTTTAGTGGAAGGAAAGCTAGGGAATTAATGGCCATGTACCCCATTAAAAAACCCCAGGGTTCTCCAGCTGAAGAGAGAAAAGGGAAATCAAGGACAACCAGTCTTCTCTGCCACCCTTCCCCAAGTTTTGACCCCTATTCAACATATAACATCCAGACTCATCCTCCTAAAACAGAATTTCTCCCATAATTCATTTTAAGAATGATGGTGATTCATTACTGCCTACCACATAAAAACAAAACGAAACAACAATAACAACAACAAAACAGTTTCTCTATGTCTTGAACTTCGAGGTTCTTTAACTGTACTTCTTTCAAAGACAAGCTCAAACCTCTTTTTAATAAAATCTCAGCCTACTTCAGATCTCTACATTTTCCATATTCTCAGTAATGCAGTTTTGCATTTAATTCTCTAATTTTTATTGTGTGTATATTTTGTCTATAAAAATGGTTTTGTGCTCATTATAAGAAAGTTCCATGATTTATCATCCTTTTTTTAGCCCCACAAAAATATTATGTTAATAACATAGGGAGTACTTAACAAATAATAATTGATAGGTCAGAATCCTAAGTCATTAAACAGACAAGAATTATAAGGGCAATAACTTAAAAGCACAATGAAGAATCTTTATTTTCTCTGATGCCATGGTTTGGTAAATGTACTATTTGGGGTTGGATTCCTCTTACAAGTAAATTTCTAAGAGTTTACAGAGACATTATTTTAAAAAATACATATTTTTTCTCTTTCTTAATATTAAAATATAGTAAAAAATAGAAAAAAACTGAAAAATATAAATAGGAAAATAAAATTATCTATAATCCATATAAGAATAAATTAAACCTAATAATATTTTAGCATATAATCTTCAGTGAAAGATATGATTTCAAACACATATCAACGAGAATTACATGTACAGGATTTGAATTATCAGAAAACTATAGAGTATTATCTTAAACAGGACTTCATCAAGCCTACTAACATTCTTCCCTGTATACTACTTTCACCAAGGCATGTATTTTATGCTTTCAGGGTTTTCTGTAGACAAATGCTTGTTTTTCAGAAGTATGCTGACGTATCACACCATCTACAGTCATAAAACAAAGCAAATGGTATTTTTATGCGTTTCATTTTTCTACTCTATGGGTTATAAACATCACTATACAAATTTTCAAGAAAAAAAGGATACTTATCCTTTAAACTTTTTTTATATATGTTTTAATATATTTGACGGTCTTCACAAGTCTTGGAAAGAGACAAGATATATTCTCTCATGTTTCAAATAAAATTGCCAAAAGATATATTTTCCCTTTAGAATGTTTATAATTAAATTATATCTACCTTTCTTATCTACATCACAGAATTATGAAAATAAATGGTGAAATAAATTTGAAAAAAATTAAGTTCTTGGAAGGAATAGTATTACATAAAGGCGAAATACTCTTTTATTTACATATTCAAAATTTATTTTGAAATAGAAGTTACCCTACCATTTTATTGTATATATACAGATATTGGTCAAAATCATTACTTTCCATATCAATAAAAATGAAATTATTAATTACTTCCCTTTTCTCTGTAAGGGGTTTCCAGATCTGAAGCATTTTATTGAAATAATCCTTTCTCTATATTAAAAAATAGTGCATCCCACTGAGAATGAAAGGCCACCCACTTGTTTCAGAGAAAGGTGATTACACACATGAAGATTAGTCATCAAATACTCAGAAACAAATCCACCTATAATGGGCAACAGAATTGCAAAAATGAATACTAGGTATAATATAAAATCAGGAGGAAGTACTATCCTAATAATAGCTTCATCCTTTTATTTTCAACTTAAACAAACTGTTATCGCTAACAATATTTTTTATATTGGCATTTGGCAGTATTAGCAAACCTGAGAAAGAACTGATCGCTAGGCGAAATATGAATAACTATTAAATTCGGGTAATAAGTACATGGATGTGTGTTTTGTCACTCACTACTTTTCTGTAGTTTTTTCAATTGTTACAGTAAAAAAAACTCCTTTATCCCAAAATTTCAATCACTTCCATTTCATCAATAGCTCTTTGTTGGCCAGAATTAGGACTAGCAGCTTTATCACTCATTTTATCATTCTTTATCAATCTTACAGTCTTTAAAAATGAATTGTCAGGGGAAGGAAAAAAAAATGGTGTAGAGGTTCTGTTCTGGCAACCAAATCAAAGTTGTGACGGAAACAAGGAGCAGCAGCAAGGAAAAATCGCCTGGGATCTAGATGAACAAGACATACAACTAGGGAGAAATCCAAGATATCACCCTGCAACGGCAGAAGGTAGGACAGGGCGAGGACACAGGGCTGACCAGTCTCCAGCAGCTGAGTGAGATGGAGGCTGCAACAGTGGCAGAAGCCTCTTAAAGAGGCCACGTAGGGGAGCAGATTTTTATGGTGACAGACCTGCTTGCTCTGAGCACCAGTGGCAATTAGGCTGCGCACAGGGAGGGCTAAGGAGAGACTCGCTCTGTACAGAAGTACCTTTGGTATCCTTTGTTCCTCTGTTGAGCCCTCCCCTCTCCCAGTGCACCAGACACAGCGCCACCATAGCCCTGAAGTCATCAAACTGGATAACAGAGGTCACTCCACCCAGGGGATTCCCTGAAACCCTGCCTCCCCCAACTCGTGGTTCCATCCAAGCCACATCTAGGTATATACTCAGTGAGTCAGATGCTCCTTGCTGAGCAGCACCTAGACTCACATTGGAGACAGCTGGCCTTGGTTTCTGATGTGGGCTTTTGAGGCAACTATAAGCACAGCATCTGTGGATTGATTGCTGAAACTTAACAGGTGGCTCTGGAGGGACAGAGGCTTGGGCTAAACTTGGCCTGCAGCTGAATCCATTCACTGGACACCTCTTACACAAATCCACACTAATAAGAC
>NW_006494614.1:17074076-17078520 GCF_000325575.1 Pteropus alecto | reverse complement strand
AAACAAGAATGCTTTATCCAAGAAAGCTATCACTTAGAGTTGAAGGACAGATAAAGAGCTTCCCAGACAAAAATAAGATAAAGGAATTTATTATCACCAATCCAGTATTACAGGAAATGTTGGAGAGACTTCTTTAAGAAGAAAAATCATGTATCAAAAACAGGAATAAAAAATGGTAACAACTACATTCCTATCAATAGGTACCTCAAATGGAAAAGAATTAAGTGTCCCAACTAAAAGGTAGAGTGGATAAATGGATTAGAAAACAAGACTCCTACATATGCTGCCTACAAGAGACTCACTTCAGATTAAAAGGAAGGGGATGGAAAAAGATATTGCTTTGATGAACCTAGAAGGTATTTAAGTCAGAAAGAGAAACATAAACATTATATGATTTCACTTATATGTGGAATTTAAGGAATAAAAAGAACAAACTAATCAAAAACAGACTCACAAATATAGTGAACAATTTGGTGACGGATAAAGGGGAGGGGGTTCAAGAGTCTGGGAGAATGGGGTGAAGGGTTAAAGAAGTACAAATTAGTAGTTGGTAGATGGTCATAGGGATGAGGAGCACGGCATAGGGAATGCAGTTAGCATTAATACTAGGTGGAGGGCCAGAGGAGGGAGGAAGCAACTGGGGGATTGTTTTGTGAACTATATAGACATCTAACCAATGTACTGTAGTCTTTAAACTGATTAAAATAAATAAATTTAAAAAAAAAACTTTAAAAAATGAATTGTCAGAGTAGTATTTGAAAAAGACAACTAATAGATATCAGATAAGAAAAGCCCTGCCTTCATGATATCTTGGCTCTGTGATCTATTTCATGAATACATCGCACATGTTCACTTGGCCAAGCAGTCACTAATACTTTCCGACAATATTATCTATGTCTATTACCCAAAAGGATTTCCTGGGTATTTTTGCGTGTAGGTTCATAGACTTCTGTAGAAGAATATATAATTTTCATAGGTATATATTTCTTCTTGCCACATAATAAGGACTTTTCTGATAGTCATGTTAAAGAAGAATAAGAAGAAAATAGAGATTTTATGAAGCGAGATAAATTGGCCACTCAAGGTGTACCCTACACCTCAGATTAATCTTGAAAATAATTTTAAATGACAGCTAATATTTATTAAACACTATTTTCCTAGCTTCTTCTCATTTAATTCTCACAATAATAATGACACTTTGTTTACTATTATCTGTAGAGAAAATCCACTTGTTTCTCAGAGAACTGGCATTCAAGATATTACTGAGTTCTTGCAAAAAATAGAAATTTGCAATGGTGTCGGCCATGGTCACCATGGTTCTGGGTGGTTTTTGTTTCTGTTTTTGTTTTGAATATGATAAGGTTTTAGTTATCAAAATGGCATTATAATGAGAAGATAGGAGTTTTCCAGTTTTCTCAAATCTGTCTTAAGAGAGCTCAGAGCTCAGGCTTCTTTTATGTCAAGGGGATGGGGAATGGATAGGGCAATAAATGAGATCCAAGGAAGAGTGGGAAATCTCCAAATCTCTTTACTCCCAGTTGGTCAAACCAGCAGTTACTCAAATCTCAGGCAAAACTCCTCCAATTAGCATATCTATACAAATGCAGGCTGGAATTAAGGTAGATTCAGGGAGAAAAGCAGAAGCATTTTACCCTGTTACAATTCCCTCCACCCTTTTCGTTTATTCCTCAATCTTGAGGAAAGTAGGGCAACTGGTTCCAGTTCCAATCCCTGAGCCTAAAGGAAGCATTCTGGGTGTTCAGTTTACAAACAGAGTATGATCACCAGGTCTTATTTGCACATTCAAAACCTCTTTACTTCCATTTCCCCTTTGAGCCCTGTGCTTCTGGGCTCCACGACTATACTCTTGAGAACACAAGCCTTGAGCCCTGTGCTATAGCCTCTGCCTCTTGCTCTAAAACTGCTTAGACCTGTGGAATCTATCTCTCCACATTTATTTAGGCTATATAATCGCCCTCTGCATGTTTCTATTCTTTGTCTTATCCATTGTGTTCCCCCAACAAATCTTACTGCCACCTTCCACCCTCGGCCGTAGCCCTCTACCAGCCCTCTACCAACCTATACACAAAGTAAGTGAACATAGGCCTCAATCTCCTGAGGATTTCTTCATAGAGTTTCATTGTTGTTAGTTTCTTGAATCCACTTTTACCTCTCGATTCTATAGTTTCTCCAAAGTTATTTGGGGGAAAAAGCTGAGAACGGGCATTCAAGATATTACTGAGTTCTTGCAAAAAATAGAAATTTGCAATGGTGTCGGCCATGGTCACCATGGTTCTGGGTGGTTTTTGTTTCTGTTTTTGTTTTGAATATGATAAGGTTTTAGTTATCAAAATGGCATCATAATGAGAAGATAGGAGTTTTCCAGTTTTCTCAAATCTGTCTTAAGAGAGTCCAGAGTTCAGGCTTCTTGTATGTCAAGGGGATGGGGAATGGATAGGGCAATAAATGAGATCCAAGGAAGAGTGGGAAATCTCCAAATCTCTTTACTCCCAGTTGGTCAAACCAGCAGTTACTCAAATCTCAGGCAAAACTCCTCCAATTAGCATACCTATAGAAATGCAGGCTGGAATTAATTAAGGTAGATTCAGGGAGAAAAGCAGAAGCATTTTACCCTGTTACAATTCCCCCCGCCCTTTTCGTTTATTCCTCAATCTTGAGGAAAGTAAGGCAACTGGTTCCAGTTCCAATCAAGAGGGAGGATTAATCTGTAAGATGGAGTCAGATTTGTGTGCCCATCATGCCCCTCCTATCTGGCTCTTACAATCTTGTATGCCTCTTCTATTATAGACCCTGAGCCTAAAGGAAGCATTCTGGATGTTCAGTTTACAAACAGAGTATGGTCACCAGGTCTTATTTGCACATTCAAAACCTCTTTACTTCCATTTCCCCTTTGAGCCCTGTGCTTCTGGGCTCCACGACTATACTCTTGAGAACACAAGCCTTGAGCCCTGTGCTATAGCCTCTGCCTCTTGCTCTAAAACTGCTTAGACCTGTGGAATCTATCTCCCCACATTTATTTAGGCATCAGGAATGAAAGAAAAGACCTCATAATTGAAACTAGAGACATTAAAAGAATAATAAATAAATATTATAAGCAAGTTCATATCAATAGATAAGAAAACTTAGATGAAACAAAATGAAAATCCTTTAAAAAAAAAAAACACAGTATACCAGGCTTCTGGTCAAGATGGCAGAGTAGATAAATGCAGTACTCACTTCTCTCACAACCACATTAAAATTACAAATAAACTTCAGAATAGCCATCACTGGGAATCACCTAAAGTCTAGCTGAACAGAAGTCCTACAACTGGGAACATAAAGAAGAGGCCACTTTGAGACTGATAGGAGGGGCAGAGACATTGAAGGGGCTGATCCCAAACCTGAGTGTGGCAGCTAAGAATCAACAGGAATTGCTCAGCTGTGGATATCTTCACAGATAAGTAAGTGATTCCGGCCCCACCCCGGGCTCCCCAGCCCAGGGTTCCACTGCCAGGAAGAGAAATTCCCACAACTTCTGGCTGTGAAAACCAGCAGAGATTGTGCCTGAGTCAGATAGAGGGCTGGAGTCACAGACATTCCCTTTAAGAGACCCACATGTAAACTTATTCACTGACAAACTCACTTGCTCTGAGCTCCAGCACTGGGGCCACAGCTCAAAAGGCACCAGAGACATGCAAGGAGGAAATGAATTGTCTGACTTCAGGGTAAGGGCTGAAGGGGCAGCTTTTTCCAGACAAAAGTGCTGATAGAAGCCACCGTTTCTTTGTTGGGCCCTCCCCCCACTCAGTGTGCGAACGCAGACAGCCATCATATCAGAGTTTCCATCAACCTGGGAAACACTGGTCACCCTGTCCTGGTAATTCCCTGAGACCTTGCCTTGCCCATCTTGCGGGTTCACCCAAGCTGCTTCCAGTGGCTTTTCCATACAAATGGCCTGTCTCGGCTCTTGCTATGTACTTTCCTAAAATCTCTCAAAGGTTTGCAAAACCAAACAAGGAGCAGCTGGCCTAGGAATGTCCTGCAACTCTTCCTGAGCAGCCCCAAGCCTAGCACTAGCAGCAGCCGGCCTTGGTTCATGGCTTGGTCTCTTGAGGCACCTCCAAGCCCAGTGCACATGGCGGCCATCTGCAGAATGCTTGGTGGCTTGTACAAGGTGGCACCAGGGAAGGCACAGTCTGTGGCTGAACTTGGTCTGTGGTGGGGCCCCTCCCAGGGGGCACCAGGGCCATTTTGCCCAATGGCCGGCTTCTGACTGAACTATAGCACTACCCGAAGCTACATCCAAGGATGACACATCCAAAGGGCAAACTGAGCAGGCCCCAGAGCCCTGCTAAAGCAAAGCCTGCTCCACAGGGTCACCCCTTGCACAAAGGCTCCACCAGAAAGTTCTCACAACCAATCAGCCTGGTGGTCAGTCCCTCCC
>NW_006494614.1:17063824-17073450 GCF_000325575.1 Pteropus alecto | reverse complement strand
GGGGTAAAGGGGGTCAAATATGTGGTGACAGAAAGAAATCTAACTATGGGAGGTGAACACACAGTGTAAATATATATATGCCTTATTGTTAAAGTGTACAGTTGAAACTTATTAGATTTTGTTAACCAATGTCATCATAAAAATAAATAAATAAATTTTAAAAATATATTAGATGAAGCAGAAGATCAAATCAGCAATCTTAAAGACATGGTAGTGGAAAACACCCAATCACAACAGCAACAAGAAAAAAAGAATCAAAAAAATGTGGATAGTTTAAGGGGCTTCTGGGATAGCATCAAGTGTATCAACATTCACATCATAGGGATACCAGAAGGAGAAGAGAGATAACAAGGAATTGAAAACCTATTTGAAGAAATAATGATGCAAAAATTCCCCAACCTGAAGGGAATAGACTTACAAGCCCAGGAAGCACAGAGAATCCCAAACAAGATGAACCCAAAGAGGCCCACTCCAAAACACATCATAATTAAAATGCCAGAACTTAAAGACAAAGAAAGAATGTTAAAAGCAGCAAGAGAAAAACATCTAGTTATCTCCAAGGAAGCTCCATAAGACTGTCAGATAATTTCTCAACTGAAACTTTGCTAGGCAAAATATTCAAAGTGATGAAAAGCAAGGACCTACCACCAAAATTACTCTACCCAGGCAAAGCTGTCATTTAGAATCAAAAGAAAGATATAGACCTTCCCAGACAAGAGAAAGCTAAATGAGTTCATCGCCACCAAACCAGTGTTACGAGAACTGTTAGACAAAGAAGAAAGAAAAGGAGAAGGAACAGAAGAAGAAAAAAGAGATTAAAATATGAATAATAAAATGGTAATAATGACAAATCTATCAATAATTACTTTAAATGAAAATGGTGAAATGCTCCAATCAAAATATATGGTGGTTGAATGTATAAGAAAACAGGCCCTTACATATGCTGCCTATAAGACTCACTTCATATCGAAAGAGACATAGACCGCAAATAAATGGATGGAAAAAGATATTTCATGAAAATGAAAACAAAACAAAACAAAAAGCTAGTATAGCAATACTTTTACCAAACAAAATAAACTTTAAAACAGAGGCTAAAGCAAGAGACAAAGAAGGACCCAGCAATCTCACTTCGGGTATTTACCCAAAACGCTACTTTGAAGGGACATGTGAATCCATATGTTCATTGCAACATTATTTTCAATAGCCAAGTAATAAAGGCAATCTGGGTATCTATCAATAGATGAATGGATAAAGAGGTCGTACATATATACAATGGACTATTTCTCAGCCATAACAAAGAATGAAATCTTGCCATCTGTTACAATATGGATAAACATAAAGGGTTTTGTGCTAAATAGTCAGAGAAATACAAATAAGGTAGATAAAGAAAGACAAATGCCATATGATTTCACTTACATGTGGAATCTAAAAAGCAAAATAAACAACAACAACAAAAAAACAGAAACAAACTCATAGATGCAGAGAATATTTTGATGCCTTCAGTTACGGGGGTAGGTGAAAAGGAGGAAGGAATTAAGAAATACAATTGGTACTTACAAAACAATAATGGTGATATAAAGTATAGCATAAGGAATATAGTCAATAATATTGTAATAACTGTATGGTGTCAGATACATAGACTTATAACTTTTTAATAACTAGATTATAAATTTAATAAATTTATAATAGTCCATTGTCTCTGTTTGATTGTCCTGTTCATTTGTTGCTTTTAGGTTTATATCCCACATATAAGTGACATCATGTGATTTCCAAATTTTTCTGTTTGGCTTATTTCACTTAGTATGATTATTTCAAAGTCCATCCATGTTTTTGCAAATAGCAGTATTTCATCTCTTCTTATGACTAAGTAATATTCCATTGTATATATGTACCACAGCTCCATTAGCCAATCTTCTATCGTAGGACATTTCAGTTGCTTACATTTCCTGGCCACTGTGAATAAGGCTGCTATGAATATCGATGTGCAAATATTTTTTCAGATATGAGTTTTCAAGTCTTTGGGGTAAATATCCAGTAGAGGGATTGCTGGATCATATGGTAGATCAATTCTTAGTTTTTTGAGGAACCTCCATACTGTTTTCCATAGTGGCTGTACCAATTTGCAGTCCTACCAGCAGTGTATGGGGGTTCCTTATTTCTCCATATCCTCTCCAACATTTGTTATGCCTGTCCTTTTGAGTATAGTCCTTCTAACAGGTGTGAGATGGTATCTCATTGTGGTTTTGATTTGCATTTCCCTAATAGCTAGCAATGTTGAGAATCTTTTCATATATTTGTTGGCCATTTGTATGTCCTCTAGGGAGAAGTGTCTGTTCAGGTCTTCTGCCCATGTTTTGATTGGATCATTTGTTTATTTGTTGTTATTGAGTCATATGAGTTCTTTGTATATTTTGGAAATTAGGCCCTTATCGGAGGCGTTGCTTGCAAATATATTTTCCCATTCAGATGGTTGTCTCTTTACCTTGTGACAGTTTATTTTGCTGAGCAGAAGGTTTTCCCCAAATTTGCTATTTCATTTTTCAACTCTTGCAGCGTGTTCTTTATCTCCAGAATTCTATTCAGTTCTTTTTGAGGGTTTCAATCTCTTTGCTAATGAACTCATTCTGCTCATCTAGTTGTTTCTTCAATCCTGAAATTGTTGATATGACTCGGATCTCCTTGCTCTGAGTTTATTTTCTGGAGATTTTTCTCTTCCTTTCTGAGATGCCTTGTCACCTTGGTTGTTCATGATGTTTAATGGACTATTTCTCCGCCTGGGCATTAATGGAAGTGTGTTCTGTTTTTTTTTTTCTTTTTTTCTAGAAAGATTTATTATATAATGGTACCAGCCTGTTGCAAAGAAAGCCCTTTTCTTTTGATTTCCAGTAGGTGGTGTATAAGCCTCTTGGATCTCTGCTTTATAGTCTTAATAATGTCTTTTTTTTTTTTTCCTTATAGATGTTTAATCATGCTCGCTACCCTCAGTCTCAGTTCCTATCAGTGTTAATGATAGTTTTGGTAGCATTTGCTCACATTCCCCTGGGGCTCCACAATGTTCCCTCTTGGAGCGTACAGGTGGAGGGGCCCTCTGGGTTGAGGGATGGGGTCTGCGATTCAGCCTCGGTTTTGCAACCGTGGCCAGTAAAACTCAGCTGTTGTTTCTCTGCTGTCCAGTCCTGCTTTTCTGCTTTTTGCCCTGATGACTGAGCCCTGCTGTGGGCTGCATAGAAAAGTCCTGGCACTTCCAGGCAAGGCTGATCAGGAAAGTCTCCGCACCTTCACCCCTTCTCCTCCTTCTCTTGCAAGGAGGTCTGGCGGCTGCAAGAAGCAGCTTCTTTATTTGTCCCTGACCACCACCCAACACCCAGGGTTCTGACCTGTGATAGCTTTTATGGGTAGATCCCACACTCAGACGCACTGGTGTACAGTGTGGGTGTTTCTTGTTCAGTTTTAGATGTTCAGCTTATTGTCGTTTCAAGGGGAGAAATCTAGAGACATCTCTCACTCTGCCATATTTAATCCAATCTCAAAAATTTTTAAATTATTTATAAAAAGAAACACGGTGTACAAAAATTGTCACAAAAAGAAACATTTTAAAAACCCTATAAAGTAACTGAATTTATAATTGTGTCCCACAAAGAAAACTTCCATCTAGAATTGCTTCAGTAGTGAATTCTATCAAATATTTAAGAAAGAAATAATATTAATATTACACAACCTCAGATAACCTCGGTTTTATAAGGTTGTTTTATAAGGTTGTCATAATACTGAATCCAAAACTGGACAAGAATATAATATGAAAAAATATATATACAGATTAAAACTCTTAAGAACATAGATATAAAAATCCTTGACAAAGTAGTAGCAAATTGAACCCAACAATATATAAAAAGGATAAAAAAAACATGACTACATAAAGTTTAAGCCAGGAAAATCGAATTGGTTTAACATGGGAAAATCTAATCAATCTAATTCACATTATCATGCTAAAGAAGAAAAAATTTGAACAATTTTCTCCATAGGTCAGAAATAAAGCAAGTGTGTATGCTTTCACCACTTCTATTTGACAATGTATAGAAGTCTTGGTAAGGGCCAAAAGGCAATTTTAAAAAGAGGAGAATGTAAGAGAAAAAAAGCAGAGAGATAGATATAAATTAAAAGAAAAATGTAAAACGGTACTTATTCAAAGATTACATGATTGTATAGAGATTTCAAAATCCTAAAAAAATCTATTCTTAATAGACTATTTTTCAGGGCAGTTTTGAGTTTACAGAAAAGTTGAAGAGAAAGTACAGAAAGTTCTCAGATATTTCCTCACCTTTATACATACACAGTTTTCCTTATTATTAACATCCTCTCCATTTGTTATAACTATTGAACTGATATTGATACATTGTTATTAAAGTCCACAGTTCATGTTAGGGTATATCCTTTGTAATGTACAATTCTATGGGTTTTGACAAATATATAAGGTCATGTATCCACCATTTCAGTATCATACAGAATAGTTTCACTGCCCAAAAAATCTTCTGTGCTCTGCTTATTCATCTTTCTCTCCCACAAACCCCTGGCAACCACTGATCTTTTTACTGTCTCCATGGTTTTGCTTTTTCAAGACTTATCACATAATTGTAATCATAGAATATTTCACCTATTTAGATTGACTTCTTTCACTTAGCAATATGCATGTAAATTTCCTCTGCGTCTTTTCATGGCTTGATAGTTCTTTATTTTTATTGCTAAATAATATTCCATTGTCTGGATATACCACCAATTATTCATCCACTAACCTACTGGAGCACATTTTGGTTGCTTTCAGTTTGGGGCAATTCTGAAAAAGTTGCTATAAACATTCATGTGCAGGTTTGGGGATAAACCTAGGAATAGGATTGCTGGATTTTATGGTAAGCCTATATTTAGCTTTGCAAAGAACTGCCAAATTGTCTTCCAAAAAGGCTGCACAAGTTTACCTTCTACCAGCAATAAATAAGATTTTCTGTTGCTTTACATCAACAGATAATACTTGGTATTATCAATATTTTGGATTTTATTCAAGGATCTGTTTTTAAAAATTAGAACTTACAAGTGAATTTAGCAAGATTGTTGTATTCGAGGCCAGTATACAAAAATAAACTGTATTTATATATACTAGCAATGAACAACTAGAAAATATTTTGAAATAGAATTGAAAACAACTTAAAATACTTAAAATAAATTTACTGAAAGATGTGTGAAACCTCTATACTAAAAACTAAAAAACATTTCCTGAGAGAATTTAAGGAAGATCTAAATGAATGGAGATATATGTCATGTTCATAGATGAGAAAACTCAACATTATTAACATATCGATATTTTCCTAAATTTATCTACATATCTAATTCAATCCCAATCAAAATCCTAGGAGGCCTTTTTAAAGAAATAAACTCATTCTAAAATTTATATGTAAATTCAAAAAATCTAGAATAGCCAAACAGTTTTTAAAAAGAACAGTTAGGAGACTTATACTCCCTGATTTCAAGGCTTACTACAAAGCTTTAGTAGTCATTACAATGTGATCTTGGTCTTAGATATATAAATCAGTGGAACAGAATAGATTCCAGCCATAAACCTACCTGAATATGATCAACTGATTTTCAACAAAGATACTAAGGTAATTCAATAAAGAAAGGAGGGTCATTTTAATAAATGGTACCGAAACAACTGAATCTTCATTGTGAAAAAGGAGAACTCTGACCACTATCTCATACCATGCTCAGAAAAGTAAGAGAATATCTTCATGACTTTGAAGCAAAGATTTCTTAGACCAGCTCCCCCCGCAAAAAAAAATTAACCATAGATGGAAAAAAATTAATAAATTTTACTTCATCAAAATTAAAAGTTGCCGCTATTCAAAAATACCATTATGAAAATGGAATGGCAATCATAGAGTGGGGGGAAATTTTTTCCAAAATGAATATCTGACTAAGGACTAATGGCCTCATTTTAGCTTGATTACCTCTTTCAAGAGCCTGTTTCCAAGAAAGGCCACATTCTGAGGTACTGACAGCTAGAATTCCAACATAACTTTTTGTGGGATCATAATTCAATCAGTAACAGGAGACAAACATTGCCTGACCCAGGATTCAGTGCAATATAAAGAAGAAGTCTGGCTGAACAAGAGGAGCTACAAACCAGCTATTGTCTCAAGCCAATAGTTTGACCAGCAAGTAAGCAACAATAGGTGTGAGCTGCAACAGTGCTTTCTGCCTTGCTTCAAACTTCTACTAATAAAAAGAATGCTGCTGCTTCATATCTGCAAATTTTTTCGTGTAGTCCACACTAACCAAAACTATGCAGGGAAGAGAACCCAGCTTAGGTAAGTTGGCACAGCACCAACTCATACAACTCAATACAGACAGAATGCATTTTTTTAAATGAATAAAATATCTGAATAGACCCTTTACAATATAAGATATATAAATAGCTAGTGAACATGTGGAAAGACATTCATCCTCATTAGTCTTCAGGAAAATGAAAATTAAAATCACAATGAGACAACCATTGAATGGTTAATATTAAAACAAAATACTAATATTAAAACAAAAAAATGATATATTATCTACATAACCTGCAGACTAAAACCAAATATTTCAATTCTAGGACCTAGAAGACACTAGGGCAAATCACATATGTCAATAATTTTAAACAATTTTCAATCAACTTATGTTAATGAGCCTCCCCTATTTTTAAGGGCAGGAGTCTCAGTTTATAAGAAATCAAATAAATGACACTGACCTTTTTAAAATTTTTAAATGGTTCAGAGAAGTAGATTATTCTATTTGGACCATAGGCCAAGTGTCACAAGTTAATACTTCCCTTAGAGAAACTGTTTTAACACATTAAATTATGAAGCAATTTAAGATGTCCCACTAGGCCTTCTTCTTATTCTCGACAGCATAAATAAGTACTTTAGAAGTTAATAAATATAAGGGAAAGCACAGCAGCTCTACATTTCCCAATTCCATGGGGCATCATTCACATGAAAGACATATGAGCAGTGACCCCTAGAATTGTGCATTACTGTGTTCTTGATTCAAGGATAAGAAAGATTTTCAGGACTGTATATTGTCCTGCGTGTCATAAACTCTGTCTCTGTCCATAGATGGAAAAGGTAGTCAGTTAAGCACTGTGATTTATGCAAGGAAAAAGGGCAAGTCAGAAGGCATGAAATTCTACCTCGAATATATTCTTTCGGATTAATGTTTTTTAACTCCAAATACCTTTTTATTATTTTTATTAATACATACATAAACACTACCTATTTACTGTAGAAAAATTTTAAAACACAAAGAAAAAAACCCCAATTCTATCACTTAAAGAGGCCTCTTCCAGTCTTTTTTAAATGTTATACGCCGTCACCCACACTAGATCTCTCCCTTAGTAGGTGCAGCTTCTGTGGTTGCAAAGGCGATGAAGACTAGGAGACTTTACTGTCCCCTTGATGTTAAAGATGCCTTAGAAAACAGCAATGACACAACCAGCCAATCATAAAGTATGTATTTTTTGACCATGACATACATGTTTCTCAAGAAACCACTTCTCACAGGACAATATTTCCCAATTTTTCCAAGTCCTGCTCCCACCGCTAGAACTATATATTTTATATTACATGACAGGGTGGGATCTTTATCAGAAGAAATGAAAGAAGCCAGAGAAACTTCATCTCCAATTTGGAGATGGTTGTGTTTGAACATCACCTTCCATCTTCTTATGAGCTCTTGGCATCTAGTGATGTTTAGCATTTTCCCCAAAACGCTAAAGTCTGGTTCTAATGATAACTCAACATCAAGGGGATAGTCAGGATTCTACCCCACGGAACAATACAATGGATATAAACAGATATTAAACAAAGACCACATATTGAGTTGGAGAAGATGAAAAGCCTTCTTAAACAATAAGGAGAAATAGGATTCCACTGGGTGGTCCAGTGATAGAGTGCTTAATATTACTTAACACTGGAAAATATGGAGCTTAAAAAAATCTAAATCTGAAAAACTGAAGAACAAAGGGAGAAAGACAGGAAAATCTCTATAACTCCAACTGATTATTTTTTCTTTTAAATTTAAAATATATTGTTATAAGCACAAGAATTAAAATATATTATGACTATTTTTCCATGTTAATATATAATTCTTCAACATGAATATAAGTAGCCTAATTCATCAATATGCTACAATTTATTCAGCCAGTCTCAATTGTTGGACATTTAAAGTTTTCCAATTTTTGCTATGATAGCAGAACCACAATAAATACACCTATATGTAACTCTTCACATATCTTTTATTATTTTATGAATATTTTATTTTCTGAGCTAAGGAGTATATGCACATTTTAGGGTTTCATTACATATTGCATATGATTACATATTAAATATTTCATATTAACCTCCCAAAAGTTAATATGAAATATTTAATTCCGGCATAAAATACTTATCTCTCTACAACTTTTTCATAATTATCACAATTTTGAATTTTTAGCTAATTTGATAAGGATCTAATGGTATCTCCTTATTTTGCTCACTTGTCATAGTTTACTAACCCCTGCTCCAAAAGATTCAAAAATAGCACATGCAGAAAAGCAACTAGTAGGCTATGGGGATGAAGGCAATGAAGCACTAAGGACTTTGAAGATAGCAGAGTAAGCACAGGAATATACAGCCTGTCAGAGGGGAAGAAACTTGCCAGAGTACAACAGACTCCATCTGATCTTTACAAATGTCCCAGCCAAGTAAGTATTACATTACTTGAGGATTATGCCAGAGCTACCATTAAATAGCTGCTAGGTAGAAGGCAAGAGCTGGTCCATGAGGGACATTGAGGGAAGCCTCATTGGGCCACCTGCAAACTGATCCACTGACTTATACAGTGAATAAAATGAGTACTGGAACCTGGAAAGAAAGTGCCTTCTTGTCACCATAATTTAAACAGGGTCACTCTAGAACCTTGTATTGACAAAGATTAATATCAAGCCAGCTGGTGAAGGGGAAATGTTTATGGGGTTCAGCTCATTACACAAAGCAGGGCAAAGAATAGTGGATTGGGGCTGAGAGACAATAAATGTACAACTGGTATATAGGTATAAGATTTTCTTAGTGATCCAACTTGATTCAATGGCAAAGCTTTAAAAATGTAAAGGAAAAACACTTAACATGTCCTTTTAATCTAAATATAAATAGTATTTTGATATAGACTATTAATTTAAATATCAATAGACTTTTGATAGACTATTAGACTCACTGGTAAGTGCTCAAACTACCAACTTTGGTAAACTGATTGAATAAGTAATCCTAATTCTTCAATTCTTTCTTTATCCACTTTTTTTGCCATGTGACTGTATAGCTCCCTAAAAAAGTAGAATCCATTTTCTCACCACTTGAATCTAGGCTGATCTTGCAACTTGCTTGAGCCAATGGGATATTAACAGATGTGATGCAAGCAGAAGCTTGAAAAAATATTTCTATAACTTTGCCTGCCATTGTCATGAAAACATGTCCAGTTAGCCTATTAAGAGGACAATAGACACATGGAGTGAAGTCAAGTAATCTGATGGAGTAAGAATGTCTAGATCAAAGGGAAAAAAAATAGTG
>NW_006494614.1:17049071-17062461 GCF_000325575.1 Pteropus alecto | reverse complement strand
GTGTCAGAGGAATTAAGAAATACAAACAGATAGTTATAACATGGACATGGAGATATAAAGTATAGCATAAGGAAAATAATAATATAATAAATATGTAAGGGGGAAGAAGGGTACTAAATCTAGTGGGATGATCATTTTGAGTTATATAAGAGAATATTTTGAGGGCGACTAGGTGGGAGGGAGGCTGGGGAGAATGGTGAAAAAGGTCAAAGGAATTAAGAAATACAAACAGACAGTTATAAAATGGACATGGAGATATAAAATATAGCATAAGGAAAATAATAATATAATAAATATGTAAGGGGGAAGAAGGGTACTAAATCTAGTGGGATGATCATTTTGTGAGTTATATACATCTCTAATCACTATGCCATACAACTGAAATTAATATATTATTGTATGCCAACTGTAATTGAAAAAATAAAATTCATTGAATTGTACAATGTAAATACAAGCAACTAATTGTCTATTTTATTTCAATAAAGCTGGGGGAAAAAAGTTACAGGAGGAAAAAAAAAAAAAAGAATGTCTAGATCAACCAACAGTCTGCCAATGTCCCATAATGGGAACAAACCCTGCCAAGAACAACAGAGTTGCCTAGCTGCCATGTGGAATTGACCACAGACACATGAGCTAGCCCTACAAAGCCCAGGCCAGGGCAGGGAACAGCATGTATTTATGATCTAAATAAATGCTTATTGTTGCAAACTACAGGGTTTTTTTAGTTGCTTATTATACCACATTATAGTGATAACGGGTAACATATCCTGCCCTGTTATATATTAACAGAAGAAATCAACATGGTTTGTGTATCACAGAGATATATGGATAGCTGATGTCTCAGTATGAAAGTTGAGATTGTTCCATGTTTTCCCACATACAACCTCTGCTTTAAAGTAATGAGCAGATATATTATAAGGCAGGGTGAAAGCTTTTCTCAGGAACCAACTTTGGAGTGACTAGGCATGAAAGTGAATAAACTGCCACAGGATATGTTAAGGCACATAAGAAGAACCCAACATTTACAGAATATATTGGTTCCTTTCCTCCTTTATCCCTCCAGCTTAATAACTTTCTATCATGTCATTATAGACACCTAAACTTATCAAGATCAGCAGTTTAGTTCACCACGAACTTCTCAACCTGAAAAGAACCACCCTAACATAAAACTCATGTAAAACAGTAAAATGTAAAAACTTTTTTCCTTCAAACCATTCCTAGTAGGTCATTTAAGTGATCCCACCCCTCAATAGGACACCTCCTTCTACAGGTAGTCATCATGCCATGCCCTGGCATCATCTTGTGGTCTCCTACCCTTCATCTCTCTCCTACTACTGGTTTCTCTCTATCCTACCATAAATCAAACCTGCTTTTAGGTGTGACAATCTACAAAACTTATACCCACAGGGATTATAGTGACTGATAACTTAGGGACAATTGTATCTTATCAGGGAGAGGGTATAAGTGTACAGCATAGAATGACAGACTTCAGTAGTAGAATAGGGAAGAATATGGGTAGATATCTGGAGGATTAGACTACCTCCCTGGCATCTTGTGCAAGCACAGCCAAAGGAAGGGCTGGATTCATGGGCATGAGATCTATTCAGTCACACAGAATCCTGCACTTAAAAGAACCCCACACTTGGTTTAATGCTCCACTGTAATTCTTCCAAGGGGCTCTGCATTTTCATTTGGCACTATGCAACACAAACTATATAGCCACATCCATTCAGAGGTAACAGGTAAGTCTGCTCATCAGCTGTGTAATATTATACAAAAGAACAGGTTTCATGTATGGAAATCATTTTATAGACAATCTTCTAGGTCTTACTGACCTAATAAGTGAATGAAGTCTAATCCTCTAGTACTTTACACCTCAATTTTTTCTTCTCCACAATCATCCATATGCCAGTATATACATTCTTTAAAAAGAGTTGAGAAAGAATATTGGTGAAAGTCTGAAAATGATCTCAGAGAGAACTGTTTTGATTTTCCCCCAAACAGAAGACATTTACCCTTAACACATGTTAAATGTACATCTGAGACTGAGATATAAATCCTTACCTCTCTTGCCTTAGTTGGTTCTGTTCTGTGGCAGAGAAAACAAAGATCTAAAATGTAATTTTTCCCTAGAGGTAACATTTTATGTACTGTTTATTAAACCTACATTGTCTCAGGTATCTAAAAGAACACATAAAAATGGCCTCTTTTTAAAAACAGCTTTTTCGAATACTTCTCAGTGTAATACCTTTGTAACTCTTCCTGAGGCTATAAAGCCCAAAGACTAGAATTTCCTAGAAGCGTCATTATTGCTGCCAGGCAACAATCAACCTGCTCACTAGGTTGTTCCATAGCCTCTCCTTGTTGTACTATATTTTATTTCCTTCTCTTATGAAACATTCCCCCACAGACCATTCATATCCCATCAATACGAAGGAAAAAGACCTAATTCTTGGACTTTGGTTCCTCCTACTTACAAATGGATGAGGCTGACTGCCCATCTGTTTAATAAAATGACACACAAACTCTCATCCTTTTCTACTACTAACTTGCTGAAAAGTCTAAAATTCCAACACCTAAAGTTATTCTTTTGTATTCGGAATTTTCACCAGAATGATTCTGCTGAAGTGCAACTGATACTTAGAAAAGACAATATAATCTATATAACATTAAACAGGAAATAATTAAATACTAATATCTCCTCCACTCTTCCCTGAGCTTTTTTAGATATGCAGAAAATGTCAATGATGGTTAGTGGGTATTTCTTCTTGCTACAAGTTGGGGGATCATATACTCAGTTTACATACCAAACAGGAAGTAACTATCTCCACCATGAGAGATTTAAACAACATTCCCAGTGATGCAGGGCCTAATTGGAGCAGACGATGCAAATCATGGTAGAAGACAGAAAATGCAGCCACTAGTGAAAGAAAGAGGAATCAAAACAAAAAGAACTTGGGCTACAGAGAAAAATCAAAGGGCCAAGCAAGCCATAAAATCAGTTTCTACATTAACAAGAAATTTGGCTGCCTGAAATTCTCAGATCATCTCAAAAAGAGGCAAAGTCATTTTTAGCATGAACTTTAATCATCGACAGAATCATAGTCTTATGGGTGACTGCAAATATAAAATAAGGAAGAAAAAAAAGGTGCAAGCAGTATGAAGCAAACTATTATGCAGCATATAGAGGATATTAAAATAATTGAGACAACAGAAAATTTGGAAAATAGACCAGAACAGAGATGGTTTCTTGGGTCATATCTATATATAATGAACTGAAAAATGATATTTCACCCAAAAAGAGAGAGGGGAATGACTGAGGATTCACATATACAGAGCAGTCTGATGAGACAGGGTAGAAGAAATATACTCTGCATTGTGAGCATATCTGAAGTTAGTTGGTGTATTAATTAAATAAGAGCCAGCAAAAGATTCATATCAATATATTAATAAAAATGAGGAAAGGAGCATGAAAAACAAATGACAGATGAAGAATATTCATATTAATGTTGCCATGTAATACATGAAAACTGTAGCAAAATATAAATGATGGATATAAAACACTTAGTAAAACAAATGC
The DNA here is from genome assembly GCF_000325575.1 of Pteropus alecto. Lineage (NCBI taxonomy): Eukaryota > Metazoa > Chordata > Mammalia > Chiroptera > Pteropodidae > Pteropus > Pteropus alecto. The sequence continues at coordinate 17,058,881 of NW_006494614.1, read as the reverse complement.
CTTTACAGAGTAGGACTTCAAAACAGAATTATGAAAGCTTATAGAGAGCATAGTAAAACAACTCAGTTAGTTAAAAATAAGTTTGCAAATGCACACAACAAATGAGAAAGAAAAATAAAGCCATTTCAAAAATTAAGACCAGAGAAGTCATGAAAAAAATGCATTTTACACCAATGACAAACTAAGAGTAAAAGAAATTAAGAAAAAATTTCCATTCACAATTGCATCAAAAGAAATAAAATACCTAGGAATAAATTTAAACAAGGAGGCAAAAGACCTAGTACTCAGAAAATTATAAAACACTTAAGAAAGAAATTGAAGAAAATACAAATAAATGGAAGGATATATCATGCTCATGGATAGGAAGAATTAACATCATTAAAATGTCCATACTACCTAAAATAACCTACAGATTCAGTGCAATCTCTATCAAAATACCAATGGCATTTTTCATAGAACTAGAACGAATAACTCAAAGATTTACATAGAACCACAAAAGACACTGAATCACCATGGCAATCTTGAGAAAGAACAAAGTTAGAAGTATCACACTACATGGTATCAAACTATACTATAAAGCTATAGTAATCAAACCAGCATAGTGCTGGCATAAAAAGAGACACATAGGTTAATGAAACAGAATAGAGAGCTCAGAAATAAACCCACGTATATATGGTCAACTAATCTACGACAAAGAGGGCAAGAGTAGAGAATGGTGTAATGACAGTCGTTCAGTAAATAGTATTGGGAAACTGGATAGATACAAGCAAAAAGAAAAAGAAAAAAGAAACTAGACCACTTTCTTAAACAATATCCAAGAATAAACTCAAAATAGATTAAAGATTTAAATGTAAGACCCCAAACCATAAAACACCTAGAAGAAAACATAGGCAGTAAACTCTCTGACGTTGTTCTTAGTAATATTTTTTTTTAATATGTCTCCACAGTCTAGAGAAACAAAAGAAAAAAATAAACAAATGGGACTACATCAAACTAAAAATATTTTGCACAGCAAAGGAAACAACACAACAAAACTAAAATACAATCTACTGAATGGGAGAAGATATTCACCAGTGATACATCCAATAAAGAGTTAAAATCCAAAATATATGAGGAACTCATACAATTTAATACCAAAAAATAAAATAATCCAATTAAAAAATGGGTAGAAGACTTGAATAGACACTTCTCCAAAGAGGACATACAGATGACCAATAGACATTATGAAAGGATGCTCAATCTAACTGATCATCAGAAATATGCAAATTAAAACCACAATGAAATATACCTCATGGACTGTTGGTGAGATTGCAAATTGGTGCATACACTATGGAAAATAATATGGAGGTTCCTCAAAAAATTAAAAATAGAACTACCAACAATCTCACTTCTGGGTATTTATCCAAAGAATCCAAAACACTAATTTGAAAAAATATATGCCTCCCTATATTCATTGCAGCATTATGTACAAGAGCCAAGATATGGAAGCAACCTAAGTGTCCTTCAATAGACAACTGAATAAAGAAGAAGTAGTACATATATACAATGGAATATTACTCTGTTATAAAAGATAAATAAAATCTTATAATTTATGACAATGTGGATGGACCTAGAGGATATTATGCTAAATTAAATAAATCAAAGAAAAATGCCATATGATCTCACTTATATGTGGAATCTAAAATAAATAAATAAATAAACAAACAAACAACAAAAATAAATAAATAAATAAACAAAATAGAAACAAACTCATAGATACATTTTGATTGTTGCCAGGGGGTTGAAGGGCTGTGTGTAAGAGAAGAAGGGATTAAAAAGTACAAATTGGTGGTTACAAAATAGTCACAGAGATGTAAAGTACAGCATAAGGGAATATGGTCAATAATATTGTAATAACTATGTATGGTACCAGTGGGATACTAGACTTATCAGGGGGAATAACTTCATAAATTATATAAATGTCTAACCACTATGCTGCACACCTGAAACTAATATAATAGTCAAGGTTGACTGTAATTACAAAATTAAAAATAAAATAATAAAATAAAAATAAATAAATAAAAATTTTAAAATGAAGCCACACAGAGAGCAGGAGTGAAAGAATAATTTTTTTAAAAAAACAGTGAAAATAATTAAAGATCAAAGAGAAAATGATAGCTACAAAAGGTAAAGGAAATGTAACTATATACGGGTAAGCCTTGTTTTACTGCGCTTCCCTCTACTATGCTTCCCAGATACTGAATTTTTTTACAAATTGAAGATTTGTGGCAACCCTGAATTGAGCAAGACTATCAGGATCATTTTTTCAGCAGTATTTGCTCACTTTGGGTCTCTGTGTCACATTTTGATAATTCTCACAATATTTCCAAATTTGTCTTTATTATTATATTTCTTATGGTGATCTGTGACTCATGATCTTTATGTTACCATTAAAATTGTTTAAGGGCACCACAAACCATGCTCATATAAGAAAGCAAACTTTAATCCATAAATGTTATGTGTATTTTGATTGTTCCATCAACTAGTTGTTCCACATGTCTGCCTGCCTGTTTGTGTCTGTCTCTCTGTCCATCTGCCTGCCTGTTTGTGTCTGTCTCTCTGTCCATCTGTTTGTCTCTCTCTCTCCCCACCCCCAATTGGGCTTCCCTATTTTGAGACACAACAATATTGAAATTAGGCCAGTTAATAATGTACAATGGCCTCTAAGTGTTCAAGTGAAAGAAAGAGTTGTACATCTCTCTTTAATGATTTGAAGCTAGAAATGATTAAGCCTAGTACAGAAGGCATGTCAAAAGTTCAGATAGGACAAAATCTAGGCCTCTTGAACTAAACAGTTAGCCAAGTCATAGATGCAAAGAAAAAGTTCTTGAAGGAAATTAAAAGTGCTACGACAGTGAATACATGAATGATAAGAAAGCAAAACAGACTTATTGCTAATATGGAGAAAATTCTAGTGTTCTGGATAAAAGATCCAACCAGCCACAACATACCCTTAAGCCAAAACCTAATCCAGAGCAAGGCCCTAACTTTTTTCATTTCTATAAGGGCTGGATTTCTCTGTATTTAGCCAGACACAATGACAAAGTGTAAAATCCCCTTTCATTTATTAATTTGCCCCTGAGGGCACTAAGGTAAGTTTTCTCCCACCAAGGACATCCCATAACCAAAGGAGAAGGTTCTTATTGACTCCTTTGTGGGGTTGGGGACAGATCCAGACTGCTACCCTGTCAGCAGTTTACATTCTCTCTCCTCAGTTTTCTCCTTAAGGAGTTTGGCACCTGAAATACTCAGAACCTTTCTAGAACAAAAATATAACATTACATTTAAGACAAAAAAATCTTACTAGGGTCAGTGGTGTTATTAACTCTTTAACCAAGGGATTGAGAAGCCAACTGAGTCTGACAATTCTTTCAAATAACAAAATTTTTAAATGCACAGCTGGGTTAACAACCCAAGTTTGGACACAGTTTCACATAGAATAATAAGTAGAGCTTAGATATTGATAAAAAGCCTTACCCAGAAGATAGTGTTTAATTTTTGGAGTCTGGGTGTTACAAGAAGTTTTGGGGAATAATATAGAAAGGCATTTTTTTTTATGGTTATAGAAAAAGAAAAGGATAATTATAAGATACAGCTCAGATTTAAATTTGAAAGTTTCATTTCTAAAATTGGGTCTAGATTTATTTTCAATCAAATGTTTTAAAGCATATTCCCAACCTTTAGTTTTATCACAAGAGATTCTAATTTCTGTACCACTTAAAATGAAGCATTTGAGCAAATAAGCATTACATCAAAAAAAGCTTTTACAATAAGTTTGCTAGTTAGAGGCTTACAATCTGTACTTCGGTCAGAACCTATTAGGCCAGCACTAAAACAAAGAAATAGTTATATAGCTAATGGAATCAAAGTGTTAACAAAGAACAAAATAGGGAATTCTAGTTTTTATACTGAGACATTATGGATCTTATAATGCTATGCATCCACCTTTTTGACCTCCAGATAGCTAGGGATCTCCAGAGAGACATCAATGGGGCTTCAGACTAATTCTGAGTTCTATTAACTTATTTATTGCTACTTTTATTTCTAATAGCTATTTGTACTGATGAGACCTTGACATAACACATGGTTTAATACATCTGTATAACAATAATTTTGATTTAACATTTGTCTAGTTGGTACTGTGCTATTTAAGTTCTCTAAAAATCTAAAAGAACAAAATGTCCTGTTATGGACTGAATGTTTGTTTTCCTCCAAAATTGGTATGTTGAAATCTAATCCCCAATGTGGTCGTATTTGGAGATGGGACGGAATGAGGTAGTAAGGGTGGATCCCTTATGAGTAGGATTAGTGTTCTTAAAAGAAGAGGCCAGAGAGCTAGCTTGCTCCTCTTTCCATGTGAGGATACAAGAAGTTGGCAGTCTGCAACCCGGAAGAGAGTCTTCATCAGAACCTGATCTGGGACTTGCAGTCTTCAGAACTGTGAGAAATAAATTTCTGTTGTTTATAAGCCACTCAGTTTATGGTACTTTGTTATAGCAACCCAATACAAACTAACATATGCCTTATCAGGAGGTTAGCCTGCCTTCAAAAATATGTATGCGGAATTCAAAAAGCTAAAGCCATTCAAGGTCATTGATAACTCTGTGTCATTTCACCTCCTGAGCTTTACTTCCCTTTCCAAGCCCATCTCTCCAACCAATCTGAGTTCCTCAGTACTTCTAAACATACCTCAAGTTTTCCCATAGTTGTGCCTTTTCTCCACAGAAATATCCATTGCCCTTACTTATATATGTCCAAATTTCACCACATCTTCAGAGTCCATGTGAAATAATACCTTTTCTAAAAAGCTTTTCCTGATTGCCCCAACTTTAAGTATTCTCTCCATCCTCTGAACTATAGCACTGCTTCTGTACCTTTATATGATATGTAAGACTTTGTAATCCATCTACATGTCTTATCTCTTCTGCTAGACTAAGTAATTTCAGGGCAGGGCTCATGCTTACTGATTTTCCTTAACTCCTTATAGAATATTGTTTCATACTTTGCATATATTAGATGTTCAACTCTTATTTGTTGAATCAGAAATTAATCTCACAAAAAATATCTTCAGGACAATATTTCTTGCCTCCAAGAAGGCAGTGTCCAGTCTGGCATATGGAACCTCACAGAAAGGGATATCCAGATACCACTGAACAGTGCCCAGTCAAGCTATACTGGAGCCTAAGGCAAAAGATAAAAATCAGTAAGACTGATCCTATCTTTATTGAAAATTTTGATATTTTGTTCATTGTGGATGTTTAAAATTTTAATTTTCATTATTCAAAATTTTTACTATTTAAATATTGCATTAAAATACTATCTATATTGATATCTAAATTTTTTAACACCTCCTTAAATTTTGCACCTGAGGCAAGTGACTCATGCTCTTCACTCTATTCCCAGCCCTTCAACACTTGTAATCAGGTAGATGGTAGCTTCAGGGATCCAGGCAATTTGCCCATTCTGAGTATAATACTGACCATTGCATGAGTTAGGAAAGAACAAGGCAGACTACCAAATTCTGACATAAAGTTTCTACTCTAATGTTGAACTAGAGTATTAGCCCATTCCTATGAACACTATGCCAAGAGGGAAGAGAGATGAAGATGGTCAGAAATGTTAGACTCAAAAGTTACAAAGGCAACCAAGATCATCCTTGGAGCAATGAACATATGTTCATCAGACCACAAGACTTTTCTTCCAGCTCCAACCAGATGGTAAACTGGAACTGCAGCAACACTTCTTGCCCTGAAAAGAAATGTTTCAAGAACTCAGGCAGACCTGAAACAATACATAGCATCAATCAGTAAATACAGCAATGGGTACTTGCATGAGACAATAAAGATGGGAATATCCTCTAGAGTTTTGGGGGTTTTCTTTGATCTCTCCAAATGAGACACATTTGTCTTCTGCAACTTCCTAATCCACGATTACCATTATAGCTTATAATATCCCCCACAAAAAGTAGTTTAGTAAAACTGAAGCACTTAAGTTATCCCACCAGTCCTTTAATGAGTTTATAACCACAATACTAAAGAGATATCCAAAGTTATTTTAATTCCAAGCCTTCATCATGTTAGGTCTCTTGACCTCAATCGCTAGACTTAGCAGATGGTTTTTTTAAAATAATTTTTTCAAAATGAATTCATTTTTATCCAGTCATGGGAAATATTAAGTCTCAAATGACAAGAGAACAACAAAGCCTCTTCACATTATTACTTGTGGTTTACTTATTTACTCTTTTGAAACAGAGAAAACCTATTGATAGATTTTTCTTAGGTCACCCCTTGGCATTGATTTCAAAAGTCTAACTATTCTAACCAAAGTGTCCTCAGGTTTCAAATCCTCTTTACTCAGACTTCTTTAATCTACTATCTTGCATGCTTGCAGAAGTCCAGTCCCCTTCTCCAGTGTTTCTGAAGACACTCAGAGCCCACCATTTATCATCTTTCACTTTAAAATATTAGTATGGTAGCTCCAACTTTACCTACCTCCCTAAAAATAATGCTGCTTCATCCAAATGTCTACCAGCAATAGAATGAATAAATAAATTGGTATAATCACAATATGGAATAGTATAAAGCCACAAAAATGAACAACTGCCACTGTATGCAACAACATGAATGACTCACAAAAGCATCAGGTTAGGCAAAAGAAACCAGACACCAGAGGGCACATGTTGTATAATTCTTTGTATTAAAAATTCAAAACAGATCAAACCAAGCTCAGATGGCAGTTGCTCTTGAGGAAAACGTCATGTCTGGAAGGAGATAGGTGGAGTTTTCTGGAAAGATAATGTTCTGTTTTTTGATCTGAGGGCCGGTTACATGGATGTGCTACTTTGAGAAAGTCCACTGAAAATTTTCTGTGTATATGCTATATATCAATAAAAAGTTTTATGAAAATAATAATGCTCTTGCCAACATGTCATTGCTTAAATCTATAAATAACCATATTTTTAAATGAAGAACACAAAATCACACAAACAGTATTTCTCTCTCTCTCTTTCCATATATATGCATTAAAAGCTATTCTTAAAAATAAAAATGTATATCATTCTGATTCTCATTCTACATTTCTCATAGAATTTTTTTATTTAGCTATAAATACATATAACTACATAGTTGGCTATTGCACCTAGATTCTCTTTAGAAATCTACAACTGAACATGTCTAAAACCAAGTTGACGCCAGGTGGGTACTAGACTAATTGTAAATTATATACATGTCTAACCACTATGCTATACATCTGAAACTAATATAAAATACACTGAATAAATAAATAAAACTAAGTTTATTGTCTCCCCCAAAACCTACTCCCTCCCCTCCTACCTTCTCTACCTCCACAAATGTTATCACCATCCATTCATTTGCCCAAGTCTAAAACATGGCATCATCTTACTTTCTACATTTTTCTTACTGGACAAACCAATAAACACTATCTCCTACCAATTAAATACCTTCACTTCTTCAATACAATCATTTTAGTCCTCTCTCCTTCATTGCCCTCTTTCTTACCTTACTTCAGTATTTTATTATTTTTTGTTGTGGATAATTATAATTAATGGCCCCCCTGCTTCTCATCTCACTCCTCTCCAATCTATCCAGCCCACTGCCTTCATAGCTCTGTAAGAGCCACTGAAAGGTAATCAGTTTCCTTGTTATTTAGCCACACTTCAATTTAACCAGAATCTGTTTCACACAGACTGATCACCCATATTCTAAAACACTGACTTTACTATAGTCTCCCCTTAAAAAATAATTTTTTTCTAAAAAATAAAGATTTTTCAGTTCTGATATTATGAAAATAATGTATAAATTCAATCACAATTTCCAAAAGCATCTATGGTGAGAAATTTATGGTGATAAAACTGTCCTAGATGTTACAAAGCAAAAGAAAATTGCTTTCTTGCTAATAGTGGACATATCTGGAGCACCTGCCCAATCCTTTGTCCTCTATAAGAACCTTTCTTTTCCAATGAAAAAGAATAAACCACCCAAGCCATGTTTACATGATTTGACTTTGGGTTTATTATTTTCTACAGAGAAACTACTACTATTGTTTAGAAACTCATTTAAGCTGAGCCAATCAATTTTTCTCCTGGGAGTTTGAATTTGAGACTGAAAGATGTTTGAGAGAAAAGAATATGGTAGACACACAAAGAAGAGCAGAAAACTGTGGCCTGGAAAACCCAAAGGCAATCTCATTCTCTCCCTTCCCAATTCCCAGGTCCAGTCCATACAGCCTGGAAACACTTCCTGCTTTTGCGTTTATACATAACCTGATTCATTAAAATATATCTTTTACCTGGGGTGAATTTTTCACTACTAATAAATGAAAGATTACAGGGGAAAGCAATGCTAAATTCATCTATTTACCCTCCAAAAAACCATTTAATTATACTACTTGCCATAAGTACACTGAGTATTTTTCACTTATATTAATGCTTTAACAAGAATAAATTCCATATTCTGCAAAGATGGATTGAACAGTCCAAAGTATCAAATCCCAAAATGAAAATATCAGCCACATTGCTTTATAACAGTGATCCCAAATTTTTTCATGCTATATCACACATAGAAAATTATACTATTTCAGATTCTAGGAAAACATAGTGGAGTGAGAGATGTCCTCAGATCTCGCCCCTTGAAACAACAATAAGCTTAACATCTAAAACTGAACAAAAAATACCCAAACTGCACGCCAGCACGTCTGAGCGTGGGATCTACCCATAAGAGCTATCACAGGTCAGAACCCTGGGTGTTGGGGGGTGGAATGGGACAAATAAAGAAGCTGTCTCTCACAGCCACCAGAGCTCCTCGCAAGAGAAGGAAGAGGAGGGGTGAAAGTGCAGAGACTCCCCTGATCAGCCCTGCCTGGAAGTGCCAAGACTTTTCAACACAGCTAGCAGCAGGGCTCAGTCATCAGGGCAGAAAGCAGAAGGGGGATTGGACAGCAGAGAAACAACAGTTGGTTTTTACCAGCCCCAGTTGCAAAACCGAGACTTAGCCACAGCCCCGACCCCTAACCAAGGCCCCTCCTCCTACACTCTCCAAGACCGATCACCATGGAGCCCCAGAGGAATCTGAGCAAAAGGTGCGGATACTGAAGCTACCTCTTTCAGCCTCTGGAGCTCCTTGCAGGAGGAGGGGGAGGGGAGAAGGTGCAGCAACTTCCCTGAACAGCTCTACCTGGAAGTGCAGGGACTTTTCTATGCAGCTGGCAGCAGGGCTCAGTCAACAGGGCAGAAAGCAGAGAAGTATGACAGGACCACAGAGTAACAACAATTGATTTATACCGGCCCCGGGTGCAAAACCAAGGCTGAGCCACAGCCCTCATAACCCCTAGAGGACCTCTCCCCGCATATTCTCTGAGACCAATCACCACGGAGCCCCAGGGAAACCTGAGCTAATGCTACTGAAACTGTTGCTAACATTGACAGGGAATGAAACTGAGAGTAGCAAGTGTGATTAAAATCTACAAGAAAATAAAAGATCTGAGGCTCTATTTAAAACAGGGATCCAAGAGGCTTAGATGCCACCTACTGGAAACCAAAAGAAAAGCACCTTCTTTGCAGCAGGCTAAAGAGAGACCTTTAATTAAATCTTAAATTAATTAAATATTAAATCTACTTTCTGGAAAAACAACAGAATATACTTCCATTAATGCCCAGGAAGAGAAATAGTCCATTAAACACCATGAATAACCAAGGCGACAAGATATCTCAGAAGGAAAGAGAAAAATCTCCAGAAAATGAGCTTACAGACATAG
>NW_006494614.1:17041520-17048406 GCF_000325575.1 Pteropus alecto | reverse complement strand
AAAATAAATAAATAAATACATAATTAGGAGTAAAGTGACTATCAGGTAAATAGAAGCAGAGGAGTGCAAACCTTACTAAGAACAGGGCATCATAAGTTTAAATAATAAGAAGAGAATTGTTATATCAAGATAGTAATGAACATTTAGCATACATAAAAACAAATTGAGATAACAATGACTGAAAGGGTGAAGATTCAAAGATCCAAATTTGCAAAGGGGAATGGAGTTAAGGCACATACAGAAGAAAATAGACTACAGTATATATGTAACTATTCTTTTCATATTCATAATTATAAGCACACACAGATGATTACTGGATTAACAGCATGCATATGTAACCAGACTGCCCAGCTCTGCTATTTAATACTGTCTAACATGGACAACATATTTAAGTTCTCTGTCTCTGAGTTTCTTTACATGTAAAAAGGTGATAATAATAGTATCTCTTTCACAGAGTTATTATGAAGAAAAATTGATTAAAATTTGTAAAGCCCTTACAACAGTGCCTTGATCATAGCAAATTCTATATATGTATCATTAAATTAAATTAAAACTTTAATATTTAAAGAAGTTAATGTATATGTATTGGGATATAATGTTCAATTTTTTTTACAGAAATGTGTATATAATCAACAAAGTTTGAAGTTCACTGTTCTATAGAATCTTATGTCCCATTTATGTTTCTTGAGAACATAATGGTGGACATAGTTTAATAGAAAATTCCTATTTCATCTATTTAACCTAAATGGAGAAAATATACAATTTTACATAAATTCATTCCTTCATATTCAAAGTAATAAAGGTTTGTGGATATGTTTAAAATAAACAAGTGGATATGTTTAAAATAAACAAGTGGATATGTTTTTAAAAATATCATTTACATATGGCTAATAAAATACTGTGCATAGGATTCCCAACAGAATCACTTTATCAAATATATCTTATACTAATATCTACATTGGTTCATGTTTTCTGATCACCAAAAATTGATCATGGGGGACATACAGAAACCATCAGCCTCCCTAGATAATCAAAAATCATCAAGTATGATAATTCAGACAACTAAGGTTATTGATGACCAAACATAAAGAAGATGTGTGTGATTCCAGTCTCAAAAGCCCAAGGGTGCCCGTATGAGCATATTATTGCAATTCAGTATGATAAATGTTTTAATGGAACATTCACATGGCATTCTGAGCATGAATGGCTGGAACTGGGAGGTTAAGGAAGGGTTTTTTTTTAAAGATCTATGTACTAGTTTTTTTTTAATTTATTTTTTAATTATAGTTGACATAAAATATCATGTTAGCTTCAGGTGTACAACATAGTGATTAAATACATATTTTTATATCTTACAATGTGGTCATTCTGATGTCTAATATCCATCTGATATCATACATAGTTATTATAATATTATTGACTATATTCCTTATGCTGTACTTTATATTCCATGACTATTTTTATAACTGGCAATTTGTACTTCAGGAGGATGATTGAAAGGATGGATGAGACTACTATGTTAAAACCACAACAAAAAAACAAAAGGAAAACCAAAAAGCCTGGTAGCTGTAATTTTATTCTTTCTCTACGTTTTGCTTAAATGGGTTAGATTATAGACTCCTTTAAGTCTTTAATGTAAATTAATATTCAGAAATTAGTTGCATTTTCATACACCAACAATGAACTATCAGGAAGAGAAATTAAGAAAAAATTCTGTTTACAATTGTATCAAAAGAAATAAAATACCTAGGAAGAGATTTAACCAAGGAAGCAAAATGCCTGTACTTGGAAAACTATAAGACAGTGAAGAAAGAAACTGAAGAAAATACAAATAAATGGAAAGACATACTGTGTTTATGGACAGGAAGAATTAACATCATTAAAATGTCCATACTACCCAAAGCAATCTAGAGATTCAGTACAATCCCTATCAAAATACCAAAGGCCTTTTTCACAGAACCAGACCAAATAATCTTAAAATTTATATGGAACTACAAAAGACCCCGAATCAACAAGGCAATCTTGAGAAAAAAGAGCAAAGTGAGAAATGTCACACTACCTGATATCAAAGTATACTTACTATAAGGCTATAGTAATCAAAATAGCATGGTACTGGCACAAAAGAAGACACATAGATCAATGGAATAGAATAGAGAGCTCAGAAATAAACTCACATGTATATGGCCAACTAATATACGATAAAGGAGGCAAGAATATAGAATGGGGTAAAGACATTCTCTTCAATAAATGGTGCTGGGAAAACTAGACAGGCATATGTAAAAGAATCAAACTGGATTACTTTTTTACACCATATACAAGAATAAACTCAAAATGGATTAAATACTTAAATGTAAGACCTGAAACCATAAAACTCTTAAGCAGTAAGTTCTTTGATGTCTCTCTTATCAATATTTTTTTGGATATGTCTCCTCAGGCAAGGGAAACAAAAGAAAAAATAAACAAATGGGACTACTTCAAACTAAAGAATTTTTGCACAGTGAAGGAAACGATCAATAAAATGAAAACACAACCTATTGAATGTGAGAAGATATTTACCAGTGATACATCTAATAAGGGGTTAATATCCAAAATATATAAGGAACTCATATAACTTAACATCAAAAAAAAAAAAACAAACAATCCGATTAAAAAAATGGGCAAAGGACCTGAATAGACATCTCTCCAAAGAGGACATACAGAGGCCAATAGACATATGAAAAGATGCTCAACCTAACTAACCATCACAAATTAAACCACAAATTAAAACCACAATGAGATATTATCTCACACCTGCCAGAATGGCTATCATCAAAAACTTAACGAACAAGCATTGGTGAGGATGTGGAGAAAACGGAATCTTCATGCACTGTTGGTAGGATTGCAAATTGGTACAGAAACTATGGAAATCAGTAAGAGTTTCCTCAAAAAATTAAAAGTAGAACTACCTTATGAACCAGTAATTTCATCTAGGTATTTATCTGAAGAAACCCAAAACACTAATTTGAAAAAACATTTGCAACACTATGTTCAGTGTAGCATTGACTACAGTGGCCAAAGTATGGAAGCAAACTAAGTGTCTGTGAATAGATGAATGGATAAAGAGGTGGTACATATATACAATAGAATATTACTCGGCCATAAAAATTAATGTAATCTTACCATTTGTGACAACATGAGGGACCTAGAATATATTATGTTAAGTGAAATAAGTCAAACAGAGAAAGACAAATACCATATAATTTCACTTATATGTGGAATCCAAAAAACAAAAGAACAAACAAAACAGAAACAAATTTATGGATACAGAGAACATTTTGATGCTTGCCAGATAGGAAGGGATTGGAGGGATGAGTGAAAAAGAGGAAGGAATTAAGAAGTACAAATTGCCGGTTGCAAAACAGTCATGAGGATGTAAAGTGTAGCATAGGGAATATAGTCAATAATATTATAATAACCATGTATGATGTCAGTTGAGTACTAGATTTATTACAGTGATCACTTTATAAGTTATATAAATGTCTAACTGTTATACTGTATACTGACACTAATATAATATTGTATGTCAACTGTAATTAAATTTTTTTTTAATTTTTTAAAATTTTAAAAATAGAACTACGATATGATTCAACAATTCTATTTCTCGGTGTATAACTGAAGGAAACAAAACAATTATGTTGAAGAGATATCTGCACCCCATGTTCATTTCAGTATTATTTAAAATAGACAAAACATAGAAACAACCTAAGTGTCCATCAACATATGGATAAAGTAGTTGTTTATCCATACGAAAAATAAGGAAATCCTGCCATTTGCAACAACATGAATGAAACTGGAAGACATTATGCTGAGTGAAATAAGCCAGACACGGAAAGATAAATGTATGATCTCACTTATATGTAGTATCTAAAATAGTCAAACTCACTAAAGCAGAGAGTAAAATGGTGATTCCCAGGGTTGGGGCAATGTGGAAATGGGGAGATATTGGTCAAGAGTACAAAGTTTCAGTTATGCAAGATAAGTATATTCTGGAGATCTAATGTACAGCAATGTGACTACAGTTAACAATACTGTATTGTATACCTGAAATTTACTGAGGGTGGATCTTAAATGATATCACCAAAAAAAGTGAAATGAAAGATATGTTAATTAGCTTGATTGTAGTGATCATTTCACAATGCATACATGTATTAAAACATCAAATTGTATACCTTAAATGTACACAATTTTTATTTGTCAATTAATTATAACTCAACAAATCTGAGGAGTAAAAGCAATGCAGTAATTTGAGTTACTGGATAGAACAGGAAATAAAAATGTCAACTATTGAATAGAACTCAACTCTATAAACACTTATCGAATATTTTATATGCAATCCTGTGAAGTATAAAGATCAGTTGGGCCTTTCCCTGGAGGAATTTATAAAAAGAAAAGAGGAAGTGAAAGTGAGAGATTTTGCTGCAAGGCAGGATGCAGGGAGGTGAAGTCAGTAGTAAGTTATGTGTAGAATTCATTCTGCCTAAGAGAATATGGCTGGAATACAAGAGGTACAGGAGAATGGGGGCAGAATTTGGTATAGACAGGGTAGAAAGCCAGGGAGAGAGACTCCATCCAATATAAACAATCAGAACTTAGTAAACAAATGAAAAGGCATTAGGAGCCAATGCAGAAGAAATCAAAGTGCCTAAAAAGCAAAAGTGGGATTCAGTCAAGAGAGTCTCAGGTAAAAGAGTAAAAGAAATATATAGAATAGGAAGGCAAATATGGACATGATTTACAGAGATCCAGCCATGCCACAACCATCACTCAAGGCCAGAGTTACCACAGTAATTCAGTGACCAACTGCATGGAACAGGAAGAAATTGTGAAGAGCAAAAGTGCAACAGCTGAGAAACCTTTGAGTTAGAGGTGACTTATGCTTCAAAGATAATTTTATTCTAGAGATCCAAAAGTCCATTTTTCTTTTTTTACTGCCCTCCCTCCTAGACTCCAGCTTCAATATTATTGACAGACCAAACTATTTTCCATTGCTCAAACACAGAATGTTCAGATCTCCAAATTGTTCCTAAGGCTGCTTTATGTGCCAGAAAACATCTTCTCTTTCTTCAAGGCCAAGTACCCAAATATGGTAGTTCAATTTAATTGAAGTCTATTGATTATGCAGGTTTTTCCTTAGGGAAAACTTAAATTAGTGACCCCACTGAGATAGGTATAGCAAAGTAACCAGAAGATCACTAAATAAAAAAGAGAAAGGACACAAGTAAACAAAATGAGAGATGAAAGAGAAGTTATGACAGATACTGTAGAAATACAAAAGATCATACAATAATACTATGAAAAACTATATAACACCAAATTTAATAACCTAGAAGAAATGGACAAGTTCTTAGGAATATACAAACTTCCTGGACTGAATCAAGAACCGGAAAATCTAAATAGACCAATCAGCAGTACGGAAATTGAAAACCTACCAAAAAGTAACAGTCCAAGACCAGATGGCTTCACTAGTGAATTCCACCAAACATTCAAAGATTTAGTACCTATTCTCTTCAAAGTCTTCCAAAAAATTGAAGAGGAGGCAATACTTCCTAACTCATTTTATAAGGCCATTATTACCCTGATACCAAAACCTGGTAAAGATAACACACAAAAAATAAAACTACAGGCCAATATCTCTCATGAACACAGATGCAAAAATCCTAAATAAGATACCAGCAAACCAAATACAACAACATATTTAAAAGATCATGAATTTGACCTTAAAGGCAAGGATATTATAAGCAAAAATAAATTAATGGACCATATAAAACTAAAAATCTTCTCCAAAGCAAAAGAAACTGTTGATAAAGCAGAGACAACCATCTGAATGGGAAAATATATTTGCAATCAATGCCTCCAATAAAAGCCTGATATCTAAAATATACAAAGAACTCATACAACTTAATAACAACAACAAAAAATGAACAATTCAATTAAAAAATGGGCAGAGGACCTGAACAGACACTTTTCCCAAGAAGGCATACAAATGGCCAACAAACATCTGAGAAAATGCTCAACATCACTACCTATTAGGGAAATGCAAATCGAAACCACAATGAGATACCATCTCATACCTGTTAGAATGGCTATTATCAATAGGACAAGTAATAATAAGTGTTGGAGAAGATGTGGAGCAAAAGGAACCCTCATACACTGCTGGTGGGACTGCAAATTGGTACAGCCACTATGGAAAACAGTATGGAGTTTCCTCAAAAAACTAAGGATTGATCTACCATATGATCCAGTAACTCTTCTATTGAATATTTACCCCAAAGACTTGAAAACATTCATTCAAAAAGATATGCACACTGATGTTCATAGCAGCATTATTCACAGTGGCCAGGACATGAAAACAACCGAAGTGTCCTATGATAGATGACTGGCTAAAGAAGCTGTGGTACATATATACAATGGAATATTACTCAGCCATAAGAAGAGATGAAATACTGCCATTTGCAACAACATGGATGGATCTTGAGATAATCATGCTAAGCAAAATAAGCCAGACAGAAAAAGTTGAAAACCACATGATATCACTTATATGTGGGATATAAATCTAAAAGAAACAAACAAACAGAGATTCATGGACATGGACAGTAGACCAGTGGTTACCAGAGTGGAGGGGGGAAGAGGGAAGTAGATGGGGTCAAATATGTGGTAAGAGAAAGAAATCAAACTATGGGAAGCGAGCACACAATGTTATATATATGTGACTTACTGTTGAATTGTACACTTGAAATTTACTGGATTTCATTAACCAATATCGCCTAATAAATAAAATTAAAAAAACAGAACTGTCTTATAAGGACCAATATCCCAAAAAAACTCTTGTGTGATCTCTAAAAATGTC
>NW_006494614.1:16972462-17041475 GCF_000325575.1 Pteropus alecto | reverse complement strand
AGGCTGAGTCCATCTCATAGGGAAACTAAAATTTCCTTAGTAGAATATTAAGGAAGCAGAGGCATCCTCAATTTCTTATAATACCAAAAGCCTGAGGAATTTTCTACCCCTCAGGATCTGCATCAAGGACTTGGTATTTAGAATCTACTGTGTCATTTCCCCAGACCACCAATTTGTCATTGCCCTTCCAAATGGGGCATCCTAGCGTTACTTTCCAGGCAAACTCTGTGGAAACACCACATTAATCATTTTGCATATTTTCAGGATTGATAGCATTGGCTGAGTTTGAGTTTCAGACCTCAAAAAACTGATTTTTAGGTTTCTCACAATTGTATGAGAAACTGTTTTTTAAGACTAAAAAGATGAAAGCATAATTAGTTTGCTAAAACTGTCCAATATCGGTGATTTGTTCATACTGAGTTCAACACTAAGATCATGCTGTTCCTTTAGCATTTTCTGATTACAAGGCAGAAACTTCATGAGTCTGAACATTCTGTATCAACAGCTAATGGGACTGTAACTGGGCTTTAATGTTGAAAGGACTAGAGCACCTGAAATTAAAATGCCGACTGACCATGGGCCAATTCGCCGTTTAATAATAATAAGAGACATAATGCCCAACTCCACCACACAGCTCAATTGTTTTCATGTGACATTGGTCTCTCATTGAGGTGCTGCCATTTTACAACAGTGTTACCTATTGTAGAGGGCACAAAATACCAAGTACTTTCACATCAGCTTTAGCACCTATACCAACACCCTTTAAATTGGATATTCTCATTCTCATTTTGGTACTCCTATCATGAAGTTTAAGGCATGCCCTAAAAGCTACTTTTTAAATATGCTCCTGTGGAATATGCTGCTTCTTGTATTCTCTGAAACCAGGCTATTTGGGCTGTGTCTTTGAATAATAATCAGTTAACGTTTACTTAGTGTAGGTACCGCTCTGAGTACTGAAGGTTAAAGAAGTTAAATCATTTGCCCCAGGTCACAGAGTTGGTAAGTGCCAGAACCATTTTCTTAAGTAGACAGAACTAGAACTCCTTCATACTATTTTTAATGTTTGAAAAATGGTCATTTTTATGTGGAGATAGTTAGAAAAACCTATTATTAACTAACTTTGAGATTAAATGTCTTAGCCTGACCCACAAAAGGAATGCTGAATCATTCTGGAGCAAATGATAGTTTGGGCATAGTTACTCACTATAAAGAACTCTTTAAGGAACATAGTTTTCAATTTATCCCAGAAGATGTTATATAGCCAGATGCCTAGAAAGATCATTCCTATTCAACTAGCCATATTACTCATTCATTCTTAGAAGGAGAAATTAAAAAAATAGAAGTATAATTTCAGCAAGCATCGAAGATATTAAAAATGTTAATTCACTTTGTACGTGATGTTTGCCCTAAGCAAAATTTGATTCCTACAGTAGCAGAAAAATCGCAGCCTTTGAAGACTGGCACTGTGGATTCCGATGTCAGCTCCTTCATTGGACCTTGCTGTTTGTGACCTTGGACGTGTTACATAATCTTCTGAATAACAGTTTCCTCTTCTGTAAAATGTAAATACTCCCTATCTTGCAGGATAGATTAGATGATTAGAATAATGAGAACTGGATTTCGGATGCTCAAAATATTTTAGCCATTTGTTATTATCATTATCATCCTTGTCATCATCAAAACTTCTAATGGTCAGAAAACTTCTAAGATCATCTTCCCCCATACACAAGAGCAGGGATTACACTGAGGACAGCTCTTTGAGATCTCAGATTCTTTCTTTAAATAGTTTAATTCTTATATTTCTTTCTCTGCATGATGGCTTGCATAGTAAAAAAAAATAATGTTTTCATCCTCTTTTTTCCCTCCTCTGAAACTAGAATTAGAAACTATTCCCCACATCATCATAGAGTCTTTCTTCACTAGAGAAAATTGAATCCCCAATGATATATGAGGTTTTTTTTATGGGTTTCCATCAGGTCTCTTAGCATCTCTATTTTTGTTTTCATTGTTGTTTTGATCATTCTTATACAAAATGAAGGGTATCAGGGCTGAGATGAGGGATCATTCACCTTACCTGAAACTGAACTCCATGGCAATAATATCTGTGCAGCCCAGGGCTCTAACGAAGGACAAAAGTTTCTGTGTCACTCTGAGAATTCTCTCAACTGAACAATTAACAGATGCAACATTTTCCTGGGAAGGTACACACACAACCACGCTCTACTGCCCCCTCAATATGGCACTTTATTACATCAACTGTGAACCTTGCTGAAAGGTTATAAGTCACCGGTTAAAGCTCAATAGGAAAACCAGAGCTTGCATAGTACTTAGTATTTAGCTTAACTGAGAAACTAAGTTCTACAGATAGCTGTCTATATGACAGAAAATTAGTTCAGAATTTCTGAAAATAGATAAGATCCTAAAGTAAAAGGCAGCAGATGATAGATTCCCACGCTATGAAAAGATGCCCAGATGAAAACTATAAATAGATACTAAAGGATACTCATTGTGATAGCTTGCTGGGGAACTACGAGTGGAAACATGTTGCTTGTTGAGGCTACATGGGTAAGAATTGGTATATAGTGGGAATGCTAAATATAAAAAACATGAATCTGAATACAAAAACTGAGGCTAGAACCACAAGCATAAATAATGCAGTTTCTTTTAAAAAAATAAAAATTTTAAAACTTCCTATCCATGAATAGGAAGGAATATTTTATTGCTACCTCTAAAAAATCTGGTGCAATGTTAATACTATTAAATTAAAAAATAATTTTTGTTACACTATGGATTATTTAAAGAAACATTGACTAAGAAAATAAAAGATCAAAAATATGAATATATATACACTTGAAATAATAAACAACATGTAATAAATAAGAGTAAAAGTAAACTGTATTATATTTTAAAACTGGTTACTAATAAGATTTAAATGATCATAAAGCAATAAACATAAAATCTCAAAATTCAAATGTAAAATAATAGCAATCATATCCTACAATTTCATCTTAAATTATGGCTTGTATTGCTTACTGATTGATGTTCTAAGATCTATTAATTTGCAGGTATCAAAGTTCAGTTTGACTACTACACTCCTGTTAGAATGGCAAAAAACAGAATACTGACAACACCAAATGCTGACAAGGTTGTAGAGAAAGAGGGACTCATTCATTGCTGGTAGGAATGCAAAATGATACAGTTTGTTGGTTTCTTACAAAACTAAAAATGCTCTTAACACATGATCCAGCAATCTCACTCCTCAGTATTTACCCCCAGGGGCTGAAAACTTAGGTCCACACAAAACCTGCACACAAAAGTTTATAGGAGCATTATTCATAATTGCTAAAACTTAGTGGGAACAAAGATGTCTTTCAGTAGATGAATGGAAAATAACTACAGTACATCCAGAAAATGAACAAAAGCTATACCTCCAACTTTATTCTAAGAGAATGGGGTTTTTAAAAAAACCCACAAAATATCAAATCCTTGTTGCTTATGTATTTAGAAGAAATGTCATGACCCTTAATATTCTAAAAATTTAATGTGGGAGAACTGAAATGTTTCCTTAATATAAAAAGAGTAATAGTTAAACAAGATCACATTTGTCATCAATGAAGTGTTTCTCCCATAGTAATTTATTCATTGGTTTATGGACCTCAGTTATCTAAGGATAACAACTAATCCAGTAAAGAGTTTATAAAGATTCTATATAGATAAATTCAGTGTTTCCATTCCTGACTTGGCTGGTAGAGTGCAGGGTTGTCCACATTCAGATGGTCCCCAGGTGTTTATGGACTGAATTAAAGAATACAGAAGTTATTTCAAAAAAAGGTAAGTAAAATTTAATATTAGAAAATTTCTCTCAAATTTTTCTTCACTCTATCAATACACAGTCATTATGGGTCATCTTCATGTGTGGGCTTCTCGAATGCTTCTTTTTTGGAAGCAGCAAAGGACATAAAGCTTACTGTTAATCTGTTATATCTGACTTCATCGCATAAAACCTAGTTCATCTCACATTAATTTTCTAAGCTTTAAAATAATGGCATACTCTAAAAAATAATCCAATCTAATAATGCTTTGGGGAAAAAAACAGTAAGGAAATGGTTAATCTCCAGAAATATAATCTTTTAATAGAATTTCCAGTGGGTAATTAAAAACTTGTATTTTAAGATCCTAAAATGTTCTAAGAAATCTTTGTTTATTCCATGAAATCACTGCTCCAAAAAATTAAACAAAATTTTAGTGTTTAGAGAGTTAGGCAGAGAAAAGTGAGCTGAAATATAACATTGTGTACTATTCCTTTAAAAACGTATGTGAATTTAGACACTTTCTTCTTTCCATTAAAAAGGGGATAGGTAGCCAACGAAAATAAAATATGTGAAAAATCTAGCAAGCCAAAATAGTTATTATATAATTGTGTTTATTATACTTCACTGGCCAATTCACTGGAATGTGTCACTCTGAGAGGGAACATTTATAATCTCCTACTGCCATCTTATGTAATGTCTTGTCACTGCACAATACAAAAGGAGAAATATACATTAAGGAAAAACAAGAGCACTTTTTAAAAGTTGTATATCAACCCACATTTCTCACATAAAAATTATATATCTATTGGATTTTTTAAAGTTTGGTCATTGAGCAAATTATTTATAATTCCTCTCCTATTAATTTCTTAAATTTTTTATTCTAATATCTCATATATTTTATTTTAATGTAAAATGGTACGTAGCATTATATAATATTCAGATATATGAGTAATGGAATGCAAAAGCTGGGGTTTAAAATATATAACCATAAAAGAGAAAAAAAAAAGCACACTTCTATTCTTTAAAGCAACAGAAGTCACCAGACATTTTATAGACATTTATCCTGAAACCAGCCAAGTCATAGCCATCAATTTTATATAGAAGAATTTTAATTTAATGTGTCAATTGTAAACATATGCCAGCATTTTAATCTAAAAATCACAGTGCATCTAGGTGAATTCTTATTGTTTCATATAAATTCTAACAATTCTTTTTTAATACAGATCAACAATCAATTACTAATCAAAATACTATATAACCCAATGCAATTTGGAAAGCTGTCAGTAAGAGAGCCTCTTCACTCTTATTTGACTAATACCAACATCTCAACTACGAGAGAAATAGATCAATTAGGAATGTGCTCATCTATAAGTAACAACAACAAACAAAACAAAACAAAAACAAACCATAACAACAACAACAAAAAAACACAACTAGCCATGGCTTGAACAAATAAGTCTATCTCCACAAGCAGAATATGTTGCCTTTGATTCTATTTCTCAGCAATGCCATCAGTTACTAAAGTTCCTTCCAGTTTCCATTTTACCATCCTTAGACCATTGACCTCTGTCCTCATGCTTGTCACCTCATGGTCACAGAATGGTTGTTATAGTTCCAAATTATAAATCAGTGTCAAGATTGGAACAAAGTGAAAAAAGAGAATGCCAGATGAATCCATCCCCATATTATTGTTACCCTCCATCTCTTTCCAAACACAGAATAATACTAGGTAAAAATGTTAGGGGGAAAATGGACATAGTCAAGCTGGAAGCAAGTAAGAGAAAATCTTCAAGTGCCATAGACAAAGAGAACCAACAATAATGCTTGAGAGCTGATGTGCAGATTTCTCAGAGATAACTGAAATATACTCAGAATATACTCAAAAGGCAGAAGTGGGAATGCCAGACCCAATGCACAGGAAAGGGTGGCACTTATCTGGAAGGAGAGTTCTGGCCAGGAGAACACCTCTCACCAACGTAAAAGCCCACACTGAAATGGGCAGTGTACCCCAGGCCTGGGCTAAACCAGAGTCTGTTGTCAGAAATCAGAGCACCTGTTCTGCATTGAATGCAGATATAGAGCCTGGGTTCTCAAACAACTCACCCAGAATAAAAATCCTAAGGAGAGAAAGTAATGGAAATGGTCTAGAAGAGGTTAACCCTGTAATACACTATAACTAGCAACCATAAAACCTCCTCAAAAGACACCTTCATAACCCAGAGCACACAGAAGATAACTGCGGAAAAAGATGAAGTTTCTGACAAATAAGGAAAAGCTATGAGGAACACAACAAATCAGAGAGATCATCCCCAGGGACCCACAAATGATAGAGCAATCTCAAAGGGTCCTTTCCAAACTTGGTCTTTGTCAGACTCTTTTAACTTTCATAAATAAGGACCATAATAAATAGAATCCATACTAGGTCCTAGGGAGTTAGGGAAGAGGAACAAGAAAAAATATTAAAGAAACAGAAGTCTTGACTTTCCCCTTTCCTCCCATGACCCTAAAATGTTATTCAGAGAAACCAAGTGAAAATATTAAAGGACACAGAGTCATTTACAAGAATAAATCAATATAAAATCAACTGAATTTTAGAGAGCTAAGGGACATAGCGCAGAGGTCACATGATCAAAAATTACAAAGACTTATTCTCTGGCTCTGCAGGTCTCCAAAATATCCTCCCAATGATGAATGTAGTAAACTAGATGAGGGCATAAGCTAAGAAAAGAATTCTAAAAGGGATGAATTTTCAGCTGAATTTTGAAAGATCTGTGGGGTGAGAGAAGAGACACAAATTACTGAAACACTGCTGACTCATCTTTCTACATTCACAGGCTTGTGCCCTGTCCTAATTACACAAATTTAAATGAGTTTTAGAGGAACTGGAAATATCCAAATGATGTTAAAATTTGTCCAGTCAATGGAATATCAGTAATAGGAGCAAAGATTAAATGGATTTGCTTCATTTCACATAGCAGATACATGAGTGCTCCTTTTAAATTCTTCTTTGAATGTTTTTTAGGAAGAAATTAAGTTCTTATTCTCAGGGAGGACAAAATCAAAATGTAACAGAAAGGATACAAAGAGTAAGAATCAATGACTTTCAAGATAAGCTATCAGGTCAGGAACTAATTTCCATTGCTAGATATCTATTAAGAAAGAGTCATCTATGATGGGATTATGGATGTTTTTCACTTTCTTTTTGTACCTTGCTGGATGTCTTAACTATATAACCTTTTTTAATAAAAGAATATCAACAAATAAAAATTGTAATGCTAAGTAACATGATTCAGACCATCAGCTGCCTGAAAAAGGAGACTGGAGATGATGTGGAAGTCTCTCTGGGTCTTTTATTCTATAAGGAAAAAACCTTCCACTGATTAGGTTCTGTGTACACAATTTTTGCTAGAATATTAATTATTCTTAATACAAAATCTAGGAATGTTAATATAGTCAATCAGTTCTTCAACACCTAAGTGATAATTATTAAGATCTTAACTGTTCAATGACTCAATGGTTGTTTAATCTTAACAATTATGGATGGTAAAGAATTGGGGAGTGGTAGATTCCTCCTTTAAATAAAAATATTCAAAAGAAAATGTCTAATAGAGAAAAACAACATTGTACTGATCACTTTAGGAAAAAAAAGAGGAAATAAAAAATCATAATAATTGTCCCACCTACTCACCTTCCAGGTCTTTAAGTAATGTCCTCTTATGGAGAAATAAGTATGACAATGAACATATAGGAATAGATTCTGAATAATGACCATGTTCTGCTTCATTATATAGTAGAACCATAAAAATTGATCAACAAAGTTACAAAGGAACATAAATGAAATAATTCTTCCACAAATAACAATAGTCCACATAAAAACTGGACAAAATCCAATCATAATGATATATAACAATTCTTGCTAAGACAATGACATTCACAGGAACACATATATGTAACAGATCAATTTTCAGCGTTTCTTAAGATAAAAATATCTATACAAATTACTGTTAAATCAACTTTAATTATCAAGTCAATTTAAATCAAATTAGGTCTTAAGCCACATAAGACTCTCCTGGTTTCCTGAAGCTAACAGGATTATTAACTAAATAACCTAAGTCATTCCTCTGATTCTGTTTCGCCTATTTAGCCTGAGCTTCCTAAACTTAATGCAAGGACAGAATTCAGAGAACTAAGCTGAGGAAATTCTACTTTGATGCCATCCTCTTCATAGTGCTAAGGGACAGAGATATTAAAATTCAGAGATGAAAAGCTAATAAAATGCTGGGCAACAAAAAAGAAATCAGAGCCTCTTAACATGGCTGCAAATTTGAATCTCCTGGAAGTCTTTCTAAAAGTATCAGATCAATTAAATCAGAATCTTTAGAAATTGAGCCCATACTTTTGTTTCTAATTGATGATTCTAAAAGAAAGGAAGAAAAAGGCGTAGAATAGATGATATCAAGCAAAAATATTATTCAAGTTGAATGTATCCAAACCAGAGAATTGTGTTCCAAACCAAGAGTCAGCTCCAAAGGGAATTAGAACATAAATATGATAATTTTTGTAACTCCAAAATACAAAGATGATGATTTTTTATAGTCAAGGCACCAAGATATTATCTGAGGGGCTGATTACTGAGATATTGAAAGAAACAAAAGCAAAAATCCTCCTTGGTGCCCTCACTCTTCAAGGGCCATGACAGTAAAAAGCCAATAAAATCAAGCAGTGCAGCAATGAAACTCCTGGTATTTCTGTGTTAATGAAACTTAGCTGTAAAAATAAAAAAAAGGTTTTTTTTAATTTTAAAAAGTGCTTCCAGAATACATCTGGTGGTATTTGAATGTTATCACCAACCTCAAAGTAAAAAGCCTTGGAATCAACTATAAGAAATATTTTAAGGCATTCACCCAAATTCAGGTCACATGGAAACTCTAAGTCCATTTGCTAATAAGACTTACTTACTTTTTAGCCTGAACACCTTAGAAAAATTTAATGACCTTGAACTTTCACAGAAAGTTTTCTAAACTTTGTAATAATGCTCACAATCACCAAACAGAGACTGGGTCAGCAGTGAGAAACTGAAATTAACCATTGTGGATGGAGATATAAAAAATATATTTCAGAAAAACAAGAAGGTATAGAGAATAGCAAATACCTGTATACCCACTACCTAATTTAATAAATAAAACATTAAAAATACAATTGAAATCTTACGTGTTCTTCCTCTCCCATTATCTCTCCCATCCCTACCAGCCCTCTTCAAATGAATGGAATTGTCCTAAATTTGGTGTTTATCATTTCTATGAATATTTTTATAATTTAACCATGTATGTATAAATCTCCAAACAATATATAGTATGGTTTCTTTTATATTAAAGTTTTATAAAAATGGTATCATAATATATTTCTTTCACATACATACATTTGCATTTTTATTCAATATTGTATTACATAGTTTATCCATGTTTATACACATAGATAATTTATTTTAACTGCTGTATAGCAGTTAAATTGTAACACAACTTGTCCACTGTCACACTACAAACATACTGAAATATATCTTCTCATACATAACTCTTGAATAGCGGCAGGAGTTTCTCCAGACAGTGCTTCTTGATTATAATGTGCACATAAATCACTGAGGATCTTATTAAAATGCAGGTTCTGATTGAGCAGGTCTGAAAATGGATGTAATATTCTGCATTTCTAACATGTTCCCAGGATATGCTCTAGTCTACACTGTTCAATGTGTTAGCCACTGATCACATGTAGCTATTTACATTTAATTAAAATTTTTAAAAATTAAAAATATAATTCCTCATACACACTAACCACATTTCAAGTGCTCAATAGTTATTGGACAGCACAGAGAACACTTCCATCATCTAGGAAATATGGACTATTGGACAATGTTGCCACTCAAGGTGTTGTCCAGGGACCAGAAGCATCAGCATCACCTGGTAGCTCTCTGGAAACAAAGAATCTTAGGCTCCAATTTATGAATCCCAATCTCAATCTTAGCAACATCTCCAGGTGATTTGTTTCTCCCTTAAAGTTTCATAATTACTGGTTTAGGGTTTTTAATACTTCAAAGAGTAATAGCAGAGTTGAAGAGCATGCATGCCTACAATTGTATTAGCTATTCCCAAATTGCTCTCTAACACAGTTTTGTCAATTTATAATCCTCACAACAGTCTGAAAGAGACTCCACTGCTCCACTCCACATCCTTACTAAGACTGGATATTGTCAGACATCATAATTTTTGTCACTATAATAGCATGAATGTATTTCTCTATTATTTTAGTTTACCATTCCCTGATTAATAGTGAAATTGAGCATCTTTTCATATGTTTATTAGCCATTCAGATTTTCTCTTCTGTCATAGCCTGTTCATATCCTTTGCCCACTTTTCCATAAAGTTGTTTATCTTGTTCTCATTAATTTGTGGGAGTTCTTCACTTAGTCTAAGTATTATTCATTTGTTTATTGTATGTATTGCATTTATCTTCTTTCAGTCTGTGGCTCTCTTTTCACTTTGTTTATGGTGTCTTAATGATGCACCTAAGTATTTTATTTTAATTCAATTAGTAACATTAATCTTCTCTACTGGGAGCCGAGCTAACTTGGTGAGCTCTGAGATAAGTGGCACTAAACTATTTTAAGCACTCAGTATTTTCCAAGAAGGGAGTTTGATTGCAGAGCAGAGAGTTCTGAGTTGTGAGAGCTTCATTGTTTTGCAGGATAAGTAATTTGGCTGACCTTGGGTCTTGACTGCTGTTTTCTCATTGCGATGCTATAAGTAGTGTGTTGTAAATAAACTCGGGGTTGCAGTATTCACTGTATGCCCTCCCGACTCTATCTCTTGTCTCTGTCTTTTCTTTAATCCTCACTCCCCCTCTCAGGTACTGTTCATCTCAGCCGGCAGGCTCCAGCACTTCTCCATTCAGGTTTTAGTGGCAGGACAATATTCAGACACCACAGTATGACTAGTTTGAAGCAAGATCTTTCGATGTAAATTCTTTACCCACCCCATTTTAACTCAGCCAGGATTAAGGATTTTCATGATCCTGTGTTTTAACAATGAAATTTTGTCTCTATAAGCAGCCTTAGGGCTTCTGGGAGCAACCAGGTCATCTGACAACTGAATAAAATTAAGAGAACCTTCTGACACCTTTTCCATTAACAGCCATATTGACCATACTTTAAAATGGAGCTTCTAAATCAACTGGAGCATTTTCTATAAAGAGAATGAGAGAGACTTCACTAATTATAGGTAATTTGATACACACTTGCTTTACTTTGTATTTTTTTTTTCTTTGACATATCAAAATGGGAAAAGTATGCTAAAGCAAAAGGAGGTTGTCCTTTACTCATTGTAACATGAATCTATAAGGAAAAAATAATAAATATAAATAGTAAACAAGCATGAATTACACAATTCAGATTATTGTTTAAAAACTTCTAAAATATTTATATGGAAAAGTAACTATTATATAAGCTATATTTATAAGGCTATGATCATGAATCAGAACTGAATTCTGTCCTCCAGAGGTTTTTTTTTTTAATATTTATTGAGCACTCACTAAGTAGTAGGCATAACGCTAAACTTTTCATAGTATCATAATATTCTCTCATATCTCATATTATTCTATCAAAAACTAAGCAATAATTCACCAAATGTGTATTGAGCACTTACTCTCTGCCAGAGACTATTCAAAGCACTGAGGAGTCAGTAGTGGAAAAAACAGGAAAAAGTTCCTACTCTCATAGGATTTTAGAAAGAAAAGACACACCACAAAGAAAGCTAGAAAAAAAGAAATTTAAATTATGTTAATACTTTAATACCAGAACTCACTCAGTGGAAGAAAGACTGACCCAAAGTCTGAAGTAGGAAATGTACACAATAAGTCTAAGACTTTTTGTCATAACAAATAACAAGAAAGCTATCAAAGACCCTGAAAAAAAAGGACTGCTAACCAAAAAAGCTTAGAAATCAACACAAAGAGAGGGACCTACTAGTCAAAGATGGAACAATTTAAGCATCAAAAAAGATACTACTGTAATAGATTAAGAGACAACAAATATATTTAAATCTATGACTTGTTTATGATTTTAAAAATGACTTGGTCACCACGGAAGAAATATTTATGGATGAAACTATATTATATGTAGCTTTTGCCTCCAAATAAAAGGGCAGAGGAAGTTCGTGAGGGTGGAAAAAAATAATATTGGTATGAGTTCGAAATTGTTGAAACTGAGTGATAGTACATGAATATATACTGTAGATATTCTGTCTAGTTTTGTGTATATATATATATATATGTATATATCTATATATCTTAAACTTTACAAAATAAAAAGTTAAAATGAGAGAATTCAGTTTTTACCTTGAAGGTAATTTCAAAAAGCTTCTGAAGAAAAATCTGCAGGAAAGAATGTTGAAAGCAAAAAAAAAAAAAAAAAAATAGCACAAATGATAAGAATTCTGGTTCTATGCTATTAGACATAAACCACAGTTAAATATTTAACTAATCAGAGGCAATAGCTTGATTATTGAAAACATTATGATAGCAGATATAGACTAAGCTATGCACAGACACTGAGCAGAATTCAAATAATCAAAACTATATTTTAAAATATTCTTTCTGCAAATAAATAATTTGTAAGCCATTTTGCTGCCTAATGATTTAATGGAAGACCAAATCAAAACTCAACATTCTAGTACAGTGATTCCTAAACAAAATTACAAAGGAGATCAGATCTGTCTTCAGTTCCAGCCACACTGTCTGCTATCTACTACCCTTTCTTTATAAGATATCAAGGATCTTCTTCCTTTTCCCCTTATAAAAATTATCTTTGAGGGAATGATATGATAAATGCATTCAGACTGAACTATAAACAACTTAAATGAGTTATCACTGGTCTCCTGAATGCATTCTTACACTTAGGAAATTAACCAAGCAGAATTTTCAACATGTAGATATGAGCAAGTGGTCAATTACCAACAAAGCATAAGAACTTAAAACAGTGCTTATCAGTAAAGAGATAAGACCTAAAGATTTACCTAATAAAGAAATTAGGGGAAAAATATAGGAAATTTTTTGTTGTACTTTAAGTTCAACTTTCTTAAATGATTTACATTTTAAAATGTAAATGCTGTTAAAGCAACATAACATTGTGATAAAAACAATTTTAATAAGAATATATTACAACTCACTTTTTATATAGTAGATTAACTTAATCTAAGAACTTGATGCAATCATTTTGATTTTGGAAAATTAGACTTCTTCAAGACCCCAAGTGATATCTAAATTAAAATATTTAATAATTTCCTAAGCTGAGCTTTAACAAATCAATTAGTAAAAGATGGATACAATTTACTGACGAATGTACCAAATCTTCCTTCACAATTTTTTTTTATTTTATTGATAAAAGTGAATCAAATGTGATAATAACCTGGTTATACTGCCATATGGGATGACATTTAATTGAATACAAAGCTAAATCTATGGAATCTAAGTGTAAAAATAAAAATTAAAAATTAAATCTTTCTTTTTCAAAAATTCACAAGTATTCATTATCAATTCTTTATTTAAAAGGTAAAAAATATAGCTTCCAACTTCTCAGGTTTCTCAAAATCTCTCCATCTAGCTTCTCTTGTATTTTGCTTTTAAGCCATAAGAGTGAATGTATGTCTAATGAACAGAATATTGCCTAGCATACAGTAAGGGCTATTGATAGTAGCTATTTTATTATTAATATGTAGTTTATATTATTAATATCATTAGCATTAGCTATTATAATATTAGTTATTACTATCATAATTATTCCTACCATTTATATTAATATTCACTATTCTAATTATTCATATTGTTATCTTCATCAGTAATTTTACCATCCATGCTACCACGTCCTCTTTTGCTGCAAAATACAGAAGTAATTGAGCTTCAAGGATTGTAAAGCCAAAAGTATAGGGCCTAGTCTTGTCAACAAATAGTGCTGGAACAATTGGACATCCACATACCAAAAAATGGATCTAGACACTGACCTTACGCCCTTCACAAAATTAACTCAAAATGGATCACAGACCTGTATATAAAACACAAAGCTATAAAACTCTTACAAGATGACATAGGAGAAAATTCAGATGACCTTGGGTATGAAGATGACTTTTAAGATACAACACCAAAGCCATGATCCATGAAAGAAATAATTGATAGTCTGGAGCTCATCACAATTCAAAACTTCTGCTCTGCTAAAAACAATGTCAAGATAATGAGAAGACAAGTCATGGGTTGGAAGAAAATATTTGCAATAGACTCAACTGATAAGGACTGGTATCCAAAATTTACAAAGAAATCTTAAAACAACAATAAGAAAACAATTCAATTTAAAAAATGGGCCAAAGATCTTAATAGACAGCTCATCAAAAAAGATACACAGATGGCAAATAAGTATATGAAAATAAGCTCAACATCATAAATCATCAGGTAAATACAAATTAAATCGACAATGAGATACTACTGCACACCAATTAGAATGGCCAAAATCCAAAACTCTGACAACATCAAATGCTCATGAGAATGTGCAGCAACAGAAATTCTCACTCATTACTGACAGGACTGCTAAATGGTACAGATACTTTGGAAGACAGTTGCTCAGTTTCTTAAAAAACTAATCCAGGAATCACACTCCTTGGTTATTCACCCAAAAGAGTTGAAAACTTATTGTCCACACTAAAAACTGCACACAGTTGTTTATAGAAACTTTATTTGTAATTGTCAAAATTTGGAATCAACCAAGATGTCTTTTAATGGGTGAACTGAAAAATAAACTGTAGTACATTCAGACAATAGAACTAACATGAAATGAGCTATTGAGCCCTGAAAAATTATAGAGGAAATTTAAATGCATATTACTAAGTGAAAGAAGTCAATTTGAAAAGGCTATATACTATATGATTCCAACTATAGAAAATTGTGGACAAGGCAAAACTATGGAGACAGTAAAAAAAAAATCAGCAGTTTCCAGGAGGAGGGGAAGAGAGGGATGAGTAGGCAGAACACAGAGGATTTTGAGGGCAGTGAAACTATTCTGTGTAATACTACAATACAATGGTGAATGCATGGCACAATACACTTGTCAAAACTCATAGAATATACAACACCAAGAGTAAATCCCTATGTAAAAGTATGGACTTTAGATAATAGTGATATGTCATTGTAGGTTCATCAACTATAAGAAATGTACCATTCTGATTGGGAACATTGATAATGGGTGAAGCTATACAAGTGCGGGAGCAGGGAATATAATGAAAAGCTCTGTACCTTCCTCTCAATTTTACTGTGAACCTAAAACTGCTCCTTAAAAAATGAGTATTTTTTTTTAAAGTATAGGATCACATTTCACCTTTAGGCAAAACCTTTAGGCAAACATCTTAATGAGTATAGCAGTTAATGGCTTGAACTTTGAAGTCAAGGGAGTCAATGTGAATCCTGACTCTGATGTTGTGTGACTTTGTGCAATTGACTTAACTCTCCATGCTTCAGTATTCACAACTATAAAACTAAGATAATAATGGCTATGTCTGAGGGCCGTTCAGAGGATTAAGTAAGAGAGTATCCATTAAACATTTGGTACAGCACCTGCCACAAGTGTTCAATAGCTGTGGACCATGATGCAACAACTTCACACCAAATCTAGAGAAAATAAGAGGCTCTTCTCAATTTTATATACATAATAGTATACTATTGGCTGTGGAATATTATATCAAAATACTTCACTAAATTTTCACTTTTTTATCCTAATGAAAATATCTGTGTATCTACCAAGAAAGCCAAGGTAAAATCTTGTATATTTAAATGTTATAAAAGAGGGTCTGAGTCTCACAGCATCAGTGTCTCACACAAAGTGGTCTGTCAATAAATGAATTTATGAATAAATTGATTACTGGAAGAATATATAATGTAATTTTTATTTTCTGTTGTTTTTTACTACTATGGGAATAAAATTTATATATATTGCTTTATACTTTCTGTCTTATACTTTTTTGAAGACACAGATGAACATGCTCTTTCACTAAGCATTTGATGGAGTGAGAAAACTATCAATCTGAACTGGAGAGACTATTTGGAGTAATGGGAATCCTATGGTTGAAACCTTTTGAAGTGTTAATGGGCTTTTGCTTCAGGAAGGAAAATAAGCACTTGTCAACTTGAGTCAGATCAAGCATTTCAAGAGTAGAGTTCATAGAATGCTTGGTAAGAAAAAAAAAAAACAGAACAGAATAGTTTTTATAAAACTATCTCCCTACAATAAGGAATAGACATAAGTTAGGCTCCAAAGTAAGTTAGATGCATGCAAAGATGCATAAAATGAATCTCTAATTCTCAACAGTTTCTTTGCTTTTTAAAGTAAGTCCAATGATTAAAGGGCATTGGCCCTTTTAATTTTAAATATTGTGATCAGAGGATCATGCTATAGAGATATCAAAACATGAAGTCTAAAGAAGCATAGACTAAAAGGTAGATAAGGAATCTGAGATATAAGTAAGGTGGGTGATTTGGCCAAGTTCACAGAGCTCATCAGGAGCAGAGTCAGAAGAGGAAATGCAACAGGCTCAAGAATTCCAGTTTCTCACCCAGGCTCCAAAGAATCCTAATACAACACAAGCAGGTCAACCTCAGAAATAATATAATTTCAGAGACAAGAATTTTTCTTTATTAAAGTCTCCTGCTTGATATTGCCTAAAATTTCTCCAAGAGGAAACAGCTTTTAGTTAATAGAAAAGAGTAAAAGGTCAGAGTTAACACATTAGTGTATGTGTGTGTTCTCACATGCAAATAAAACATGGAATCTCCTGATAGAGATAAATGACTAGAAATCGGGAGGAAGTCATGTACTTGAAGGGTAAGAGTAAGTTCTCTGAAGGAGGAAAGATTGTTAAAAGGTGACAACAATGCATAAGGCTCCTATCAGTGACTTCTGAATTTTGCCCTGAACTAAAATCTGTATAGAATACTGATTAAAAGCTCAAACTTGAGAGCGAAACCTTTATACAAATACTACCTAGGTATATGACCATACATGTCATTTAATGTTTCTGAGACTTAGTCTCCTCATCTTTAAAATGAGGATATTAATGTTATCTCTATGGGGATTAAAAGAACTAACATATAGAAAGCATCTGGCACAATGCCTAGCACATAATAAACAATTAATATAGGTTGATTATTATTGCTCCACATACCTCATGAACACACTAACTTCTTAGGAGTAAATATAGTTAAAAGTCTCATTAATCAATGTTCAGCAAAGAATATAAGTTTCACCAATGTCTTAGGCCTTTCAAATCAGGTCATAATCTATTTTGATTTTCATAAAAATATATTCCCCAAAGGTAAAACTGCATTATACTTCTTGAAAATGTTTCAGGTAACTATGTGATGTAATCAATGTGTTAATTAACTATGGTCATCATTTCCCTATACATATATTAAATCATCACATTGTATACCTCTAAAAAACCCAAATTATACAACTTAAATAAATATAATTTTAATTATCAATCATATATCAATAAAGTTGGAAAAGTACTTTAAAATTTTTCAATCTCTACAAAAAATCTGTTTCATATTGTTAAATATATTTTTTCCTATCTTTGTACCTCACCAAAATACACTTCTGTTTAACCTTTATAATTACAAAATGAAAAGCAGTCAGCATACAAATGAATGCCATACTATATACTTTGGTTTGAGAGCAAATTCAGTATAATAAGTATCAATAACTTTTATACAGTTGTGTCTGCCAGTAGAATATATCCACTACTGATGTGATATTGGCTTATAGAAAGATTCTTGAGTAGCAAATTACCTATGAAGTGAGGCTATAACTTAAATTTTAAAGTACTTTTTAGCAAAACAATTATAGGACTATTTCTAGGTATCTGGACTAGCAACATGTCTGGGAACTTGTTAGAAATGTAAATTTTTAGACTCATAATTAATTTTGAATGGGTCAGTAATTCAGGGGACAAGGAGCAACAATTACATTTTAACAAGTCCTCCAGACGATTCTGATGCACTCTGAAGTTTCGAAAAATCACTGATCTAAACTTCAGTCAATATGGTTTCATGCTTTAGATACCCCTAGCTGAAGCTTCCTAACAGCTGAGGAGTTGTACTTGCAGATTATAGAGAACCTAAAATTCTTGCTCCATACTATGTGATTATAGGGGGAAGTTCCCCACTACACCACCAATTACCAAAAGTCCATCAAGTATGAGAAGGATGTGGCAAAACTTCAAATCTTAAAGCCTTAAGTTACTGTCAGACAGCTAGCTGAAGCCCGGAATATTACTTCTTTTGAGGAATTTCTAACCAGGATGAACACAGCTGCAATCACTGTAAAGAACTCCTTTGCTTCATGTCCCGTGCCATGAAACTGAACAATGTTCACCAGTGTTAGTCCTAACAAGGGGCTTCCGGGGAGACTTGACTTAAAAGAGCCAATATTTCAACTCCCTTTTAAGAGAAAAATCAAAATTACTTGAGGAACTACTGCTTAAAATGTTACTGTAAGGTTACTCAAGTCACTCACTAGACAATCTGAAGTTTCTAGTCAGCTTGATGGGGTAGAAACTATCATGTTTTCACATATGAACCAGTCAATATCAAAGTGTATAGAAACAATAAACTACAAAAATATGCATTATCTTAAATTTTATACTGTACATATGCCTTTCCATACTCAGTATAAAGTTTATTAATTTTTTTAATAAAGGAAGAACTTAGAAAACAATTGTTTCCAGCAGCATAAGCTTTATGCACTTAACCCTAACCAGTTATTTTCTGCTTCATTAAAATGTGAATTTAGGGGAGTATTATGATTCAATTAGTTTTAAATACGATGGAGAGAATGAATATGTAGGTGCCATAAAAATTTAGTAATGCTAATATGTCATATGATTCTAGAACAGTCCTGAGAATCTGTAGGAATACTATATAATGAAACCATTCTTTTCCAATTGACCATAACACGATAGGTCAAATGTACAATTTAGGTATCTGCAATTAGTAGCAAAAAGCATGATTGCCTATTTCATGCTCTATGAATAAACATACTGATTCTAAATTTAAACTTTAAAGAGTTGTGGCAAACAACAATGAAAGTTAAATAAGACTTTCATTGCTGTGTCATCTCCCTAGAAATCAAAGCTTCTCATTGCTCTTCCTACTTTGTCAGAGACTTTGTACACTCTGTTGCTCCTTGTGTCAAGGGGCCATTATAGCTCTAGCTTCCAAGCAACCCAGAGGAAGAGTCACCCAAAGTAGTGATTGAAGTTTTACAAAGGTGAATCAGTATTTTCACCTTAAGAAAAGTACTTATTGTGATAAAGAAAATTAAAAGAAACTAACTTCCTAAGCAACTATACTGCTTTATTTTCTACACATCTCTATTCTTCTTAAGTTAAAGCCAATGATGTTAGATATAAAAAGATGAATTAAAGAACTGAATGTTTCATTGGTTATAACAATTTATGTAAAATTTTCTTATAAGAGTTTAACAAATATTTTTAAGTATTATGACTCTGCCTAAAAGGCAAGGCAATTTTATCCAACAGGCAAAATAGCTACAGTGCTTAAAAAATAAGTTTACTTAATAAAAAACTTTTCAAAACTTTCTTACACAAAACTTTGTTTTTCCTAGCTCTTTCAGAGAGAGTGACAGAGACAAAGAGAAAACTAATGAATTTTAAAGCAGACAATTCTATGATATAAAGCAAATCTGTAATAATTATAATCAGGGATTTTTTTTTAAGGTAAGAATCACCTAATGTCACTTCGGCCTTAAAAATATCATTACTATAATAGCCATAGAATATTTATTTTAATAAATGTAACTTCTTAGTAAATCTTTCAAGAATAAAACATTGCAAAATGTATTCTAAATCACCTAATGAATCCAACTACTAAATAGGTTGATAGCTATAAGCAAGTTAAAAGTCAAGTAACACCTTCCCAAAATGATGGCTTTGCTTTTGAATAGTTAATCTAAAACCCATTTCTCTTTTACCAGAAATAAAATAGTTGAGCCAGTCCTCTATTTCTAGTTTGTGACTAGGAATATAAAGCCATGCCATTTGCATTAAGAACGAGCTTAGTGTTCAGTTCTCAGTAGTGTGGTGGGTAAGGGGTAGAGTGGAGAAATGACAGTGAAGAAGTGGGATTGCTGGATCAAATAGTAGTTCTATTTTAAATTTTTTGAGAAACTTCAATAATGGCTGTACCAATTTACATTTCTACCAACAGTGTATTCTAATTTTAATACGTAGGTATGCTTATAAGATAAATAAGTACTGAGGATACAATGTACAACATGACTATAGTTTTTTAAAAATGCAATACATTAAACACAACCTATTTTTTTTCCTTTATCATTTAAGAATCTGTGTGCGTTTGGCTTTATTAACTTTTTCTTATATCATCTGATTTTTACATGCTATTTTCCTCCTGAATTTCCCCCAATTTGCCTCATATCTCTAAACTCCTATGATGGAAGAGGGAAAAAAAGGTAATTTTTTTTTTTAAACCTATCTTTTCTAATCATCAATGTATCTCTGCTTTCTCTAGCACAACGTATTAAATTCTCTTGGTGCTTTGAAAATCAAAGACATTATTTCTTTTTCATGAAATGACATCTTGAATAATCCATTTTCTTTCAATCTTGCAACATATTATTTCCCTCCTGAGAGTGACTGTCATCTTTAAAGCAACCATACTATTCAAACATTGTTTACTATGGTAAATCCAATGTCTTTGAACTAAACTCTGTTTTTCACTAAAACAGAGTGATCTGAAGAGAAGCCGGAGTATTGAAATATAAAAAATTACTTAAAAATATAAAAAGTGAGAGTCACCAGGAGGGAGAGCAAAGCCGCAGAAGCTTCCTGAAGGGGTAGGAGGTCCTGGTCTAATTTGGGGGCTCCCCAGACCAGGGTCCCAGCCCAGGAAAGAAGAGATTGCAATAATTCTGACAGTAAAAACTAGAGGAGATTCCAGCCATCTGGGCGAGATTGAAGGTGACTGAAACCCTAGACGACCCTTTGAAAGACCCGCACACAGGCTTTCTAACCTGTGGACACTCACCCGAGACACCAGCAGTGGGTCAGACAGAGGCTTGCGTGGTATTCATTCCGAGGAAGTCTGCATTTCCTGGTGCCAGAGCAAGGACTAGAAGGGCAGCCAATACCGTGCCTTAGCCCAGCCCCCCTACCAGGCAATATACAAATGGTGCCAGCTTGACTCTGCAGACCCCTCCCACAGAGCCAATAGGAAGCACTGGCCTGAGGGGATCATCCCACGCCCACCTGACCTGCAGATTGCCCGAGGCTTTTGTTGCTAGATGGCCGCCAAGCCCTGTGTTCATTTAGGGCCAAGCATTCCCAGCTGGCAGCCAGCCCTGTGAGCCGCATTTCCATTCCTAGCTGGCGACCAGTGCTGTGAGCCGAGTTACCAAGATAGGGTCAAGCAGATCACTGCTGCCAACACGAACTTGGGCGGATCTTGGGGATCTGTGGGCCAGTCCCAGACAGCAGCTGGTCTTCCTGTGATCTGGGACTTTTGCAGGAACACTCAGTTACCAAAGTTGGAGCAAGATTGATGCTGTGTGGATCTGACTGCTATTGTCTCCCTGAGACCCCGCCCGCCCTACCCACTAATTGCCCCAGGCAGCCCATTAACAGTGAAGTGCCACAGCCCAGCTCCACCCCTCCTTGCCTCCCATCTCCCAATCCACAAAGGCAACAAATTTGGTTAGCACTGGGCTGGTACTGCTCGGAAATAAGTGGCAGGCAGACCTCTGCTGCCTGCAAGAGTTGCAATATTGCGTCCAGGGAACCCAGGGGTCTGGGGGACAACCCCACACAGCAGTTGATCTCACTGTGATCTGGGACTACAGCAGGAACACCCAGGCACAGAAGTTGCAGCAAAATTAAGGCTGTATTGGCCTGACGGCCCTTGTCTACCTGAAATACCGCATCACCCAAGCCACAAACCGCCTGCAGCCCGTGCCCTGCGTAGCTCTGGGGCTGTGCAGTCTACGCAGGCAATAGTCCTTGGCTAGTACAATGAGTGCATTTCGAGGAAAACAGTTATGGGCAGACCACTGCTACCTGAACGAACTGCAATATCTCTTGAGCGGATCGCAGGGGTCTGTATTGGTCTAATGGCCCTTGACTCCCTGAGCTCCTGCCTCATCCAATATACAAGTGCCAATATACATTGATAGGCAGCTGACCCTGCCCTGGGGTGGCACATTCAGGCCCAAAGTGGGCGGCAGCTGACCTTGCTACAATTGGAAACTTGTACAGGGAGCCACAGAGACAGCACTGGCATGTAAATTGACAGTGCAGTGGCAGGGGAAATTTATTCAACAGATCCAGGAGACTCCCAGGGTACCTGCACCACCCAACACGCATATTACCCAAAGGCTCTTCCAGTTTCAGACACTTACAGGCAACTGACAGGCAGTGTCAGACCTTGAGAAGCACTGGTCCCTCCGCTAAACTGCCCTAGGTCAGGGACAGGGGATAACTGGACCACTGTCTGCAGCATTGTCTTTTTCACTTACTTATAGACCGAACATAGGCAACAACCATCTGTGGATTGCTTTGTAGTTCTCACTGGGTAGCGCTGAGCAATAAAAAGCAGCAGCTGACTTTGGCCTACTGGGGAGCCCATCCCAAAGGGCCACAAAACCAACACATCTGGAGGCTGACATCAGGCCACAAAAGAGCAACTTCTGACTAGCCCCATTAGTGGTACAAACAAAGGGTGGTTGCAACAAGTACACAAGCCTATTAGGGCAAATCCCACTCAGTGGGATCAGCCCACACACACAGCAACTCTTACCCTGTGGGTGCAGCCAATTCCCACAATTAGTCAGCCTGAGCGTTAATCCCATCTACTGATCTACTAACAACAATAAAGGCTTGGCAACAACAGAAAATCACACACAACCCACACAACGATCACATCCAGATCCCCCAGCATAGGAAATCAGGGAGAGTGCGCCACTGGGCCATACAGGACACCTTCCACATAAGGCCATCTGGCCAAGGCTGAGAGATGAAACTAATATGACATATGACACATAGAAATGAACACAGAGAGGCTAATAAAATGAGAAAACAAAGAAACATGTTACAAATGAAACAACAGGAGAAAACTCCAGAAAATCAGCTAAATGAAATGGAGGCAAGCAACCTACCAGAGTTCAAAATAACAATTAAAAGGATGCTCAACAAATTTATGGGGAAAATGGATAAGCACAATGAGACCATCAACACAGAGATCATAAGCATAAAAAAGGACAGATAAACCATAAAAAAGAACCAGACAGAAATGAAGAATACAATAACTGAAATGAAGAATATACTAGAAGGATTCAACAGTAGATTGTACAAAAGAGATCGAATCAATGAACTGGAAGACAAGGTAGCAGAATACACCCAATTAGAACAACAAAAAGAAAACAGAATTTTAAAAAATGAGAATAGTTTAAGAGACCTGTGGAACAACATGAAGCATAACAATATCCGGATCATAGGAGTACCTGAAGAGAATAAGAGAGAGCAAAGGATTGAGAATCTATTTGAAGCAATAATGACAGAAAACTTCCCTAACCTGGCAAAAGAATTAGACATACAAGTTCAGGAAGCACAGAGTCCCAAACAAGAGGAATTCAAACAGACCACACCAAGACACATCATAATTAAAATGCCAAAGGTCAAAGACAAAGAGAGAATCTTAAAAGCAGCAAGAGAAAGGCAGCTAGTTACTTACAAAGGTACCCCCATAAGAATGTCTGTCAATTTTTCAATGGAAACTTTGCAAGCCAGAAGAGATTGGCAAGAAATAGTCAAAGTTATGAAAAACGGGAATCCAAAACCACGA
Source organism: Pteropus alecto (assembly GCF_000325575.1). Taxonomy (NCBI): domain Eukaryota; kingdom Metazoa; phylum Chordata; class Mammalia; order Chiroptera; family Pteropodidae; genus Pteropus; species Pteropus alecto. The sequence continues at coordinate 17,017,707 of NW_006494614.1, read as the reverse complement.
ATACTCTACCCAGCAAGTCTTTCATTTAAAATGGAAGGTGAGATAAAGAGCTTCCTAGACAGGAAAAAGCTTAAGGAATTCATCACCAACAAGCCAATATTACAAGAAATGTTCAAGGGACTTCTGTAAAAAGAGAAGGAATACTAAAGAAAACAGAAATAACAAATACGAGTAATAAAATGGCAGTAACAATGTACTTATCAGTAATCACTTTAATTGTAAACGGATTAAATACTCCAATCAAAAGACATAGGGTAGCCGAATGGATAAGAAAACAAGACCCTTGCATATGCTGTCTACAAGAGACCCACTTCAAATCAAATGATACTCACAGACTGAGAGTAAAGGGATGGAAAAAGATATTTCATGCAAATGGAAATTTTAAAAAGCTGGGGTACTGATACTTATATCAGATAAAATAGACTTTAAAACAAAGACTATAATAAGAGACAAAAAGGGCATTACATAATGATAAAAGGATCCATAAATCTAGGGGACATAAGCCTAGTCACACACCCCATACAGGAGCACCTACATACATAAAACAATTATTGACTGATATAAAAGGAGAGATCAACAGTAATACGCTCATAGTAGGACACTTTAACAACCATTGATACCAATGGACAGATCTTCCAGGCAAAGAATCAACAAAGAAACAATAGGCCTAAAAGACATACTAGACCAAATGGATTTAATAGATATTTTCAGAGAATTTACCCCAAAGCAGCAAAATATACATTCTTCTCAAGTGCACATGGAACATTTTCCAGGATAGATCACATGTTAGGGCACAAAACAAGTCTTAACAATTTAAGAATGAGATTATATCAACTGTCTTCTCTGATCACAATGGTATAAAGCTAGAAATCAACTACAAGAAAAAAACTGGAAAATACACAAATACATGGAAGCTAAATAACATGCTACTAAACAATGAATGGGTTATTAATAAGATCAAAAAGAAATCAAAAGATACTTAGAGACAAAAGAAAATGAAAACACAATGACTCAAAATCTATGGGACACAGAGAAAGCAGTCCTAAGAGGGAAATTCATAGTAATACAAGCCTACTTCAAGAAACAAGAAAAAGCTCAAATAAGCAATCTAACTTTACACTTAAAAGAACTAGAAAAAGAACAGCAGACAAAGCCCAAAGTGAATAGAAGGAAGGAAATAATAAAGATCAGAGCAGAAATAAACAAAATAGAGTCTTTTTAAAAACAACACAAAAGATTAATGAAACCAAAAGCTGGTTCTTTGAAAGGATAAACAAAATTGACAGACCCTTAGCCAGACTCATCAATGAAAAAAAGAGAGAGGACTCAAATAAATAACATCAGAAATGAAAGAGGAGAAATAACCATAGACTCCACAGAATTAATCATAAGAAAATACTACAAGCAATTATATGCCAACAAATTGGACAATCTGGAAGAAATAGACACCTTCCTAGAAACATACAATCTCCCCAGACTAAGTCAAGAAGAAACAGAAAATCTAAGCTAACCGATTATCACCAATGAAATAGAATCAGTAATCAAAAACCTCCCAAAAAACAAAAGTCCTGGACCAGATGGCTTCATAGGAGAATTAAACATTCAAAGAATTAACACCTATTCTTCTCAAACTATTCCAAAAAATTCAAGAAGACTCATAACTCCTTTTATGAGGCCACCATTACCTTGATTTCAAAACCAGACAAAGATATTCCAAAAAAAGATCTTATAAACATTGATGCAAAAATCCTCAACAAAATATTAGTTAATGATATTATAATAAATATGTAAGGGGGAAGAGGGGTACTAGATTTAGTGAGGTGATCACTTTGCGAGTTATGTGGATCTCTGATCACCATGCTATACAACTGAAACTGGTATATTATTGTATGCCAACTATAATTAAAAAACTCATTGTATTGTACAATGTATATACAAGCAACTAACTGTCTGTTATTTCAATAAAAATAAAACAAATAATTGAGTTAAAATTAAAATAAAATTATGAATTGTTTATTTCTGAAATTTTCCATATAATATTTTTTGGACTGCAATTGACTGAGGGTAACCGGAACCGAGGAAAGGGAAACCATGGATAAGAGGGGACTACTGTACAATGCAAATAAAATTTTTTTCTGAAGTATTTCTAAAAAATTTGGTCTCAGGGCCATAAAAAACCCCAAAAGCCATTGGAACTTTGAGAAAGAAGAACAAAGTTGGAGGTATCACACTACCTGATATCAAACTATATTACAAGGCTACAGTAATCAAAACAGCATGATATTGGCATGAAAACAGATACATCGGTCAATGGAACAAAATAGAGAGCCTATAAATAAATCCACGCCTATATGCTCACTTAATATGTGACAAAGGAGGTAAGAATATACAATGGAGTAAAGACAGTCTCTTCAAGAAATAGTATTGGGAAAATTGGACAGATACATGCAAAAAAAAGAAACTGGATCACCTTCTTATACCACATACAAGAACAGTCTCAAATGGATTAAAGACTTAAATGTAAGACCTGAAACCATAAAACTTCTAGAAGAAAACATAGGGAGTAAACACTCTGATATCACTAACAGTAATTTCTTTTTGGATATATCTCCTCGGGTAAGGGAAACAAAAGAAAAAATAAACAAATGGGACTACATCAAACTAAAAAGTTTTTATATAGCAAAGGAAACCATCAACAAAACAAAAAGGCAACTGACTGTTTGGGAAAAGATATTTGCTAATGATATATACGATAAGAGGTTAATAACCAAAAAATATAAAGAAGTCATACAACTCAACAACAAAAAAAAAACAAATAATCTAATTTAAAAATGGGCAGAAGACCTGAAAGGATACTTCTCCAAAGAGGAAATACAGTTGGCCAATAGACATATGAAAAGATGCTCAAGGTCACTAATCATCAGAGAAATGCAAATTAAAACCACAATGAGATATCATCTGACACCTGTCAGGTGATTTATCATCAATAAATCAAAGAACAAGAGTTGGCGTCGATGCGGAGAAAAGTGACCCCTCATACATTGTTAGTGGATTGCAAATTGGTACAGCCACTATAGAAAATAGTCTGGAGGTTTCTCAAAAAATTAAAAATGGGTATACCTTTTGACCCAGCAACTGCACTTCTGAGTATTTATACAAAGAAAAACTAAATAATAATTTGTAAAGATCTATGCAACTCTATATTCATGGCAGCACAATTTACAATAGCCAAGATATGAAAGCAACCTAAATGTCCATTAATAGACAATTGGATAAAGAAGTTATAGCTCATATATACAATGGGATATTACTCTACCATTAAAAAAAAAATGAAATCCTACCATTTGCAATAACATGGATGGACCTAGAGGTTCTTATGCTGAGTGAAATAAGTCAGAGCAATATAAATAGGATATGATTTCACTAATATGTGGAATCTAAGAAACAAAAAGAACAAACCAATCAAAATTAGACTCACAATTGAAATTAATCCTCTTGATGATATGGAATAGAAAAAGTACTAAATAAATTAATTTGCTATCATCGTATTACATATATTTACCTAATCCCCGTTGTGTATTAATATTTCATTTTTGAATTTTGAAAGATTATACCTCTATACCTCTTTGTGCTTTAGAAATTATTTTTGTTCAAGTGTTTTAAGAGTCTAATGAAGAATAAAGATCATATTTTATCACTGTCAAAAAAAATACTCACAAATATAGAGGATAATTTGGTGACGGCCAGAGGGGAGGAGGGTTGGGGGGCTGAGAGAATGGGGTGAAGGGTTAAAGAAGTACAAATTAGTAGTTGATAGAGGGTCACGGGGATGGAGAGCACAGCACAGGGAATGCAGTTAGCATTAATATATTGGCTAGGTGGAAAACCAGAAAAGAGAAGGAGCAATTAGGGGGATAGTTTTATGAACTATATAAATGTCTAACCAATGTACTGTATACTTGAAACTAATTAAAATAAATATTTTTTTAAAAAATAATGATCTTTCCATAAATAAATAAATATATATAATGAAAAATTAAAATACTGTTATTTATTTTATATACTTGAAAAAGTGACTGACTTCTATGCTTTTATTGAAACAAGGATAGATATTTTAATATGTGTTAATGAATTTCTAAAGTCTATATTTTATACAAAACTGTTAAATAATCTTTAAACCCTGAGACCAGAAGTAAATAGTTTTCCCTTAAGAAAAATAAACTTCATATTACTATCTTAGATTTTGGGGTCACTATATTTTAGGCTCTTGCTTCGCTTCCCTTAGCATATGAGCTCAAAATGTTAGTTTTTCTGTAACAGTTACTATAAATTTATAAATGTTGTTTTTCTGTAATTGTATTATAAATTTATAAATGTTGAATACAAAATTATAAGTCATCCCCATTGATGACTTGCAGTAAGAACCTTCTATATATAATTTACCACTGAAAACTCCATAATTGTATCTTCAGATAAATGACATCTCATAAGTAAAATGTTCATCTTCTGAACCTAATGATGTGAATGTTTGCCCTCCCATTGTCTACTCTCCCAGAACAATAAGAGTAATGTTACCCTCCATCTACAAAGATGTGCCAAACAACTTTGAAAAAAATTTTTTTTTCAGAGGTGGTGATCAGTCTTTTTTGATTTGTCTATTATAAAAATGTAGCTATTGAAAACTTGGAATCAGGCTAGTCTAAATCAAAATGTGCTATCAATGTAAAATACACACTGATTTCAGCTAATCAACATAAAAATGCAAATAATACTGATTACCTGTTGAAATTATAATATTTTGGATATGCTAGCTTAAATAATAGATTATTAAAATTAATTTCATCTGGTTTTTTTAAAAAACCTTTTTTTAATGTAACTACTAGAAAAATTTAAATTATGTATGTGGCTCCCATTATATTTCTACTGAAGAGCACTAGTCTAGTTTCTTTCCTGGATGCTAAACAATTGTAGACATAGAAAAACATATGACTTAAGTTTGAGCTATCACATTACAATGATACAGGATAAAATTAACAGGCCAACAAAAGGATCAAGCATGTGATTTCAAAATCTATAACTAGATATTAACTAGACAGATTGTGGTGATTGTTTTGCAATACAATCATACCATGTTTTATTGTACTTCACTTTCTTGTGCTTCACAGATGTTGTATTTTTTACAAATTAAAGGCAAGACACTCCACAAGCAAAAAGATTATCAACTCCCTTTATTGTGATGCTTGCTTTACTGTGGTGGTCTGAAATCGAACCCACAATATCTTTGAGGTATGCCTGTATCATTATATTATATACTAGAAACCAATATAATGTTATATGTCAATTATATCTCTATAAAAAAAAAAATCTAAATTAATTAACCATCCATACCTCCAAGGAATCTGACAGGTAATGATGGGTCTAACTATATGAGTAGTAGCAAGAAGTCAGTCCTGCCAACTCAGATCCTGTAGGATCTGAGGAAATCTTAGGTGCCTCTAATGGCTGAATGCTTAGTTACTTAGGCACACATGTAAAAGATGATGGTGATAATAACTGTCATTTACTGAATATTTAATTTATGTCAGACACTTTACAAAGATTCTTCATGTAATCTTTGTAACAATCCTAGAGGTGTATTAGTCAGGGTAGGCTGTTGAAAGAAACACCTGACAAGTTTCAGTAGATTACCAAAATAAATGTTACTTCTTGCTTACATCTTATGGAGGTGGCAAAGGAGTGGCAGCAGCTCTGCTCTAAGCTTCTTCTATGTTATAGCTTTTATCTGTCATAGGACTCTGGAGTCCTTTCTAGTCAGCCAGCAAATGGATGAGAGATGAGCACACCTGGGAGATTTTTATGGGCCAAGCCAGGAAGGAGGGAAATTTTTCCCCTAGCATTCTATTGCCAGAACTCAGCCATGGACATATCAACCTATAAGGGAGGCTGAAAATATATAGTTTAACTTTGCCCCAAAAAAAAAAAAAAAAAAAAAAAAAAAAAAAAAAAAAAAAAAAAAAAAAAAAAAAAAAAGAACACAGATATTGTAAGCATTAGCCACATCTGCAACAGGTACATATTATTATCTCTATTTTACAGATAAGTAAATTTAGCCTCAGAAACATTAAAATTAATTCCCCAAGTTCAGATCTAGAAAATGACATTCAACCACAGGTCTGTAGGACCCCGAATCCATGCTCTTTGTAGGTAACACTGAAGAACTGACAGGAATTGTCACCATCTCTGTATGCCTGAGTGGGAGGATCAAGCAAATGGCCAGGAGAAGACAAGGGATTGAATTGTCTATCCTCTCCTGCCATTGCAAAATGGCAAGATTGGAAAAATCTGTTTAGATGATCAAAGTTTCACTTTGCATCACTAAAGAATATATCTATATGACTTGAGATGACATTTCAAAAGCAAAAAACATAAACCAATGACGTGGGTTATTTCATTGCCAAAATGCCATAGTCAAATACATCAATCCTCAGAATATTCCATAAATGATTATAGTCTAACAGGATTCATTTGAGAAGACCAAAGAATATTTGTGCTTTTAAGGCTAGAATAATCTATCTAGAATCTAAAAATACCCAGAAAACCTTAATAATTATATTTATCTTTCAGTGCTATAAAATAACAATTCTTACTTGTATTGATGAGACTGAGCCACTCCAAATCTAAAATTTTGTCTGAATTGTCAGAGAGATTCTATTATATTTAGTTTATTTTCATCATTAAAATTATATTATAAAATAACTCATTTAAGGTTTATAATTCATGCAGGCTATTTATGTTGAATCAGCCACATTATTCAAATATTCAGAATCATTTCATTTTCTGATATTTCCGAACAAACAGAAATTAATTACATTTAGGGAAAGGACAGAACATGAAGTGATTAAGATGAAAGTGGAGCATTTTCTTCTTAGGCAGATAACAAGTGAACTGGCTATGAAGTATAGACAATATGGTTAAGCGTATGTGGGAATCATTAAGGCAATTTGGCTATAAATGAGTTAAAAATCAAGGCACATCAAAAGGTTAGATAAAAAATGTTGGAACATCTCATAAGAACTGTGAAGTTCACAGACTTGAAACTTGAATTTGATATAGAATTCAGGCTCTAAAATGCTGATGTAAATGATTACTTTTCTTTAGGTGGCTATGAGAATTATGCAATTGGTTCGGGTGGGAAAGTCCAGAAGCAAACAGACAGAAAAGCTGTCTAGAAGGACAACTATGGTAGTGCAAAAGGGCAGACCCCAGTGATACTAGTCATTTGCCATGTTTTTTTCTCTATTTTTGTATCCACTGCATCTCATGAGCACTTGCATATCAGTATTCCTGATATGCTAGTCAGTATTCCTGACTCTCCTGAATTTCATGAACACATTTCTGAGAATATATGTTTAGTTTTGTTTTGTTTTTTCCCAGTTCTATTGCCCTTCTCAGAATGTTACTCATCTAACCTTAAGCCTTAAGTTAATCTTTTACTGTTCTCACAATATATAGTATTTTCTAAGCTTAATGTGACTTAAGTATGTTTTCTATAAATCTGGGAAAAAAATATTTCATGTCTTAACTCCATCATTATGGGGACATGATTCGAGTTCAACATTTTCTTCTATTAGGTACTGTCCTTAAGTGGGTGAATGGCATTTTCAGATAAGCAGTTTTCCTCCATGTTCTCTTAGATACCATGTAAGAGTTTTGATCCATCAGAGCTGCCCTAGAACTTTACTCAGAGATAATCTTCAAAGCCAAGGCTATCTTAGCTCCAAAAGTGATATAGGACTATAAAAGAAGTTGAGTGCTTACTTAAGTTTCTATTACCATGTGTCAAGTACTGTGTTGCACACCTTCAAATATCCCCCCAAATTGTCCTATGAATCCAGTCATCTGATCTGTCAACTGAAACTTTATCTTCTCTTTGAGAAATGCCCCTGTAGAAATTCTGTTGCCCTTAATACCATGCACTTGCATTCTCATGGGCAACTGTTGCTTCTACTTCTGCTGAACTCCTGTTATCCACACATCTCACCTCTTACAGATGTTTGCTTCATTCCTTGATTTTCCCCAAACCTCATAGACAATGCTATACTGTGAATTGTTAAGCTGCTAAAAGCCTAACAATTAAATATTGTAAATTAGATATCTATGGTCTTTAAAGTTTGTGGATACTATGCTACCAGGGAATTTATCTTTCTCCACAGAGTCCAGCCTATTATCTATGTTATATGGCCTTTTCTCTAATTCTATCCTCCTTTGTCTTTCTTTCTGGCATTCCTCCTCCCACATCTATGTTTACTTCTTTGTGAATAACTGTTTAGTTCTCTCTTTCTATTGCAGTCTCCTTCAGACCTCACTCTCAAGTTCTCTCCATCCACAACCATGGAAGTTTACCAAGGCATTTTTTTAAATGAAGATGGTTCCCTAAGTGTAGCTAATAATATTTTCTGAAATATAGATATATTTGGAATATATACTACATATATCATTTAAAATATCAGAGGAGATAAATTTCATAGCCTACATGTCTTGATAATGAATATCATTGTACTCTAAAAGTCTGTCTTTTTAAAACACAATGCTGTTTTTCAAATTTTAAATAAACTATATTTTAGAGAAGTTTTGGGCACACAGAAAAATTGAACAGAAAGTACAGACAGTTCTCATGTATCCCTTTATCCCCCCAAAACACAACCTTTTCACCCTATTGACACCCAGCACTACAGTAGTACATTAGTTACAACTGATAAACAAACCTACACTGACACATCATAATCACTCAAAGTCTATAGTTTAGTTTGTATTAGCGTTCAGTCTTGCTTTTGTATATATCCTATGGGTTTTGACGAGTATATGATAACATGCTTACACTACTGTAGCATCACACAGAATACTTCGACTGCCCTAAAATTCCTCTGGGCTCTACTATTCCTTCCTTCCTAGCCCCTAACAACCATAGATCTTTTAACTGTCTCCATTGCTTTGTGTTCAAGAGGTAAGTCAAGTATGTACAGAGAGTCAGGTGATTTCCAATCCAGCAGCAAAATGTAGTACAGCCCAGCCTAACATAAAGATGATATAGTGGGGAGGCAGCCTTATGTTTATTTTCTCTCAGAGAGTAGAGATATACTTGAGAATACCTTTTCTGGACTAATTTGTAACTTTCAAAGTGAAGATACAATCGTTAGACTCTAGAACTCTGTGTAAGGTGGCCGGGAGAAACAAGTAAGTAAACCTAACAAGCAGAAGTCATCAATGGACACAATATTCCCTATGCCCACTATCCTGTTCTACCTGTACCATTTAAGGTACCAGAAGATAAACATATGCAACCTGTAAGAAAGCAAAAAACAAACTGGAAATAATAAGACAAGAAGAAGAGCTATTTCCAGTGTCTGACGTATTTGTGAGATAAAGTAGTTTCTTATCTCCATTTCTGAAAGCCTGAATCCAATTACTTTTTAAAAAATATATTTATTTATTTTAATTAGTTTCAAGTATACAGTGCATTGGTTAGACATTTATATAGTTTATAAAACGATCCCCCTAATTGCTCCTTCTCTCTTCTAGTTTTCCACCTAGCCAATATATTAATGCTAGCTGCATTCCCTATGCCATGGTCCCCATCTCCGTGACCCCCTATTAACTACTAATTTGTACTTCTTTCACCCTTCGCCCCATTCTTCCAGCCCCCAACCCCTCTCCCTTCTGTCCATCACCAAATCCTCCAATTACTTTTGAAAACAACAACCCACGCAAGACAATATTAAATACCTCTTCTTTTTCTAATCACACACTTATCCCTTAACCCTTTGTCATCCAGCTCCCAATGAAACAATTCTTTGAAGGTCACTAATAATCTAAATGTTATATTCAATAGATATATTTCTATCCTTAATTTTTCATGTCTATAATTGGTCATTATTAATCATCTTTCCCTTTTTAAAAACTTTATATCCTATGGTTCTGTAACATTATGCTATCTTAATCTTCCTTCTACTTCTTTGAGTCTTCTTGTCTGCTTCTGATTTTTTCATCTACTATATTTTCCATAGGTAAATAACTACAAAGTGTTACTATAAAGTCTAATGCAATTCAGTATCTTTAGCCTCTTTTTGAACAAGCCAAGGACCTTAAGATTCTTTAACCAAATGCAATCAATATCTCTCCTCCTCTTTTAACTTTCTAGTTTTTTTTTTTTTTAGTTTTAGTTTCTGTTTAACCATTCACAAACAAGAAATCATGTCAATAAGTAATTAAATTAAATTTATGGACATGTTATCAAGTTCTGTGATTATTGTTTTTCCTATACCATACCTTCTTATTGGACTTACTAATATTACAGAGGCATATTCTATGATACTATTTTAGTGAGAGTCTATAGGTGGCAAACTCCCTTAAGTCTTTTTAAGTCTGAAAATATCTCCATTTCCCCCTCATTCTTGAGGGACAGTTTAATACCTACTTCTAGGTAATTTTTCTCCCTCAGCATTCAGAATGTATTGTTCCATTCTCTTCAATTTTTTTTCTTTTTTTGAGATGTTTGGAATTGCCTATTATAAGCTGGGTCCTTTCAGACACTCCAAGTCATGCAAGCAGGCAGCCCAAAAGAAATCCATCAAAAGATGAAAATAGTACATCTGGGACACCAAGCACAAGCAGAATTAGAGGGCATATGCAAGCTGCATGAGCAGGTAACCCATATTCCCACTCTATCCACAAAGTTTGCACTAGAACGCCATTCTCAACTCACACCAATGGTTATATGGGGGTTCTTGTATGAACAGCTAAAGGAGGAGGAAAAAGCCTGAGCTTTTATGGGTAGATTTATGGATGGGTTGGCTCCATAAGCAAGTACCGGTCAGAAATGGAAAGAGCTGAATGACAGCATCACTCAGCGTGTCCTTGAATGACAGTGAAGAGCAAGCAAAATTTTCTCAAAGGGTGAAACTTTGAGTTGTGCACTTAATGATCCACTTTGTGTGGAGCTCTATAAATTCCTTAAGGCTGAAAGCTATACAAAAGAGCTTTGAATTCTACTCCTCCATTATCCACTATTTTCAGTCAATATTTTTAGTTTTAAGATAACATAAAAATCAATTTTACTTATGCAAAAATGAGGTAGATTTTATGATAAGAATACAGGAATATTTTATATATTCCAGGGCAGGAATGAAAGCAAGTCAAAAAAATTCTAGAAACTGCAGTTGGAATTGCATCTAGACTGTTCTTCTTTCTCATCTATGTTCCTCTCTGAATGTATAACTTCCCCTCTCATTTTCCTTCCTTTTTCGATATTTTCTGCTTCTCTGCTAGACATGGTGTGTGGAAAATGGACAATCTATATGTTGCAAGATTTTATATGTATATAATAAGGTATGTCATGATCCAATATCTGAGAGACTGAATTTTTAAAGTTTGTTATACATATAGATTTCCATGTTTAAAAAAACACCAAAACAAACAAACAAACAAAAAACTTTAACTGGTCAGTTGGAATCTGGTGTCTAAAGTACAGAGTCATCTTACTCAAAAAGGTTGCTAGAGGCCTAGCCTTGACTTTCATGAAGAACCAGGTCTTTGTGAGATGAACATATAGGTATACTCTATTATCCTCATTGGTTTTCCAAGTTATCCAGGCTGAAAACCTCAAAATCAGCTATGACTCATTATTCTTTTTTATTTACTAATAGTTCTGTCACTAAAAGCTATTCCACTCCTTACAAAATTACTCTTTTATCTATTACATCTCCATTCCGACTGCCTTCATTGTTGGCCAAAATGATAGTTCAGAAAAAGGATATTTCATTACAATTAAATCTGCATTAACTACGGGTGAGGATAAACATTTTTCCCCCTTCATGTTATGGACTATTAGTATTTCCGCTTTATTGGTTTATGTTAAGGACTGAATTGTGCCTCCCCTCTCCCCTAAATTCATATGTTGAAGTGCTACCCTCCCCTCCCCAATGTGACTGTATTTAGAGACAGGGCCTTTCAAGAGGCAATTAAAGTTAAATGCAATCATAAAGGTGGAGCTCTGATCCAGTAGAACTGATTGTCTTATAAGAAAAAGAAACACTAGGAATGCTTGCACACATAAGGTAGGCCATGTGAGGACACAGTGAAAAAGTTATCTGAAAATCAAGGAAAGAGGCCTCAGAAGACACCAAACCTGTAAATACCTTAATCTTAGACTTCTAGCTTCTAAACTGTGAGAAAATAAGTTTCTGTTAAGCCACTCAATCTGTGGTATTTTGTTATGGCAGCCCTAGTTAACTAATACATTTTGCCTCTGCCTTCATGATCTGTTTTTTACTCTCTTCTGGTAAGCACTCTCTAAACATTAAGCTATTAGCCTTTTAAACAAATGTTACAAATATTTTTCCCAATTTATTTGCCCCCCCCACCTTATTTTGTTTTGTATACTGACTCCTTTTAGCGTACTCAAAATTTCAAAACTTTCCTTATGGTTGCTGCATTTGAAATTATGCTTAAAAAGTCCTTCCCAGTCCCAGAATTATATTTATATTCACTTACATTTTATTCCAATTCTCTTTTTTTGTCTCCTCTGAATTTTATTTTCAGTGTATGTTAAAATAGAGCCCTCTTTTTTATTTAGCTAATTATCCCTGTACCACTTATTCATTTTCCCATTTGAAATCTACTTTTATCATATCTTACATACACACACATAAAACTGCTCCTTTTTACTTATGACATCATTAATTCAATAATTCATTTTGGAGAGTATATTGTTCTACATTTATCTTTAAGGAAAAAGAATTCCCCACCAAATTCAAGAAATAATTTTAGGTGTCCCAAATTATTTTTAAAAATTTTAACATTTTTAAATTAAAATACTATATTTTTAGCCAATGATAAACATCAAAACACAAAGTTACTTTAACCCAGTGATAAGCCAATGAAGGATGGGAGAAAGTAAACCATCTTAGTTGAATTATTATACTAATCGAAAAGAAAAGAAAAAATGAGAGAGAAGAAAGTACATGAAGATCGTCAGTTGACTTTTTCAGGCTCCTTTCAAGATAACAGTTACCATTTTTTTAAAAAATATATATTCAAAATTTCTTTTCCCTCATGGGACAGAAGGGGTTTTTTACTTTTTTTTTTTTTTTACATACTTCGTGGAAAGAAAACCTGCCTATGAGGGCCAGCGGGTGGAGGGTTATGTTGTTCTCTTAAGAAAAGTGTATAGACAAGCTCTAAGTTGTATAGGCCAGCAATGTCCATGCTAAATGTACTGATACCGCTTGAGTCTCTGCTGTCCACATTCAAAGCCACAATTCCATGGACCTTTAGAAAATATTCGAGACTTGAAAATCATGCCAACGCTTTAGCTACTATCACTATGAGCCATCTATTATTTTCACTCAGCTTTCCATATGGCAAGCACTTTACAATGAAATGTATTATCAACGTGGCTTTCGAGACGATGAAAGCTGGATTTGATTCATAAATTCCCAAAACCAAACTGATAAAACGCAGTTCACCCCAACAGAAATTTCTTGAGAACCAAGCGGAACGGTAAAGTTAGAGACGACAAAGCTGGAAAAAAAAAATATTACAGACTCGCGTCGGAGAAAGATAAAAGCAATCCCACTCGGCTCTGCCTGGTTTCTCAGAAAAGTTTTCCAAGGTACGCAAGGCGCAGGGCCAAAGACGACGGTGGGCGTGGAAAGAACTCCTTGAGTGGGAGGCCGCAAAGCTTACTGAGATTTTTGAAAGCCGTAAAATAAAGATGTTAAAAACTATAACTACTCGCTCGGCCAACATCCTGTTAAGGAGCTGCGGCAAAATTCTCCACAAAACGTAGCTCGCACTCTCAAGCAGCTCCGGGACTTCCAGACCCCTCCCGGCATGCTCTGCGCCGAACATTAGCGATGCCTAGCGCGCTTTGGCCGCTTCGGCCGCCGTCGGCTCTGAGTTGCTGTAGAAACCCAGCTGCCATCACTATGTCGTTGCAACAGGCCTCTCAGTCGCGGGTGTTCGTGGAACTGGTTCCCTGGGCTGACCGGGGCCGGGAGAACAATCTCGTCTCGGGGGAAGATACGCTGCCCGGTCTCCGCCGTCCATTCTCCGCAGCACAGGCCCAAACAGTGTCTCGTGAGGTTCACGTAAGCGGCACCGCGGAGGTGGCTGCAAGTCCCGACCGGGCGCAGGTAGCAGTGCGCATCAGCAGCACCAAGGAGGCGGCGGCCGAGGTCAAGAAGAGCGTTTGCCGCCGCCTGGACTACATCACGCAGAGCCTCCAGCAGCAGGGTCTGCAGGTGAGAGCTCTGCTGGGGCGAAGGCTCGAGCCGTTCCGCAAAACCCAGATCGCCGAGGTCCGGCCCCGAAGGCCCCTGGAGCAGGGATGGAGGTGCGGAGGGTCTTGAGCATCCGGGACACTTTAGTCTGCCTCATTGGTATTACCGGGTGCCAGGACCTGGCAGAGTGAATCTTTGCCCCATCCTTCTTCTAGATGAAAATAATTATTGGCCGCAGTCACTTGTAGAATAAGAGACTACAAATCGAATGGGATTTTATATGGCTATATTTGCTGCAGTAATTTTGTTTTTAACCTTGAAATGAATTGTTAAATTTGAAACATTAGATGTAAATGCTTGCCTAAGTAGTGTTCTAGACACTAATCACTTTTTGTTTTTATTCTGAACCATGGAATTGACAAGTGAAAAGCATGGCCTGCTTCCTTCCAACCATGTAAAGCTTTGCATGGAGTGGTTTTTCAGTATTTTTGCAAACAGTAATATATGTGGGTGTGGGGTGGGGAAGAAGTAATCCTCTTTCTTTTTATAAAGACTTAAATGTTATCTCCAGATTTTTTAATTTTAAATTAAAAAAAAATTAAGTCAGTATATTGTAGACGTCCCATTATTAAATACCTCTACTTACCAGAAATGTTCATGAAACAAATCACTAAATAAATCTTATCTTAAGCCTACTTCTAAGAAAAAAAAAGAAAAAAAATGAACTAGCCTTATTTAATCCGTACAACTGCCCCGTTAGGTTTTTATATCCCCATTTTCCAAATATAAAGATGTCAGATATTGCTCTGAGCTTCAGCCAGGGCGGTATTTGACCTGCTGGACTCCTGAAACCAAAATCTAGGTGGTTCTAACTATGCTAGGGGGCTCCAGATAATTAGAATGAAAGAAAATTAGAAACCATAGAATGGGTCAACTATCTCCTTTTTTGCAGAGCAGGACTCTAAAGGCCAGAGTGCTTTATCCAGGGTAACACTGAATTCAGAAAAGTGCTTACAGTTTATTGTTAGAACGGATGCACCCCCAAAAAGCAAGTATTTATTTTAAGGAGAAAATATATTTGTACTGCATTTACAGTTATTTAAAAAGTCATTTGGAAAGATGTCTCTGAATGATCTTACAGTTTAGAAAAATTCAAGTGCTAATTGGAATAATGTGAATAAAGAGAGTTTAATATGTTTAATATGTAGAAAAGTATTTCCTCAAAAAACTACCAGTGCTTCAGTACAGTTTGAATAATATAACTAATTCTTAAGCTATTTACATAAAATGTATCCTATACTCACATGGCTATAACTTCTAATATGTAAAACAAAAAATTATTATGTCCAGGTTACAGTTAAGATTACATTGATTCAGTGTCCCAGTCAAGACATACAAAGGTCAGTTCTCTCCCAGTTATGTTTGATAATGATCATATATAGTCATTAGAGCATTTGTTCAGTAGTTAGTGCAAAAAATCATTTATATTTGCAAAACGAATTATAATGGGTCTTCACAAAGTCTGTTCATTTTAAATTTTGGGATCTTTGATTTATAAACATCACTCCTCTGCTTACAGGGCTCTTCTTGTTCCAAACTCATTTCCTTAATAGTCTGGAACTATCATTTCCAGACATCTTTCTCACCTGGTTGACTTGCAGACTCCCACTTTTTTTCCTTTAAGAACCAGCGCAGATTCACCTCCTTGGCATTCCTTTCCTAACTTAACCCTGTCATGCCATACTCCACCTTATCACTTTGTATTATAGTTGTTGCTTTACTTGTCTCTTCTCCGTATTCTAAACCTCTTTAGAGCAGAGACCATTTTATCTCGTTTGCTTTGCATTCAGGGGTTATGCGTCATACACATCACATAATGTATACTCAGAAAATGGTTTCTGAATGAATAAAAGAAAAATAAATGAAGCACTAAATGAATAAACTATTAGTTCAAATATATTATAGATCATATGTAGTTTTATGATCATATATAGTTTCACATGTTTTCATGGGCAAATGTTTTAAAGTTTTAAGCAGTATTTACTCATTGAACCATCAAACATTTATTAGGCATTCCTTACCACTATTCATTTTTAAATAGCACTTAACATGATATGTAATTATTTTGTTCTCTGGTTTGTTCATTCCTCCCATAGGTTGTAAGCTCCATTATTTACCTACTCATAATTGTATTATTTTTTTCGATAAATGTGCAGTGGATGCCCCATCATGTTGCTAGGCACCAGAAATAGAGAATGAATAAAACTTAGGCACTTTACTGAAGGAGTCTTATTATAGGAATAGACAAATATATAGTTAAGTGTTATAGTGAAAGTATATACATGATATAATACAGTAGAGTAAGAAAAGGAAGTAATTTTCATTTCAATTGAGGAATTCCAGAAAGTTCATAATGAAAGTGACACCAGTGTCAAATCTTAAAGAGTGGCTGAAGGGAAAGCATTCCAGTTTGACACTAGAATGCAGGAAGTATATGGTTTCAAAGCACTTTATGCAGTTCACTATGACTAGGACACAGGAATACATAGAGAAAATGGAGGGGAATCAAGAGATAAGACTGAAGAAAGCTGTAGGAGGAACATGGAGGAAGCCTTGTCTGCCATACTGAGGAGTCTGGATATTATCGATAATAAAACTGCTAAACCTTTTACAAATGAGACCCACCATATGAGACTGGTAGTTCAGTTGCCATTTTACAGATGAGAACTCCCAGGACCAGAGCGATTATTGGCAAGTAGCTTGCCCACGGTCACAAAGCTAGGAAGTGGCAAAGTTTAGGATCCAGTCAAGAAATTTGACCTCAAAACCCATACATACTCTTAACCGTGATAGTATGTTGCTGCTTTATTGTTCTTGGCAGTAGTTGAGTGAGTTTTTAAGTAGAGGATGTAGCAGATGCTATTGATACCCCACACTGTATCCCTTGCCACTTCACATTTATGTGCATGCAGTTCCATCTGCCAATGCTTGTGAGTTTTTTGCCAGCTTTCCCTGGCTGCAAGAAGCCACTCTACTTACAAGTGGGCCAGCCAGTTAGTGCCAAAGAATTAACAGTCCCCCACCTTTTGCCCCCCGTTTCAGCACCTTTCAACTAACAGCTGAGGGACGTGATGGAAAGAGACCCCAGATTCTTCACCCGTTGGGCAGGATCACACGTTGGGTAGGATAATCTGTTAGGCAGGCATGTTTCTACCCTGGTTCTCAGAGTTTATTTTCAGGAATAAGTTCTTGTTGCCTATAGTGGTGATTGCTTGACAACATACCCTTTAATGACTTTCTTTCCTTCTCCATTCATTTCTCA
Source organism: Pteropus alecto (assembly GCF_000325575.1). Taxonomy (NCBI): domain Eukaryota; kingdom Metazoa; phylum Chordata; class Mammalia; order Chiroptera; family Pteropodidae; genus Pteropus; species Pteropus alecto. The sequence continues at coordinate 17,000,106 of NW_006494614.1, read as the reverse complement.
TTCCACTATGGTATTTCTTGGAATCATCTTAAAAATTAACTGCTTATACTCAAATCCTTGTCTCAAAAGTCTGTTTCTGGGTATGCCTAAATTAAGATAGAGAGTAGTAGAAACAGATTGAACATGTCATATGAGCTGACTTCAGTTTTTCATTGCTAAAAATGGTGACAAATGAATATCCTTGTTGCTAGGTATTTATACATGCTATTAATTATATTCTTTGGACATTAATTTCTGGCTTACATGTATTTTTAAGGCTTAGGAAAAATTACACTCTAGGAAGATTATGTCTTCACCAGAAATATATCCTTGGTAAAATGCTCATTATTTTCTCCTTTAACTTTGTAAATCCAGTAGTCAGAAACTATTAGTTTTTTCTTGTTTTACTTTTTTGAACATTTGAGGTTAAACTTTTTTTCATGTAAATTGCCAATTTATATACTTTCCTCTTTTTTCTATTGTCTTTTCTTTATTCATTTATGGGAACTTTCAAAATTAAGATTATTAATAACTCATATTGCAAAATTTTTCCCAATATCATACTTGTAATATAACTTTGTTTACAGTGTTGAACATTCAAAATGTTAAAGATTAGTCAAATTCATTATTCTTTTTCATATGTTTTTGCCTTTGGTGTAATTCTTACTGGATCCTTTCCAAGCCTAAAGCTATAAAACCGTTAACTAACATTTCCTGGAATCTTTAGGGTCCCTTTATAGTACATTATATATTTGACATGTTTGGAATTTATTTTGGTATAAAGAGAAAGGTTTTGTTTTCTCCTAATGGGTAAGTCACTGTACTGAAATCATTTATTGAAGTCTGTCTTCTCCTGAATATGCAAAAACCTATCTCAAACTGCATTTAAAAATAAAAATTATTGGTTTACATAACCTGAAATTCAAGTTTTAATGTGGACTTCAGATATGCAGTGGCCAGAGCTCTGTTTTGATGTAGTTCTCTTGGCTTTGCCTGCAGCTTCCTGTATAATACCAAAATGGGTGCAACATATCCAAGCCTTACAGCACATACTATACAATAAAGAGAAAGACAGTAGTTTTTATTTCCTGCAACTACATAAAAATAAAAATTCCTATAGTTCACTCTCTATGGACAACCTAAACTTTTCTTTGTGGACAAAGAAATGCAATCTACTAATTAGCTTAGCTTTGAATTTCTACCCATTTTTTAACAATTCTTTGGCAAGTTAGATGTGGTCATTCTGAATGGTTTAGACCTATTAGGGCTTACCTTGAACCACTTACTTGCTGCTCAGAGAAAGTAGGAACAGATTGTATGACATTAGGATTCCATATTGCTTGTTGTGCCTATCTCTTTGAAATGTTACTGATAGTATATTTGTAATATTCAAACATTAGTCGATCAGTTTTAGAATAGTACTAGTTCTTTTGATCCTTATTATGTTCCAGTATTAGTACCACATTGTTTAAAGTACATTTTTGTAAGTACATTTTGCCATTTGTAGGGCAAGTTCTCCCCTCATTACCCTTCTACTGAAAACATTTGCTGTCTGCAAGGGACATATTAAATGACACCATGGGAGTACAATCAGAAAATCCAGAAGTGGAAAATTCTAAAGTCCAAATAAAACTTCTGTTCATATTTTGCATTTTTTATAGATTAATTTCAGGAGAATTGCTGATTTTACAGTGCTATGTCCTAGTCCATTCAAATATTTTTTTCTGTAAAATTTTATGGTTTTCTTTATGTTTATACTTTTTAAGTTTATTTCTACAATAACACAGTTTTTTATGGCTATTGAGAATATTACCTTGCTTCCTTCATAGATTTAAGTAGTTTTTCTTATATTGACCATTTTGTGTTTAAAACTCTGCCCTTTGTGTTTAGATATTAAATAGCTTATATGAAATAGCTTCCCAGTAGCTTAATTGGGAAAACTTAATGAACTAGGCTGGTATATTTAAATGTGTTCTAGTTTGTACCCAGTTTGGCAGGATTTCCCAGTCTCAGTACTATTAGTAACATCTTGGACTAGATAGTTGCAAGGGGCTGCCCTGTGTATTGTATAATATTTAGCTGTATTCCTAGCCCCCACTCCTAAGGTGACTAGTATGTCCCAGTATACCTGGGACTGTCCCAGTTTTACATCTGAAAGTCCCATGTCTTAGGAACCTCCTCAGTTCCTGGTACACAGGGACATTCGTTCATTCTGTCTACTCACTGCATCACAGCATACTCCCCCTAAACCTTGTGACAATCAGATATGTCTCGAAACATTCGCAAATATCCCTTGGGGAGCAAAATTGCCCTCCAGTTAAGAACCACTGCCCTACAGATAAATACGCAAAAAGTCTCATGCTTTGTGTGGGTACCCACCAGCCAAACGCTACCAGGAATATGTATATAGTGAAACAAATGTAAGTGTATTTAGCATGATGCAGCAAAGAAGAATGCATCACAAAGGACCTTAGTGTTTCAGAAAGGGGTTACAGAGGAACCTCATACATTTTGGAATTGTGCTGAGTGGTTCTAAGGAAGGATCAGTGAAGTAGGGGCAATGTAGTAATTGGTTATTCATTTTTATCATAGAAAACTCAGAGGATTACAGTTGGTCTAGAGTTGCCTTCTGTAAAGGGCAGCAATCAAGCAGTGAAAAACTGTTAATCAATTTTGTGGTTGCAGGTCAGTTAGAAATTTTGCTTAGGTTCTGTCTGTATCCTGTTGAAAACACTGTTTACATTCTGCCTAGAATTTTCCAATCTGATCGCCAACAGGCAATTTTTATCTCCCCACTCCCTATAACATTATTTAGAATTATAAAATTTATCAAAGATCTGACTACATTGAAAATCAAGGTAACTATCTTCTTATATAGATTGCTTTCAGTTACACAGCACTTTCTTTTAAGAATTACTGGCTAAAATAAAAATCTTAAAAAGAACCACTGGGCTACACCAAATAAGTATCTTACTGCATCTAAGATTTTTTCTCCAAAGAGAAAAACAGTAATTATATAAAGGCAAGTCAGTAAAGAAAGGAGTCTTTTCCACAGATGATGCTGTAACAATTGAATATCCATGTGCAAAAAATGAACCTTGAACTATATAACTCATACTTTTTACAAAAATGGTTCAAAATGGATCATAGACCTAAAAATAACACATTAAGGAGAAAAATCTGTGTAACATTGGGTTTGAAGATAAGTTTTTAGATATATTACCAAAAGCACAATCCATGGACTGTCCCAGTTTTACATCTGAAAGTCCCATGTCTTAGGAACCTCCTCAGTTCCTGGTACACAGGGACATTCGTTCATTCTGTCTACTCACTGCATCACAGCATACTCCCCCTAAACCTTGTGACAATCAGATATGTCTCGAAACATTCGCAAATATCCCTTGGGGAGCAAAATTGCCCTCCAGTTAAGAACCACTGCCCTACAGATAAATACGCAAAAAGTCTCATGCTTTGTGTGGGTACCCACCAGCCAAACGCTACCAGGAATATGTATATAGTGAAACAAATGTAAGTGTATTTAGCATGATGCAGCAAAGAAGAATGCATCACAAAGGACCTTAGTGTTTCAGAAAGGGGTTACAGAGGAACCTCATACATTTTGGAATTGTGCTGAGTGGTTCTAAGGAAGGATCAGTGAAGTAGGGGCAATGTAGTAATTGGTTATTCATTTTTATCATAGAAAACTCAGAGGATTACAGTTGGTCTAGAGTTGCCTTCTGTAAAGGGCAGCAATCAAGCAGTGAAAAACTGTTAATCAATTTTGTGGTTGCAGGTCAGTTAGAAATTTTGCTTAGGTTCTGTCTGTATCCTGTTGAAAACACTGTTTACATTCTGCCTAGAATTTTCCAATCTGATCGCCAACAGGCAATTTTTATCTCCCCACTCCCTATAACATTATTTAGAATTATAAAATTTATCAAAGATCTGACTACATTGAAAATCAAGGTAACTATCTTCTTATATAGATTGCTTTCAGTTACACAGCACTTTCTTTTAAGAATTACTGGCTAAAATAAAAATCTTAAAAAGAACCACTGGGCTACACCAAATAAGTATCTTACTGCATCTAAGATTTTTTCTCCAAAGAGAAAAACAGTAATTATATAAAGGCAAGTCAGTAAAGAAAGGAGTCTTTTCCACAGATGATGCTGTAACAATTGAATGTCCATGTGCAAAAAATGAACCTTGAACTATATAACTCATACTTTTTACAAAAATGGTTCAAAATGGATCATAGACCTAAAAATAACACATTAAGGAGAAAAATCTGTGTAACATTGGGTTTGAAGATAAGTTTTTAGATATATTACCAAAAGCACAATCCATGAAAAAACAATAAGATAAATTGGACTTTATCTAAATGAAAAACTTTTGCTTTGCAAAAAAAAAAAAAAAACATTGTTAAGAAAAGGAAAAGACAATCCAATTGCCAAAACTTGGAAGCAACCAAGATGTCCTTCAGATGGTGAATAGATTAACAAATTGCTGTACCTCCAGACAATGGAATATTATTCACTGCTAAAATGAAGTGAGCTATCAAGCCATGAAAAGGTATGGATGAAACTTAAATGGATATTACAAAGTGAAAGAAGTCTATCTGAAAAAGCTATGTACTGTAATGTTTCAACTATGACATTCTGGAAAAGGCAAACTATGAAGATGGTAAAAAGATCAGGGGTTGGGAGAGAGAGAAGGATGAATAGGTACGGCACAGAGGATTTTTAGGGCAGTAAAAATCCTCTATATGATTCAGGAATTATAGATACATGTCATACATTTGTCCAAACTCACAGAATATAGAACACCAAGAGTGAACCCTAATATAAATTATGAACTTTGGGTGATCATGATGTGTGAGTGTAGGTTCATCATATGGAACCAATGTACCATTATAGTGGAGGTGTTGAATGGTGAAGGCTATGCATGTATGGAAACAGGGTACATGGGAAATCTGTACTTTCCATTTAATTCTTCTCTGAACACAAAACTGCTCAGAAAAAATAGTCTTTTGAAAAAGACATTCCACAGACTGGGAGAAAATATTTGTATATCACATATCTGATAAAGGAATTGTATCAAGAATATATAAAGAACTCAATTCAACAATAAATAAATAAGCAGCTCAATTAAAAATCACAAACTATCTGAACAGATAGTTCACTAAAGAATATATACAGATGGCAAATATATGAAAAGATGCTCAACATTATTTGTCATTAGGGAAATAAAAATTTAAACCATGAGATATCACTAAGCAGCTTTCAGAATGGCCAAAATCCAATATCACTGATGATAGCAAATGCTGGCAAAAATGTAAAGCAACAAATTTCAATTCAATGTTGGTGAGATTGCAAAATGGTACAGCCATTTTGGAAGACAGTCTTACAGTTTCTTATAAAGTCAAATGTAGGAACCATTCAGACACACAAGAGAATTGAAAACTGACGTTTACATAATTTTCACATGATGCTTATAGTGGCTTTATTCACAAATTGCTAAAACTGGAAGTAACCAAGATGTCTTCAACAGGGGAATGGATAATACATCCATGCATTGGAATATTATTCGTCAATAAAAAGGTACAAGCTATTGCTCCACAGAACAACATGGACGAATCTTAAATACATATCATAAATGAAAGAAGCCAGACCTAAATTTATGATCCATTCATGTGACATCTGGAAAAGGAGAAGCTGTAGGGACAGAAAAAAAATCATTGACAGTGACTGTTGGATAGGTTGGCACACTATAAAAGGGATGCACAGAGGAATTTCTCAGGTGAAAGAACTATTATTTGTGGCACTGGGATGATGAATACATGCCTATGCATATGTCAGAACCCAGAGAGCTGTAAATCACAAAGAGTGAACATACATTAATGCATGCAAATGCGGGGAGGGCATCAAAATGAGGTTCAATCCCAGGGCAGAAACCATACCATGACAAATGAACCTGACGCTATTACAAATGAATGATACAACTACACTGAACAGGGGGAAGGGGAGGAGAAGAGTGTCCTAAGTAACTTTCAAAAATGGTGTTTTGACCGGAAACTAAGGATAAAGATGAAAAGATAAACAAACACTCTAGTTGGTAATTATTTTCCAAGGGGATACTTGTTTTACACACAAGTGGTTGGTGAGTGACGGGGGCCAGATTTCTCACTATTGGAGAGAGAAGTTACAGATACAAAAGGATGGTTAGAATGAACTATGTGGTTCCAAATTAGAGTTGGAAACTCATATTTAGCTTAGTATATATGCAGATTGGTAGGTACTGAAACGTTTGTAGAGCTATGTGTATACTTGAGTTTGTATACATGTATATATTAAACTGTCCACTGAGAAGGCCTACAGGGAATGACACTCCAGTAACAATGAGCAGTCTCAACACCCAGATCTTGGTTCTAAATACCAATCTCAAACAGAAGATACTAAGCTTCTTGGAGAAATAGCTGATTCTAGGGCTGGCAAAGAAACCAACATGAGCCTGCAGAATCCTGTATCATAAAGTAAGGAAGTGCTCAAAAAATAAAAAGATGGGGATATATTAAAGGGAAATCGCTAACCTGAAAGAATTCCCAATTGCCAAAGCCAGGAAAATTTGAGCAACAAAATGAACAATGTAACATTTATTGAGTGAATGTGGGCTAGACTTAGTGACTTGCCTTCCATGAACAAAGCATGAAAACGGAAAAATAGTAACTGTAAAGTGGCAGACACTACCTTAACCAAGTGATCAAGGTTAATGTCATCTGGATATCATGTACCCTAGCCCGTGACATGTGATAAGAAAGGCACTTCGCTTCTGTGGTAGTCTTAACTAAAACCTGTCACTCTGATCTAATCCTGAGAAAACACCATCATACAAACCCAAATTGAGAGACATCCTGCAAAATACTCGACCAGAATTTTCAAGGTTATAAAAAACAAGGGAACACTGAGAAACTATCATAGACCAGAGGAGACTAGGGAAACATGATGACTTAATGCAATGTGGTATCATGGATTGGATCCTGGAATATTCAAAGAACATTAATAGAACAACAGGTGAAATCCAAATAAAGTTTGTAGTTAATATACTAATATTGTTTTTTAGTTCTGAGAGATGTGCCATGGTAATATAAGATGATAACATCAGAGATATCTGAAACAAAGGTATACAGGAATTCTCTCTACTATCTTGGCAATGTTTCTGTAAACTTAAAATTATTCTAAAATTAAAAAAATATCATTTAATGTAGGTTACAGAACAGCATGTAGAATTTCATTTATGCAAAAGTCCATACATAGCTCTTGATATGGTTATGTGTACAGTAAAATATTTACTAAAATATTAACAATAATGGGGTTTGGAGACATTACCTTTTTTTCTCTAGTATTAGATTTTTCTTTAATTAGCATATTATTTTTAATAAAAACAATAACACTATTAAATGTAACAATAAGATTCCAGCTACATTTTCTAAAATTATTTCTCTAATGATTTTTCAGTCAGAAGTTTTATATGTATTTATCAAGTGAAGCAGAGAAAAAAATGAAAAAAGACATCCAAAAAACACAAGATATGTTTACATGTCATAAGAAATATTAACAGAAAAGTTTCATGTTAATAAAGCAAATAAAGCTGATTATAAGCAATATATACAATATCATTTTATATTTATCTGTATTCTAAATTTTCTACAATGAGCAGATTTTACCTTTATCATACAAATGCATTAATATTTTCATGAGAATGACAGACATTAGAGCTATAATTGGAACTTCAGTTCAAATTTTCAGGTTATAACTGTTTAGGATTTTTCTGGATAATATAAAATGCTTGAAATTAGTTTATATCTTAAAATTCAGATGTAGCTAAATCCCATACAAAATAATATAATTAAATCAATATTGGGCATTATGGTTTTAGCATATAATTTGAAAGATACAAAACTTTCATGAAATAAAAGTTCTTTCTGTCTCCATTAAATTTTAAAACTTTTTTGAAAAGTAAATGAGAAATTTAATATTTTTATCAGACTTGTGTACCCTGTATTTACCCAGAGATCCAGAATGCATTAGTATTTTCTAAAAACATACTGGTCTGAGGCCAGTATTTTAGGAAACTTTCATATCATAATAGCTTAGCAACTACATTTGAGTGCCTTCTCTATGTCGAGCACTTTATATACACCCTATCATTAAATTCTCAAAACAATTCTGTGTCATGGTATTAACTTAATTTTATAAATTCAGAAACTAAGGCTCAAAAAGTTGGGTAACTTGCCCAAAGTTGCATACTATATAGGTATTCAGTAAATTTGTATTAAGTTATTTATAAATTAAACTTTTTAAAACTCTTAATATTCCTATACCATTCAGAATGTTTTATAAACAAATAATTCCTCATATATATATCACCCTAAGTTCATACTTTTTGTACAAACTAATTAAAAATTACTACTGATTCAACAACAATGAAATTTTCAGCAACTTTGTAGGCTTCTAAATTTATGCTATGTTACTTTTAGGAAAGTTTTAAAACATCAGGCAAACCAGTTCTTTCTGCATACTTTGTCATTCTGATTTTAATAAGTTCAGATTTCTATTTTGTTTTACCATAATTCTATTTAGTAGCCAAACATTAGGTAATTATAACTTTGTACTTTCTGTTTCAGGCAGAAAATGTAACTGTGACAAAGGATTTTAGAAGAGTGGAAAATGCTTATCACATGGAAGCAGAGGTATGTATTTATCTAAACAAATAATTGGAAACAGCATGACTTTGTGAGGACAATTTGCATTTAATTTTATTCTTGAATTGAAATATATAGGAGAAATGCTCATGGTATTGATAAAAGATTTTTTTTTCTCAGAATCATTTTTGTGTTCTATATCTGAGCTTTTTAAAATTAATGAGATTTAAGAGCAATTGATTCGAAATGGAATAAAAATAGCAAGGGGGCAGTAGTAGTTGTCACCTGAATGAAATTTTAGTAATGTCATCATTTACATAGTAAGCATAAAACACTACAGAAGAGAATTTCTTCTTTGATAAAAAGCAAATTAAGAAAGTCATAACATAAAGGACTGAAACACTTTGCAACATTCTTTTGTTTCACAATGCAATTTTATTGTGAGAAGTTAAGGTTTATTTAAAAATATAAACTTCTCAACCTTGGCACAAATTGAAAAGAACAAAATATTTTTTGTACACTCAATAACGTTTAGTTCCTACAACTGCCTATACTTTTTACTTATTTTAAAGATTTTGTGATCAGGATTTTATGAAATCAGAGTATGTTATAGTTGTGGTTAGGTTACAGGACTGCTATCTGCTTCTGATTCCGAGTACATTGGCATATATATGCTTGGTCCATGCAGCCACCTTGCCACAGGAAACAAACAAGAATGGGATTAGAGTGGAATCTTGTTTATCTGGTCAGAGAATCTTTGTCTTTACAAGTGAAAATTACCTGAAGAAATCTCCTAGTCATACCTTCAGGCAGATAATATATTATTTTTCTAATTTTAAGTATGTGACCTTAGCCTCAGATCACTTAGGCTCAGATGTCTCAAAGATCATATTACAGGAATTAGAATGGATATTAGAATCCTGGCTTATCTCTTCAGACAATAATTTCCATAGTACACTGTTACCCCAATAATTACTGAAGCAGTTTTCTAACTTCTCCATTTAAAACCTTACTATCTCAAGGAATTTAAAAATTACTTATGATGATTTTAGGGATCCATTTGGCAAAAGTTATTTTGTACTAGTGGGGACCAAAAAATACCTTTTGAAACAGGATAAAGAACAGTCTGGTAAGATTCCATATTATAGAGGTCAAAAGTAGGGAGTTACTCTAGCACTCCTCCAGTAGTTGTTACCCGTTAGGACTTCAGTTTGTAGTGAACATAGATAGGCTCAGGTTAACTTAGCTATTGTGAGAGTACACCAGGAAGTAAGGGGGAAAAGGAACAGTCTCAGCAGACACACAGCCAGGCTTCATGGAAAACTGGAACATTTTTCAGACGGAGTTATAGGGACTATCCTACAGGTACAGAAAGTGAATCAACACTTCTTGTTTTGTTATGAGACATGACTAAATGAGGACTTGGCTAAACTCTGCTCCTCTTCCTTCTACTGTACTTACCTTTTTAATGTCTTCAATTTCTTAATCAGAATCTGATTATATTTTGTATAGGGCTCTCTGGTAATCAGAGCTCTTGTACCACACAATCCATTACATGATTGCCCTTGGTCAGCATCAGCAGTCAATGGGAACCAGGATGGTGGGGTCACAAGGTACAAAGTATGCTAACCTGTACATAAAGAACAATGTGTGGCTTTATGGCTGTGGATGTAATAAACACAAAAACCTCATGTCTTACATACACCAATAGTCTCAAGGACAGTTAAATATATAGACTAAGACTACATGGTAGAACATTACTTTTCATGTAATAGTTGAAATTTTCATCCTGCAAGGCACTATAGATTCTTTATCTAACCTTTCACCTGCTTTGCTGCTTCTCCTTATTTTAAAGATAAGAATATTGAAAGTTAGAAATTACTAAGTGACTTCTTTAAGAGTTGATGAGTGGTGGTATATGTGAGGAGGGAGTTGGAATAAAACCTTGGCTTTACAATCCCTAACTCTCTATTCCTTCTGCTTCTCATGTTGTTTTCTTGTCATAATCTCAGTGTTAGGACAGATTTTAAAAGACTGGGATGTAAGACTCATCCAGTAAATGTCTTCTGAATAGAAAGTATATAACCAGTTCTCCCCCTCCTTTCCTTGCATGTTTGAAATGTGTCAGGTGTTTTCTATACATTATCTCATATAATCTTCATAAACTCCTTTTAGTTGTGAAATATTTTATACATCGATAGGCATGTATATAAAAGGCTCATTCCATTCTGACATCTAATTAATACAAAATTTTCTAACATTAAACCAGTATTGACTCGCTAGTACTCATCTATTATTAATAGTATACCTCTTCAAGAACAAAACAAGACTAATACGTCTTTCTTGAAGTACATACTTGAAGTTCAGTACCATATTCTAGCTGTTTTATTCTCCAGGGGTAAGAATCTCCTGTTTCTTTGGCCATTTCTTATATGACAAACACTTTAGTTAACAAATATTCTCATAAAGCATCTACAACTACAGCATCCTAATTATGATTGAGCCAGTCCGTATGAGAGAAAGATGACCATCTTCCTTATTTTGGAATGTTTCCAATAACACACATAAGACTGAACTTTTTGGCATGTATATCACATTGTTCCCTTCTGTTAAGCTTAACAATCATAATCAGTAATTACAACTTTAAAAAGTGTCTTTCATCCATAGCCATGGTACCCTGAACAAGCCCAGTCCCATCTGATCTTGGAAGCTAAGCAGGGTCAGGCCTAGTTAGTACTTGGATGGGAGACCACCTAGGAAGACCAGGTGCTATAGGAGTAAAAAATAAAAAAATAAGGGATTGTAAGCTTACAAGGTCCTTGCAATCTGTGAGGTCAACCAAGGGTTGCCTTGCCTAAAAAAAATAAAATTAAAAAAGTGTCTTTTTCACATGCTGCTTTTAAATCATATTTCTCCTGTTATTGCTGTTTTTAAATGAAGTATGGGATGTTACATATGTCTCTGGAAAATTGTGACAACTAGATTTGATCTATATTTTTAAATCTTTTGAGGTCTTGATTTTATCAAGCAGTATTTATTTTCAGTCCTACAAGCTCTATGTCACCTGCTGATTTGATCATCAGTGTACCCATCCATTTAATAAAAATATTGAGTAGCATTAATCAACTATGATCCTAAGCAACAATGTTGCCATACAGACTAATGTCAGTATATCTTAGGACTTGTCTAAATATCTAGGTAATATATAAACCCCCTATGACCATAATATTTCTCTGGTAACTTACCAACTAGGAAATCAAATTTAGAGTATATCATGACTTGTTCTTAATTATCTCAAATTTACACGCTCAATATATTGGCCTTTGGACAGAAATAATTTGGCAATGGTCGAGATTAAAAAGAGTATGGAATTAGTAAACTTCACTCTCTGAAATAAAAACAAAGTTAGAAGTCAGATGGGTTTTCTACTTAACATCTCAGCAAGAAACTAAGTAGAGTCAATATATGATTAAGGACCTTACAAGATTTTAATCTTGAATTCTTATGTCCTTATTTTATTATTCCCTGAATACCTACCTGGAGGACCATTAAAATGAGACAGCCCTGTATACTTTCCTTCAGAGACAGTTAGGAACAAGGAAGCCAATGAGACTGATGAGGAAAGAAAAAATAGGTTGTGAAAATAGCAGAGAAAACATGCAAAGTGCTTGAGGCCAACGGCAAGGGAGCAAAATGAAACAAAAGGCCCTATCTTCTTTTCTTCTCCTAGAAATCTTTTTTCTTTCCTTATTTCTTATAAATTTTAAAATAATTTGTTCTAGAATCTTGCCTGGAATTGAAAGGTATCTAGCCCACTAGACTAGTTTGTTCAATTTTATCAACTTGTCTTTTTTTTAAAATCAGAACTAGAAGTATTTTTAGAGAGGTTTTTAGCCTGATTCTTTATGGTAATTTAGATTAGCAATAGTAATTCAGAAGTCTCATTTGCAGAACTTTTTAATAGCTGAGATTTGATTTATCCAGGAGATAAATGCATTAAAAGCATTTAAAATCTCACCTATTTTGGAATTCAGTTTCTTTAGTCCTGAAATTCTAAACTAATGGGGATTCTTCCAGGCCAGAGATGTGAAGGATTTATATGATAATATCAAACTGTTTTGTAATTTAATACAGCCAGTACAGGTAGTGTGTAAATATATGTATGTATATGTACACATACAATCGTAATCACAATTTTTTACCTTTATGAAATATAATTATGAATATGACACATAAATTTATCCTCAAAGTTTTATCTTCCATGTGTTAGATATGGTAAAAGATTTTTATCCTGTATATCTCCCTTTAAAAGTTGTGATGCAACACATCTTTATTGAAGTGACTCTGCCTCATTAACTTCGATTTCTATATAGCTATGTATTGACTACAACCAGAATGCTGAATTTAAAAGCCTAAGTTCAGGGCACTGATTGGGATGAGGCCAAAGAGATGATAGTTGTTATCAATGTATATGTATTCTGAAAGCTACATCTACTGACTTTAAGTAATAGTAAGAGGGATGCAGGACAAAGGAAATCTCATTTGCAGCTACTGAGCGGATCTCAACAGTTAGCTTTTCCTGTTATTTACAGAAGTAGAGCAAGCAAGCACAACATATTAAATCTGATTCTTTGGGAATAGATTTACCTCAAATGACTTTGGGGTGGGAGGAAGTGGAGAAGAACTAGTATCTTTTTTGTAGCTTGCTTAGTAGTTTTCACAGTCCTCCTTCCCATATACACTTTTCTTTAGCAAAGAATACTAAGGATGCATAAAAAGATTCAGCATGTTTCATAGGAAAGTAGGCATATTTATATAAATTTTCTTAGATGCATACCTAGAGGTAAATACCACTTTTTAAAGAGGATTTCTTTTATTCTTGCTTTTAGATCAGTTCCCTTTCCCACTTTTTAATCCCAAGTGCAACCTATTTATATCGCAATTTTGAGGAGATATATTTGAGGAAAAAAAGAGACCACTGTCTACCATCTATATGATATTCATAGTTAAGGCACTGCTTGATAAACTAACTGTAAGACCACTTCATACAATTTCATGAGACTCAAAGATAGTTTTAAAGTTGTGTAGGGACACATTTGTTCTTTATTCTTGCCTTTTTAAAAATTAGGTGCTAGTTCTGACTCCTATTAAATAGACCAACCATTTGAGTTATTTATCTCTTTATTCTCTTTCCTAAGACTTTAACAGAGTTGAGGATCTATAGTTGGTCACAATGTTAAGGATGAATAAATACTGTTAGAGTGTGAAGTTGGTTATTGAAGATTTTAATAATTACCCCCAGTTGATTTTGCTACCTCAAATATAAAGGTAGACTTTAAAGCTGTAGCTGGTAAGGACCAAGGTGAAACACTCTTGACTGTTACTGCTACTGCTGATTTGCTATTAATGGCTGGAAGAGCCCCATCTGAAAGAATGAGTTTTAAGAAATTTGAAATCGTTGATGAAATAAGAATATGTACATGTTATGTCAGACCATACCTGAAATATATAGTTAATAAAATATAGTAAAAATAAATATTTGAATTAGGGAACCGTCTAAGCTGTTATAACAAATAGGTCCAAAAAACACAGTGGCTTAAACAGGATATGAATTTGTCTTTCTTTTAACAGCCATAGGCAGTCAGCGCAGTGATAGCAAGTCAGCTCTGCATCTTAACCCATAGCTTCTATATCATTATCTTACGTGACTACTCCAGTTCCCATCATCATACTATGTTTGGATCTTACAAAGTGGGAAAGGAGAAAAGAAAGGGGAACAAACCCATTCCTTTTAAAGGCTTGACTCATCACTGCTACTTACCATTCTTTAGCCAGAACTCAGCTACACTTAGCTGCAAGGGAAACTTAGACATGTAGTCAGGTGCCAATGCCCAGCTACAACTTGTGGGTTCTATCATTAAAAAAGAGGGGGAGTGATGGATATTGGTACCTGTATTATTGTACGTGAGCTGCCATAACAAAATACCACACACTGGATGGCTTAAACAACAGAAATTTATTTTCTCACAGCTCTGGAGTCTGGAAGTCTGAGAACAAGATGGCAGCATGGTTGGTTTCTGATGAGAGCTCTCTTTCTGGATTCCAAATGACTACGTTCTCACTGGGTCCTTACATGGTAGATGCAAGCAAGCTTTCTGGTGTCTCTTCTTATATAGATGCTAATCTTAATAGATCAGGGCTCAACCCTTATGACCACATTTAACCTTAATTACCTCCAGAAAGGCCCAATCTCCAAATACAGTCACATTGCGGGTTAGGGCTTCAACATATGCGCTCTGGGGAGATACAAACATTCAGTCCATACCAATACACCAATTAGGATTCTATGTCAAAACAACTCATTCAAGTATTGGACCTGAGTGCAAGGGGGGAGGGGATAAATTACTAATATGAGAACTGAAAAAGGAAACATCACTACAGATCCTGTGGAAATACAGGATAAGAAAACTACAGACCAATATCTCTCATGAACATATAGGCAAAAACCTTCAAATATTATTTCCTATATATCAGCAATGAACAAGTAGAATTTCAAATTAAAAACACAATTTTTTGTAGCACCCCAAAATATGAAATACTTAGGTATAAATCTAACAACATATGTACAAGATCTATAGGAGGAAACTGAAACTCTGATGATCTAAATCAAAGAACTAAATAATGGACATAAGTTCCATGTTCATGGATAGGAAAATTCAATATGATCAAGATGTCAGTTCTTCCCAAGTAGATATACAGATGAAATCCCTATCAAAACCCTAGCAAGTTATTTTCAGGATATAAAAAAAATGATTCAAGTTTATATGAAGACACGAAAGATCCAGAGAGGTCAACACAGTACTGAAGAAGAAGAACAAAGTTGGAGGAGTGACACTACCTGACTTCAAGACTTATAAAGCTACAAAAAAAAAGACTGTGTAGTATTGTTTGAATAACAGAAAAATAGATCACAGGAAAAGAATAGAGAGCTAAGAAGTAGACTCCCATATAGTCAACTGATCTTTGAGAAAGCTGCAGTACAATGGGGCAAAGATAGTCTTTTCAACTGGTGCTGGAACAACTATAAATCTATATGCAAAAATAAATGAATCTAGATACAGACCTTACATCCTTCAAAAAATTAACTCGAAATGCATCGTAGAGCTAATGGTAAAACACAAAACTATACAACTCCTAGAAGATAACACAGGAGAAAACCTAGGTGATCTTGAGTGTCACAGTGACTTTTTAGATACAGAATGGCATGGTTCATGAAAGAAATCGTTGACAAGCCAGACTTCATTAAAATTAAAAGCCGCTCTGTGAAAGACAATGTCAATGTCAATAGAATGATAAGACAAACCACAGAGTTGGAGAAAATATTCATAAAACACACTTATTCATAAAACACAGACTTATCTAAAATATAGAAAGAACTCTTAAAACTCAACAATTAGAAAATAACTCTATATACAAATGAGCCACAACCTTAACAGATGCCTCACTAAAGAAGATATATAGATGGCAAGTAAGCATATAAAAAGATGTTCCACATCATATGTTACTAGGCAATTGCAAATTCACTACACACCTATTAGAATGACCAAAATCTGAAACACTGACAACATGCAGAATAGGGACTCTTCATTTATTCTTGGTGGGAAAGCAAAATGGTACAACTATTTTGGAAGATAAAGGTTCTTATAAAACTAAACATACACCTACTATATCATCCAGCAGTCGTGCTCCTTGGTATTTACCCAAAGGAGTTGAAAGTTAATGTTCACATAGAAACCTACACAGGAATATTTATAGCAACTATATTCATAATTGCTAAATTGGAAGCAACCAAGATGTCCTTCAGTAGGTGAGTGGATAAACAATGATACATCCAGAAAATGGAATATTATTCAGCACTAAATAGAAATGAGGTACAAAGCCATGAAAACAGGGAGGAACCTTAAATGCCTATCACTAAGTTAAAGATGTAATCCGAAAAGGCTACATATGTATGACTACAACTATATGATATTCTGGAAAAGGCAAAACTATAGAGAGAGTAAAAGGATCAGTGCCTGCCAGGGTTTAGCAGGGAGAGTGATATGAATAAAGGGAACACAGAGGAATTTTAGGACAGTGAAAATACTCTATGATACTATAATGATATAATGATAGACACATGTCATTATACATTTGTCTAAACACATTGAATATAAAACACCAAGAGTGAACCCTAATGTAAACTATGGACTTTGAGTCATTATGATGTATCATTGTAGGTTCATATATTGCAATAAATGTACCATTCTGATGGCGAATGTTGATTATGATGTGGGGGTGGCAATGCATGTGTGGAAAAAGGGACCATATAGAAAATCTCTGCACTTCTCTGTTTTGCTATGTGCCTAAACCTGCTCTAAAAAATAAAGTTAAAAAAAATACTGGGATGGGGGAGCACAGAGGTATGGGGGAGACTGATGGGCCTCATCATAATGGTGGCTGCATGACTTAATGCACCTGTCAAATTTCATAGGACATAGAGTAAAAAGAGTATACTTTACTGCATTTAAGATTATACCTTAATAAACTTGATTTTAAAAAAATAATAAGATGGGTAGACATACCATGCTAACATGAATTAAAAGGAAGCTGGAGTGGCTATGATAGTTATCAGACAAAGTAGATTTCAAAGCAAATACTATTACCACAGATGAAGATGATTTTATAGTGATAAAGGGGCTAATCAAGAGAACGTAACAATCCTAAATACATATGCATTTAATCAAAGCTTCAAAATACTTAAGACAAAAATGATAGAACTGAAAAGAAATAAATAAGTCTACAGTTTTAGTTGGAGCTTTCAATATTCCTTTCTTAATAATTAATGAAATCAGATAGCAAATCAGTAAGAATATAAAAGATTTGAATAACACTATCAGCCAGTTTGATATGCTTGACGCTCATTCCAACAACAGCAAACTATATATTCCTTGCAAGTGTACAGAGAACATTTGCCAAGATAGACTATATTCTGGGTCATAACACAAGTCTTGATTAATTTAAAAGTATTCGAATCATATGATTCAAATTAAATTAGAAACCAATAACAGAAAGGTATGATTAAATTAGAAACCAATAACAGAAAGGTCTCAGGAAAATCCCCCAAATATTTATAATTTAAATAGCATACTTCTCAATAACTCATGGGTCAAAGGATAAATTGAAAGATAAATTAGAAAGTACATAAATGCAAGAGAGAAATAATGCCAATTCTATACAAACTTTTCCAGAAAATGAAAAGGAAGGAATACTTCCCAACTCATAATTTGGGATCAGGAAAAACAAATTACAAGCAAGGAAAACTACAGACTAATATCCATTGTAAACATATGTGCAAAAGTTATACACAAAATTTAGCAAGTGAAATCCAGTTATATATAAAATGAATAATACATAATGACCAAGTATGGTTCATTCCAGGAATTAAAGATTGGTTTAACATTCTTAAATTGGCCAATCTAATTTACTACATTAATAAAGAAGAAACACCATGTAATCATATCAGTAGATGCAGAAATAAAAATCCAACACCTAGTCCTGATAAAAATTCTCAGCAAACTAAGAATAATATGGAACTTCCTCAAACTGATAAAGGGAACCTATGGAAAATCTACAGCTAATATCATATTTAATGGTTAAACAAAAATGCTTTGTGCCTAAAATCAGGAACAAGACAAACTTCTATTCAGCATTGTACTGGAAGTTTTCTAGCTAGCATAGTCAGGCAAGATAAAGAAATAAAAAGCATCTAGATTGGAAAGTAAGAAGTAAAAGTCATGACCATCTATGTAGAAAATCTGATGGAACCTACAAGAAAACTATTAAGAATAAGCAGCAAAAATATAAAATACCTAGGGATAAATCTGATTTCAAAAATCTGAAAGACGAGTACACTGGAAACTACAAATTATTGCTAAGAGAAATTAAAGAAGACCTAAATAAATGGAGAAACATACCTTGTTGGTGATTTGGAAAACTCAGTATCATTAAGATATCAGTCCTTCCTTAATTATCTATATATAGATTTATTGCAATCCTAATCAAAATCTGTCAGCTTTTTTAAAAATAGAAATTGACAAACTGATTATAAAATACATTATTTACTTAGCATTGAAACCAGACAGAACATTAGTCTTCACTGGATAACATTTATGATTAAAGGCAACTGTTCTGCATTGTATAAGATGACTCAGGAGGTCACCTCACCCCTTGCTTTCTCTTTGCTATTCCAGCCTACTCACCAGTACCTGTATTTTTTTGTTTTACATATTGAGCTTGTATAAAGTTTCCTTAGAAGAAAGGTTTAGTCTTCTATAAAAAGTTTTAAGACTACAATTTTAAAGTATTGCTGAGTATAAGGACTGATCCCACATATTAAAGGGCAGAGGACATAATGAAATAGCTGAGTATCCATATATAGATCTGAAAATAACTATTGGAAAAAGAAACATACTTCACTAAGAGCAGTGAAATATGGTGTAATTACTACTAATCAGAAAGCTAATGGCATAGATTTGGCTAACAACTCATGAAAAATTTATCAGCGTTAGAAATTAGCCAAATAATAAAGTTTAAGAAGAAACTCTCCAATTCTCTTTCATTAAAAAAAGTCTCTGATTGGTTTAAAATATATTTTAAAATACTCAAGTTACTGTTGGATAAATTATAAATTCATAAGCAAAGTTTAATAACAAAATAATTTACTTATAAGTAGGCTTTTCATATCTGTTACATACTACAAAATTACATTGTACTATGGATTTACTTTTTTACTCACGTTTAGAGGAAATTTTGAAATAATGCATCAGGGATGAAAATAATTTCAAGTGTCATTTCATTTACAGGTCTGCATTACATTTACTGAATTTGGAAAAATGCAAACTATTTGTAACTTTCTCGTTGAAAAGCTAGATAGCTCTGTTGTCATCAGCCAACCCCAGTTCTATCATACTCCAGGTTCCATTGAGAATCTTCGGTGAGTTAAGCACATCTTTAACTAAATTATCAATTAATTAAAACTATTCAGTATTACAGTTCATTGAATGTCACATTAATAATCTCTGCATTTAATTCCTAAGACGGCAAGCCTGTCTTGTTGCTGTTGAGAATGCATGGCGCAAAGCGCAAGAAGTCTGTAACCTTGTTGGCCAAACTCTAGGAAAACCTTTATTAATCAAAGAAGAAGAAACGAAAGAATGGGAAGGACAAATAGATGATCCCCAGTCATCCAGACTCTCAAGTTCTTTAACTGTACAACAAAAAATCAAAAGTGCAACAATACATGCTGCTTCAAAAGTCTTTATAAACTTTGAAGTAAAGGGGAAAGAGAAGAAAAAAAAACATCTCTGAAATTCTAACCAAAATATATTGTTTGTATCTTTTTTGTCAGTTTTATACTTGTTTACTATATGTATATATACTGTATAATATATAAAATGTTTCTCCCAATCTGTCAGTCCTTGAATATAGTCCCACAGAATACTTATGTCTACTTTCTATTTTTAAAAACTCACTATGGGAAATACTCTTTGGAAATAAATATGGTATGTGCACACTTGTATACTTAATTCATCTAAGTGCATGTGTTAGTAATTTTTATATTTCTACTACAGGAAGAAATATTAACACAGCTATTAGCATACTTAATAACATTAACAGAAAGAATGAAGAGCAACATATAACTTCTGATAAAAGGATAATGAGATATACTAGGATACTATTTTGAAGCCAAAAATAAAAGACAACTCATGGACCAGACCCTCCTCACCAGGGCTTGATTATACCAGCCCTCTCCAATACAAATACAACTCAAGCCACACAGGTAATTTAAAATCTCCTAGTAGACATATTTTAAAGAAGTAAAAAGTAAAAACTAAAAAAAGAAACAAATGAAACTGTTTAATATTTTATTTAACCTAGTATATCCAAAGTATCATTTCACCATGTAATCAATATTTTTTAAATAATTAATGGGTATTTTATATTCTTTTTTATACTAAATCTTAAAAATCAGTGTATATTTTATATTATAGCACATCTCAACTCGTTAAATTTTCATCAAAAATACTTTATCTGTATTTAAGTTTTCTAAAATTTAGTTGAAATAACAGTCACACACTCAAGTCCCAAACATGCTTAAAAGATATAGTTACTGGATCAAGTATTTGTTTTTAAACGCAAATTTTAAAAAAATTTCAGTTTTTTGGTGTTACTAGCCACATTTCAAGTACTTGAAAGCCTTACGTGGCTAATGGCTACCATGTTAGACAGTGCAGGGTAATTACACTGAAACAATACTGATCCTTATAGCTATTGATGTAACAGCAAGTACATTGCTATTGTATTACATGTTATCTACAGGTGATTGTAAAGCAAGTCTGTTAAACAGCATAAGCTTTCTATTTTCTACCATATATTTAGATCCTAGGGTTTTTCCTTTGACATATCTTGATACTCATATACCAATATTTCTTTCCTGTAATACTCCAATATGTAGTTTCCATCCCCCTACTTTCTTAAGTGTCACTGGAACAATTTTATCCATCTCTTCTGTAGTGTCCTTGGCAAAAGGGAGTGTGGAAACCAAGAAGAAAAGTTTTAGAATCCAACACCATTATGTTCAAATCTGGACTTTACTAATAGATTGTAAGCTCCTTTAGAATGGAGATCTTGTCTTTCTTGTTACAGTCTCAGAACCAGCACAGTGTCAGGGCCAACACAGAGTAGGCTCTCAAATATCTGTTGAGCAACTTTACCAGCTATGTAAACTTGGCAAGGCACTTTAATCTCTTTAAGCTTCTTTCCTCACCAATGAAATGAAGCTAATAATAATTACCTTGCAATGCTACTATTAGATTAAAGTTGATAGATATAAGAACATAAAATAATGCCTAGCACATAGCAGTAAATGGTAGCCATTGTAGCCGCTGCATTCTTTGATTATTGTCAACCTAATTAAAAGTTGGCTTTTCCAAATCAAATGTTAAGATGACATCAGAAAACCAGCTTGAGATACGCTGAATTTTTATTTTGAAAAAAACCTTAAATTATAGCTTAGCTTTTATTTATCCAATTGGGTAGAAAAGTGCAATTGGGGCTGTACATCGAGAAAAAAATTATTCATACTCAATAAAGATTTATTCATGTAGGTAGATTTTTCTTAGCTATGGCTTAATTATATTTTTGGTTCCATCATATTTGATAAAGTTTTCAACTTAGCATAAAACACCTAAATTTTTACTTTCTTAGTAAACACGTTTTAGAATTTTTAGAAATTTTTAAAGATGTTGCTTAAAAAAATCCTGTAAAATGGACAGTCCTACAATTCTATACAGCAACTAAAAAAAAATTCTTCAAAGATTGGACTGGTTTACATATGATAACCTGTGTACTTAAGACTAAGGGTATACCAAATTTCATTGACAGTCGATGGCAATTTAATTTCTGACACATAGCATACACTGGATTCTCACAATAAATTGCTTAGGGGACCTATGCCACAAAGCCTGTTACAATAAACCTATCCTGAACTTATTAATCTTGACAAAATTCCTTTCTTCTGAACCTCCTTTTAAAAAATTTTTCCAGAAGGCAGCAAATTATAATTGCTGTTTTCTGCAAGAAAAAATACCTAACAAAGATATTTGAAACAGACCCACTATATTCTAAGTTCTTTTTTAAAAGGAAATAATGTTAAAATAAAGTTTCTGGGTATTACTGATAAAATTTAAGATTCTATTCAGTTACATGCTAAATTACATTTTTTTGTAATAGCAATTTACCTGACTTTTATTAGTATTCTTATTTGACAGGTAATGTGAGTTCATTATAAATAAATAAGATCTGGAAAAATAATTTGTAACTTAAGATGCTGTACCTCATATCCCATAATTATTGTTATGTCCTCCTCAGGAACGTAGGTTGAGGATATCCCAATTCTGTCAAACTTGTTGATGAGTCTAATCATGAAGAATTCTTCTCACTGGCTTAAAAAAATAAAAATGTGATTTATGAGGTCAAAAGTGGAAGTTAATATATACTGTCTACATTACAAAATTAGATGGGAGGAAAATGCTTTATTATTCATTCCAGAAAAAAAAAAACACTGCACACATTACAGTTGACCCTTGAATAACACAGATTTGAATTTCACAGGTCCACTTAACATGCAGATTTATTTTCAATAAATACCTATACTGTTTTTGATCAGTGGCTGGGATGTCAAGGGCCAACTGTATGCATTGATTTGTCCTGTTTTATACAGGGGACCTGAGCATCGTTGGGGTTCTTAGAACCAATCCCCAGCAGATGCTGAGGGACAACTGTTTGAGGGGAGTCAAAAGTTATATGCAGATTTTCACTGTGTGGTGGGAATTAGCACCCCTAGCCCCCGCATCGTTCAAGGGTCAACTGTAGTTTAAGTAACATAAACATTTACTATTTTTTATGCATATTGTACTTGCAGCCAAATAGTTTCTACTCATGATCTAATGTGGCCTAAATTACTTTAACAAGTTCAGTTATAAGACTAGAATTCACAGTGGCTAATCCAAGTCAAACACTGCTCTCAGGGCAAGGTCATAATTTTCAAGAAGGATTATTTCTGCCATATTATTAAAAGAATAATACCATTTTATAATTTGTTTATCGGGAGGATATTTCTATTTCAGCCACTCATCTGGAGCTCTGGCTTCAACATCTCAACCAGTAGTTACTCCCAGTAGCCATGTCACTTGTGGATGATCACCAATCCTACCTCAAAATGAATAAATGCTGGCTTTGGACTTCAAATGTAAGTTGGTTCTATTAAAATGGTAAAAACAAACAAATAAAAAGATTAAGCAAAATCTATATATTATTGCTACACAGGGGCTTAAGATTAATCAGGGTTTCATATGCTCAGTACAATTAGTAAGAGACAACAGTGAACCAAAAACTGAAATTAGTTTCCACAATAAGAGATGAAAAGCCCAGGTGTCAGGAGAAAGTGCGAATCTAAATAATCGTGAAAAAAGTTAGTGATCTCTGAATTTTTTTAAAAATTCTCTTAAGTTCCATGTTACTTACCATCTGGTGGCTGTGTGTGTGTGTGTGTGTGTGTGTGTGTGTGTATTTTTACATATAGAGATTCTATCACTTATCCTCTGCTCCTTCCCTTCTATGAACAATTTTGGGCCATGAGTCAAAAACAGGTAAATAGTTCCAATATTTCATACATACATCAGTTGTACACTGATCACATTTAACACATCCTAATTATTTTCTATCTGTCTCTGCAAACAAGACTATGAACTCCTCGAATGTCTTAAACATTTCTTTTCCCAGTATCTGGCTAATAGGCTAAGGAAGAGGAAAAGCTGGCTGTCAGATGCTTAAACTGAATGTGTTTTCATTAGCATTAATTTTACTTTCAAAGTCTATTTTAGAAAAATCACATTTGTACTTGATAGCAATAACGAAGTTGTAGCTCATATAAAAATGTATGCTTTTTCCTTTTATTGAATCAATCATATCTATTGTAATTCCATTTTTAAAGAATTAGTATGACTCAAATATGTCAACTCTAGCCCAAGCAAATAGCATCAAAAGAAAATTTTTCTTAGTTTATGCTAAATCAATCACAAAAAGCCTAAGGTATTACATTCCCTTTGGAGTAGGAAGTGAAGGAAGCATAATTAACTCAGTTGAACAATCAAAGAAAATACAAAATTATTTTTAAATATCAAATATTTTACTAGCTCAATACTGCAAAGTAAGCAGGGTTCTTTGTCTTTCAGAAATAAGTTTGTCTTCTAAGGTTACTGAGTGACCTTTATTTTTCTTCCCAATTGTTTTGAGCTTCCATTTGCCCATCAGTACTTGAGCTAGTTTTTAAGAAGATTTTAAGAAGAGTTCCTGTTTGTTCTTAAAGCGAATGACAATTTTTAAGTATTCAGATCACTCAAATACTGTTGAAACATACTGTACTACTCTCAATAAGTAGATGCAGAGTTACAATTTATTAAGCCACCCTCCCTTCCCCACCCCCCAAGAAAAAGATAAGGAGGGAAAGTTTAATTACAGAGCTTCCACTACAAAAGGATAATGCATACTACTCTTGGATTTCTTTTTTTTTTTTTTGGATGATTATATCATTGTGTTAGGGGATTTCTATTTCTATTTTTTAACATAAATAAAATTTGTACATGTTATTTTAGATCTTTTGCCAAAAGCCACTAAATTGATCATTATTTTCTGCTCCCACAATCCCAAAATATTATCTTAAATGATAAAAAGCTCTTCTCTGAAGGACAGTAGCTTTTTTTCATAATGAAAGAAAATAAAAGACAATTATAACACAGTACAACCTTTTTACTCCTTGAAGATTGAGCAGAGTCACTGTTGTAACCCTGAGACGAAATACTTTGCTGGTAGAGCTGCTAGCAGAGCTCAGAGCTGGAGAACCACGGGCACACTATTTGCAGGGATCTCCAGTGACATGTCTGCCAAGATGCTTCTCTATGTACTATATCAGGCAAAAAGGCAAAAAACATGTTTATTCACTTTTAATGTACAAATTCCTTTAACAACATTTACATATGAAACAAAAGGTATTTTTTCAAATTACTACTGTCGAACTTAGTAAGTTACTAATTTTTATTTTTTGGTACTAGAATGAAAGCTAATTAGAAGCATTACTAGGTAATCAGGTTTCTTCCTAGAACCCAACTACTATTCTTAAAATAAATGGTAAATAGCATAACTTATTTCCTGATTCAAGGACCAGATTTTCCACAAAACTTGGGTTCACTTAATAAGTGTCTTATGTTTGTGAGTCCAGATAAAAGCTCACTTGATTGATATGTAGTAAAAAATATGTAGTAAAAAATAACTTAAAGAAAAATCTTAGACTGCAAGAAACACTTTGCTAGGCATAGATCCTTTCTTAAGGGGGAATGAAACTCCTGAGACCCATTTAATCCATAGTTTCTATGTTTAAACAATAAAAGGTTAGAAGTTAGCACTGAGAATGTTGAACACCCACACAGAGAATAAAAAATTGAGATAGCCTAATTATACTGGACTTCTTTGCCAAGTTGGGCTATTCTCAGTCTGGTACCTGAGACAGCACTTGTTGTTGGGCAGTGTAATGTAGGTGCCTACATTATTGCCATAGTGAACTTATGGTTTTAGACATGTTAGGCTGGGGGGCAGGCATAAAATCAGTGTTCAATAGTTTCTTAAACTACCATCAACTGACTCTTCACCAACAGTGAGGTCAACTCTGAGCCCACCTTCCACCTAATTCCAGACCTCTTCTACAGCATCTTTGATGAGTGGTTAGCCAGCCTTTGGCATTAGAGCATTGATAGAAAACTATTAAAGAGTAACAGCATAAAAGGTCAGTTTTAGGTCTAGAGAGAACATATAAAATGAGAAGACAGAAAAGTATATATTGAGGAGGAAAACTGATTTAAGAATGGCCTGAAGGTTAGCACAGCCTTCTCTTTGCCTGAAATGTAGAGTTTAACCTAGCTTCTCTCGGCAAATCCATTGTATATACATGTGTAAGAGTGTGTTTATGTTTTATGTAGTACATCAAGGATATCCCTGAAAGAATAACTTAAGAGACTCCTATTTGTATGCTCTTTTTCACGTCCTGATTCCAAGCTTTAAAGGCATGAAAAATACAGAAGAATTCCACAACTTTAAATGAAATATCACTGGTGAGTCCACCATTTCACTACCTAGAAGAAGGGCCTTAAAGAAGGGGGAATCTATGGATTACTTAAATTATATTAACCAATTACAGTGTGTGGAGCTTGTATAGGTCATGATTCAAACAAACTAAACAAAAATATTAAGAACAGGAGACATCTTGAAATTTATATACTGACTAGATGTTTGATGCAATTTCTAAGTTTGCTATTTTTCATAATATGGTTGTTAAAAATGGCATCTTTCCATTACAGTATGCTGTTTCTGATAAGAATATAGGAAAGAATGAAAACACTTGGGTTGGTCACAAAGGATGGACATGCAGAATCTGAAGTGCAGGCTGAAGCCAGATGCCCAAGCCTTGACATTTGTAAGTGATACTAAGGATGAGTCTCAGGAGTTTCAGGGGAGAAGGGGTTTCCTAGACTATTATGGAGAGAAACTGGAGTTGCTAGTTAGGACGACAATGCAAGGTCCATGAGAAGGGGATGAGGGCATGTTTGGTGGGTGGAGGTGAGAGTGGAGGTCGTTGATCAGGTCACAAGAGGAATGAGGACACTGGTTTCTCCCTGCATTGAAAAGTGATAGATTATCAAGAATATATTGAAAGTCTATCATGTGCCTACCATAGTCTTGGGCTTTATGGAATATTCAAGAGAAATACAAATCCCAGAACTTAGTTCAGGAATCAGTATCAGAACAGAATCTCCCGAGTAAATTATTCGTGGAAGTAGTTAGCTTGGTGATAACATTTGACAGAAAAATCCATTTCAGGTAGAGTCAACATTTACTGTTTGAAGAATTATAAATATACAGATGTAAAGTTTGGTTGTGTAATAGCTACAAAATATCTAAAGAAACTGAAGAAATTAGGTTGTAACAAAGGGAAGAAACACGACATCAACCAAAAGAAATATAAAAAAGTGTAGACAACAAAACCCAAACCAAATCAAAACTTGCATTGAGAAGGAAAGATAAACACTTGTCCTCCCCCAGGCCCAAAATGGAGCTATAAATTATACACGTCACCTTCTTCCTCGCTCCAAAAACCTTAAACTGACGCAAGGCGAGGGAGAAGGCGCCGCCCTCGCCCTGGTTCTTTCGCAATCCTGTTACCTGTCAAGAAGTCCGGTGCTGAGACCCCTCGCTGGGCCTGCGCTCAGTCCCAAGGTCTCTCTCCACCCGCAGCGACGCAGACTGTCTCCTG
>NW_006494614.1:16967604-16971968 GCF_000325575.1 Pteropus alecto | reverse complement strand
TCCACCTGGCCTCTGGGCATTTCAAACTCACCTAGCCTTAGACGGAATCTGCCTTAGTCCACCAGAGCTTCATCTCCTGCCGTGACCCCCATCCCTAGGCTATGGCACTTCCCTCCTTTGCCCATTGTTAGTGCCAAGGTCCAGGATGGCCTTCGTGTCCTTCGCATCACTTACCTCCTTATGCTGTCAAGGGCTATAAATTTTACCTCTTTCCCCCTTTCCTTTCGGGCCCCTACTCTGTTCCTAATTCAACTGCCTAAAACCAGGCTACCGCCCCCACTGATCACCCTCCTCCAGTCTCAAAATTTGATCACCGCGAATCCATGCCGGGACGCAGTGACCTAACTTAAATCAACTCTTACCGCGTTCTTCCCAGCTTAAAACTTTTTGTTGGCTTCCGATAGCCAGCAGCTTGGAAGCCAACCCCCTCTGCATGGTTTCAAGGCTCCTCAAGATCTGGCCCATGTACTCTCAGTTTCATCCCTTCGCGTACTCCAGGAGAACTGAGCAGACTACCCTCTCTAGGATGTTCCTCACTCCCGTTGCCTCCCTGGCTTGTCTGACTAATCACCTTTGAATTAAAACTCTGTCTGACATCATATCCTTCAGGGTGGCTATCCCAGCTGAGTTAGATGACCCTCTTGGGGTCTTCAGAGCACCTGCATGTTTCTCTCCATTGTAGCAAAAATCTACTCCAGCTGTGTAGTTACCTATTTTTCCTACCCCACTCCCAGCAATTTATCACCTGTGTACTTTCAACCAGGTACACGGGTAAGCAAGTGTTATGAATTAATACTTATAACTAGCCTGTGAAGTAGCTTCTATTTTCCCAATCATACACAATGTGGTATAAGCTAAGGGAGCTAAATAAATTTGTTTAATCTCTCATGGCCAGGATGCAGGGAACTCAGGCATCCATGTTGTTTGTTTATTTGTTTGTTTGTTTCAATCACCCTCCAGAATATTCTGTGTGCAGCCGGGTTAAGAACCACTGCTCTTGTCTTTGAGCTCTTTTATATCTAGGGGCCACATGTTTCTTCTCTGGACGTAGTACAGTGACTTGGGACATAATATGTGTATGTGGAATAAATAAGATTTTATTGGATCTTCTACACCACTCAAGGAGGTAGGCCATGCAGGCATCATAACTGCCTTTTTTTAGCTTTTATTTTTTGGATTTGCAAAGAGATCCAGAAAGGTAAGCAAGTTGATCTTTCTAAAACACAGTGCTGCAGTGGAACACAGGACACCCCACCCTTCCATGCTCTGTTCACCATTGTTTCTTTTTCTAGGAGAGCCTCCCAGAGAAAGATTTCTTTTTGATTCTTCCTGAAAAACTTTGGTGGTAAGAGATTCATTTTCACAACTGGTCATATTTAGAGCATCTGTAGTGCTAGAGTACAGAGTAGAGAGAGACAGGGTGGGTACTGCTGACAAAGAAGTAGCAAACCAACTGTGCAGTATTTCTATTTTGACATTCTCAAAAGGAATTGCTTGAATTGCTGTAGTTATCCTGTGATCATTCCAGGCCATCTGGACTATTATTCCAGGTAATTATGCCAAGCCATCAGGTTGAAAGATTTTTAAATAAAGGAGTAACATGATCAGAATTGGATTTATTGAACACACACACACACAGAGGGATGGGTTCTCATGGGAAAAAAACAATCACTGGGAATGATGTCCATAGCAGAGTTGTTCACAATAGCAAGAGGCTAGAAACAACAATTGTGTCTACTGGCAACCAGAACAATTAGATTGTGATATATTCACGCAACAAATATTATACAGCAGTGAAAATGAATGAATTATACCTTGTGTAAAAACATGAATAGATCTTGCAAATATTACAGAATTGTTGTATAAAGAGTGAAAGAGTATGCCACCAAAAATGTAGAAAAAATATGGATATTAGTACTCAGGCTCATTTGTTAAAGAGAAATGTGATATCCATGCTTACACTTGCATATAATATATGCAATTTATTTCATAAATATTTGAGTGTTTATAATTCACAAGGTATCTAAAAGCACATGTATACATGTTATATAAGCATGTAACATATATATAAGCATATTATGCAATTGGTATAAAATGGACTGTGAAAGCATGAAGGATGGCACAAATGTTGTTACTGAAGAGATGATTTCATCTTTAAAGAGTTTAGCAGTATGGAGGTTTCTTAAAAACTTAAAAATAGAACTACCATATGATCCAGCAATCTCCCACTTCTGGATATATATCCAAAGGAAATAAAACTAGTATCTCAAAGAGATATCTGCACTCCCATATTCATTGCAGCATTATTCACAATAGTCAAGATATGGAAACAACTTAAGTGTTCATCCATGGATAAATGGATTTTAAAAAATGTGGTATAGATATGTAATGGAATATTATTTAGCCATTAAAAAAGGAATCCCTGCCATTTGTGACAACCTGGATGAATCTGGAGGACATTATACTAAGTGAAATAAACCAGACAAAGACAAATATGCTCTCTTTTATATATATATATGGAATCTAAAAAAATTGAACTCATAGAACCAGATGGTGTTTTCCATGAGCTTATAGGGAGGGGAAAAATGGGGAAAGGATGGTTAAAGGGTTCAAACTTTCATTTATGAGATGAATAAGTTCTGGGGCTCTAATATACAGCATGGTGATTATATTTAATAATACTATATTACGTACTTGAAATTTGATTAAAAAAAAAAAGTAGATCTTAAGTGTTCTACCTCACCAAAAAAGAATAAAAAAGTTAACTATGAGGTGAGGGATGTATGAATTAACTTGATTGCAATAATTATTTCATGATGTATATGTCAGACCTTAAATTATACAAATTTTATTTGTCAATTGTACTTGAATAAGTCTGGGAAAAAAATAAAGTAGAGTTTAGACAAAAAAGTCATGAGAACTAATTAACAAATATTTAAAATGAAATTCCTGTTTTTCTCTAGCAATATTTCAACTCTTTCTGTCAAAGGAGTAAAAAAATGGCACTTAGATTTCCTGGAAAAATACTAATATTAGATAAAATAGTAAGTCGAGGGAGAAGCAAACAGGATGTGAGCAGATGATATACTCGTCTTTTGACACTTTCTAGCTGCTCTTCAGTAACCACAAGATGACAGAATTTAGAATCTATATTTGTAATAGAAATATAGTAAGCCAAAATGCTTGAGTCATATGAAATATTTCAAAATAAAATTTCATTTGTAATATAGTCCATTTAAACCATTCCTCTAAGTTGAAAAAAAAAATCTTACTTTAACTAGGGATCAACAAATCAGTACTTTTATTAGCTAACTTATAGATAATTTTAATAATTTGTAAGAGAACATTGAAAATGTTTCTCAAAACTGAAGGAAAAAAGGTTAACACAGAGGTAACTTTTTTTAAAGTCTTGACTGAAATAAATTTTAATTTTAAAGATAAGCCATTATCTGAATTTTGTTATCATGATATCCAGCACATTGAACTTATTTATATAATACTCATGTTTCCAAAATAAAATGTCTGGCTTTTGCACAGCAGGGCTACTGGTGGACAAGCATCCAAACTCTGTCTTCTTTCGTGTTATCTTCCTTCCAAGCTTTTTGCCCAATCGGATCTCCCTTGCTTCAGGCAGCGATAGCTAGTGTATTTGCCTTTAAATGTTTTTGACAAACCCCAGCCAGGGGGCCACTTTAGCCCCGAGAAAGTTTGGAAGTGGGTGGAACAAAGGCAAGCCCCAGAGCTGACCCTGCAGGGAGCCACTAACAGGTCAAAACACTAACTACAATTCTTTAGAACAAAGTCCATATGGTTTCTTACTCTGGTGGTACTAGGAATGCAAGCTGCCATGTTCATGGTTCCTGCTGCCACCCCCAGAAAGGAAGTGTGGGGGATGGTAGGTGGGTAAGCTAAAACACATAACATTGTCTTACTGAAATTCAGCATGTTCGTTCTTCATTAAAAATTCCCTGGTAGTTTTTCAAGAGATTCTAGAATTCTGAAAAAGTGGATTATGACAGATTTTGCCAGCTTGCTGGAGGGCTGGAGCTTTTAAACTTCCTATTCCATTTTTGGTGGCGTAACTCCTCCAACAATTTTAACATACTAAATTATAAAAAACCTATCTATTCTGTAGTCTTAACATCTTACTGGTTCTTTTATTGAGTTGAATAAGATTTTTAGTATGGGCTTCCTTTTATATGTGCTATCATATTTTGTTTTTGCTTGTGGTTCGTTCATGATCGATAGGCTGGCTATTCCTCGAGGACTGGTGGCAGTGAAGACTGAGAATTTTCTTTTATGGTTTGAAATATGATGAAGATCTAACCTATGTTGAGTAGGAGATGGTTTTATTGTTATTTATT
>NW_006494614.1:16962288-16967430 GCF_000325575.1 Pteropus alecto | reverse complement strand
ATATATATATATTTTTTTTTTTACGCCTATAGTACCTGGTCTTCCTAGGGGGTCTCCCACCCAAGTACTAACCATGCCTGACCCTGCTTAGTTTCCGAGATCAGATGGGATCGGGCTTGTTCCAGGGTAGCATGGCCGTAACAGGAGATGGTTTTAAAACTCTTATGTTTTTTTTCTCTCTGTGAGTTTAAATCAGTTAAGGAGAACAGCTCTTTGAAATCTGCACTGGTGAGATATTCCGTTTGTATTTGACTTGTGGCTAAATTTGTAGAATTGAAGGTGTACGATCTCTGTTTGTGTCTGTAACTAAGAAAAGCCTTTACATTCTTAAATATGAAATGATTTCCTACTCCCAGAGGGTACTAATAAATTGAACTATAACATCTCTTATATTAAAGCACTTTTAATTAAAGTAGCTCTTTTTCTGATTGGTTTAGGGAGGTTTTTTAAAAAATAAAGTATTTCCCAAATTCACAGAAAATCTGAAAACTGAATTTCTGGTATTTTTAAAAGATGTTAAACACAATCTTTCTTCCAGAAACACCTAGCTCACAAACATTTTAATGTAATCCCAGTTCATTTAGTGAAGGTGAATCTTTGGGCAAATTAAACTGAATAATTTTGGTTTTTAAAAAATAATGTCTATGTCTTTTCTATATAAGTATGGGTATAATACAAGTATACATTTTGTTTCTGTAATAAAGATTTGGTTTGCTTTCTCAAAAGAGATGAGTTCATCTAAAGACTCTAAATTTTTTATGTTGCTTTGACTAAACTAATATTACTCTTATGTATTAGGGATAGTAAGCTTAAAAACATGTTCGAATAAATTGTAGTCCTAACAAATGTTTTATAACATATAATTACATGTTATAGTATGTCAGCGTGAACATATTTGAACAAATTCCTCAGGTAACTTAAAACTTTAGACTACTATTAATGGATAGTCATTGAATACCTATTTAATTGTAAGATTCAATACTGAAGTATTGCTAAGCATAATTTTAAGTTTATATACATATGCTTTTTTTATTTACATACTATGGAGTGGTTATCTTTGGGTCATGTATTTAATGAGACGCGTTCATTTTTGCAACTTTAAGGTTTAAAAGTTGTTATGTGTATTCATGAACTTTGCTATTCCACAAAAATGCTTGCATGAGTTTTTATTTCCTTTCAGTTTTCTGTGAAAAAGAAGTTACTTTTGTTAAAATTTGTAATTAATATAGGTATCTGAGACCAAGAACTAATAGTGATAAATAAAACT
Organism: Pteropus alecto; assembly: GCF_000325575.1. NCBI lineage: Eukaryota > Metazoa > Chordata > Mammalia > Chiroptera > Pteropodidae > Pteropus > Pteropus alecto. The sequence goes on along the minus strand of NW_006494614.1, from coordinate 16,966,163 downwards.
AAGTATCAAGATAATGGAATGAGTTTGTTTTTCAAGGACAAAGAGTTTTGTACTTAAGTGTCTATTTGTTCCAAGATACAAAAAACTTCGGTATCTATAAGAAGAGAGAATGAATCTGAAAAGAAACCATAGTGTGTTAAACATTTGGCGAAATTTTCACAGCTTTGATGCTCTTACAAGAGAAGGGAGGGGGAGAGGAGAACTTGTAAAACTTTTACTGCTAAGTACTGTCAAGACCAAACTAAAATTTGGTTTTCTGTTAAAATAATAAATTGTTCTTAAAGAGCTTGAAAGAAGACTGAGTTGCTCTTTAACTTGTTTATGATCTACTCAGATTTCTTGTATCTCATCAGAATAACTTAGTTTTGACTTTATAATGTCTCTTATTATTAAAACAAAGACCAAAAGACCATTTCACTGTTGTGAAACATCTCTAATTTTCCTTAAAATTGTTCTGCCTCTTATATTTAAATATTTTATTTCATTTTCATTAAATGAGAACCAACTAGTATTCTCAGGCACCCATGATCCAATCTTAATCAAATGATTAAATCTCTTCTGAAAACTCTTTTTGAGTTTTCTTTATCAAGACTAGATCTTAAAATAAAACTATCTTTGACATTTCCTAGAGGGCCCTGGAAAATCACAAACTTTATTACTATTATTAGTAGCAAACAAATATTTCAACTCAACTCACCATTTATAGCGTTGCAACAACATAGCAAAAACTTTTTTCTAAATGTTCAGAAGATCTCCCATTTTTTACAATCAAGTCATGGACGGAAGACACCGCTTGCCTGAAAGCTATACATTAAATGGCGTATTTTCTTTAGGGATTCAATAGAAAAGCCAACTGGGCAATGAGTACAGAGGACAACATAAAATAATATTGGCTATCTGAATTGAACTGGACCCTGCAGATTATCTATTCAACTTTACTTTACAAATGAGAGATGAGGAAAGTGAAACTCAAAGAGATGACTCAGTTCCAAGCCCAGTTCATTCCACTGCACTGTGCTGCTAACATGTCCAATTAGGCCAGAAAGGTACTTCATTGAATCCTTTCACTGTTCTTTTCCCAAACGAAACCAAAAAGTGTAATTAACATATGGTAAATGTGTTAAGTGCAAAAAGATTACAAATAAAAAGTATTATATTGTAAGAAACAGAAATTTTGTGTTTGGGCTTTTAATCTTACTGTCCTTAATGGGGAAACTTAACCTAGACCATGAAAGTTGATGTTATTACACAAGAGAAACCAGTAAAAAGTGGTTGCTGAAAACATTTTTCTTGGTTGGTTCTTCTAAGTCTGTACTATGATTTAGTATCAGCATATCTCAGAAAGAAACGAAGAAAAGGTACCAAGAATGTTTACCTGCTTTCTTCAACTTAGAAATATATTTTACACAGTCATTTAAACAAAATTTCTTAGGAAGAAATTATCGTTAACAGCACAAAAATCATGTGTTTAATCTGATTGTCATTTTGTTAAACACAAAAATCATGTGTTTAATCTGACTGTCATTTACTATAGCTTTATGTATTCTTCATTCCAAAATTGAGATTCTCGGAAAGTCAATAAAAACGTATGCCAATCTGAACAAATTCATAGGAAAACAGCAATAGCTTTTTAAATCTCATTTTGAATAACTGCTTAACAAGTTTTTCATCATTCCTCCATTTTTTTCCTTTAAATTTTACTTCAGACTTCTGAGAAAATACTTATGCAAACTGTTCCTTTTAAATATCTTACGGAAATATCTGAAAACCTATTTATCACTCAGTAATTTACTTAAACATAGGAACAACTAAAATTGTTTTAGGTATACACATTAAAAGGCAAACGATTTAACCTGTAGTTATTTTGGAATTAAATTACATTAGGGTACCCAAACACTTTTGATTGGCAAGTAATTTTAACATTTTGCTAAATAGGGCACTGGAAACTCTAATGTACCAGCATTTACATTTTTCGGTTCAGTGCCTGTTGAAATTATGTGCTGAGTGCTTCATGTCTTAGAAATTAAAAAAAAAAAGCAAATAAAGAAATCATGAGGCTCTACAAAATAGCTTAGAAAAACAAGTTTTCTATTTATTTAAAAATAAGTTTGTAGTTACTACATTGCAGGGACAGGAATTCTTACACATACATTCTAGTTTGTATAAAAGGATTCAAAGAATTATGCATCAAAACTAACATAGAAAGTGTCCACATAACAGTAAAGAAAGGTCCAATCAGTATGTACAAAAAGAAAGGGCACTGCTATTCTGGTGTGAGACTGCCATTTATAACATGATACTCCAGGTTTCTGGAAGGAAAACAAAAACCTCAATAAAGCTAAATAATTAATTTGTCTTTAAACTCTGTGTTACTTATCACATACAACAGATTTGCTTGTGTTTAACATTGTTTTCTGTACAAAATAAGCATAATTTTAATTTGAAAATGTGTCAGTTTCAACTTTAACCCTCTAGGTCAGTTACTTTTTAAAAATCGAACTACATTTTACATGTCTAAATATCATGTGACAGGATTTAACAGTTTTCTAAAAAATCTTTAAGATCCCATCTTGCAGTTTCAATATGGTCCAAAAATGTAACTTTGCATTTTCTCATTTTATAGTTTATCATTGTGATTAATCAACAATACACACAATCTTAAAATGAGCAAATGTGTGCATCTGCATCATATTCACCATATATCATCTCAAACTTATTCTTTTAGCTCTTTAAATGAAGAACTCATAGCCACCCACTATATGTATTTGGTTTGTGCCATATAAGGTTAATTTCCTGATGATTTCATCTGCATTAAAAGTGTTTCAACACAGAGCTATCAAAATTAAAAATATATTTATAGCTCATAATATTTTCTAATTGTTTTACTGATGTGTGTACAAGGTTTACCTCTGGAGCGTCAAAAGTGGTAATTACAGGCTTCTGACTCAATTTGACCTCTTCTTGAGTACTTAGTACAAAATGACTTTCACTTGGAGTGATTAACTCGGTATAATTAAGAACAAAAATAGTTTCTTAGTAAATATAGTATTTAGTTCAAATCACTTGGAAATTTGGGGAACAAAGGAGAAGTGCGAGGAGGGAAGAGAGGAAAAGGTATACTCCAATTTTAATAGGAAAATAAATTCTCACCTAAAATTAACTAAACCACTTCTCAACCTATTATGTAAAGTCTACTTTCTAAATATGGGGGTAATTCACAGAACATAAAAGTACTTCCCCTATTATGACTTTTAAAATCATATATTTCCTGCATATAAGAACATTTACAGCTCTTTAAATACTCACATATCTTGGTCCTTTCAGCCTACTCAAAAATAAACTTAAGGTGAACAAAAACATTCAGAATAACAATTTGTTTTCAATAGATAGAACACTGAAAATCAAAATTGTTTCCAGTTGACATTTGAAAGATATATGGATATGTTGGTATGTATAAAATGGAATGCTAGAATTAAAGTAAACACTATTGGAGAATAATTTATATTACAAATCATATTTCAAAACATGTAAATGTTGCTAATATCACATAAACAAAAAATGTTATTTGACTACATTTGTTAACATATCTGATTAATCTACCACACTGCCAATAAGGGACAATTCTAGATGTTAGCATACATGTTACATGAGGATCATTTTGATGATCAGTGTATCTTAAGTAATTCATTTCCAAGTGATACTAAATTTAGCCAAATTCATGTCTCAAATGTGACTCAAACAATCTCACAAATATTCTACAGTTATTCTAATTAAATTTAAGAAGATAGTTTTGTAATAAAAGTTTTCAAATTTGTAAAGCTGAGCAATAATGGAAATAAGACGAACATGTCTTTAGTACAAACATATATGCAGAA
>NW_006494614.1:16945298-16962194 GCF_000325575.1 Pteropus alecto | reverse complement strand
TTGCCCAGAGTTGTCAGACTGTAATTAGAAAGAATGTTAAACTTTTCATTTGCAACATTTTATAATTTTTTAAGATTTGACTGGGACTCAAGAATGTTGGAGTGAAAGGAGAGATTAGGGTTAGGTACTTAAAAATACATAGATTGATTTATAATATCCATGCATGTAACAAATTACATTTCTGAAATTTTCAGTAAACTTGAGATTTTTTTTTTTATTGCTCACCTAAGACAACTGTTGACATTTCCTTTTGGCCTATAAACAGTACATACGTGGTGTCACTGTATCAAAGAAAATATTTTTCCAAGTGATCAAACAGAACAAAAATATGGTGATGACTTAAATTTCTCAATTTAACTTCTGCAATGCATAGAAGCTAAATTATAAAAACATAAAATCTAAATATATCTGGTATTACTAATACATTTTTAAGTGTTTCAATTACAAATAATCTGATCCAAGTAATTTTTGCTTTACTAAGAAATCAGTGTCTAATAATGTCCAAATAAGGTCATAAATAGACAGTGTCTTTAGAACAGAATACATTTACTTGTTGCAGGTAAATACTCATGTCTTTGCTCGAGAGAACTAATCCATACACCGCACTAGAGGTATATTCCACTCTAAGACTGTTTTTTACTTTAAAACTTATACACATATTTTTTACAAAAATGGATTTGTAATCTATTTTTTCTAACACAATGCAGATAACATCAGGAAATTACATGTTTCAAATAGATTGCCTTCAAAAGCAACATATTACTTTAATGACAAATTCAAACATACACAGTATTATTTTCAATAATGGTGTAACTGACTCAATTTTACTATACAACCAAGCCATCCATTTCTGCATTATGAAGAGTTTACTGAATTTTAATTATATAGTTAAATATATTTGTTAGAAAAAAATAAATATACAAAAAACCTGAAATTTTTGAAATTATTTTTCAACTTCAAAATCACAGCAATCCAGTTAAAGATCTGGAAAATGGTTTACTTAATTTCACAGAAGGATTTCTGTACAAATTTAGTTACAAATGGTCTAAAAAGCCCAAATGAATCACTTTCCATTCTTCTTCAAGACAATTAAATGACAGTTACCAATTATCCCTACCAGAAATAAGAAATAATTATGTAATGTATTTTGCCGAGGTTCAATTAAAGATTTTATTTTTCTACATCAGGGTTATGCTGATACATGTTTTCCCAACCTCACTTTTTAAAAATGTAGTATCTGAAAATTTTGGTTACATTTTTGTACCATACCAGTCCTCAGAAAATACTACATTATTTCAACTTTTTAAAAAAATGGACAATAATTTCTAAACAATAGAAATGGTATTTATGTTGGTTTTTAAGGTATAAAATAACTGTACCATAAACAAATAAATAACTGCTTTCCTTTTCCATAGCAGTACATATAGCAATACATTCTCCTAAGTCATATAATTATCATTTACAATAGACAACTTAATTTTACTAATGATGCAAAAAATAATAGACTACAAGGCACAATCATTAAATGGAATTTTTTTTAGGGTGTATATTGACATACCAGCGTGATAAGGATACCGTAAAAAGTGCAGAAAAAACACAATGTGCAATGAGACCACTGTATAAAACATGATTGCATAAAAAGTGATTTGGCCTATTTTAACCTTTAATAATTGAAAATAACCAATCTTCCCCTTAAAATTAAACTATAAAGTATGACATTTTAAAATTATTTTTATTCTACCACTATCTAAAAAATCCTGAAAAAAGAATTTATACCTGGGTAATAGTATATAAGTATGTGTTTGTATATATATTTAATTATACCCATTTATCAATATATACACATACACACACAGACACATTTCTTTGTAAGTCATTTTAGCCTATTAGATATGTCTAAAGTTTAGAAATGACATTAATCCAGATCAACAAGTAAACATCAAATCCCATACCTTTTTCCTGTATTTTCCTTGAATCCTTTAACCACTTAAACACTTTCTCCAAAACATCTCTGTCAAAGGACCCACCAGTGCATTACTTTCTACTATTAGTACCAAAAAAAGATACATCTCAGCATAACTCTTTACTAACTTGCTCTTTAGAATAATATATAGCCTTTCCAATATTGAAAAGTGTATGCTGTCCTGACAGTCAAAAACAGGCTTTCCACTGCACTGATTCTCAGTCTTTGGCACAATAAACAGAGATCGAGTGATTGATATAAGAATCAAGGTCTGAAAAATTAGACAGTCAAATGTTTTCCAATGTGGATATGTTTCCTTTTCATCAGTACATTTTCTCTTACGTTTGGCAGAAATGGAATACAGCAAAAGCCTCCTCTAGATTCTTTGTAGATGAACATTGTACAATTAAAATTAAACTCTTTAGGATATCAAATTGTGGGAATTTTATATTTATCTTTAGAGGAAACACATTTTTTAATTTACTGCTACTCTGGTAACATCTGTCTTCCCAGGGGGCACGACATCTGTATCAATAGAAATGTACCTGGCTTGGTCAAAAATAATTCATTTTAACATGAAACACTCTATCACTAGGAATACTATGCTCCTTAAAAATGTAGCAGAACTGTCTTTTCCAGAAATAAATTGGGAATTCAGTATAGGTCCTCAATTTTTTTTGCTAACAGTGAATGAATGTTGAAATGCATAACCTACCTAAGGGCAATAAATAGCAAACATTTAAAATATATATGTATATATTTATATATATTCATTTAGAGAAGTGAAGTGTCTTGTTTGTTTTTTGTTTTTTGCAAATCAAATCATAACATTCCCTAATCCACCACAGCAGCAAGGAAGCAGAAGCCTTAGTTCTACGTATTCCTTAATTGTACCTGCTTTATGATTTTGAAGTAAAATATTTTGGTACAAGTTACCAACCAATTAAATTAGCTTTTGCTTTTTCAGTCAACTTTCGGACTCGTCCTCTGCTAGAAGTTCCAAAAGTCAAAGAGGTGTCTTCAAACAACAGCTGCCTTTGCTCCTCTTCAGAGTCATCCTCATTATAGAAAGCTGTCCTTCGACCTTGGTTTCTAGTTCTCATGTGGGGTTCAGAGCCTTTAAGTTCCTCAAACTCTTCTTCCTCATCCATAGGATCATCTGTCTTTTTTCGGTTACTTCTCCTTAGCATTTTAACACTTGTAGGAACTATGAGATCTGAATCTAGTTTTTGTGTCTTCATCTTCCTTTTGGGTTTTCTGCCTCCACGATTCTTTTTCTGTAACAAATCCTCCTTTGCAATATTAGTTTCAGAAAGAAAATTGCATGTTGAAGAAGGAACTACTTCATCTCTGATAGGATGTACAGTATTTTGCTCTGAATTTTCTGGCTTTGCATATTGTAGCTTTTTGGGCTTTCTACCCCTTTTCTTGTGTATAACTTCACCACTATTGGTATTAACTTCTACCTTAGGTTTCCTTCCAGGTCCCCTCTTCACAAGTTTAGATGGCTGACCTCCATGGCCATTTACTTGAATGCTTCCTGGTACAAGAGCATTGTTCTTGCAATCTGTTAAAAGCAACCAATGGCACACTTAATATCTGGAATTGTTTTTTTATTTGACTCTCAAACTAATCAACAAGGCCAATGCTATATATATGTATGTAATGATATCTTAATTACTTTTTTACTAAAATAAGAAAAAGAACCAACAAAAGGCTAATAGTTTAATGATACTATTTACAGACCCACCTCATTTTATTGTACTTAATTATGCTTCACAGATATTGCCTTCTTAAAAAAATCAAATTGAAGGTTTGTGGCAACCTTGGGTCAAGCAATTCTATTGGTGCCATTTTCCCAACAGGCTCAGATGATGGTTAGCATTTTTTAGCAATAAATTATTTTTAAATTAAGGTATGTATTATCTTTTAAAGACATAATGCTATTGTACACTTAACAGACTACAGTATAATGTAAACATAACTTTTATAAGCACTGGGAAACTAAAAAATTCATGTCACTTGCTTTATTGCCAAACTTCTTTATTGTGGTAAACAGAACCAATTCTGCAATATCTCCAAGGTATGCCTCTGTGTCCCATCATTATCATGATTAAAATCCCACTGTAACAAACTCCATGATAAAAGCCATTATGTTTTATTAAAAAAAAAAGAAAAATTGAGAGATCAAATTCTAAATACTCATGAGATCTGGAAATCATGGTGATTTCCTTTCTGTGGTAAATATATATTATCCCTTCAGATGAAGAAAAAAGACATGCATGCACTACTACTAACTTTTTCTCCTCCAAAATTATGAAATTTTTTTGTTTGGTTGTGGTGATCTGCAATGCAATACTTTAAAGGAAATCCATAAAGAGATGAAAAGTGCTTTTAAAGAGAATCCTTTTCATAATAGTATTTTTTTTGTCATGGGTTGGAATTATATTTCAGAAATATCAAGAGAAAATAAGAGACTCATAAAAGGTCAGAGCCAGGAGGAGAGGGAGAGGCAAAGCCTTAATTTTTCTGACTCCCACAGTACAAATAATTTTCTTTAGATTGGTGGTTTTCCATAATGATGAAGACAGAGGGGACAGGAGAGAAATGTGTGTTGTGCGCAGGCACGCATAAAGTAGATAAGTATTTTTAAACAAACAATTACACTTAACCTGCCTGAGGATTTTGTATATCCTTTCATTTGTTTTCCATTAAGACTACTGACTAGGGTTATAAATAATTGGACCACGTACCACTATAGAAGTTCTACAGATTGGCTTCAAGGACTCCAGAAACTCTTTGAAATAGTCTGAATTTTGTATGGATATGCCAATGTGAATTTTCTACAGAAAGGACTACAGGTTTCATCAACTTCACAAAGCAATATATAACCTAAAAAGGTCAAGAACTAATATAGCTTTCTTAAAAAGAAATTCAGAAACTAAAAAAAAAGTTGAAAAACCACTCATCTGGACCTGTGCTGTCCAAAGAGGTAGTTACTAACCATGTGGCTATTGAGCACCTGAAATGTACTATGCAACTGAGGAAATGAATTTTTAATTAAATTTAAATTTGAATACTAAAGCACCACATATTTTGAAAGATTGATTACATGTTTAAATGATAACATTTTAGATATAATGGAGCAAATAAAATTTATTAAAATTATTTCACCTGTTTGTTGTTACTACATTTTACTACCAGAAAATTTTAAATTATATATCTGGCTTATACTTCCATTCAACAGCACTGCTCTTGATTCTAGTAGTTAATTCAGATGTCAATATTTATGTAATAAGTTATCATTAATGAGTAACTTAATAGCTAAATGTATTTCTATACTGTTCTGGTCCTCTTGTGTATTTTTAATATTCAAAAAATTATAAATCAAATCTTAAGGGTCACGACAAGCAGTGAACAGGGAGTTCTGGTAACACAAAGAAGCAGAACTTGATTCTGTCTAAAGAATCCAGGAGAAGGCTTCCTGGAGTAGACTTCAGAGTGAGACTTGAAAATGCACAGGAAACTTAAAATGGCAGGAAAAAAAGACATTCCAAAAGAAAAAAAAGGACAATGCTATTCAAGGACTTCCAAATGATTTAGGATAGCTGGGACATAAAAGGAAAAAACAAATAAGGAAAGCTGAAATGTTAGGTAACAACCAAGTAATAAAGAGTTATGTATAATAAATAGGCAAAAACAGGCAAAAACATTAAAATCTGATTCCATATATGATTGGAAAGCAGGGGAATTAGGTAAGGAAGAGTTAAGAACAGAGGCAGGGAAACCAATTAGCAAATTAGGACAACAGTCAAAGTGAGAAGTTATGTAGGCATGAATTAAAGCCATGAAAATGAGAATGGAGAGGAGGAAACAGATTTTAGAGATGCTAAGGAGGCGGAAACAACAGTAACTATCAAGTAGATTTGCATGAGGAAGAGAAGGCTAAGATTACTCCTTGATTTTAAACTTGTTGGTGGATAGATTCCAATGCCATTAGTCAAAATAAAGACCTTTCAACAGACAATTAAATTTTGAGAGATTTATGGGGAGAACACTGAAGAGGAAATGGTTTAGATACATTTTGGGAATCATGATACAAAATGCTATTCTTTTTTTTAATTTTTAAAAATTTATTTATTTATCCTCCCCCTTTTTAATTTCCCCCTGCCTTGTGGATGTTGCTGTCTCCCCTTAAGAACTGGATCTCTGAAGGCGGGGTGTCTCCTCCCACGCGCTCATGGCACAAACCCAAGGTATGGGCCGTGGCTCTACCTGGGGTGCGAACCCAGGAACCCAGCACCTTCTGAGTGTAAAGCAGACGTGCTAACCGCTACACTACAGAGCCACCTCCAAAATGCTATTCTTGAGGGTCTTCTGCCAATAAGCCATAATTATTTTAACATGTTATACGGTGTACTTATATCATTTACCTTCTCTATCTTTCAAACAGAAAGCCTCTACAAAGAAAATGTGCAGACGAAAGAACTTGGAAGGATAACTGTAAAAAGCCAAAAGTTGTATACTAGAATAGATGGTCTGACTGTAGACAACCCTGATGAATTATTATTTAGTAAACGTTGTTGTGCTGAATCCTGTGATGTACTAAAAACTTAATTTTTCTAAAAAAAAGTGAGAACTGCTACATGGGTTAACGAAATCCAATTTAACTTAAACTTCTTTGATATACTTTCAGGTTTTGTAATAGCGAAGTTAAACTAATTTACATCCTTAGAAGCCTTTAATCTACAATTTGTTTTCATTTCCATACAGCAAAATTTTTTGGCTTTTAGAATTTAATAACAACACAGTTTGTTTTTGGCACAAAACTGCAAATCAAAAGATCTCTCTCTAAAATTTATCAACTAATACAGAATGTGACTTTTAAATGAGTAACCTAAAAAATTGATATGAGTGTTAACTCCAACAAAAGCATCGTTTTTAAAGATCTACTCTATTTTGGAAGATACAAATAACACCTTACCTTGCTCAATGACAGTTGATGACTTTGAAAGAGTGGGTGTCTTTGAGAGTACAGATGACTTCATTTTACGTTTGACTGGCTTTTCTTTTTCCAAGTTTTCTTTTGCAGAATTATTCCTAGTGCCATGACTAAAATTGGATTGACCAGGACTTGAAAGACTATTCAAGGTTTTGGAATGTTTCACAGAATTCTCTAGAACTAAAACACACATACATAAACAAAACATTACAAGTTAAGTTATTTAACTTAAAAACAAACAAGAAGGCTGGGATTACTTCTAACCTGAATTGCTTGAATTAGCCAAGAGGGTAAAACCTGAGGGATGCTTAAAGGTCCTTTAGAAAAATCTATTTTCAAATAGGAAAAAGGCATAAATAAGTAAATTCTTAATAATTTCAAACTTTTTAGAAGCTAAGTTGTCCAGTTACTTCAAGATTTATGATGGCAGGTCTTGGAAACTGCTAGCAAGTCTGGATATTAGTATTTAAATTAAGGCAATTTGGGTCAGAGTTGCCATTTTTATGCATTATTCTACACTGATACTTCTTCACCACAATTTTTTCTTATTAAAAACAAAAGTTTTTTAAAAAGCAGTAAAAACAATTAAGAAAATCCACAGCATCTGCTGGAATTTATTAAAATCCAGTCTATTTCATTTGGCAAAGTAAAAGCTTAAAAGCGACATTTATATACTTCAATTTAGAAATTGTAACTGATTCTTACTTGTTTTCCCGGGCATTGCAGATGTATTAGCTTTTGAAATAAAAGTCTTTGCTGCTGAAGAAGTAGATGGTTGCTCAGTGGTAACTGGATCTACAATCACACGGTTGCTTCTGGTTCGAACTACAGAACTGGATTCTGTTTTACCATTTATCTGAGCGGCATTGTGCCTTGGTGGTATTGATCGTGTAGGTGTAGAGAATGGAGAGGTAGAGATATCTGACTTTAGCTGGGGTTTTACGATCCTTTTTTTCCTTTCAGGGCTGTAAATAAAATAATATCATTAGTCATTCTTATAGCTCTATGTAGATGAATAAAACAGTTCTGTACATACTATTTGATTCAATATTTGTGCTATTATGAAATATGTTAAAACATGAGATTTGTAGTGGATTTCATATGGTTGTGAGCCTTTGAAAAGTGAATATTTAGTGAAGGATCGCCGTAAATGCTATAGTTATATATGACAGAAAGCATGATGCCATTACTATCCTAAAAATGCTGTTTTACTGTATAGGTTTAGCAGTTTGAATTTAAGCACTTACACTAGTATAGCTTTAGTTAAAAGATTAAAAATCCTCCACATCATAGGAACTTGCATGTCAAATATATCATTCTGCAATATAGGGAATAGTAAAGGAAGTATTAAAAAACACTGAGTTCTATCATTTAGATGACAAAGTTAAAGATCAGCTGATGCTATTTAAAAGAAATCAAATACCTTGATGCAGCACTACTGGAAACAGAGCTGCTTCTGTTTCTTTTCTTCCTCCTTTTGGTTATTGTATTTCTTTTATGAAAACGAAGAGCAGATTTATAATCTGATAAAACTGAACTGATGTGTTCTTCAAAAAAAGCAGATAGGCGCAAACTCATGCTGTAAATCTGTGGTAAGAAAAAAAAATGTTCAAACATTCCTCAAAGGAAAATGTCTGTTCAGTAGATATTAATATATAATGTATATATAATATATTTATAGTCCTAGAATAAAGTTTTTAGAATTTAAACAGTGCTTTTCCCCCAACCTCTTTTGATGAAGAGTAAAACTAAAGCATTTTTACAATTAAATTATTTTTATGTTTAGAATAGGAATCTCCCAAGCTTTGAGTCTTAAAGAAAATCCCTACTATTAATTCAGATGGCTCATACAAAATTTCTGGGAACTCTGTCATATTAAACTATCCCTGAGGGTTTGAACCTGTTCTCCATTGCTACCCAGATCTAGCATCTATTCTTCCTCATTTACATGTGTTGTCTTGCTGGCCAAAGACAGGTAAATTAGTTTTACTAATTTTTATAAATCATTCACAAAAATGCTCCTTTCCATTATTACAGAAAACAGCCCTAGTATATACCAGGATGATCTGTATGTGGTATCTACTCAACCATGCTACTTCAAGAAAAGTAACCATCCTTAAACATCAGTGACATCAGTGTTATTTCATAGAACGGACAAAGTAGAAAAAAGTCAGTTCTTTTTTCCACTAAGATACCATTAAGAACATAATAGAAAATTAGTCAATTTTGCTCTCAATTTTAAATGAAAGCAACATTTAGTTGCTTAACATACCTTTTCTACTAATATCATTTAATTTAAACATAAAAGAAAATTATATACCCTTGATCTTTTGCTTGGTGTATATGCTTTAGAATTACTAAAAATAAGTCTGACATCTTTACATAATTCCATTGGTGACTCATAATTCCCAGCCTCTAAAGTTTCTCTAACAGTAGCAAAATCCATTGGAGTGTCAATGATGTCTCTGTAGTCCTAAAAGAGGAAAAACAGGTGGTATTATTATTATCTTCATTACTACCACAAAGCATTACTTCTCAGTAAAGGGATTCACGTACAATTTCTGCAATGAATGCAAGTCCTAGAACTATTAATAATCATTCCTTGGTCCCATCACAGCTCTCTTTTTTTAATAATTTTTTTCGTGCCTTCTCCCTTTTATTGCATAAGAACTTATTAAGTTCTGCTTTTTATTTTTCCCCTTGGGGAAGAGGTAAAGGGTGAAGTTGTATAGGGAAGAAGATTTAAAAAGTATTAAAAAAACCTCAGCTCTACAAGTACACACATAATTTGGATGTAAAAAACCCCAAACTTTATGCTACCTATAAACTCTAAAGGTTGTCAACTCACTGAAACACAACCATAGCTTTAGATAGTTGTCACAAAGCCTATACACTTCATTCCACAGAGGACAAGTGGAACTACCCCCAAAGTCTCTGCCTAGTCAACTGTGTAAAAAAATAAGGTAATAGATTAGAAGCAATAAGACAAGTGAAAGTAGAAAAAAAGAATAGTATAAAATTATCTGAATATAGCATCTCTTAATAAGGATAATGAGTACTAGACCTTTTCTATAGCCTCAGAGTATGTAACTGTATTTTTCAAAATATAACTTGACTTTACATCATCAAGTTTCAATTATGATCAAATATGTTTGACCATAAAGCAAACAGGATCACTGCCTTTTTACAAACAAGGACAGTTTTATTTCTTCCTTAACAATCTGTACGTCTTTTTTTCTTTCTTTTTTGCTTTGTTGCGTTGGCTAGAATTTGCAATACTATACTGAATAGCAGTGGTGAAAATGGACATCTTTGCCTCATTCCCAATCTCAGGGGGAAAGCATTCAGTTTTTCATGATAAAGCATGATGACAGCTGTAGGTTATCTAACAAATGTTCTTTATCAAGTTATGGAAGTTCCCCTTTATTCCTAGTTTTCCTAAGTCTTTTTTTATTATTATTTTTATCATTAATGATGTTGTTTTCTTAGATTACGTACTTGTCTATGTGGCATCCATTCATCACAGGGCCAATTGTATTAACTATATTTTCTTATTTTCTGTATTCTTGATGCTCTGGCATTTGGGGGCCTTACAGACCTGAGGAGACACTGCTCCCTCCCAGGACTATCCAATTCTTAGAGATAGCAAAGGGCTGCACTGGGAGTACATTTTTCATACGCAAACCAACCACCTCCTTATCTAACTCTCAAACACCAAGCCAATATTACTTCCGCTCTGAATCATCCCAGGGCCAGGTACCAGACACCCTTATGGCCCAAAGCCCACTGGAATTATTCAAAATAGCCAACTGTAAACTGTTTATCCTGCCCTGCCTTACCTCTCTCATAGAAACTCCAATATAGGGTCTGGCCTAAGCTTTTCCCTTACTGTCTTCTGCCACATGATCAAAACCTGGTGTTTCCTTGTGGTGCTAAGTGGCATTCACTGACTGCCTCGCTAGGACTAGCATAATAAACTTCCTTCCAACCTTCATTCTCGTTTCCTCATGTGGCCATGCTGACTTTACCATACCATATCATATCCAACATGTACGTTCTTAGAACAAATGGGTAATGCATTTTGTCAATTTTTTTTCTGCATTAATTGATATGTGATTCTCTCCTTTAAAATGATGAATTACACTGACTGAGTTTTGAATGCTGAAACAACTTTACATCCCTGGGGAAAAAATCCACTGGTCAGAGTATAGAATAATTTTTATATATTGCTGAATTCTATTTGCTGATATTTTAAAAATTCTTATATTTTCTTTTGTATTGTTTTGTCTGGTTTTGATATCAGGAGAATACTGGCTCCATAGACTTGAGTGGAGAAGTGTTCTCTTCTAACTTGTGGAAGATTGTGTAAAATTTATGTTAAATCTTTAAACGTTTGATAGAATTCTCTAGTAAAGACATCTACACTTAAGCGATTTCTTTTTTAAAAGATTTTAAATTAAATTTCCTTACTAATTATAAGGCTATTCAAATGATCTATTTCATATTTGGTGAACTGTGCTGGTTTTTACTTCGAGAATTGGTCTATTTCATCGAGGGTGTCAAATTTCTGAGTGTAGAGTTCTTTGTAGTATTCCTTTATTATCCTTTTGATATCTGCAGGGTCTGTAGTGATATCCCTTACTACATTCCTAATATTTGCAATATGTGTCTTTTCTCTTTTTAGCTTTGTAAATCTTAATAGAGGTTTGTCCATTTTATTGATCTTTTCAAAAAACTAGCTTTTGATTTTATAATTTCCTCTATTTTTCTTTAAGTTTTCATTTTCATTGATTTCTGCTCTTTATTATTTCCTCTGCTCACTTTTGGTTAATTTTATTCTTTTTCTTGGTTCTTGAGAGCGCTTGGATTATTGATTTGAGATTTTTCCTCTTCTGATGGACTATTAAGTGCTATAAATATCCCTGCATTGCTTTAGCTGCGTTCCGCAAATTCTGCTATATTGTATTCATTTTCATTAAGTTCAATGTATTTTTTATTTCTCATAAGTCTTCTGTGAATCATGGATTATTTGAAAGTATATTGTTTAGTTATCAAGTGTTTGGAGATCTTTCTGTTACTTTTCTGTTATTGATTTCCAGTCCAATTGTGGTTGGAAAACACAGTGTATAATTTCAATTATGTCTGTCATTTTTTTGTTTTGTTTATTCTGTTTTTACCTTTCTCCAACCTTTTTGTAGGTCACTTGAACAGGTTTTAGAATTCCATTTGATTTATCTATGTTTATGATTTTAACTCTGTACAGTTTAAGTGGCTGTTGAAGTACTTTATAATATATACATAACTATAAAAATATAATGGTGTCAGCATTTTATCAGTTCAAGTGAAGTATAGAAACCTCCCCTACACTTATTTTTTATCTTCATTTTCACTGATTCTTTCCTTTGTTCTCTTCAGTGAGTTTTATTTCAGTTATTTTTTAGTTCTATTTCCATTTCGTTCTTCTGTTTTGAGACTTTCTTGGTATGACAACTGAATTTTATTGAAACCTAGACATTTTGGGTCTAAGACTGGATCTTTTAAAAATCTTACATCTTATTTTAAATCTTGTGTTTTGGTGGGCCTATTGTGACCCCACTCTTTGGGCTAAGAGGGACACTCCCTTGTTACTGCCATGTAGGAATGGAAGTCCAGGTTTTGCTTGGCCTTCCCCATCATGTAAGGATTGGGGAGTGGCTCTATGAAACTGCTGAGAAGGTAGCTTTTTGAACTAGTCCAATTTATCATCTTGCTGGAATTAAAGATTAATAGTCTACATTTAAGATTCCATGTTTCATGATTTTAAATGACAAGAAAAGGCATTTATAATATTTACCCGTTGATGAAATTTCTCCGTTTTCATCATTGCAAATTAGAATATATACATAAACAGATAATGAAGTCAGAGGATACAACATCTGGGTCACGATCTCTTATAAAATATCTAATTTTTATTTTCATTTGAAACCATGAATGTTATCTAAACTGTACAACCTTTAATAACTGAACGAAGGAATTAAAAAAATCACTGTAAGCTAAACTTAGATTGCTAAGACTACATTGAAAAATAAATACGGGATCATGTTTACTCAACCTTTCTACCATGAATTCCATAAAGATCATAAATTGGAATAACATAAATATATATAAAAATGACACCTTACATTTATGTATAGTGCTTCAAACTATTTTAATGTATTCTCATTACATCTATATACCCATAGGAAGGTTAGGTAAATATTATTATTCTTATTTCCTAAACAACTGCCATAATAAATTTGTGAAATTAGTGTAGGAAAGAAAATAGTGAAAAATAAAAATTCAGATGAGAAAACTAAATGACTTGCTCAGAGTTTCACAACTGTAAGAGGCAGAGCTAGGACCATAACCTGATTCTTTGGAGTCTTAGTTTGGGTTTTTTTCCTATTTTACCACACTATTCAACTTAGATGTTCTATATAACCAAATTGATAATGAGAACATGTATGAAATAATGAATATACTATAAGCATAAAAAATAATTTAAATAGCAAACTGTTATGAATAAGATATGTAGCGAACTGACAGGTAAAGAAAATATTTTCGAAAGTACTTACTGGATATTCAAGGAGATCTACTGGCTGGCGGAAAGGCTCAGAATCTTCACACTGAAATATGAGATTTAACAATTCCTGACACTGTTTCTTCCATGCTTGAATATCAGACTGAGCTCTGTTACGTAATCTTCTTCTAGGCTGATGGTCCTAAAATAAAAATGTTCAAATAAATATATTAACACATACAAGTAAGTTTTGTATTTTTAATGCATTCTTAGATAACTAGGTAATATATAATAATTAAAATAATTAAAAATATCATTCACCTAGTTCTGAAAACCATGCATTTTGTGATGGAAACTTATTTGGAAGTAACAATCTGTCTTTAAAAATACTAACAGTAAAAAAAGTGCTTGTAATACATTTTAATTCATATAAGATACTTACGCTAAAACAAAAAAATACATTACCTTTCTTTTTCGGGTAGAAGTTCCTGGTACATCAGCATCTTTCTCTTCTTCCTTTGAAGCAAGAATTTATCATATTCATTAAACATTCGAAATTTCTTTATTATAGTTGACCCTTGAACAACACAGATTTGAACTGCACAGGTCCACTTACACGTGGACTTTTTCAATAAATACATAAAATACTGTAAATGTATTATTATTTTAATATTTTTCTATAGTTTACATTATCGTAAGAATACAGTATATAATACATACAACATAGAAAACATGTGTTAATAAATTGTTTATGTTATTGGTAAGGATTCTAGTAGTTAAGTTTTGGGGGACTCAAAAGTTATACACAATCTTTCAAATGCTTGGGAGTCAGCTGCCCTAACCCCACATTGTTCAAGTATCAACTGTATTCTAAAGTTGTTTATATTCCCATGATCTCCTTTACACTTTAGGAAACCTATAATGTATATGCTGGAACACTTTACTGAATCATTAAAGTCTCCCTGCTCCCACTGTTTAAAAAATTTATAACAAAAAATGAAAATTCTGAACTATTTAAATTAACTACAGCATTAGGCAAAAATAATTTTCACAACAGCATTTATCTGAAAACCACTATGTGTACATTTCTTTTTATATAGAGAATAAGACCAATGTAATAATAATCATAATTAAATATTAAATACCTCAGAGTCAGACAAAACTTTCTTCTTCATTGAATTGTAGAGTGGAATTATGTTATAGCAAGTCTGATCCCTAAATAACAAGGAAATGTTAGTATAAAAGATTAGAATTGTGATATTTTTTTTCCCCTTTAACTCTGTTACTAAAACCAGATTTTAAGATAAATCTTAAAGCTCAAAGCTGTTTTCACTAGTTGACTCCAAAACACACATCTGACCCTGTGCCCCTCCACTCTATGTGGAGCTTCTACTCTGGCCTGTTTTATTACACCAAATCCAATTCTCACCTCCTAGTTTTCCTCAGGGCAATGGGATGCCTTTTCTTATTCCTCAGGCTATAAGGGAAAGCTAATAGATCTCCTGTCTTCTAATTTCTTCTTCCTTTCATTCTTAAAAGTAGTCGTTCCCTTACATTTTATCTTTAGCCATATTCTCTCGACAATATATCTTTTGCCCTGATAAATTTATATATCTGTAGTTTATTTGTGTAAATGAATTCCAAATTCCTATAATTTGGTCTGACTTTTGAGATTCCTACCATCTTCTAAAATTCTACTTGTCTAAACCTGTCACTCCTCAAACACTTTACCTCTTTTTTCTATTTTTTTAAACAGCATTACCATTCTCACAGTAATGCACGATTTTTCGCCATTCTTTTCCTTGCCTCCTTATGAACCCAATCATTGGACAAATACTATGAATACACCTTCAAAATCTCTTGGCATCTGCCTCTTTTTTACTTCCGTAAATTAATCCCTCATCATCTCTTATTTGGTCAGCTACAGCAAACTATCTGCTATTTATGTTTTATGTCTCTTCCCTATCAATTAATAGTTGGCACTGCAGTCAAAGTAACATCTTAAGGCATACTATGCACATTTTCATGTTAAAATAATTTCAATAACCCCTTGCTTCCATATTTTAAAAGTCTAGTTCTTCAGATCAGCATTCAAGGCCCTCCATGATCTGGCCAAACTTCTTGAGTTTACACATTGTATTCCCATTATTTCTGTTCATGTACTCTCTACTTCACCTGATTTAAGTTACTAAATTTCCTTAACAACTCTTTAATCTCCTAACTCATGCCGCTTTTATCCCTAGAATGGCTTTCCTTTCATCTAACTTCCCCTGAATCTATCAATATCTACCTTGCCCATAACATCTTAACATTCTTTTCTCCTGTATTCGAAAACCTACCTTCATAGCTAGTAGTAACCCTACCCCTCATCTAAACTTTCATATAAACTGTTATTTTTCCTTATATTATACTTACAGGTTTATTTATCTACTAAGTATCTAGTACATCACCGTGTATGTATCTATTGCTTAAAATTTGGCCAAATAACTCAAAAAGTACAATAATCAAAATTTTAAGACATAACTAACATTTTGAAAATTACTGTCAGCTAAAAATGCTTTCCACAAATTATATACATCTAAAAAATACCAGGATTTATATTTCAATATATACAATAAAAATACTTTAAATATTGTCTTATAAGGCATTTCCCAATCACTATTTGAAAGAAATGCAACTTCACAGACAATATATTCCAAATGTAAAAATTGTTTTATCTAAATTATTTCACTAATATCATTCTATTGATTCATATCTCTTTGGAAAAATAGATGTATACACATATCCACATAATACTTATAAAATTACAGACTAAAAACTTATAGCTATTGTAGCCAAGTTATATAAATAGTCCTCTGAGGATAACTAATTCTTGATTATCAGTTGTACTGAAAAGGAGCAAGAGCAATGCAATTATGGACTTTAAATGACTAAGAAGGCAATAGATTTCTTTACAGAATAAGGTAGAGGAAGGGCACAAAATTGATCTAATTTTCTTTGTGTTTTCTTATGTTGAAATTACCTACATTCCTTAGCAGAAAACACACCAACTAATACTAGGAAAAGGGACCCTATAATTATGTCGAGTAAAGAGAATAAAGCTAGATATGTTAAAAAAAAAAAAAGCCTCAATAACCCCTTCATATAAAAATAAAAGCTAATAGCAGCTAAATATTTAAATTATAAAATACATTATCTCCTCCTACCCAGAAATAATTATCCAACATAAATGTTAATATGAACTCACAGCAGTATCTTATACAAAACATATGATTTATTTCTCTGGCTTCAATTTAGAAGGCTCAATACATTCTATGGCTACATGAAGTCCATAAAGCAAGGAAATACAAGTGGTGGTGTCTTAAAAAACTGTAGTTATCACTCCTGGAATGG
>NW_006494614.1:16920835-16945245 GCF_000325575.1 Pteropus alecto | reverse complement strand
CTGCTGAACTACTTAAATACTTGTTTATAAAACTAACAGGGGCAATAAAATATTAAGATGAAAGGTTCTCAAATCAGAAGGTGGACAACTCATTTACTATGAAAATTAAGCTAACCTCTAAAAGACTCAGTTTCCTTAACTGTAAATTCCAGATAAAAACTCCCACATGTAAGATTATTATTTGGCTTAGAAGAACTATTTTACGTAAAACATTACATGTTCAATAAATGCTTACTGTTATTATTGTCCAACAGCTGAATTTAGAGAAGAATCTGTTTTTTAACTGTAGATCAAAACTTTTATGATTCCATAATTAATATTAGCCGATGAACTAAATGTTACTTCTTTAAACATAGATATTATATGCTTCCTATTTTGAGTGGAGGAGCTGTGTGTATAGCACAGCACATGATACTATCTATAGTGACTGTATTTTACATTTTGACATTTTACAATATTGCCATTATTATTTTAATTATAATTAAGTGTGGAAAAATAACTCACTTTATAAAATGTAGAAGAAGATCAGTCACAAATTTAGCAGATTTCACAATAGGGCTTCCGGGTTCATTAAATGTTCGTGTATTATGCTCTATATATCGAACTTCCCACATTAGGGAAGAAACCCGCCTTTAAACAAAAACACAGACATTTTAACTTCATTATATTTGGAAATAGATGCACACAATTTAAAACCAAGACACTGTGACTTTTCAAACTGTAGTAATAAATCAAGTACAAAACACACATCTAAAGAAGTTATTCAAAAAATTATAACCTCTCTATTTTAGGGGGAAACAAAGTAGCAACATTAACTATATTTGCATACTATGTCTGGATTAAACATACTAAACTATTAACAGTTCCTTCTTTTAGGGGAGAAACTGTTTATAGGAGAAGTAGAACTAGAAGAGAAATGGAAGAGTTTTCAGTTTTCGCTTTTACATATTCCTGACATATATGCTGTCATTTTTTGATAATAAGCATATCTTTTATATAAAAAGGAAACGATTTTTATCTAATCATGTTCCTAATAATCAAGTAACATGTAAAAATAAAAAGCCAATTGATAGCCTGCTTATGAGATATAAAACTATGGTAACCATGTTAGTTTACCAAGAAATCTAAGTAAGTGAAAATTATTGTTCTAAACACTGAATTGACAATACTAAAACAAATTTTAGTATTTTATTATTTTACTTCTGAAAGTAAAGAAAAAATCCAAAGATGACTTCTAGTATATCATCCAATACATGGTCCTACTTAAAAATGAAAAAAACACTCAAAATTTTCCTGATGTGTGAACAAAAATACAATTATATGTAATTTTAAAAATAAATAATTGTGGATACAGAAATGCTTTTGTGCATTTCAAATAGCATTCACGAGGCTCATTTTAATAATAGAATCACAGGCATCTTCAGGATACTTTATAGAAAACTGTGTAAAATAATGCATTAGATTAATGCTAGCAGGGCAAACTGATAGTAGTAGTTTACCAATGACTGAACTAGAAGTATCAAAGAGGAAAACCATAAACTGTAAGAAGTCTGAAGCCAATGAGTAAAGGAAAAACCAAAAAACTTTAAACAGTGAAATAGCACTTGAAGGCATCATTGTATTAAATAAGAACATAACTCAGGTCTGTAACTACATTATCAGGGTGAAAAACAGGCAGTTTCTAATATACGTAAGGACTGTGTCCCAAAAGATTTTTTTTCCTAAATTAGTTACTAAGCTAGGCTAATGACAAAAACCCTATTTAAACCTTAATGTACTTGAGATGTGCACCTTAGCCATTATCATATTTAGCAGTATTTCTACAAGAAAGTACATTTACAATAGTGGGAGATGCCATAAGTTTATCTTTCTAGCTGAAGTCCAAAAGCTAGTGCCTAAGAACAATCTTCTCTCTCCCTGTTACCCTTCTATGTCTTGTTCCATCTCTGAAGCACTAGGTGTAACTCCTAAGGTTTAGCAATTTGGGGGTCTAGGGAGAAAGAAGGGTCTAGTTAAGAATTTCTTCATTTTCTCTTAAACTTCTGACGTGGTGTTGAAAAAGATTTAAAGAAGTGTGCTTCAAGTGTAAGATGGATGGGAGGCAGATTATCATAGGTGATTTCCTTCTTTATGCTTTTGTCGAATACCAATGAAGCAACAGCAGAAACACCTAACAAGATCAGAAAAATCATCAGAACACGAAGTCTAACATCTTAGTTTTCTTTATTCCAGCGTTGCTCAATCAGGGGTGATTGTGCATCACAGGAGACATTTGGCAATGTCTGGAGATATTTTTGGTTTTTATAACTAGGGAGATGCTACTGGCACCTAAAGGATAGAGGACAGCCCCAAATGTCAGTAATGCTTTTATTGAGAAATCCTGTTTTAATCAGTAAGGAATAATAAATTCCAGTGCCAGGTACACTAAGTACTGAATTAGAATTATATTTTAGGTAATAAAGAGAACCAAAGGCACTGATTTTATGTAGGAAAATGCAAATAAAAAATATGAATAAAAACTTCCCTAACTTAAATAAAAATGTAAATAACTGCAGTAATAATCAAACTAGTCACAAAAAGAATGTTTTAATGCAATATTATGTAAATTAAAATATTGGCCTGTTAAGCAAAAGTCATGTAAGAAAAATGAAAAATGTGAAAACTAGACTTAACCTCGCTTTTTGACATTTTAGTCAATAAATCTACAAAAGCCTATCCAAGATTAGAACTCAATGTTTACTGAAATTGTTAACTAGAAGAAGCAGCAAATTAAAGAAAAAAAAAAGTTATATTTCAAGCTAAACTACAACTATGAATATCCTTAATTTTCCTAATTTCATTTTTCATAAGTATTCATAGGCTGAATATAAAAGCAAAAAAGAAAAAAAATTTTATATTGTTCTTTGAAAAATCCATTAACAAATGGATTCCTTACTGACAATGTGAAATCTAGTAGAAAACGAAATACTTTGGCTTGCTTTATATAACACCAGATGAAGACAGTGAGCACCAACTCATGTTAGCCACTTATAAAAACTATATCTAGGAATCACATTCCAAGTGTGGTCTATAGTAGACCAGCAGCGTCAGCATCCCTGGGAACTTGTTAGAAATGCAGAATCTCAGGTCCTACTCTAAACCTATAGAACCAGATTCTGCATTTTAACAAAATCCCTAGGTGATTTTTATGTACATTAAAGTTTGAGAAACACTGCTACAGAAGATCGGTAAATGGGTAAAAGGATCATTGTTTTCTTTTCGTAGTAGCTACAGCGAATGGCTCTGACCTGTAAAACCTGTTTTCCAGTCTTTGTTTAATTGTACTTAAATCTGTTGGATATGCCACTACAGTGCAATACATGGGATAGGCTTGCAGATCCACAGGGGCCACAAATGCTGAAGCAATATCTAAAATAAAACAAATAAGTTTATAAATTTATTTTTGTATTGCTTAAAATACTTCATGGACAATTCTGCTTGAATTAAGACTTAGTTTTGATCCATATAACCATTAGTCTGCCAGTGTCTTTTCACAGTAACAGTAATTACACAGTTTAGCTAACTTAAGACGAGTCTCATTTTTTATTATGTAAACATTTACATTGCAAAATTCTAGGGATGTTATTCCTTAAAAGAAAAAAGATGACAGATAATATATAAATCTGACCTATTAAAAACATACACATACACTTCCATAATTAAAATCTGGTCATTCCTGAATCTGTATGTTTTTGATATTGTACCAGTAACACTATAATAATACATTGCACTCGCATGCTGTAACCTTTGAATTTTTCAAAACTTACCACCTTATCTCATCTTTACAACAAAATTCTGTGAACTCTCAGGCAAGCAGAAACAACAGATCCAGAAGTCTATGATTTGGTGTCAATGACTCAATGGCACATAGTAAACCGGTAAAAATCTAGAATCTAGTTAAGATCACTCCCCATTTTGCAAATAGTATGCCAACTTCATATCCTAAAGTATTACTAAAATTATTTAAAATAGTATTTATGAGACCATTTTTATGAAGTGATGCCATTTTATGAAAGACTGCAGATGAAATATCATCTAATATGTGTCTCCAGTCTTTAGCTCTTCTTATTCATGTTAATTTCTCCCTACTCTTTGAAGCTGAGTCCTTACTGACAGAGTAAGTTGCTACAAAACACCATACTAGTTGAGAGTTACTGTAATTTGTGGTCATTGTTTTCCTTTTAATGAGGCAAAGAAATTCATATATCCTTCTCCCCTCCCCTTATATATATTCTTTTGTGTGTATGTACATAAAGTTAAGGGGAAAACTGGTAGATATCCACATAATTATAATTCAGCTTTCAGCTCTTCTCTCCTAATTCACATGTAGCTTGAATATGTCAGGGGTTTTCAAATTGGGTTCTGGAGGGTCCAGATAGTTCAGAAGTATCCCTGGCATTTCTGGTGCCCTAAGTCAGCTAGAGCAACCCCATTTATAACTGTTTTAGATATCTCAGTCCGGTGTAAAATCTCATTTAAAAAAATTCCACTTAAAAATGTTTGAAAACCAGTGACTTACATTATGAAAAAATATTTTGTTTGAATTATAGTATTTTTCTTTTCCTTTCCTTTCTGCCAGCTTTTTCTATATTGATGTTACATTATTATTTACCTAGGGTCATCAACTGGTTTATTCCTGCAACAATTCTTTCACATTCTTCATCCCTGGGACTGGAACCCCATTCTCCATCAAGAGGTTTATAGATTAATGATCTGCATTCGACATCAGTTAAAGGAACACTGGTACCTAGTTCTTCAGGAAATACAGCTGAAATACACAGAAAGAAATGCAGATTTAGTGAAAATATGTGGTAATTTCCTAATATTTAGGTTATCTTTAGAAAGTAAAGTTGATATTGCCATAAAACTAAGTATAATTTTGTAAAGATCTGGTAAGCATATTCTTTATTTTCATTAAAGGAAAGTATGTTTCAAGGGTTGATAAAACATTATTTTTTAAAACATTAATTTTGTAATTCTCTAAATAAGCATATAATTACTTCAAATTTTTTTCTCATGACTTGCTTTATTATCATTTACAGGTGAAGTAGAAAGTAGTTTTATAAAATGATGCAAAATTTAAAGTTTTCAATCATTTCATAACATAATCTCCATATTTACTTTGATAAAAATATACAAAGTAAAACTGAACTAATGTGGTATTTTTCAATCAAAGCCTTAATTATTTTTAATGTAAGAACAGAAAGAATTATGAATACTGACAGATAATTCTTATACTTGTTGCTTTTAAATGATGGTATGCTTCCTGTATGCCTGAACCTTTAACAGAATCTTTAACTAACCTTTTAAGAGAAAACATAAAATCTACAAATCTGCTAATTTTATTTTAAACTAGACTTCATAAGAGAAACATACTACTTCTTCTGGACAAAATTCTTCACAAAATGTAATTAAACTCTATGAACACATATGTATATCTAAACGGATCAAAAACAACAAAAATCACCCCCTTCACATACAGATATATTTAGGTAGAAAACAAATAATATATTAATGCCACCAATTTATTTCAAGAAATACCTCAGGCATTACAACACCAATTAGCTTCATTTCTCTCATACTGACAATAGTGCAACGTGGCTTCAAACTCAAACTTTCACAAAGGAAAGAAAGAAAACCAGAATATAAGCCATATAACACAGTTAGAAGTTGATTAAGATATTTTAAAGTTATAAACAGCTCTAATTTAGAAGCGAGATGAAAATACATTTCTCATATTAAATTTTTAAAGTGATAATTTCTAGAAAGAACTAGTCTTGGACAATATCAAATATCAGCATGACCATTTTCTCATTTCTAAGGTTTACCAGATTGGGTTTACTTTTTCCAAGTTATCTTTTCTCTGACTTTTTAGAATACGATAACTAGTAAACAGTCCATTTATAAATTATTATTTCTACTATATTACAAGTCGGATTTTCTCCTCCCACCTCCCACTTTAATCCTCTCCCCTTCCACCCCTGACCTATCGATGTTGCCGTCTCCCCTTAAGAGCTGGATCTCTGAAGGCGGGGCGTCTCTTCCCATGTGCTCATGGCGGGCACCCGGGGCCTGGTGCACCCAGTGTATGGTCCGTGGCTCCACCTGGGGTGCGAATCCAGGACCTTCTGCATGTAAAGCAGACGTGCTAACCCCTACACTATGGAGCCACCCCCGGATGTTTTTTTTTTTTTAAAAAAAAACTTTGTTATCTGATAAATACATTTTTAAAAAAAATCAAACACTACAGAATAATATAGAAGGTAATTTGTGAAGTCTTCATATTCCCACCCTTCATAAATAAGATTTCTTATTAATAATCTGGTATATCCTTTTAAACCTCTTCACACATATACAATGGGTGTGCGCGTGTATGTGTTGTAATCGAACAAAGATGGGCAATGAGGTAGAAAGAAGTCATACTCACTGCCTAAGACTAACTCCCAAATCCTGAGGCAATGTATCAGGTCACTGACACAAGATGACAGTTATTATATTAATTATAATTACCTACTCATTAGGCTCTTACATGTGTCAGGCTCTATGAGTAATTTACATATAGGCAGTCATTTAATCCTCAAAGAAAGTAGAGCATTAGTTTACAAAACTTCAAAGGCTGAAAGAATCTGGTTTTAAGACTTTAAAGAATTTGCCAAGAAGATATAAAAAAAGATGGCAGAACCAGAATATGAATCTGTGTCTCATTCAAAAGCTCAAACTCAATATTATGTTGTACTCTAAGGATTCTGCTGGAGTAACAAAAATATCTTTGCTCCCTAGAAGGTATTTACCTTCTAGGAGTGAAAAATAATTAGCAAAATATTTTTATGTTTTGCGGCAATTAACTTCAATCATCCCTGTTAAACTATAAATTCCAGTGGGCAACGATTATGTCTATCTTGTGTTCATTACTAAGCCCCTACTGTCCAGGTCAGTAGTAGATATGCAATAAATATTTGATGGGTGAACATTTTCTATTTGATCTTCATAACAACTCTATGCAATAGCAAGTTAGCAAATCAGATTTCTTAAATTTAAGAAATTCCATAATATAGACACGAAAAGCCTAACACATACTTACCATTATTAGGTATAAGTTCCATATCCCAAGGACTCATCTTTTCTGTATCGCCGTTATCCCAGCTTAAAGAAAGAAAAATCCTGATATTAAAAAATCTATTTTATATTGTATTTTTGTAAATATATTATATTGTAATTTCTGTAAAATCATATTATAAAAATTATGGCTTTATTGTTTAAAAGAAGCATCTTTATTACTTTATTAATAGACGGGAGGAACATTCAAAGCAAGTCAGGCTGAATTAAAATATAGCAAATACTTTCTTACCAAACATTATAGCACTGAAACAAACTATCAGGGTACTCAGGTTGAAGAGGTTCTTGGCTTTCAATTGTTCCAAACCACCAGGCATCATCTATGACTGATCTGAAACGGTCACCTAGACAAGAACAAAAGCCATCTCATTACTCTGAAATGGATTGCTGCTCCTTTTTCCCAAAGTATACCTTTAAGATACTTCAATTGCCTGTATGATTTCAGAAGACATATAAACAGTGACCAACATACTTCAAAATAAGTAAATAAATCAGCAATGTTGAGAAATGTTATTTAATAAGCACACCTGAAGTGTGACTTGCCAGTTTCCAGCACCACTTCTTACATTACAGCAAGGAGAAATTCACTCTTAAGCATTTTTACCAATCTAGCATTTTAAATTCATCAGTAGGACTATGCCCAAACTTTTCATTCAAATAAAAATACAGTTTAAATAATTTCTGCTCAAAAAAAATTTATACTCTTTAATTTCTTACTTTCTGTCTGCAAATTCCTCTAACCAACAAATTCCAGTCTAAAAACAAAAACAAACAAAAATCCAAACTGTCTTCTTTCATCTCAATCACCCTTAAGTTATAACACTCAGATATATACACTCACTTTCCCTTATCTATAAAAAAAAAAGACACAAAAACTAATCTTTGTAAAATAGGCAGCACTCCTTTGCGTCCCTTTCTTTCCTTACCCAATTGCATTCAGCAATTGTCCTATCACTGAAACTGCTTTCCCCCTAAAGACTCTAATAAGTTATCTTCTCAGCTTCCTTCTGTGTCACACGAAAACCGTAAACTACTCTTCCATTTTGCCACATTTTCCCCTTCCTTGGTATTCATAGTTACTTAGTGATTTTTCTCCTGACAATGTAGGTTAGGGTCTGCAAGAATTGAGTTTGAATAACTTATCCATGTAGCTTTGAACAAATTAGTTATTTTGGAGCTCATCTGAATCAGTTTCATCTACAAACCCATAAAGAGAAAAATATTTATGTTTTCATTTTTTACCAGAAAGGATTTAAAAGTTTATGAAGACGTACAGAATAAAATAAAAAAAATTTAAACCATGATAAAAGAAATTTAATGATAAAAAAGAAAGCTGGAGTTAGGAATAACCCAACTACATGTTGTTGAGTATATATACAGATTCTGAGTGGTTATGCACTTGGACCCAAGTTTAGATTCAAGCATTCTAATAGCCAGTGTTAAGGGGGAAACATATCTATTACTAGATTTAAGAGTCTCTAATTGCTCCTCAGATGCATACTTAGTGACACTGAGCTTACTGAGAAGCTACTTTAATAAATAGCATTTAATAAATAGCATTCTTTTAATAAATAAATAAAATTTAATAAATAGCATTCTTGACACCATCACCTTATGGTAAACCTTATAATGAGTTTCAGAGCTATTTTTTTTATCTTACATAGACTGATGACATTATGCTAAAGAGGAACTGAATAACATATACCTAACCAAAATGAATGATAACAGTAGAAAAACAATGAAGTTAAGCAAGAAATAGAGTTTACTATTCAGTTTACTTAAACATTTCTGAGGAAAGATTAAAGTAATTACTATGTAATTTTAAATTGTAGTTGGGGTATAGATACATATACAGTTTAGTCCCATCTCGACCATATGTGGATTTATTTTCCGCAGTTACAGTTACCAATGGTCATCAGCAGTCTAAAAATATTATGTGGAAAATTCCAGAAATAAACAATTCTTAAGTTTTAAATTATGCACCGTTCTGAGTAGCATGATGAAATCTTGATACATCCACTCTGTCCTGCCCAGGACATGAATCATTCCTTTGTCCATCATTACCACATTGTCTATGCTACCTACCTGTCAGTCATTTAGTAGCTGTCACAGTTATGAGACAGAGAAGAGAAAGTGTCTGAGACTACATTCAGTTTTATTACAGTATACTGTTAGAATTGTTCTATGATATTATTAATTGCTGTTAATCTTTTACTGTGCCTAATTTATAAATTAAACTTTATCATAGTATGTGTGTATAGGAAAAAAACATGTACCCACTGTGGGGGTCTTGGAATACATCCCTTGTGGATTAGGGGTTGGTACTACTCTATATTCAGAAACAAAAAAACAAGTAGTACTAATTTTAGAAGAAATATTAATCTATAAATTTGGAAGCGGGTGGTGAGGGGGACGGGACTGTAAGATCCAAATGAGAAAATTCTGATGTCCATCCATTTGAAATATCTGACTTCTCCAATGCTTGCCATATTTCTCTGCTTAGGTTATCAGATCATTTCTGGAATATTCCTTGATTCTGACTGCTAATATTTTTTCAGCACTTTATTGGCTGATGCATATCCTTAAAAAAATAAAATTTATCGTATCAAGTAACACGTGCAAATAATTTAAAAAATCAAATGTACAAAGGCTTATAACCACAATCAAGAAAAAAATTTTAATTATTTTAACTATTTATTCTTGAAATTTACTTAGATTTCTAAATGAGTAAATAATTATTTCTTCACTCATCAATTTCAGATACTAATAACCTCTCTATATAATTATATATAAAAGGTATTTGTATTTTATTTAATTCATAGTTTTTCTTTATCAAGACTATGTAAGTATTGTGTGCTACTGAGCCAAGTTGCACACACTTTCTTGTATAATTCTGTAGAATTGTTTCATTTTTATGATTAATTTTCTCTGCATTTATGATTGTCTTCCCACATTCTGTAACAGCTGTGTAACTATGAAACACTCTTCAATATAATTTCCCACAAAGTCAAACTTTCTAGACTGGTTGTTTTATAGGCTTGCCAGACAGATGCTATCCTGAGATTTCTGTTGACTGTTATTTGGGAATTCCTTTCAGTGCTTTTCTGTTCTGAAAAACAGAACATGGAGGGATTCCATGTTCTTCTCTTTCTTGGTTTACTCCCTTATTTGATGGAACACATCTTTCAAAGCTTCCAAAGAAATGATACAAGATACGTAATTTTTTTTTATAATTCGCATGACACTAATTTTGATAATTTGCATTTTCCTAATTTTTCTTTTTAGAGAACACGTGTAAATTCCTATGTTTACCAAGACCAAACAAGAAGACAAATCATCATGCCAATGTGAATAGGAGGAGAGATGGACTGATGTAACAGTTAATGTGCTTTTTCAAACCAAATATGCTATATATGCACTGCACCACACTCCAAGATGACAAACAGTGGCCCTGTTTGAAATATTTAAAAGAAATACTCTAATGAACAGCATATACATCTGTATATAAATCAATGGATCTTAAATGCCTGGTGGAAACTTTTAAGAATTTTAAAATTTCTTTGAGTCTTAATTACAATATTATTTTTCAATATTTATAACAGTGTTAAACAATAAAAGAAAAATATCAGTTTAGCTTTAATATCAGTCCAAATTATTAAATATATTGAACAAGAAATCTTTTGCTTCTATTTTGAATTATTAATATCTGTGGATAAAAATTTAAGTCAACACATAGTACAGCTAAAGGGATAACTATAAACAATCTCAGTTAACAAAATAAGAAATCTTTAGAATTTCAAAAACATTAAAAGTATTTTCATTCTTAAAAAAACTTAATACCCGACACAATACTCTATTTTGCTATTAATATTTCACAAATAGCAACAGGATTTCTCTAATTATCTTTCTTTAAATTATGAAAAACAGTAAATCACTTACTAGATTAAAAACAAGAAACACACATCTATGGTTTTTAAATCTATGGTTTCCTAATGGAAGGTGAACATATATAAATATATATATGCCTTACTGTTACCAAAGTGTACAGCTGAAACTTATT
This sequence comes from Pteropus alecto, assembly GCF_000325575.1. Lineage (NCBI taxonomy): Eukaryota > Metazoa > Chordata > Mammalia > Chiroptera > Pteropodidae > Pteropus > Pteropus alecto. The sequence goes on along the minus strand of NW_006494614.1, from coordinate 16,934,030 downwards.
GGATTCCGTTAAACAATGTCACCATAAAAAAATTAATCAATTAATTCAAGAATAAATAAATTAAATAAAATAACCCACCTATATTCCACCGCCTATATTTTGCATCATCGAATTGTTGTCTCAAGACTAGGAAATCTATAACATCAGGCATATCATGGTATCTATATACAAACAGAAACAAACCAATTAGGTCGCATACCTAAAAATATCTAAAAGATGTTCAATTCCATATGAATCTTGAAAAATAATCTACAACACTAAGAAACCATTGCCTCTTTCAACAGTCCTTACTTCATGGTAAATGATCCACCAGTCAGTTTACCAGTATCAGGATCAAGAAAAGCAAGTTTAAGGCAGCAAAGGGTAGGTAATCCCACTTCATACTTTATGCCAACTATTTTCATCAGTTCTTGTTCCTGAGGAAGATATAGAAAAGAAACTATCTTCATAAAATAAATAAAATACACTGCTAAACATATTGAGAAAACATTTCTCCATTTCAAATTGATCTAGGTGATTACTGTGAGTATATGAAAATTTCACTGAGGTGTATACCTAAGATCTATGCACTTTACAGTATGTAAGTTACATTTCCACTTTAAATAGTAAAAAAAACCTTTTTGAAATGAGTTTTCCAACACTTAGAGGTCTACTGCTATGTAATTCTGAACTATTGCTGATAAATCGAGAAATACTTATCAAATTTACAATTACGAAGTTTACCTTAGACATTAGTGTTGTCTAATTTTCACTATAATTACATTTGTATCCAATTAATCATCAGAGTACATAAACTCAGGCAATCTTGTGTTTCTTTTAATGTTAAACATCCTCTATTCTCCAGGACTGCTTCAATTAAGAAAGGTATCTTCATGATATAGTTTTGTATAGTAAAAATATTAACACTCAATACCATTATCTCCATAATCCATAATTATATCTTTTGGGGCTATTAAATAATAAACACCATACCCGTAGTTCCATTTTATGCCATGGCTGTTTTTTGGGATTGATACTATAAATTTTATTTTTCCGAGCCATTTCAACATATGCTTCATGTCCTTGTCGGAAATAATAAACCTAAAAAGTAAATAAAGTTACAATTTTCAAACTTGAATGTATTTCCTTGAACTCAATATGCAAGGTATTAGCTAAAACTGAGAAGAGAATTTTATGTCCTATGAATGAACAGTCCCTAACCTCTTTGGGAACTGAGACTGGTGCTCCTATGAGAATCGAATGCCTGATGATCTGAGGTAGAGCTGAGGCAGTGATACTAGTGTTGGGGAACAGCTACAAATAGAGATGAAGCTTAGCTTGCTTGCCTGCTGCTGATTTCCTGCTGTGTGGCCTGGTTCCTAACATCCATGACCCAGGGGTTGGGGATCCCTGCTATTAACTAAAATTCTAATATTTTGATATTTTTTTCCTCCTTTTCCTCAAGTTTTTCTAATACCACTTAATTACAACTGAAGTACTCTAAATAACATTACTAAGAGGTTAAGATGAGCAGTTATTTCTTTGGTTTCACTATTTCTGAATTCAAAATAAGTTATTATTTCTTTGGTTTCACTATTTTTGGATTCAAAATAAGTTAATCTATATTACATGATAAAGTTGTAACTAGGAGTCATATTTAGTTTATTGTTCAATTCTGTATAGCAAGTGGTTTATACATATGCGTAAAACTTTAAAATGAAAAATGTAGTCCCACATATATTTTATCCTTATAAAAAGAGCAAAGCATCTATCTTCATTTTATGAAGGTCACATTTAAGTGACTCTTCACTGTCAACCTGTAGAAACAGTACTTAAAGACAGTAGTTTGAAACCAAGTAGTCTTCCCACTACTAAAAAGTAGTAGAGCTTGTCAAAAAATGCTATTAAAATTTTAAAATATTAATATTAAGTAAAATATTAGTAACATTTTGAGACGTCCACTCTCCTATATACTTTTATTTTATTCATTAATATTAGTACTACTCCCTATGAAGCAGTACTAATGAAGAATGGTGCTGAATAATGAAGACTTAACTGCTTAAGCATTACGATTAAAGACAACTTTAAGTATTTCGAAAGAAAATTATTCAATAAGCAATTACATACTTTCTGTCCATCTTGAAATAATATATTAAATATAATACAATCAAACAGCTTCTTGATGCTACACAATCATTGTACTAAATTACAACAAGGTGGTAATCTTCTGTGCTATTCTTAGGCAAGTGGGGTCTCTGCAGAAATTATTTCATATTGTTCTTTAAAGTTACTCTTGCATTATAAAGTTTTTGTTTTCCTTTTACTCTCAACAGCCCCTGACTCTTTCTTCAGCTTATTAGTGTGCTTTGCTAAAGAAGCTTCTGCTTTAATCTCTAATTTGCTGCTGTTCATCTATTGGACACCAGATAACCCTACCTCTTAACATTTATGCACAAAATAAGGAGACATGAAGTCCTGAGTGGGAAATTTTGATCTAAGATCTTATATTTTCATTGCATAGTCCAAAGTACACAGTCCAAATAATGGCCAATCATCTTAAAAATAAAATATTTCTTATTCTAAGATAACAGAATTTTTAAAGATCTAATAAATTATAAACATTATAAGTAAATGAAATTTAAGAAATAAAATTAAATGAAAATTAAATAATGACTTTCATGTTCTTTAAAATGCTATATATTTACATCTCAAGCTAAGAAAATTAGTATATTTTAATTTAAAAAAAGAAAAAGAACTGGAAATAAAATCCTCTTATAAAAAATACAGACTAGTTTTTAAAATGCCAACAAAATTTCCATTCTCTTACAACATTTAGATTTGTAACTGTAATATTTAAAGTAGCCTCAAAAGATGATTATTAGCGCTTTCCTCCTAATTATACCTTTTTCATACATAGCCACAAACATCTAGAATGAGATACTTTTTGAAACCGCTACAATCTCTAGAGTTCTGTTTCAAGAGCTATGAAAATGTTTAAAGTTACTTGAAACAAATAAAGGTTGTTTCTTAAAGTTTAAAAATACCTCATCACCCATCTGTGGTACAAACGGACATCTTCGAGGAAGAGTATCTGTAATCCATGTTGAAGGTAACCATTCTTCTAATGTCAGTCCATTTTCTGTTAGTTCTCCTACAGCCAACCTCTAAGAGTTTAGAACATTTAAAGTAATATTATCATAAAGCATTCATCTATCAATCTGCCCTTTAAAATAACTATAAAGGCAGTTAAATAAAAGGGGCAGGAGATGGTTATACAAAAATGTATATTTAAGTATTAAAAACCTTATTCTGGAAAAATAGCAGCAACGGTAGTATAGTTATTCAATCTCTCCAAATCACTGCATTAAAAAAAGAACCAGATAAAACAAAACCCTAGAGATAATATTCATGACAAAACTCAGTGACAAGATATTCCCATAATCACAAAATATAAACTGTGTAGTCTCCCTTCCTCTCAAAATTCTCAGTTTCACAAACATTCCATGTAACGAACCAAGGCATATTTGAGTATTTTTTTTTAAATCCTCGTCATAAAGTGTTAGGTAAGAATTAAATAAGGTATTCTCATATAGGCTGAGCAGTGCAAGATACAGAAGACTGTTTCCATGGCTAGGCATTATTCTTTTACATAGCCCAAGAATGCTCTTCTCCCCTTTTTAAAGCAGCCATTTCACACTCTTGGCTCACAATTATCTTCTAACGAAAAAAATTTTTTCTTCAGAATTTTCCCAAAATGTTGTCAAGTCAGGTCCCTTTTTAATTTTTGTGAATAAATATAAAACCAGGCCTCTGAGAAAAAGTTTTTTAAGTTTGATGGTCACTAACAAGTGGCTACCATGGTCTGGATGTTGTTACCTTGGACTTAGGAAAAATGGACTAAGGCCTTTGAAACCTAATATTATTTATAAGCAGAGAAACTTCATGCAATTGATTAAAAATGTTTTGGTTCAGTGTTTATACATAAGACTTCGAAATTTTGTTCTCGTGTCTTTAAAAAAAAAAAGAATGCAATTATCCAAGTTCACCAAAAGAAGCAAAGCCATAATGGGATATCACTGAATACTATTTCCAGCAGGTACTGCTATAGTCATTACTCAATATTCATTTTCCTCTTCATTAACCACACCTTGCTGTTTCTTAGTAAACACATCTGGAGCACTCTCTTTTTAGAGAGTAAAGGAGAGGAAAAGGACTATGGCATTTACTACATGTGACATGGGTCTACTGGAGAATTTTAGTCATAGGAACGAAAGGATGTGACTTATATTTTAAAAGGATCACTGTAGATGCATCGGAGCAGGGATTTGCAAATTACTGCCCACAGTCCGAGCACAGTCTGCTATCTGCTTTTATAAATCAAGTTTTATTGGAACACAGTCATACCCACTCATTTATTTTGTCTATGGCTGCTTTCCAGCTACAGTGGTAGAGTAGCTGTCTCCCTACAGAAAAAGTCTGTGGATCTTGGCTTTAGAGAATAGACACTAAGGGAAAAAAGCAGCAGCAGAATGTCAGGTGGAAGCCTATTACAGTAATAAAAGTGAGATTTAATAACAACTCACACTAGTGTAACAAACAGAAGTGATTAAAACAGTCAGGTGCTGAACATACTTAGAAGAACCATAATAATTCCCTGAGGATGTATAATATGAGAGAAAAAGAGAAACTAAGGATAACACCAAGGTTTTGGTGTTAACAACTAAAAGTTGTCATTGTTGAGATGAAAAAGATTGATTTCTGTATCTTTAGTCTGTGGATAATTTGATACAGATCACAGAAAGTAAAAGATAAATATTATGGAAATAAGATCTACCAGCTCTTATGGAGTTGGAACTCTTTAAAAATAAGAGCTATTTAATTTTTGCTATAAAGTAAATGAAATGTGAGGGGTATATTTTCTATTCCCCAAAAAATGATAAATGAGAAGCATACCTGGTTAAACAAAAATAAAGATTTTTTTTTTATAAAACCTCTGCTATTTCTAAATTTAAGATATAAAGCTGTCATTTGTAGAACTAAATGCTACAAAGACTTACAGGGTCTTTATCCCCAAAGAACTTTGAAAAAATTTAATACATTTGTCTTATGTGTTTATTTTATCTGTATCAGTTGAGCTCTTGTTTGTTTCAGCTTTATAATTACAAATTACTTTAATTTAGATTCCAAGTCTACAACTCTTCTTCTTGTAACCTCCTTTACCACACATTTGTCCAGTTTTCCCCTTCTGCCTTGTCAGTGATGATAAATGTAGGCAGACCCATTATTTTATGTGGTAGAATGGTTAAAGAAAACTGAGTTAGCCATGTATCTAATATGGTACACTTTTTTCATTTCAAGACAATTTTGATGAACTTTTCAGGTCCGCAGTGTTATGTCTTCGTGAGAACATAATTCTTTTGTCCCAAGAACGCTGTTTACTTCACGTAGTCCGCCTTGATTTGATAATCATCCATAAACCTAATACCTTGGACTTTCCTTTTAGTTTCAGCAATAACAGTAAGATTGTTAAAAGGCAAAAGCAATTAAAAGACTTAATAAGCTGTGTTTTGTAACATTGTTTTTTTACATACATGAATGAATAAATCCCACCAGATTGTCAAGAAAAATCTGCTCACATTACATGACTGAATGCTCAACATTTAGAATATAATTTTACAAGTAAATACTCTCACATGCTAAACAAACTAAATATATTTCGGTATACGGTAAGTCCTCACTTAACGTCATCGATATGTTTGTTCTCCAACTTATAATAGAGCTGAAACAACATGTAACAAAACCAATTTAACACTGGCTAATTAATACGAATGAGTTAAACTCCTACAACATCTCATCAATGTTACATCAAAAGGATGTTCAATGAAACATTATATGAAGACTTGCTATACTTTTTTACTACTGTGTACTGCTGAATATTCATATTCATCAACTGCACTTTTAAAAATGTGTGCTTTGTTTTTATAAAAAACAGTTTATATTTTAAAATATTAACCTTTTGTTTTCTTTCTTTGGGCTTCTTTTTCTTTGGTGATACTGGTCCATCTTTCTCTTCATTTACTTTTTTCCTTTCCTTTTTAATCTGTTTTTGCTTCTGTTTTTCAGACTCTTCTTCTTCATCTGAACTGCTTTCTGCTTTCTTGGTTTTATGCTTAGGAATTTTCTTTGGTGGCTGCAGATTAATTCCTGCATCTGCTGTCCAGTCAGAATAATCACTGGAGTAGTCACTAGAAGGAAAAAAAGGATTTAAAAAATAAACACACATGATATACTTCAAGATTTTGTTTTATAAAAATGTAAAGAAAAATAGTAATAAAGAAGAATGGCAGAATACTACATACTAAATAAACTAAAAATATTTCCCTTTTTACTAATCATTTTCTAATTTCTTAAAATTCAGTAGGCTTAACAACCTCAAAAAAAATTTAAAGATAAATAAGGGCATACCTTTAATTGAAAGAAATTTAAGTACCTGCTATCATTTTAACAAAAAATTGATTACTGAGTGCTGCATATGTTCAAAATATTGTGGGGCTTACAAAAATAAGAAGCAGAGTCACCTTCCTCAATTCCAGCAGGAGGTATCAACACTGAGGAGGAAGCATAGGGATTCCTTTATTGAGAAGAGATGGGAGCTCTTGACAGGGTTAACTCCTATGGTAGAGCACTGGTACTCTCGTGGTAGCTGGATATTGAACTGGCAGGGTCAGAAATATTCCTGCTCAGTGGGAAGGCTGTGCCTATAAACTTTACTTAGCATCTACACATACCTTAGGTATTACCTAATGCTTCAAAGCATGCCATCATTCACAAAAATACAGGCCTTAGTATTTTATGCATCATTAACAATCATGTTTGCCATTTCTTTTCAGTTTACCCCCAACAAATCTACGTTTTACTTAACTGATGTTGTTGCAAAATTATCAGTTATGTTATCTTGTTTTAATTTTAGTATATGAAAATATTAATTTTATAGTTTTACAAATATAAATGCCTTAAATCTAAATTATACTATGTTAAAATCAATAATTACTTTGCTTAGATTTAGTGACATATGACCTCACTCCTCTCCAAATATTCCTGATAAATCCTAAAAGAACAGATTTTTACCAGAGTTTTATTCCACTACCATCACCTCTTCCCCTGGCCCAAATGTCCTTTATAAGCATTTACCTATGTCTCCCCAAGAATAATCATCATAGGCAAGAATCAAATAATTAAGAGGTTTTCTAGTATAATTTCATGACTTCATTTTTAAATTTTTAAAGGATTTTTAAGAACTTAAATAGGCTATCCTCAACTTATAAGCATTTACTTACACTTATCCCAGTCACATACACTGTAAATAGCACCTGCCAAATATGGTTACTACTCTCTGGAGCATTCAACTCTTACAGAAAATCTGCTGCTGCCAGCACAGACCTAACTAACAAATCCAAGAGCCCATGTTCTTTTACAACTGCCCCCAACTGCTAAAGCCAAAAGTATTTCTTTTGCTGCCTTCTTTCAAATGAGAAAAACTACCAAACATAACCAAGGGTATTTGCATATCATTACTAGGAATAACTGGTGTGGAAATAGTAAAGCCCTTGAGTCTAACATTGATGTAAGAAATTCTTATTGCCTCCACCTCTTGGTTTCTTTGGCAATTTTTAAGAGCTACTGCTGCCTGGGAATGAGTGTAAAGGGCTAAACATAATTACCATTTCCAAAGGCTACACTTCTTGAAACTAAGACCTTACAAGGGTAACCAAGAATATCAGCTCTGTAATAATATGAACTGCCAGAAAAAGGAGTTGAAGGAATCCTCAGTTACATTGTCTAATGAGGTAAGGATAATAGGAAAAAGTTTATTCTCAGTGCTGGAAAAAAAATTATTAGCATTCAACAAATGCCACTATACACGACAATGAATTCTATAAGATCTCATTTCTTTCATAATTTAATGCTCAAATATTTCTCAAAACCAGTAATGAGACTAATTTGTGGTTCAGTGTTAAAAATAACAACATTCAAAAGATAAAATACCAACTAGGAAGATAAACTTAAAAGCATCATTTTGCAGATGTAGCTGCAATATCCAAAAATTTTTTTCTACTAGAGAAAATACGTCAGAAAAGAAAATTTCCTAAATTTTAAACAACTACAAAAACTCTCTGAAAGAGTAAATTTAAACTCAAAGAGACTGAAATAAGTTGCTGGTAAAAAAGAACTTTCATCTTTTCTAAAGATTTTATATTGTATTTGGAGAAATAAAAATTAAATTACCTAGAACTGCCATCACTGTGCCATGCTCTCTCTTCCTCTTCAGAGGTTCCACCACTGACAGCAACAACTTCACCTTCCTAAGAGATATTGAATACATATTTTATGGCACAATATTACAAAATCAGTAATATCTACTAGTACCAATCATATTATATAAAATAAGTAATATCTAGTAGTACCAACCATATTATAATATTTAAATCAAAACCTAATTTAAAACTAGTTGCTAAAAAGCAGGCCTTATATTTTTATATAAAAATTAAATACATTCAAATTATTAAATTTGTCCAAAGATATAATACTTATGAATATTGGATTGAGAGCAACCTCTTGGATCAATAATATATTTTGTTTGTTTTCTAGAAGCCTCATAATATATTTTCCAGATTGGATGATATCAAATTCCATAGTTAACAATGCAAATCAATTTTTATTTCCTTGGCTGTTTTTAAAATGTAAGCTTTCTTTTTTCATTAGATGCTTTGACAAGTTTCAAATTAGAAACTCTTAATTTTATTATTAAAATAGATTTATCATGCCAAAAAAAGAATATTCCAACTCTGGTTGATGATTTTTTTTATCCAAGTGGTAGAGGAGTAAAAACCATCCAAACACTCTCTCTTCAGTAAATATTTACTGGTTAACGTAGGATAATTTCTGTTACAGACACTTTCTTTATACAAATTGTTTTTGGTCACAATATCTCATATAACTTTTCCCTTGCTCAAATAAACGTTATGCTTCAATAAAAATAGCAGCTCACTTTAAATAAGCTTCTACTATGTCAGAAACTATTCTAAGTGCTTTGTATGCTTCATTCCATTCAATCTAGACAAAACACCACTGGTGATTAAGGAGCAGTTATTTAAAGAAACTAAAGCTTAAGAAGGTTAAAAGCAGCCCAATTAATAGGCATCTAATAAGCAACTAAGCCTGTTTGAACCCTAGTCATTTTACTCCAAAGCTTAGACCACTCTCCACAAGAATGGTTCAGTGTTATTACTTGGTAGGCACAGTCAGATCATTTTTCAAGAAGATAATGGGATGTATTCCCTTACTAATTAAATAAAATAGAATATTTTGGGAGAAAAGTTTTTTCCTTCTATTGTGTTAATAATTAAGAATGTATATTACATAAACTAATCCATAGTTTTGAAAATTAAGCAAACATGACAAGATCAAAATCCAAAAGTAAATTTTATTAGCAAATTTAATTTCTATTTACTATAATTAGAAAACACATTAAACAAATGTGATTACTCCCATCCTTAGTATATTACTTCTTTAAACAGGAAAAAAAGAAACATACTTCTTTATTCTTAATACGACATAGTTATAATATGGAAGTACAAAATATTTAAACCAAAAAAATAGAATTTTTTCCTTTAATATACTGTGCCCAAGGTGACATTCTGTTCTCAATGTACTCCCCTAGAAATTTATTCAACTGCCCTAAAAGGACATTGAACCATAAACAAATGAGTTTGAAGACAAATGAAGGATTTACCTAGAAATACATGTTTCTAATAAGCTGAATCATGTTTAAAATATTTTATAGAAACTTATTAAAGGAATCATACTATAAATCTTTCAAAAAGAAAACATTTTATAAGGCAAATAATTATCCACATGTATTTTATGTTTTGTATGTACATCTAAATTGTCATATGTCAAGTTTACTTAGTGTATTCGGTCTTTTCACCAGATTGGACATATCATTTTGACCTGGCCATACTAGAAGCTAAAGTCACTGGAGACTAGCTTTTAAATGAGTTAGAATACTCTCAGTTTGCTCTAATACTGCCCTGTCTATAGAGAATATACTCAGAGAATTCCCATATGTGACTAACAGTGCAAAACACAATATGGCTTCAAAAATATATAGTGGTCAGTATCAAAGATCATAGCATCTTTAACCTATTGTGAGGGAGTGGGGTGACAGGGAGAAGGGAGGAGTGGGAGATGGTTGTTAAGTGCTGAATAAGATTGATTTATGATTGCAAACTGAATGCCTTTCCTGAAAGAATATTTAATTTAGTAGAACAGTGACATTTATGGAAATAATTATATATAAGGAATATTTTTTAAATACATTGAGAAAACTAAAGAGGTACAGTGATTAAAAAATAACAAAAATTTCTAAATGTCTCTTGATCAGTTATTATAGTTACAGACTAGAACCTCATGGTACCATTTAAAAAGCCTGGCTCTAAAGTAAAAGGAACCTGAGTTTAATCCCTCCTCTACCATTTAACAGTTAGGTGCATGTGCAATCCAAACATCTTAGAACCTCAGATACCTCATATATATAAAATGGGAATAATTCACACGCATTTTTTGGGGGGCATTTAAGATTATGAATATGTGCACCATGCCTGAACACACATAGTAGGTCTTTAGCAAATGAAAGCTATCCCTATCATTACAAGACCTAGAAATACTATGTTTGAGCTATATCTATAAATATATCAATGAATGTGAAGAATAAAAGTCATATTTTAAAAAAAAGAGTAAAAATGGGAACAAATTTATAAATGTGCTGAGATCTTACATCTGAAGAGCTAGTGCCATTTTCTATTTCTTCCGAAGGTCTAGGAGTCTCTTCCAATGCAGATCTCGTACGATAACTATGTTGATTTGCCTGCTGCTTTTTGGATTCTCCAAGATCCAGGAAATGCTCATGAGCGTGATTCTGGAAAAAAGTAAATTAAATTTATTTACCGTATGCTTAAAGAGCACACATTTTACTTTAAAGGTTATATATTTGTAAATTATAAAAAATCCATTCATATTTAAGATACTACATAAGTGAACTAGATTATAGTACCACCAGCTCAAATATTTTTACATTACACAGGTTTGTGATATACATGAAAATTTACTTGCTGATTGATCAGTTATAAAAACTTTTTTTAAAGGGGGGAATAAAATTAAAAAATAAAATGTAAAAAATAGTAATAATAATCACTAGAAACAGCCTACATATTTCCCTTAATAAAAAATCCTATTATGAAAAAAACCTTTTTTCTGATTAAGTGATATGGACTTAAGGATTCATAATAATAGATGGAGAAAACACTGAACTCTTTTATACCCACACCAAACCTATACGACATATAAGAAAGAGAACTATAGGCTATGAGGCATATTAATAGGCAGAGACAAACTGGAAACAAAAATGGTGATCACAAAATACCCTGCCACTGAAACTAGGATACCAGGGGGCTGGCTATCTCTCTTCTACTGCAGATGAATGTGGGAAAAGTCTTCTGCAGCAGATGAGAACACAACAATCATCAAAAAAAATGATAAAATCCAACGTGGCGACAAAGATAAACTCAGGAAATTTAAGAATTTACACCTAAAAAAACATAAAAAATAAAGAGAAAATAAAAAAGATTACTTTCAAAAAGAGTGGGATTGACATCAGACTTATACATATATCACATAATAAATCACACAATAAATATACAATAAAAAGGAGCACTATCTTTAAAGTGTTGACAGAAACTAACTTTGAACCTATAATTATATCCTCACTTTTTTCCCCCTACTCATTAAACTTTGTTTTAATGGGCCTTAAAACACCGTGATAGATTTTTAGTCAAGTAGTTTCCATTAAAAAGTACTAATTTAAAAACTAACTTAAAACTGTCACACACACAAAAACAAATGGTCTACAAAACATCCTCCTTTTCTTTAAGGTTTTATGCTGCATTGTTATCATTAACCAGTCTTTTACTATTACATTTAAATGGTCAACTGAGACAACAGTTCTGAGATGGTTCTTCCACCACTGCTTAAGGCAGGGTGGCAGGTATTAGGATAATAATTATTTAGTTTTCTAAGCTTTCTGGGCTGACTTGATGACTTCACCAGCACCAGCACGGCTTTCTCGTCCACTGTTTTGATTACTAATTAAAATGAATATCCATCTCATGTCACAAACAGCAAAATGACTCAGAGGAGGAAAATCAGAGAAGCTCTCAATACATATGGGCTCGCCAAGAACCATACAACAATGGCAGCAGATTTCAAGAATTTAGGGCCATCTTCCAGCTTCTTCCCAGAATGGCAAATAATCTTCAACTCAGCAAACTTGCAAGCAATATTAGCTGTGTGACAATCCAGCATAGCTGCATAGCCAGCACTGATTTGGCCTATGGCTCAGAATAATCACCTGAGCCATGAAGCCACCTGCTTCCATTGGTGGGTTACTTTTGTTGTCACCAGCCGTGTTACCACTACAAGCACCTTTGACAGACACATTCTCGACACCGAAGCCCACACTATCCCCCAAAGAGCTTCACTCAAAGCTTCATGGTGCATTTCAAGAGACTTTCAGTTGTAAAAGTGACTGGACCAAAGGTGAGCACCATGCCGGGTTTGAGAACACCAGTTCTTGGTCTACATGGGACAGCACCCTCAACACTCATGGGCTTGCCAGGAACCACACCAATGGTGGCAGCATCACCAGATTTCAAAAATTTGGGACCATCTTCCAGCTTCTTCCCAGAAAAGCAAACAATCATCTTCAGCTCAGCAAACTTGAAAGCAACGTCAGTTGTGTGACAATCCAGCACAGCTGCACAGCCAGCACAGCTGTATAGCCAACTCTGATTATAAGGAGGCTCTCAAGCTTTCAAGCTAATATGATTTAAAAAAAAAAAAAAAAAGAAGAATGGATAATTTTGACTCCTTGATACTCAAGGAGATAAGTATGTACCTCTCTCAGATTATGGCATGACCAAATGAAAACCACTGGATCCAAAAGTTTTTATACAATAGGATGACAGATAAACCAACAGGTAAACTAGTAGAGACAATTTACTTCTTTTAATGTAGAAAATAAGACCTATTATTTACAGCAGCCTATCTGACTTGATTATCTACAATAACAAATAGTTGCACAACAGCAAAATATATATAA
>NW_006494614.1:16912910-16920801 GCF_000325575.1 Pteropus alecto | reverse complement strand
CCTGTTTTAGAGTATGCAACCAATAGCAGAACTAAAAAAAATCTTGCTTAGACTTGTGATATAATTTATTAGATTCTAATGGGCATATAAAAATTGGCATTCAGAAAAAAAGGTATGCTAATAGGCAGGAAATGAATGATTTCACTCGTGGGATATAAAACTGAAAACAACAAATAAACATAACAAACAGACACTAATGGACACAAACAGTGGATGAGTGGTTACCACAGGGAAGGGAGGAGGGAGAGGAAGTAGATGGGGGTAAAGGGGGTCAAATATTTGATGATGAAAGAGAATTTAACTTTGGGTAGTGAACACATAATACAATATATATATGATGTATTGTTGAATTGTACAGTTGAAATTTATTTGATTTTATTAACCAATGTCACTCCAATAATTTTAATTAAAAAGACTTTAATGGTTGTATTTCAACCATTTGTTGTATCTATTTCAACAGATAATACAAAGAGATAAATAAGAATTAACTATATTAATTTTACTTCATTAAGTATCTTATTTATAATATTAACATCTTTAATTATAAAAGGGTCTTAGAACGGTCACTGTACTTATGAAGCAAACATTACACACTCAAAGTAATTACTATTTACCTTTGAGACTGTGGGTATTTTATTCTCTTTTGGAGCAGTAAAGTGTTTTCTTTTCTCTTCTGACCTATAAGTTTTTATTTCTTCTTCTCCCTTTGCAGTTCTCCATTCTTCTTGCCTACTGTAAGAGAATTAAAAGCCACATGTTAATATATAATTTTTACAAATGATTTCTCACCCAAATGAATGTTAGGTGTCAGAGAGAGAATACTATTTCTGATGTTTTCTTTTCAGATGGAGGCATGTGACAAAAATTTCTGAGTTTAAATTCATAAATTATGTGCTGTGGACATTTGGCATTAAGTGACAAGAACAATGGAAAGACAGATTTCAACTACTTGAACTTGATACTACTGTCTCTGATCTGGTCTTTGGTAAATCAAGTATAGATTCTGGGAACATGGTTATTCCTGAGTTAATTGTTCCAAGGGTTAGAAATCAGATTTATTTTTTGAAAAACTTTGTCACTGTAAGGCTTATTTGATAATCTTGTATGCCATATCTTTAAAAAGAAAAAAAAAAAAAATGAGGCACAACAGAACTAATATAACTCCAAAAACTCTGAGAGAACTATATTCTACCCGGTAAAAGGCAGGTCAGGCCTTCAATTACTGAAAACACTTCAATTCTATCCAAGAATCAAACTGAAACTGAGCAACAAAAAGTTGAGGAACATTAATTGTGAACTGTAATTTTATGAAACCTGAACTCAAGGACAAGAGAATTTTATTTTTTACTTTAATTCTTTACAATTTTCAAGATTTTGAATTAGAAAGGTATTTAATCTTAAACTATAATTTCTACCTGGAAATTTCAGCTGGGAGTTAATATTCAAATTTGGAACAGCTCTATAAGGTTATTTCATTACTGAGTAAAATGTCATTTTACTCAGCTGTAAAATTTCTATTGCATCTGGTCATAATTCTGACTGAAAAACAAGTTAATTTACATCTTATGAAAAGAATGGTCGTGATTTCATTTGTTTATTTTTAACAATTTTTTAAAAATTAAACTTTTTATTGAGATAACTGTAGATTCACATAGCTTTAAGAGATAATAGAAATTCCTTGTATCCTTTAACCAGTTTCCCCCAATGGTAATATCTTGCAAAACTATAGTACAATATCACAACCTGGATGTTGACATTGATACAACCCACCAATATTCAGAACTCTCCAGTCTTCTACGTGTGTGTGTGTATTTAGTTCTATTCAAGTTTATCACATGTGTAGGTTTATGTATCCATCTAGTCAAGATACAGAACATTTGTCACAACAAAGATCTCTCGTGGTGTCCTTTTAATTATCACGCTCATCTTTCTCTCCTCCTTCTCAGTCTTTCCTACCCACAACATCTAATGATCACTAATATGTTCTCATCTCTATCCTTTTGTCATTTCAAGAATAGTCCATAAATGGACTTCACTATGTAACCTTTGATATCAATTTCTTACTCAGCATAATTCCCTCAAGAGTATTCAAGTGGATGTATCAATAGGTCGCTCCTTTTTATTACAGTGGAGTAGTATTCCATGTTGTGGATATAACACAGTTTGTTTAACCATGCACCCAGTGAAGACCATCTGGGTTGCTGCTAGAATTTGGCTATTACAAATAAAGTTGCTATATATTAGTGTACTGGTTTTTGTCTGAACATAAGTTTTCACTTCTTTGGGATAAATCCCCACGATAGGAATCAGTGGTAATCGCAAATTTAGGTTTTTAAGAAAGTATAAAACTATTTTCCAGATTGGGTGCACCATTTTTACATTCCCACCAACAATAGATGAGTGATCCAGTTTCTCCACACTCTCCACAGCATTTGGTGCTGTCACTATATTTTAGCTATTCTGATAGGCATACAGAAATTATTCTATTGGGGTTTTAATTTGTACTTACCTAATGGCTAATGATGTTGAATATTTTTTCATGTGCCTATTTGCCATTTGTATATCCTCTTTGATAAAATGTCTGTTCATGTCTTTTGTCCATTTTCTGAGTGGACTGTTTTGTTTTGTTTACTGCTGAGTTGAAAGTTCTCTATACATCTATAGATATTAGTCCATTGTTGACTATGCAATTGGATTTAATTTTAATAAATGTACTATTCTGACCCACTGAAGAGTCTTATGGGGCAAATTTTGAACAATCTACACCAAGGGGAATATCCCAGGAAGATTCTCAAAGAAAGAGTGCTAAGTGTTAAAGGCAAAGCTCCAGTAAAGTCAAATATCCTTTGAAGTAATGACCATAGCCTTGCTTGACCATAAGCTCAATGGTTAAGCACCCCCAAAAAGAGATTAAAAGGTAAAGGATATTTAGAGAAAAACAAATATTCCCCATTCCTCATGTTTCTTTCCATGAGCAGGGACCTCTACCACCAACTAGCAATCCACTCCTAGCCTCTTTTCACCTCTTAACTCATTTTTCTCCAGGGGAGAAGTGAACTAAGTCTGAAAGGAAAAAAACCACTTAGTAATGTATATATTCTGCTCTGCATTTTAAAGAAGTAAACCAGCTGCTTCTCCATGAGGAGAAATACTATAGCCCAGTGTTACCATTATTTTGAGGTTCAGTATTAGGAAGCACACTTTCATGCAGATAGAAGCCACATTCTTCACAGATATATCAATAATAATAAGTAATAGTCTGATTTCTTATTTTTTTGTTTTCAATTACTTCGAAATTATTGTTAAAAAGACAAGTGTCATTTTTTGCACTCCATTCAAACCTCAACATTAGAATCAAAAAGTGGACAAGATTCCAACTAAAAATAGATTGAGAGTTAATTTTTATTAAGGACATCTGGGTATATTTGTCATAAAATAAAGTTATTGTTCAAATTTATACTTTAGGTATGTACATTTAATCCTAAATCCTAAGCAAATCTAAAGTATTGTCCATAAGCATAATCTACTTAAACATTCAGATTCAAAAATATTTAATTATAGATGCTCCTCAACTTCCAATGGGGTTATATCCCAATAAACCCATGGTAAGTAGAAACTATCATTAAGTCAAAACTGCATTTAATACACCTAAATTACAAAACATCATAGCCTAACCTAGCCTACCTTATTGTGCTCAGAACACAATTTAAAAAAAAAATGCTCGTAACACAGTATACTGCAGAGTATTGGTTGTTTACCCTCATGATCACACGCCTGATGGGGAGCTGCAGCGAGCTGCCACTGCCCAGCTAGCATCATGCACAAGTATCGTACCACATATCCCTAGCCCAAGAAAAGATCAACATTAAAAGTATGGTTTCTACTGAATGCAAATCACCATCATAAAATCAAAAAATCTTTAAGTCAGGGACTGTTTGTATAGTATTACCATTATCTTTGAGTTTAAGAAACTAGGAAATCCTAAAATCAAATTCATATTTTGACCTTCATATTTTTTTATTATAGTATAGCATTATAATATGTAGTATTAGTTGGGTTCAGAAGGACCACATTCATGAATATTTCATTACTAAAGAATCAAAAGGAACTAGGGACAAAAAGTTCCCTTAGAGGTGAACCTTGAGAATAAGACTAATCAAATCGATACTTTTTAATTCATATATATGTACTTTTAAATAATCATTTTAATATGTAAAAATATTAATATAGTACCAATAAATAATTTTCACTATGCTTCTGAAAGATATGGTGTGAATAATAAGTAAAAATCATTAGAAACTCAATTACGACGGACTTCATGGCAATGTGTTAAGTCTCAATAAAACAAGAAAAATTAGCATTTAAATATGCTACTTAATAAATCTTTTATCTGGTAAAGCCAAATTTAGGATTTTCTCTCATTCACCTTAACACCCTCCTCCCTCATATCCTTTATATGAATCATTCTAGAAAAGAACACATACTGAAATTTATTTTTTCTCCAGAGGCATGAATAGTTTAAAATACATCTTCAGATAAATTTAAAATAAATTACAGAGCTAAAAAGTACTTTGAAGACTACAATTAAAAATGAACACAAACAACTGTGGTATATAAAAATTCACAACTTCTTTTACCTGGCTACACCAGCTGAAAGCTCAGGTACTACCACCCTTCGACTCCAAGCTACAAGATCCCGTTCAGTAGCTATTTCACTTCTTGGTGCGTTACTGTGCATTTGCCGCACTCCTTCAATTTGTCCACTACGCCTTAGTCCTACATTTGGTGGTGAATGAACCTCTGAGGTAGAGCTTACAGAGCCTACGTAAAAAAAATAATATAATAAGTTCTATTTAGAGACATTTCTCCATTAACTTACAACAGAAAAAAATATCTATACTATCTTCCACATGGAACTTCATATTGTGGCAAATAATAAATTATCAAATCAGGAATTAAACCACAGGCAAAAGTTTAATAAAAACAAATCATGGTTATTATTCAGTTGATTAAATATATTAATGAATCATAACTACTATTAAGCTCCAAAGATGTAAAATAATTACTTTAAAAAAATACCATGTATTTTTAGGGAAACTATGTAAGAAGCAAAAACAGACAAACTCAAGGATATTTATGGTTCATAAATCTGCTTTAACTTTTCTCTTAAAGATGTTTGAGAATGTGCCTTTGAATATATTTCTTAAATTACTGAATAATTTTATTTTTAAAATTATTCTAAGTTCTACATGTTTATCAGGATATTTGGAAGAATATACACTTATTCAAAACTTATCTACAGTTTCAAACCTTATATTAAGAACATTTGTTTAGGGCATTAAATATTCTTCAAAAACATGATCAATTTGGCAGCCTATTATTTCATTTTATAGATGTACCATAATTTATCTCTTCTCTACTGTTGAACACTTAAACTGTTTCAATTTTTTAATACTTCACTTAAAAGAATCACATCTTACCTCTACTTAACCGGCTGGTATTACTGATACCTGCTTCACCAGACCGTCTCTGGTCTTGCTCTTGCTGTAGTCTTTGAATCATGCTGTCCAATGGGCTGATCTCCTGATTTGCTTGCTGACTTAAAACTTGGTTCAGTCCTATGTAGTACCACACAAAATGCTAAGGATACTTTATTCAACTATTCAAACCATTTTACTCACTAACTTAACTTTTGAGTCCAGAATTAAATATAAATTTTGCTTGAGTAAAAGATCTAAAATCATCAGCTGTAAATGATGGGTGTAAATGGAAACACGCCCCCCCCCCCGCCCCGATCTTAATTTAAAATAATAATACCTAACTTTGACTGTTTATATGATTCACTCATATAATCCTTACAATAACTCAATTAGGTACGTATTATTAACTCCAATTTACAGATGAGAAAACCAAAATAACTAAAGTCACATATCTAATAAGTTGTAAAAGTAGGATTCATCTGATATCATAGTTTCTTTTAGAAAGGCAAATCTGATTACCCACTTTCTCAAAAAATCTTTACTGCTTCATTTATTCAACAAATTCTTAGTGTCTACTATGTGTTAGGAATTAAGAACTGAGGATCCAGTGGTGAGTAAGAGACACTCAGGTCCCTGAACAATCTAATATCTAATGGGGAAATTGAACAGTAAACCTATATATTAATGCAGATTGTTAAAAATGTTGTTAAAGATTGTAAGAAAAAGAAAATAGGGAAGGAAGAGAGATGAGAACTACCTATGTTAAGTCAGAAAAGTCAAAGAAGCCCTCTTTGAGAAGGCAGCATTTGAGCTAATACTTAAAGAAAAGTAATTAATAATCCATGTGAAGAGCTAGAATAAGAACACTCCAAACACAAGGCTAAGAGTCAGTACAAAGACTCTGAGGTAGAGAGGAACTGGGTATTTTTTAACCCACCCTACTTTTCCAGCATCGACTCTCACCTATACTAGTCACATGGAACCGCCTGACTCTTACTCTCCTAATAGGATAAACCTTTATGCTTTGGAGCTTTTGACCACAAAACTTCCACTTCAAGTACATATGATAAACACTAACTTATCCTTCAGCGCTAACACAAATGGCACAGCGATGATATTTCCTCTATGAAATCTTTCCAGACTATCCCTGAAAAAAATTAGCTTCTATCCTCTTTCATTTCCTTCAACAATATGTACATGTCTTAATACTCACCCCAACATAGAAAGGAAGCCCACTAGTTGCTCAAAAGCATAAATTATCTTATACATCTTAACATTCTAAATCTAGCATAATGCTAGGCATATAAATATGTGTGATCTTGCTGAATGACTAAAAAGTTTAAATGTCATGAGATATATGAAAGCACTTGCCATGAGTAGAGAAGGGAATAATTACAAGAGGTGTGAGGGTATATAAGAGAAGATTTGATGAGACCAGACTTTTAGAGTGGGCTGAGAAGAGAAGATACAACGTATTCTGCAAAGAAGTAACAGTAAGGAAGGTATAAGAAAAAGGGAAATTTCATGTATTAAGCATATAATGTTATTTCATAAAAGAAAACTAAAATTCAATGGGATAAAATAACTTATCCAAAATCACAAAGCTAGAACACGGTAAAAGTAGATGGAGGTAAAAATTAAAATGCCTGTAGATGCTTCTTTCCTGGTATGCTGTTAGCAGAAACTCTCATGTTTGAACACTAATGACTAATCTGATATAGCTCAAGTTTACAATTGAGAAAACACATTTAAAGTGTATTGTTCAGTGTAAATATAACAAAACTGCATTCAAGAGAATTTATAATAGACATCATCTATTTTTACCTAACTTTAAGGGATTTCCCAAACTAAATTTTATTGTAGGTCTAGATTTGCAAATAGAAATATAATTAGGAATGATGAAGTTTTTCAGAAAGTATTTGCCTTTGTTCTATTTTTGTATTAAGTCTTAATTAAAGAAATGATGTTTATCCGGAATTTGGTGACTTAGGACATTTAAAAATTCTGTGACTCACAATGAAGCCAGAATTACTGCTATGGGTTCTCTTGCGACCCTGTACTAATAACCAGTGTCTATTAATTTTCAAAGTCAAGTCTACTTCTTATTCTAAGGACAGCTTAGAATAAAAGAAAAAACAATGAACTGGGAGTCAGAGCTGGGTTTAAATCACTGTGATTTCATATCTTTTATAACTTGAACAAGACATAATGTTAAAATGTCACTTCCCCTAAGGTTTTAGTATTGAGATACCATAGCTACAAGGATTAAATGAGATAGTATTTATAAAAGCCCTTTATAAACTGTTAAATGGAGGAAAAAAGTAATAATCACAATAATGAAGTAACAATAATATTTTAATAAATGAGTCTTTTCCTTATTTCCCTGTGCCTAAAATCCCAGCCTAGGTACC
>NW_006494614.1:16891092-16912897 GCF_000325575.1 Pteropus alecto | reverse complement strand
CTCTCCAAGAGACTGAAGACATTTAATTTGTCTTATGACCAAGACTTCTCTAATAATTGAGACTTCTCTAACCTGAATGCCTGCCTAGACTTCTTGAATACTACCTGTTCTTAGATTCTTTGAGTTCATGCTGTGTCCATGTATCGAGACATTTTAGTTTCACAGATTCCAGACATTCAGGTCTGCTGGACTGTACTACTCTCTACAAGTGGCAGCAGAGAATATTTCTTTAATGCTTCTCCTCACTCTCCATCCTGAGTGAGCATGTCTAGTTCCAAGAGCAGCCCTTCCTATCCAATATGTCCATCTTCATGGCAATTTCATGCCCAATCCTTTAAGAAAAATAAGAAGTGGGTTCTCTATAATGCAGTGAAATTGGTTTTTCTGTGCTGCTTACAGAATCTAAATTTATTTAAAAGTTACTCTTTATATATCCTGTATGTGTCCTTTAAATCTTCTTGTCCATTATGTTAAGAGTACGGAACTTAGAAAATTTTCTTAAACATTTTTCTATACTAAAATATAACGGAAAGATTCATAATTGTAAAACTAGTTTAACCTTCTTTATAGAGTCCATTATTTTCACTTAATAAATTAGTGCCATGTTTCTTGTCAAAGGGGGGAAGATGTCTGTTGACCTTGTCTCCATTTCAACTCCCATTCAACTCCATAAATAATTTAACACTCACCCTCCACAATGTCACTAAAATAGCTCTCAACACTTTTCATCCCTATATTACTTATAAACTTTTAAAAGCCAATCGCCTCTTAAAACAATCTTCAATGTGAATAGGTTATCTAGTCTTAGTCTCTCTCTCACAATTAATTATTCCATTTAACATTTATGACAATTTTTAAACATTTATCTGTTTATAATTGTGTTTACTAATCTACTCCATGAAAGTACGGATCATGGTAGTCAGTAATCTAATTCACTATTGACTACCATAGCTTAGCAGGTGTCAAGAACAGAGGATATTCTCAATATATGTTGCTGCATGAATAAATAGACTCAACTCACACCAAACATAGAGACTTTTCCTATTAGTCCCCAGAGGTTATAAATGGATACACACCAAATTATTGCTTTAAATCTCCGTTGTACCTTAATTATCTTAAAACACTTAAGCATTATTCAAAGAACTTCGGAGAAGTGTAAAAAAATCATTTTACTTCTCATTTGTTCGAAGCAATTAAAAACAAAGTGTTACAAATTAACAATTTTATAAGGCTTCAGTAGGAAAAGAAAAATTGGGTTGTCTATGAAAATGAGCATTTACCTGAGGAAGTTACTCCCATCTGAGGGATGAGTTGCTCCTCCCTGCAATTTTCACGACCAGGAACTAATCTCTGATATCTTGATGGATGAGGATTACCATCAACATCAACCAAAAAAGGGGGAGGCATGAGATGAGGTGCTTGCTGAGTCTGTTCATCTAATACAAAATTGTTGGCATCACGAATAAGGGGCCGATAATCACTATGAAAGAACATCTGATCGGCTATCTGTAAAAAGAAAAGGCCCATAAAAAATTGGAAAAACAAAAATTTATCTTTATAAATTTCTAATGGAAGGCAAACATTTTAACATAAATCATATTAAGGAATAATATAAAAGAATATTCTTTTCTTGAATTAATTTTAAGTAAATCTTTATATTTTCTATGTTAAAGTTTATGATCAGAAAATTAGTTACTTTGAATTTTCTATGGGACAAGAATGAGACTGTACACATTAAAACTAACATTAAAAACAGGTTATATAATTTCAAATTACATAGTAAAATCAATCTAGGCATAAATCATTCTGTATTATTATTTTCACAGAGCTACCATGTTTCATCTTACTTTTTAAATTACAAAATATGGTAATATTGTTTGTTTTAGCATTTTGCAAAGAGAAATCATTCAATAAATTTATTCTTTGAATTAAACTCTAATGAAAACACTTATCCTTAAGTATACAGTAAGCATGGTTTATTAATATAAAAAATTAACATGATTTTCCAAGAGTTAAAGCATTCTAAAATATTCGAAATATAAAATTATTAATATGAACTCATGCCTGACACATCTGTAACTTCAAAATTTTACTGGTTAATTTGGTTAATTTGGAATTTCTTCAACTAAACTATGAACTATTCAATTTTTACAATAATCTTTTATACCACTCTACTGCAAATAAGCAACTTTAAGTCTCTTAGTCACTAATATTAGTCTTTATTATTTAAAAACATTAGCTACATCAGTACGCTATACATTTTTGAGAACCACACAAAAGCCACAGATTTGGACCCCAGATAAATGCATATTATCCATAGAAATAAAATATTTTACATAATTTCAAAGAGACCCTTTATAGATAACATCTCCTATCCCCAGCTTATTTGCTCCAATTCAAGAACTACAATCTAGATCGCTCTAGCAGGCTAAATAAAAAGTTATTCCTTCTGAAATAAAGAGATTAAATACACCTCCTAAACATCCATGGCTTAAAAAAAAAAAAAGATACAGTCATCATACTCTACCTTGTCATATTTGCTACTGGAGCCAAAGCCAAAAATTAAAAGATGTCCATGAGAGTCTGTGCATGCAAAATGCTGACCATCAGGAGAGCATTTGCAGTCAAATACTGCACCATGTCCTTGGCCTTCAATCTGAAATGTATTTAACCAGTAATCAGAAAACTGCCATCAAAATATAAAGAACTGGATACTATTGTTATTAGAATTTTATGATGATATATAAGTACACATCCTAATGAAGTGAAGAAGCATAACAGTAACAAAATCTGTGAATATTCACAAAAAGTGCCAGATTAATAACCTTGAAAAACAAATTGTTCTATTTATCCATATACCAGACACAATTCAAGAAATAAAACAACACCTATCTCCCCCACCCACAGAATTCCGCTTCACATCTTAAACTCAGACTTAAAATGTAACTGCGCCTTGCATTCCATTTTATCTGCATTTAATCAAGCCCTTTCCACAAAGGCTGACAATGTGTAGTAACTGTAGTGCTTTTTCTTTTGTAACTCTTAGAAGTAGTAGCCAGAGAATTACTGCTCACAAGACACCATTGTTTTTTGGTTATAAGTTCCCTTGATGGTCTGACTCATCTTTTAAATGGTGAATTTCAAAGGTTAAAGAAAAGGTTTTTTTTACCTGATAATTGTTTTCTGTTTTCCAGTTCCATTAATCCAGAACGAATGGGTTTCTCCCTGCAACCTGTCAATCAAACAGAGGTGGCCAATCACCACTCTGAATTTTTTGCTCTCAGTGCTTCTTCAGACTATGTTCCAGTTGAAAACTTCTTTAGCAGTATTCTGAAAGAGGTAAAAACTCTACCCTATCTAAAGCACATCTAGGGGCTGAATTTCAGAAAATAATTAAAATAGGGAGTTGACTCCCTGACAAATAACTACTAAGGATGATTTTCAACAAATGTGATTGGATTTCTGGATTAGCAGAATCGGAACACACACATATTATCAGGTAAGAAATACCTCCTCTCTGTTCCGGTATCCACTGATCTAGAACAAATTGAATTTTATTAGTAATATCCCAATATCCCAGGAAATGCTTGGAAAAGAGAGAAGTGGTAATTTTCTTTCTTTAGTGTTAAAAATATGGCATAGGGATGAATATGCAGTTCACCAAATACAGAAGTAAAATTAAAATTTAGAAGAATAGTTTATTTCTTGAGGAAAGTTTACATTTTGGTCAAAAGAGAAAACATCACATTTAAAAGAAAGGCTCTCCTTACTAAGTTTAGATACCACAAATGGGATTGCCTCAAAAAGAAAACTAGTTTTCCCTTTAGCTTGTTGAAAAGAAGGAATGAGCCCACTGGTGTTTATTAATGCTGTTTTGGATAATGATAATAAAGGAAAAGAATAACATTCCTTAAAATTTAATCATATGAAAGAAAATTGGTGAACTTATCTGATGTCTAATACACTTAAAAAATTTACCATAAAAGCAAGAAAATGAATCCCTAAGAAACAGGATCATTTGTTAGTTGTGAAGAAAGTTGAAGGATAAGATAACAGAGGAAGGGAACTGATTCCAAGTCTATTTTAAAACTATTCAAAAATGAGAAGGAAAAAGAGAACTATTTCTCCAGATCGACATAAGGGCATTGGTAGCTATATAATTTAGTATTTGCCAAAAATTAAAGACTACAAGTAGAAATATCAGAATTCAAGTCCCTATTTTTCTGTTTTCTAGGCAAATAAAAATTTATATGTACTGTTATAAATAACCACATCAACAAAATTTACCTCTAAATAGAATTTTACATAAAAAATTCAATACAAAGAATTGAAATTGCCTTGGCCATGTGTTGTTAGATGTCTTATTTATCTCAGTTCACTTTCACAAAAGATAAGAGAGGGGAAAAAAACTACTTCAAAATATATTCTAACATAATAAATGCTTCCAGAACTGTAATATTATTATAAGTCTAAGTAATTCTAAGGATACAGTGGAACTGAGGAAGAGATTTGAAAGAAGTATGACTCAGCAATGCCAAGGATATTTGACATTCATAAGCATGGTATCTCTTTCATGGGATGTTTAAGCAATCTTGATTTACAATTTTTTTCTTTTTTGGGGAGTGGGTGGGGTAAGTGTGAGGATTAAGCAACCCTATCCCCATGCTATCTGTAGCAACCAGTGTTGCCACATTTACAGTTAGCAAATCTCTAAAAGAATATTTGGGAGACATGGAACTTTAAAGCTCCAAAAAAGCCAAGAAAAAAATGGCAATCCTATTGAAAATAACTATGCTTCCTATAACGCATGCCATTGTGAATATGGCAGGATGGTACTAATTTTCTTGGTGCAAGGCATCTATCTGCCTAACTCCAAAGTTACTTTTATATGGAGGAAATTGGTTTATTTCAGTAACATCGGAAAATAGGAAAAGTACATTAAAATGTATTTGGATTAACCTTATTCATTAAAGGCACTGAAAGAATCTGCTTTATTCATGAACCAATTATAAAGGTGCCCATAACCTTATTAATTAAAATGCCAAATTTATCTTTAGTAATGGCTCCTCAGATCAACACCCATAACTACAAAATGCAGACAAGGCTTTTCATTTGATACAAAGTAGAAAAATGTTTTACTTTCCCTAAATAAGTATACTCTAGCTGTTTTTATGATTTATGCTATTAACTAAACCTACCAAAAAAAGTTAAATTTCTCTATGAAAAGAATTTCATCTTTTTTAACCAGGGTCAAAGTATTTATAAGAATTCGCAAAGAAAAACTTTAATAATGAAGGCACTGTCTGAATATGTATGTGTGACTAGAAAGCAATGAGGCTTATATTCAAAAACCCAAAAGAAAAAAATACCATTTCTATCCATATTAAAGTTATATGGGCCTAACATAAAATTAAATGTACTGCTTAACAAGAGAATAATCAACATAAAATTTAATACTGTATAGAACTTATGCTAGTCCTAATGTAGCTATAGTGAATTTAAAAAATGAATGAGAAATTTTCAAAATAAGTGAGTTTCAGATGAACCGTTCCTCTAATAAAATTGAGTATGCTTGCTAAATATTGAGACGTTAATAAACACATAATAAAACTCCTACACATTAAATCACAATAAGGAAAGTTGAGAAAAACCAGAAGACAGTATTTACTGATTAGTGCAAAAATTTCAATAGGAGTTAAAAGAGAATAGAAAAACATATTCGGTGATTATGATAAAGAAGTTATTTTGTTTTGTCCAAAAGTTGAAAAGTTAAAATACTGACTCCTTTGTAGGAAAATTCTTATAATGACTAAAGAATTCTGGAAATACTTCCAAGAAATGAGTAGTATAATCTTTTTAGTTTAGAGGTTATACCGAATTTTAAAAAAATCAATACAAAAACTTATGAGTTAAGATCTTTGATGATGTCATATTTAATGAAGAATATTAGTACCTTATTCAAGGCAGAATACTATCCACAACTTCTACTATAATCTTTGTGAAGCAGAAAGGTGAATAATTAAAGGAGACAAAGGAATGAGGCCCAAGATCCAACAGACCTCTCCTCTAGTAATGGGCAAATCGCCTAATCTGTGAAATGATAAGAGATAATTTAAATGATCACTAGAGTCCTACTCAGTTCTAAAATCCTATTTATCTGATAATCAGGAAGGCTTTTTGGAGGAACTGGACAAAACTGGAAGTGAGGTATGCTAAAAGCACTAAAATGCAGACTAAACTCACAGGGTCTAAATTATATCAATCATGAGGAACTCGCATACAGCTGAATATGAGAAGTATGAAGGAAGTATCTAAGAAGAGGAACACAGTACAAATCAGGAAGGTTAAAAATATATGGACTATCTTAGGCAGAATCATTCTCTTATGGAATTATTCCAAGTCTATGACTGGCATCAATTTTTTTCTCATTCACTTTTTAAAGTATACCATTGATTAGAAGGGAGCATCTTACCTAGAAAATACTCCATAATTTAAAATTATGAATCATTTAAAATACTTAATAATTTTATATGATAGACTCAAATTTCTTCCTTATATATGAAGAACCATTACAGTTTATCAACTTGGGGGAAAATAAACTGAAGAATGTACACTGGATACTGAAGACAGACACTGTTATATGTATGATTAAAACATGCTTTGGCCATCTTCTGATCATTACAGTAGTTACAGAGTAAACAAAGAATATATCTTAAGGGAAGCTATCCACACTCCAATAGTCCAGGTGCCATCAAATTACTTTAAAAGATCATTACTGAATGAATGTTTCCTTTAATACTGAAAATCCTCTATGGTAGTATCATTACATATAAAGATAGCTATTTAAAATAAGTGGTGCCAAGATAAATAAAATTTATATAAAAAGGAAACTGCTGTAACTGGCTTGATAAAACTTATAGATATATAAAAGTGATTTTGAAGAATCACCTTTCCTTTTCTTCAAAAATAAATAACTCAATTTCATATTTAACAGCATTTGTTTACCACATTCTGATTTCTTGAGGGCAGCAATAGTATTAATCAAGTTCTCCTTGAAATCTATTCTCCTCCTTTGGCCTCTCTGACATAGAACCTTATACTCTCTCTAGAGTTAGAGATCTCTTCTCCAATATGGCTATTTCTAAAAGGTTAGTCTTAGACCCTCTATACTGCTTTTCCTTATCTCCATGAGGAGGTAAATACATTCTATATGGAAAATTTCAACATCTCTTTCTCTAAATTTACTCCTCACCTCTCTAAGTATTCTATCTCCAAGTGCTGGCTAGCCACTTCCACATAGATAGTCCGACATCATGTCACAATAAATGTATAAAAATGAACTAAAAAAATCAGTTTTTCTTCACATCCTTCATATTTCTATTATCACTGTTATCAAAATCACCTAGGCTCAATATCTCAACACATTTATTAAATATTTTGTAACTCTCCACCCTAATCCTTCTGTCAGCCACAAAACATCAAGTACTATATATATATATATTTCTTTTTTTCTTTCACAAATTTCCTACTACCTACTCCTAAAATTTTTAATTACGATTTCACTAATGAAAGTAGTTCTCACTCCACCTAACCAATTTCATACCTGAAATACTACTATTGGCATTCAACTTATTTTTCTCGTTTCTAAAATATAAATTTAGCAAAATCCCCACTATGTTAACTATTCTTTATGCTCATAATTTCCAGCCATCAATAATGCACCTCAACTTAACACCTTTAATTTTATCATCCCTTTTTCAAATTCTAGTCCAGACAAATTTTCTAAATTATTCTATGAACATGTCTTAACATTTTTTACTTGGTTACTTATAATATTCCTCTTATTCATAAAATTAATTATTTTTCTTACTGATTCAATTCTTATTTATCTTTCAAGGCATGGTTTCAATTTTTCCTCAACAAAACCTCTGACCACCTGAAGTGCTCTCTACCATCTTTAGATAGAGCAATTATATTTTCTCATATGCATGCTACCATTTGAAACTACTTATCAATACTTAAAAAAATTTTTTTTTCCAAGTGTATCTCCCCAATTTAACTGGAAGCTGGCTAAAAACAAGTACCATGACTTACTCTTCTTTGTGGTTCCCCTGTGTTCATGAACAAAATAAGCACTCTAACATTTGCTAATTGAAATGTCTTCACCTACGTGTTTACATAATGCATTTAACATAATTTCTCTTATAATTATCAAATCTCAAATACCTCTGTGATAACTCACAAAGCATGTCAATGAATTACTCCATAGAAGTAATTCACTAAATAAAGTGTGACAAGCTAGGGACAAACACATTCATGGCAGCAAATTTTAAGTTATGTCTTTGATACCAGATATAGATGAGAAAGAGACGGATAAAATTTAAAAACCCCAGAAAGCTGAAAAAAATTAGCAATAACTAAAGGTTATAAACAGAAAATTGAAAGTAATAATTCCTTACCCAGAAAGGTTGAAACAAAGACTAGAAGCATCAAAGAATCCTTTTAACACAGAGTGTTGATATGACATCTTGTTAGATGATGATAGGGGATGGATGGATGGGTGGGTGGGTGGAAGGAAGGAAAGAGAGAGGGAGAGAAAGAAGGAAAGATAGAGAAGGAGAGATCGATATTTTGAAATCCTTATTTACAAGAAAACACGATATTAGATATACCTTTTCTTTCTCCCTTTCCTAAATACACGTGGCTACAATAGTCCAAAACTAAAATAGAGGTCACACTGAGAACATGTTAATGTCAGAAGTATGCACGTGCAAAAATTCTGAGTGGTGGTGGATTGGCAGCCTCTGCTTGTTTGAAACGTTGCAAGGAGAAATTTATTTTTCTGGATTAGTGGACACTGGAACATTTTTTAAAATCTCAAGTAAAAAGAAAGGTTAACAATTACAAAAATAAGAAAAAAATTATTAAATAAAATTGTTATTTGGAATTTACCAATGAAACAACAAAAATAAAGCAAAAATCAATTTCAGTAAAATTGCCTTCTAGCAAGAGACATTCTACACTCTTTGGTTAAAATGAAACCAGACAAGAGGCACCAGAAAAGAGCTTTGAATAACAGAAATAGAAAGACATGGGGAGAGACATTCATAGACACAACTAGAACAAGATATAGAGAAAAGAAAAGAGAGCTGGAAAGGTAAAGTAAAAGTGCCAAACACATGAGGAAAGTTACTAATGTGGAATCTATAAATCCCACCTTTTATTTACTAATAATCAAATAGCCTAGTACTAAGAAATTTGAAAGTCTCTTTTCATATCTTTTCAAATAAATTTAATATTCATTTAAATTTACAGTTAAAACTTAGTTATACTGTGATAATTTAATAGAAAAAAACTAAAAAACTTTGTATATTTATACAACCATAATATTTATGGTTATTTTAACTTCTAAACTTGCCTACCTCTTTCAGAGAACAGAAGTAGTATAAAAACCCTCAACCTCAGTTCAGAGAGTTCGTACCTATTTTCAAGTTATTTCTGGGAATAATTTATCTGCTTCTTAGCATTTAACTGGAGTTGAGAGCATTTAAACTAGAGTTTAGAACATTTCTTGTCAAAACAAAGCTATACTGATATTTATCTATTGCTACTGCCAAAAACAAAAATGTGGGCTTGCTAAACTATATCCAAATAGTTTAGAATATTCTTAATATATACTATCTGCCTTCAATAAAATATCCAAATATACTCCACTTTTACCTGAACACTCAAGTTATATAAGGACTGTTCGGCCAAAATATGAATAATTTACATAATTTTTTGATAACCATAAAAAAGTAAAACTTAAGGCCTAGATTTTTTTTTTTTTTTTAAAGAATAAAGTTGTTTTATGTCCATCGCTTTCAACAATATTTCTTTAGCATCTTTCTTTGGTTAATAAAAAAAAAATAAAAAGGAGGGTTCAAAGTTTCTGCCTTATATATTATGCTTTTCCAACACATTCTTTTAAAATTTTAAGATTTTATTTTAGTTAAAGATAAGGGAGAGAGGGAGTGCAAGGAATATACTGTCTATTCCATTTCATACCCTATATTACGCCATCTCACTTGTCATATACTCCTTATAAGTAACAGAAACAAACAGAACATCCATTCCCCAACTGCTTTTATCATTCATATACTCTATGAAGAAGAAAACTAACAGTAAAAATAATGAAAATGACTCCATCACTTTTTTTTAGAGAATACCACTAGCAAGTTGAGAATCTATTTATAAGATTTGGAAAATTTTAAAGATAAATTAGGAAATTATGTAAGCATATAGGGAATTAAATATCTTTCTCTCAAATCTCAATCTCAAACCTTTTATTTTTTACTTACAAATTTAGATGATCCTAAAATAAAGTAGATGATTTTTAGAAGTGTTGTCATGGCTTGATACAGGGGGAAAAAAAAGGAATCAGGATATTTATATGAATGATGACTATCAGTGCAATATTAAAATGTTAATGGCTCAATATTTTAATTTTATAAAATGTATTCATAAATTTATTAAAATATAATTACTATATATCAAACAGGCATTTAGAAATTCAATCTTTCACCTTTGAAAGGCTTTTTGATGATTTAGAATTTCTGACTATTTCTAAAAGTTCGAAAAATTTTAATTTCTATAATAGGTAAGTGCAATAAAATGCTGATTAATACAAAATAATTAGTATATGATTTCATTACCTTTTGCAAAAGGTGTTATAAATTTCAAATGGAAAATTCAATTATCATAAAAGAGGGACTAATATTAAAGCAGTATTCTCAAAATATACTTGACAAAACCTTTATTTTTAAAAATTTGTATATAAAATTTTTGTTCTTTTAAAGGCATAATTTACATTCCTTATTTTCCGGCCATAGGTTTAATAGTGAATTTTCTTATTCATGTAACGAGCTTCAATTTTAAAACTCAGACAGAAATCTTAATAATACTTCATCTAAACGTTCACCATTTCTAGTCTAAAAATGGAATATTCCACTAGAATTAATCCTTAAATCCTCCATGGCACTATAAATAGTCTCTCTACATAGCGCTCAAAAAATATTATGATTACTAGTACGATTTAATGTCAGAGATTGAATTTGCACTCGGTCAAATTTTATGGTATTTTAGTAACTTAAAAGCTTACTTATTAGTTACAGAGACTCAAATAGTTATAACTACAACTAAAATTCAACATTCATGATAGCAGAGAGTGAACACAAGCTTTTCCACCTCCAACTGTTTTCATTTTCTTAATAGCAATGCTAGATGCTTTATCTTCCATCTGCCCATAGATAAAACAAACAATGAAAAGTAGAAAACAGTGAAAAGCAAAAACTAGGGCACTTAGTTAACTTACAAATTAAGAGACAGATAGAATGCCAAACTAAATTACAAGATCCCAAAAGATGTACTCAGAGTTAATACCATTATGAAAACATTTCACCCTGGACAAATGACTAATTGGGTAAGTTGGAAGCTGGCTGTGCAATAACCAACCACAACTATAGTTAGCATTAAGAACACATTAGCAACACACAAAAAATATAGTTTTAAATCTCAAGTACCCGTATAAAGCTGTGTGACCTAAGTAAACCTGAGGAAATCATTTCATCTCTGTATGGTTTCTCCATTCATAAAACCAGTAATAAAATCTACCCTGATTATATTACAAAGTTTTCCCGAGACCTAAATGAAGTAATATGCAGAAGTATTTTGGAAGACATTAAAAATCATGCAAAAAATTAAACAGAGTAGCTTGATTTTAGTGAGAAAGAGTAAGTGACTTTTTAAATGCAGAATACATTTTTAATCTTTTTTACTTTACGTTCTATTTTTCTCGCAATTTGAAGATTCTGTGGATACTATCCATTTCTACTTATTATACAGATTTGTTTCTTCTGCCATTTATTTTTCTATCTCTTATTCAAAAAGAGCAGAAAAAATAATCCTTATCTAAAACTCATTAAATAATAAAAAATGTTTAAGGCAGTAATATAACTAATCCCTTAGCTAATTTCAAAGAGCATACAATATAATATGGCTGACTTCTACTCCTGGTTGTACACTAATCTATAATAGTCTAAGTATAAATCACTTCAATCTCAAGGTGCTGTAATTTTCATATCTACTAATAAGGTAGAGTATTAGTGTTATTGACTTACCTGATGAGAAAAAATGCACCTTTATAACTTGGGGTGAAAGCAGTATTCAAGTATGAGAGAAAACTTTCCCCATAAACAGTCTACTAATACACCAATGCCCTTTGAAAATATAAAATTACTAAAGTCACTAATGTATGTATAGGCTACAAATTGTCTTCTTTTGAAACTATAAAGATAAACTGAAAAATGACTAGTTTTCTTATTCAACAGAGATGGCGCAAAAAAGCAGCAAATCAGAAACACAAGGATAGAAAACAAGAAAAAAATGCTTTAGCAGCATACTTAAAAATTTGCTTTTAAAAAATCTCCTATATACATATAATCACTAAGGAAATCCATCCATCACTAACAGCTATACTCCAAATAATTAAATCTTTTTAGAAAAATAACAATTTAACAAATCTTATTTCCTACCTTATTGTATACTAAGGCATATTGATAGACAGTTAAATTCCTTCACTAATAAGAATTCCTTTTATTTTTACTAACTCTTCCCTCAAATTGTTTCTATTAATTACTTCTTACTATATAGAAGAAACTACTATTATTAAGTATAGAATCACTTTCATAAAATTTTTTCATAAACCATATTTCACAAGATTGCTTTGTGAAAAATATTTTTGCAAAAAAATTCTGATCAGACACTATTAATTGTTCTATTATTACCAGACATTTCTATCACTGATTTTTGAAAAATCTAAACATGCTAAACTAGTATACACATGCTTTTTTTCCTTTGTTGAAAAATATCACTGATATACAGACAAAGAAGTAATTTAACAGTAGTATTAGAGGAGCACCTTACACTTCATATGGTGGTTAGAGAAGAGTGGAAACACTGCAAAGTAAGGTGGATGTGATAATAAACCACTGTAATTCAAATATTCAGCAAAATACACTAAAATACTATATAAGAAGCAAAATATGGAGGAAAAAAGGCTTAATTCCAAATAAATATCTAACATAACTTGATAAACATACTCTAACTTGATAAAAGGCAAGAATGCCTGATTTTTTGGCTTTAATTTTAAAATGTATATTATTTTAATTAAATTGTTGTACTACAGGCTAACTAATGAAGTACAACACAATACATTTATTATACAATAATAAATATATTATTTACAATATATTTATTATAATTCCTTCTTATAGTTTTCCAAACTTGTCTTATTTATATTGTATCTTATTTGTGAGTTTCTCATCAAAGTTTCGCTGTTAAACTATTTTAAAAACTAGCTTAGTTATCACAATATTCATGTATTTATCATGTACATTTTTCTTTTAAATTTAGCATCTAAATAAAAAGGTGGAATAAGTAATTTTTTGAAACTTAGTCAAAATAATGTCTGAACCAATTCTTAAATGGATTTCCTTTGTGATATGCAGAGTACCTGAGTCAAGGAGTCCCCAAATCTTAACAGTTATGAAGAGACTAATAATTACCATATTGAAATAAGATCGAATTTTTACTCCTCTTGCCAGATCCCATACTATCACGTTTCCATCGTGACCAGCAGAAAAGAGAACTCTTGGATCGAATGGGTGTGGCTCAAGAACAAATACCTCATCTTCATGACCCTGAAATATTTTTGAAGTAACAAAGAATTATAAATATCAAAAAAAATATAGAAAATTCAATTAAATGTCAATATGAAAACATTTCTAGAATTTGAGTTTTAAGTCATTAAAGTGGCAAAAATCTTCATATTTATCAATGTATAATAATGACACTGAGCCAATATCACTGTCCAGGGCTCTGCTATCATTTAGTGAAAACTGAGAATACTACTGATGCAGCCCTACATACTAAGAAACAGCAAGTATTTATATTAAATCAAACCTGTTTAACTGCTTTTTAAAATATTTCCAATCTCCTGAAAAGACCTGTTACTCATCTAGCAAGTAGAGTTTTTAGCTAACATAAAAGACTTTATTCTTCAATGAAAATAATACATTCTACAATGTTTCAATTATACCAAATAAAAACTGATCTTTTTTCTCACCATCAGGACGTGAATTAGTTGACCGGTATAAGAATTCCAAACTTTCAGGGTCATATTATTAACTGCAGTTATAACTGTATTGTCATGCCGATCCCATGCTACCATTGTCACTTTCATTTTTGTAATTTTATCTTCTATTCCTTGAAGGTTTTGGCTAAAAGTGATGGAAGCAGTATTTGTTTAAACTGACATTATTTATAAATGCTAGTTTGACAAAAACCTAAATGTATTTTCTTATAATTTATATTTATTAACATAACTATCACTTAACAATAATTAAAAATAGTTTGAATAAATATAGAATGATGGCAAAAAATCACTGCACTGAATCAGCAAATCCAGGATTCCAGCACTACTAAGCCTTTAGTGATAGAATAATTTTGAGTAAATATCACTGCTTTAACTCTGGACCCATGAACGGTAATGCCGCACACTCTCCATCTTTTACTGCTGCTGTAATACCCTAAAACTGCTTTGCTCTCCCATCCAAGACTACTATACACAAATACCAACAGAAAAAAAGTGATATTAAGACCAAATTAACGGTTAAGAGTTATAACAATTTCTTTTGGCTGGAGAAAACCACTGGATATACCACATCACCCCTTTGTGATGGAACATCATAACATGTTCTGCTTTAAAAAAAGGAGTGAAATCTACAACTATTCTTACAGTACTATCATCCCCTTAACAAAACTGAATTGAAAAAGTCATTAATGCAGCAGGTCTTCTCAAGTATTTCAGAAAATCATTTCATAAAAATTAAAGCCTTTCAACAATAGCACCTCTATTTACTACAATCATTTTAACATCAATTATAATATATACTTTTATAGGCTGAGTCACAGCAACCTGTAATATAGCATACTTTAAACGATCTATCTATATTTATATATTATTTCAAAGTTGATCTCTTACCCTGCTGGACGAGTAGCCATATCCAACAAAATGCTCTTCCATTCTCTTCGTTTAAACTGCCAAATACGCGCTGTGCCATCACGACTCCCACTTACAAACCTGTATTAAAAGGAGCCCATCCCCCAAAGAAAAATCACACGTTTTATCAAAATGTAGCTATACTTTTCAATATTCTAAAAAAGATAGCACTCATCTTTACTTTCACAGCATTCTAATACATTAAAGATTATTCTATCAGATATTCTCTGCAAATCTAAGAACTTCTGATACTTAATAGGTTTTAAAATTTTTACATACACATATTCTAATATGCATGGCTAAGTCTCAAAATAACATTCAAAAGTGATCCAAGGCTACTATTTACTACTTTAGAAACAGAATCGATATTTTCCAAAAAGTACTGAATTTCCACTCAGTATTAATGAACATGACTTGTTTTACACAAGGTACTTAGAAATATTTTTCTTTCATTTTAAAACAACATGCAAAAATTTATACAATGTCATCTAAGTTTATCATCAACAAACACTTGTGCCTCAAATATTACATTGTGATACATTTCTAATCTCTATTAAAAGCTTCCACAGAATTTGATATATACAGGAAATATACAGGGTGGGTAAAAGTCCCTATTATTAAAAGTGGCCAAATAAATTAACATTATTACAAATAAAACATAAACATATTCACATGCATGTGAAGGCTATATTTACTTTTCAGTATAACTGGTCGAGATCTTTATTTTAGGTGGTTAATTTGCATACAATTCTAATTAAAATCTGACTATAAAAACTGTCTTTATTTCATAATTTTAAAATTGGAATTAAATTTGACAAATAAAAATAATTATTTTACCTGTTACTAGTGTTGGAAAACTGGATACTGTCAACTTTGTCCTATATGTAAACAGACAAAGAAAGAGGATCCTGAATATAAACTGTTAGGCTCATTTAAATTGTACTAATTTAATTCTTTTCACCCATACTTACAGTATGAAACTCCAATTCCGAAATTTTCTCTGGCTGACCTGATCCAAAAAAATAAACCCTAATAATATGATCTGTGCTTCCTGTGGCCAGAAACATTCCACCTGAAAAATAACAGCAAATATTTATGAGTAAAACGCAATTGCAAAATCTCTGAAAATGAGATAATGCAATGCAAGCAAGATTACCACAATATATAATGAATGATTAATACTTTACTCTAAAATTATTCCTAATTATCCTAAGTATGGAATACATCTAACCTGAATCTAATTAAGAAGTTTGTTAACATGGCTTTGACTATGATGAATTTTTCAATATTTACAGAAGTAAAGCTTTCCACTACAAATGATTTCACCGATTTTATAATCTTATCATATTAAAATTAATAGTTATCTTTACTAGAAAACATGCCTTTTAACTCCTGAAGTCCTTCTCTTGTCTTATTTCCCATCTTTTAAAATTCTATCAAACTTTTAGGGCCCAACACCTTCACAGTAAGTTGTCTTTACAAGTGCTGCAATCAAATGAGCTTGCTCTCCTCTGAACTCTCATTAAGACCTTTGTCTTGTAGCACATATATTCTACCTTCCATTACAGTTATTTGTATATTCAATTTACTCTCTCCTTGGAATCACCACTCTTTTATAGTGTTGAAAACAGTGCTATATAAAATTGCATTCAGAGTACTCTGAACAAAAGTATAGTGATGACTTTTGTGTTATTGACAAGGAAGTAACAGTGGAAATCCAGAAGTTAGAAATTAAACATGTTTAAATATTAATATGGCAAAAATAGATTCATGTCATCAGTTTGCAATCACTTAGGTACTACTGCTATCCACAATTATGAAATGAAAAGATAAAGTAAAACCGGAAATAAATGTGGAACCGGTATCAGGAACATTAAATATTAAATCTATTCATGTTTCATTTCATTTTCTCATCAATTCAATTCAAATCTCCAGAACATAATTTGTTTAAAAAGACTCTAATATCCAATCAAAATGCTGCTGCATAAACTCAAAACTTAATTGGAAATGTCAGCACTGTTATACGGCTCCTTTTTAAAGAACAAATAAGAACAATATGGAGCAAAGTAGTTAATAAAGTTGTACAAATATCAATCAAATTTATTTAGCTATGAGACACCTCCAAAATCCACAAAAATATAAAGCAAATTCAAAATATCTTTCTTCCAGCAAGGTAACTACTTGAAGATTTATTCTTCAACGGAATAAATTTTGAAACTATTTACTCTCTTCTACCACAGCATATGATCTTCTTAAAGAAAAATATTAGTCATGCGAGTATATAAATTAAACTCTAGCAAAGTTCGAATATTTCTAAATTAATTTCCATCTTTTGGCATATGTATGAGTATATGACTTATATTACAACAGTAAATATTTTCGAAAATTTTATGTGTTCCATTAGAAGCTTTCTAATGTACAACTTTAAGTGGAAAATTAGGGAGAATT
Source organism: Pteropus alecto (assembly GCF_000325575.1). NCBI lineage: Eukaryota > Metazoa > Chordata > Mammalia > Chiroptera > Pteropodidae > Pteropus > Pteropus alecto. The sequence continues at coordinate 16,895,349 of NW_006494614.1, read as the reverse complement.
AAATCTTACCAGCACTAAAAGAAGAACAGATCATTTGAACTCCAGGCCTAGGGCGCTCTGTAAATTTTGCAGGTCTCGGACTACAATACAAAAAAATAAACAAATTAAAAATATCCCAAAGTGACTAACAACACCAGAAATCAGCTGTTTTAAAAAACAATCACCGAAGGACAGCATTAAATAAGCAACAGATGGCTCCCTTCCTAAAAACAAGTTCAAAATCATTATGTGTCACAATCAGCAGATCCTGTGGAAACTCTAGATTTTGTAGAAGCTCCTGATTACACAACAATCCACCCATAAAACAAGCCCAAAGCCACTGCTACGCCAGACTGTGTTATTAGTTGCAATCACTCTAATGAAATTTAACAGGTTCTCAGTTTTTGATAAAGTAGAATAGACTGCACATATAAATAAGGAAATAGATCATTCGTAAACATGAACACACTAGCAAAACAGGTGATGCCTCTGTGGTATATGTATACCACCAATAACCTAACTTTTCCAGTATTAGACATTATTAATTAAATATCTCTCTTTATCTTCTACTGTGATAAAATGTCTTGTAAGACTCCAAAAAATAAGAATCTTACTCTTAACCTAGTGAAAATCTTAAGACTGTTTGACTCATATCAACTATAATGTTCATTCAAAATAGTGATCTATAGAAAATAGATAAAATATTTACATAGCTTGTATAATTGTATTAGATTATATGTCTTATGTTAATACTACTGGCATTAAATATTCAATGTTATAATCGACCATATTAAAGAAAAAAATTAGAGATTTTTACATGATACCAGCTTCAATACATATGCAATGCACTGGGGATGCTCCAATGCAGTGATCACATTTAAAGCCCTACTTAATATACTTTTTGACCTAGTTTTTGTCAGATTGGGGGAAATTTACAAAAATAATTAGAACCTTCAACTTTAACCAGAGTGCACTGTACAACTTTCACAATCCATAGTAATCGAATATAGAGTGGTTTCAGTCCAATGATCATTTAGAGGAAAAAATGAGTGGTAAAACAGGTACATTTTGAAGGAAAGAGCAAGGGCTAGGAAAAGAGGAAAGAAACAAACATGTTAACATGAGAAAACTTTCTTTGAAGCATGAAAAGAAAAAAGGAAACATAGAAATGAAAGAGGTCAATGTCAATGAAGAGTCAAAATGAATGTTATTTACTTAAGAAGAAAAACTAAATTTATTCCTATTGTTAACTTTATAAATTTTGCAATTTCAACCATTAAATTAAACACATTTATGTTTTCAATGTCACATCCATGAAATAAAAGAGCAACTCACTTTATTTTAAGGGTTCCGGCATCCCACAGCCAAAAACAAATAGTGCCATCTGCCCCAGTAGAAGATAGATATCTCTTTGAGCCACTGCACAATGGAGAGAACTAAAAAACAATCAAAGAAAAAAAATCTTTACAAGAGTGACACAGTCCAAATAATAAACCCATTTTCACCATACAAATAGCATCAATAACAGAATTAGAAAATGCCCAGAGTTGAGAGTCATGACTACCAAGTTAATTAAAGTCCGTGTATTTATAAAGAAAACAGAAATACTCTTTTCGTTTTAGTTGGCTTTCTACAATAGATTATAAAAGTGATTTCTTAAAAATTTACTTTAGATTATAATCAAAAAGGATTTTTAGAGGGATTAAAACAACTACCTGTAGTGATGTTATAGAGGCACTGTGGCCCTGAAGAACAGCCAAAGGCGCACATGTTCGAAGACACCAGACTCGGATCATTTTATCACAACTTCCAGCTGCTATCATGGTATTCTCATAATTTACAGCCATGTCTGATATTTCAGCAGCATGTCCTCTTAAAGTAGCTAATAATCTCCCATCATCTGTTGCCCAGATTTTCACAAGACAGTCATCAGAACCCTTAAATCAGAATGAATATTAATAGAATTAACTTTCTAAATTTTAATTCAAAATATTAACACATATAAAAAAATCATGTCGTGTCCACTTCCCAAAAATTGTATTTTTAAGTAGTGAAACATGTTAAATACTTGTGTTAGGAATCTTCTTCTACATAAGGCTCTTTATTTTATTAAACTATTCACTTATAAAAAATATCCATGTGCCCAAATCTAACAGATGAAGGAAGATTTCAGCAACAACTAATATTTACCTGTATCTCCTACCCACCATCTACGGTAACCTCTAACTGAAATCTTGAAAATATAAACTTCTGAAGTAGCAAAACAAAATTATAATTGCAAAACAATTGAAATATACAATGCTGAAAATGAAAGAAAGCTCATTTGAGACTTTTTCTCCTAGGAAGCTAAAAACATAAAAAGAATGAGTTTCCCATCACTGATCTTCAGCTAAATACATATAAAATCACTTGAAGCCAATTATCAGGAAAAAATTTATCTGTATGAAGGCAATAAAAATACATAAACTTTACTTTGCGACAGCAGCATAAGCTCAGCAAAAAACTGTTATGAATATCTGTATTTACAAATAAACATTTCGATTTCACGCAGCCAGAGATTAGAACTTCTAGGCTTTATTTTTATTCTTTGTTCTCTAATTTTCCTTATTTATCTTATAGCTTTAAGTTTATAATCTTTTCCCAATCTCTCTTTAGTCCCTCTATTTTTCATTATTAAAAAGTTTTAAATATAAAAAAAAGTACAGATTATCATTAACTTCATATATCCATTCCCCAAATTCAAAAGTTATCAACGGGTTTCAAAGGTTGCATATATTAAAATTCTTTACAATCGTCCAATCTAATTTTTTTAAAAAGCACCATTACATTTGACATTAGAAAGTATTTAGAAGATCTATAAAAGCGAATGATACAGACAAGTTATCTGCTTCAATCTGATAATAGATACGACATATAAATGATCACACAGTATTAACAGAACATGTTAAATGCTGTACCCAAAACAGACTCTGCCAACACAACCTAGAATATTTTCAGTTAACTATAAACCAGTTCTTTTGATTGAGCTTTGAAGCAAATTAAATAGGTTACCAACCACTAAAGTCTAGTTAGTAATAAAACTTAACTTTGGTAAATTATCCACACTAAAATCTGGTATTACCATCACATTCACTTAATCTTAGGCTCTTCACCTATGAAATAAGGTTAAATTGGATGATCTCTAAAGTTTCCTCCACTTTTAAAATTTGGTGATTCATGCATTCATGTATCCATTTGCCTTGCAATTAAAATATGTGCCAAACACAGGAGATACAAGAATGAGATGCAAAGATACAGTATTCCTATCCTTATTAAGCAAAGCAGAAATGCATAAGTGCAATAACATGTCCTAAGTGCTATAAAGATGAGATCCAAGCCAAGGAGCAGCCTGTTTTTCCAGAGAGATGGAGAGAAATCCAGAAGCAGTAATACTTAAGAGTGTTACACATGAAGAGGCAATGTAGTATAGAAACTTAAGAGCACAGACTTTAGGGTCAAATGTGTGAGTTCATGACCTGTCATTACCACTTTCTAAATGCTTGACAGTGAGCAAGTTTCCTATGCCTCAGTTTTCTTATTTGTACCTACCTCATAGGGTTGTTGCAAAAACTAAATGAGTAAATGAAAGAAGAGTGCCTGGTACATATTAAAAGCCATATGTGGACTATCTACCATAGTTTTGTTGGTGGTAGTATTCTTATTCTTATTCTTATTTTAATAATATTCTTATCAGTTTTAAAGAACAAATATTCCGTATGGCAACTAAAGAGAAAAGTATGATCAAAGGCATAAAAATGTGAATATGAATACTTCAGGAAACTGCAGGTAGTCTGTAAGCTAACTTAGAGTATGAGGTAAAGGCATGAGGATGAAGTCAGGAAAAAACTGTTAAGGACCTTTTATGATATACTGAAGTCAGGAAAAAACTGTTAAGGACCTTTTATGATACACTAAGAAATAAGATATAAAATGGGGATCACTTAAGGTTATCAATAAATAGGTAAATATCAGGATCAGATTTATGTTTTCCAAAGATCATCCTGGCATCAATGTGAATTAGGCTAGAAAGTAGAAGATCAGTTGAAAGTTGTTAAAATCATACAGGCAGGAGAGAACGGGTGATAAAACTGAGATTATTATAAAAAAGAACAATCAGAAGAGATGGATACAACAGTTGTTTGGAACATTAAATGGATGATGATTATATTACTTCTATCTGTGGGAAATAAAGGAGCTGTGTTAGACTATGACTTCCAGAAAGCTGGTACTACATGGGAA
>NW_006494614.1:16866002-16891045 GCF_000325575.1 Pteropus alecto | reverse complement strand
AAAGCTTTAAATCATTCATTCAACTCTCAATTTCTCTAAATTCCACAAATTAGGTCAATTTATTCACTTAATTTATCTTCTAAAAATTAAAGCAATATTTGGCTCTGACCTACATTTACAATAAAAATAAAATTTTAATTATGCCAATACAGGTAGAATACATGAAAAAAGTAAAATTATGAGATCTCATTATGCTTCATAGTACTGATATAACTCATTTTGTTCTTATATATCTAAATAAGACTTTGCTTTACATTCTACTATAGAAGATGCTTCACATATTTTTCATATTAATAGGGGAAAAAAACATCCAGTTTTTTGACCAAAATATCGACTTTACTGAAACAGTGGCAAACCTGTGATCTAAAATAAACCTCCAGCAACTTTTTACCAATTAAAACCTAAAGTTTTAATTTACCAATTAAAACCAAAAAGTCCCCCTATATTCCTATTGCGTTCATTAGTTAGTAATCTCATCAATTTAATATTACTTAACAATTTTGTTCTATTTAGACAAGTGATTAAAAAAAAAAACAAAAAAACACTATGAACATTTTCTCCGAGTGTCTATTATCCCAATCAACCTTTCTTTTCTTCCAATAAACTGCAGAAGAGAAATCTTTGATTGCCCTTTCAGAGAAATCTCTCTTCACTATCCTCTTCCAGGACCCTATAGTATGCTGTCTCCATCCTCACCTCTGCTCCCTAGAAGAATTCAAACAGTACTCTAAAAGTACCCTTAAGCAATTTCTATTTCATGTAGCATTTACTGTGATCACTTATTTTTATGGGAATGTGAAACTAAAGATGATCTGATAAATTCAACTAAGTTATTTTTAAATTACTATCAGAAATATATACACATAAATAATTGACTGAAAAGGACTGCAGAATAAAAATTTACCGGGAAAACATTTTTAAAAGCACTATAAATGTGTTTAAATTAAATGTAAAAGGATACATAAAAAATTCATAAAATTCTTTTTAAATTCTTTACAAACTATAAAGGAAAATTTTTGAATTGAGACTTTCTTTCCAAAAGCCTACCTCAAATGTCAGTAAAGTCAATAATAAATCAGAGTAGGACATTAGAGTCTTTCGATCACAATGTTAAAAAAGAGCTATGGACATTAAAATAAAAGCAATGCTATGTTATGTGAATAATGAAAGGGATGAGATCAACAACATAATAAGCATCTAGGTTGTCCTTGGCTAGAAAGAACACACAGGCTTCTCAGATGTAGGAAGGTGAGAGAGGCATAGTAGAGATAGTAATTTTAAAGTAAACAGGAAAGAAATTAGATGATTCTAACCTTAGTAAGTAAAACAAATATCTAAGGATTATTTCCTAAAAGGCAGAAAGGAGAAAACAAAAGAAGGAACCAAAAAGAAAAATAGTTTAGAAATACAGTGGAATAATAGCAATAAGAAAAAAGAAAAGGAGTCTGTGAGCAACAATGAAAGTCCTGCTAAAATTAACATGATTTTAGAAAAACTTCAGCTGACAAAATTTTTCAACAAAGCTCTAATGCCTAAAGGAAAACAAATTAGTCATTTCTGTTGAATAACATCTAGATATTGCTGCTAGGACTGGAGTGGGATTGGCAAGGTGAGAAAAGCTGGGAGTACAAACTATAAGTGGAAATAAGAAAAAATTAAACTGAAAAGGTTTTATCTGAGGAAGACTATAATAGTTTTAAATTCCTGTTAAGATTTGAATTGAAAAAAGAGAAAAGTAGTTTGAATTTAACCTGGTAGCTACTGAAGAATTTTAAGCAGACAAGACATGGCCAACTATACTATTTTAGCCACATTAAGCTTTAAGAAATCCATGAGTTAGCTAAGTGCAAAACTGAATACGCTTCTTTGGAATTCATTTTTAAATCAAATTAAAATATTAAGCTAGTTCTTAATATCAAGCAAACACAAGACAACAGTTGATCACTAGTTTCATTTTTCAATAATGTAAAAACTCTCATAATTACTGTGAAATAATGTTCATTGATATGTTATCAAACCTAGCACAAACTAAAGAAAATTATAACAAAAATATGTAGCTTTAGCTTTAATCCTTAAACAAAACATGACAAATTTACGATGCTTTTTTTCTTTTTTTTTAATTCAAGACATCTTGTCAATGCAAAGACAAAGCCAAGGAAGTTGAAAAAAGTACATTATCTCTATCCTGAAAAAACAACAGTCTAGAAATTATTTGTGAAAAGGCCTGGTACAAAAGAGCAGGACTTAAATAAACCTTAGATTTGCCTAAGCATAAGATAAGAATTTACTTTGGAATACCTATAAATGTTTATTTCACCACCACACCTAAAGAAGCCATATACATAATGATAAAACCCTGAGCCTTTAAGAAAAGCAACATGCTCTTTAGCTTAGGACAGAGAAAGAAAACTTACTCCAGAATCTTTTTTTTTTTAATTTTTAAGTAGACTATGGAGACAGTGGCACCAATGACCATCCCTTCCAGCATACAACTGGATCTAATACTGTAATTCCCTTTTTTATTAAAAAAAAAAAAGAAAAAGAAAAAGCTTCTATTATTCAAAAAAAGCTAACATGGCTTCCTACTTTATCATGCCCTTGAGAATTAAAATTCTCCTTAAAATCTAGAAAAAAATGTCCTATCTAGAAAAAATATCCTATCTACTTGTATAACATTGAAAACATTATGAAACAACTTCAGACAGAGGGTTCTGAATCGCTTTACTTGTGTACAGAAACTAAAGCAGAATTTAAGTCTATACCCCCAAAATTTAATAGCTTCTGGAAGGCAAATTTTAAAGGGTTTAATTGAACTACTTATGCATTTCTTTATTTAACTAAAAGCTAAGATTAGAGGTGACAACTCTGTGAACTGTTCAATGATGAAGAATATACTTGATAAGATTGAGTATAAATGACAAATGGTTGACTTCTGTAAGCAGAACACTGCAACACACTTGGAAACATTACAACAGGTTACTTCTGCTCAGATGACGTTAAAATTATAAAGCAGATCTGTAAACCTTTCCCTAAGAGAAGCATCAATCGTGAAGACCAAAGATTATTGCTTTGACATGAAAATAAATGAAATTATATAGTTTTTAAACTTATAATATCTTAGGGGAATATGGCATTCTTTGGCAGAAGCAACAAGGAAAATTCTAATTTCTCTTGCTAATACCATATAGCTTTATAAGTCAGATTTCACCTCTTGATGTCACTACAACAGAATTAAATGTTAAAAACGCCATGTATATTACAATGTCATTTTCTTATCCAAGCTAAAACATACCCTACTCTTCAGGCAGCTAAAAATTGCTTACAATTTAAATTTAGTTCAATTTTTTTTCTTTTCAAGAAAAGACCAATCTTTCTTAACAATCTATCAGACCTGTTTCATTTCCCTTACAAATTACCCTAAACTTCAGTGTCAATCATTTCAACACATGCCCAATTTTTTCACTCCCTGTGCACCTAAACCACCAATGACTAATCCTTTATCAATCTAATCATCACTTGCACTGATCCTGCTCCCAGATGCCAAGTACCATTATGGAGAAGCAGATAAGCATACTAAATCTGTAACATTGTAAATTTGTGAATCTTCTATCTATTAGAGAGGCTAGGACTAGTCAGCAATCATTTTTATCTCTAACTGGTCTGTATTCATCACTCTTTTCCCGTCACCAGGCTTTATCACTCACCTCTAGAATCTAATCCCATTTCCTAACTAAGACTCTTAGCAGATAAAATATTTCACATTGACAAGTAGGATCTATTTGTTGTGAACCCATCTTCCTAAATAGTCAAAATAAACTGCTCTTTATATATTCCATCTTCAACTATTCATCTACCTATCCTCTTTAAAGACCACTGCATATCAATTATCTTTCACATCTTTAAGTCAGCTCTCCTAGGTCTTTCCCCTTTACTCACACAATTTTTCAAAAATTTATCTTCCTATAAATTATCATATTCTAGCTCTGCTTTCCATTACTAACAAACTTACTGAATATTCACCATCACCCCTACAATACCTCCCATGCACTTTAAAAAAATATTTTTGAATTTCAAACTGAGTTTTCGATAGTACTGATGTCTTCCTGTCTCCACACCCAGATTCATCAACTGTTAACAATTCACTACATTCACTCTTTCTATCTAGTCCTCCCTTCTCCTTCCCTCTCTCTCCCTCCCGCCCCTCCGCCCCCGCTCTCTATCTCACACACGCACATACACACAAACAAAAACAAAACTACCATTAGTCTTTTTCTGCACCATTTAAGAATAGGCTGCATACTTGATGCTGCCCCTTCACTTCTAAACATCTCTGAATTTATTCCTCTAAAACAGGGACAGACATCTATGTAAGTTGGGGAATCAATATTGATTAAATAGCCATCCAATCCTCAGGCCCCATTAAAATTTTGTCCATTATCCTGACAATGTTTCCCTTTTCCTATTAAGCCCAGGATCCCATCCAGCAACACGTTACATTTAGTTGTCTCTTCTGTCTTCTTCAATCTGGAAAACTTCCTTAGGCTTTCTGTTTCATGTCCTCAAAACACATAAATACAGACCTTGGGTCAAGGTCATTAATAGCCTTGCCAAATCCAAAAGATGCCTTTCAGTTCTAATTTTACTGTTGGTTTCGATCTTTCATGAAATACTATATACTTGGCTTTCAAGACACCACTTCTTTTCTTGTTCTCTGGCCTCTTAGGCAGCTCTCCTTGTCTTTGGCTGCTTTAAAAGTTGAAGTTTCAGCCTTCTTTTCTTACATACATATGAGATAATTTAGGGGATTTCGATATTCAATGATCCCCAAGCTAAATCTCCTAGCCTAGATCTCTCTTCTGGGCTCCCACTGCCTGAGCATTTCTATTTGGCTTTCTGCAAGAGAATCTCAAATTCAACATGTCTCACCCTCACAAACTTCTCCACTTACATCTATACCCAAAGTGACTGGACTTTCTAACCAGTAACACAAGTTAAAACATGTCATCCTAAACTGTTCCTTCTTTATTCCTCCTTATATTCAAGTCAATTTCTTAAATCCTAGAGATTCTACTTTTAATCTATTAATTCCATCCCTACTTCCACTGTGGCTCTGTTCAAGCCCTGATGATTTCTTTCATGGATCACTGCCAGAACCAATTCCTCTGTATATAGACTTAGTTTCAATCTATCTTCTTTAATAATGCCAAAGGGATCCTTAAAGAGAAATTCTACTCACTCTTCTGTCTAAATTTGTCGTTTTCTCTCCATTGCTCTCAGGAAAGAAACCCACTCCCCTTCATACGTCACAAAAGGATCTTGATTTCGTCCCGCTCCAACATCTCTAGCTCTTGCTTAATGATGGTCCACATTCACTCTTTGCCATAAACAATACACAATTTGCACATTAAGTTCTCCAAAAGTTTATAAATGCCTTTCTCTAAGTCTGCAGTATCTAGCTCAACTCAACCTAGGTGTCACTTCTCTAGTAAATTTCCCTTACCATATCTCCTACTACACACTGGATTAGGTACCTCTCTCCTACACCTATCTTCTGCAGCCTCTATCTTACCACATTGTATCAATATTGTCTGTTGACCATCTGTGAACTTTCCAGAGATAGATACTATATCTTTCATTTCTATATCCTAAGTGTTTAGAACAGTGGCTCCTAAAAGATTGAGGTTTGTTAAAGGAATGCATAACCTCACAGTCTTTATTACAACTTATTGTATTTATGAAAAACATTTTTTGCTCTTTTGCCTTTATTTGAAAAAAGAGATATATTTTGTTTCTGAAATGGGGGTGAAAATCTTATATGGTCTTCAATGTACTCTCGTATTTTGAGTGAATGGCTTACACCTGAGAGAATTAACTCTGCTTTTCTTTGGTAAATACTATTTGAGGCAATGATTCTGAAACCATGTACAAAAATTTCAAAACTAAGAATTAGAGAGCAAGTCTGACTTGGTAATTATGCTATCTCTCTCCCTGGGTTCCTAACATTACTACTCTACTGGGAAACATCTATTATTAAAAATATTCTAGTACAAAGTACTGGTAAATTTTCCTATCAATTCCAATAATTTCAGTTTAAACCTTGTTTAGCATTTATAAATAAGATTTTAGTTGGATAAGAAAATGGATAAAATTTATTTAAATCTATAAAATTAACAGCAGCAAGTAAAACTTAATGAATGCTTACTGTATATCTTCTACCATACAAATTATATGAATTATTTCATTTAATCTGACAAAACTCTTGTGGGTTGGTACTGTTATCTATGAGAAACTGGAGATCAAAGGGGTGAGGTCATCTGCCCAAACTGCACTGCAAGGAAGTAGTAAAGCTGTCAGTTGAACCAAGAGCCCCCTAATGTCAAGTTGATGCTCTTAATCACAGTGCTATGTATATATACTGCCTCTAGCTGTTCCTACTCAGAAAGAACTCAAGAGAATTAGTCCCTTGGAAAAAGCTTTCAAATGTATCTACATAAGAACTTTAGTAATAAATGTGCAAGGTCCTAAGATATCAAATACATAAATAGGAAATACTGGTTGGTCTGTTATTGTTCTTCCAATAAATAACAACAGTGTGCTCTCTCACAGGAAACTTTTATTGGTCAATTATGATCTACTATCCTAAAGCCTTATCTTACCAGTTTTCAAGACTGATTTTCAAAGCATTTAGTTAGTGGCTAGTGTGTTCCCAGTGGAATGAGAGAACACTCACCAGTCATCCCACTTTATAAAGTAGTATAACAATGAACACATATGTACCTTACCTGCCACTTAAGGTGATAATCATAAAAATACAAGAAAAATTTAAATAACAGTGCTTATACTTTAGCATTTCTTGTTACAATGTAACATTCTGAAATCCATAACTGCAAGTCATCAATAAAAAATTACAAACGAGACTGACTTTTATTTATGTGTTTTCAACTAAAGGAAAATAATCTGACAATAGCTTCTTCACACATCATTCCTGTTCCCTAAATCAAATGCTCTTAAAAACAGAATTATACATCTAGAACAGGGGATGCAATTTTTTTTATATAGGGCCAAATAATAATTATATTAGGTTTTACAGTCATAACTATTCAACTCTGCTGTTACAGTATAAAAGCAACCTTAGACAATACATAAACTAAGCATGCCTGTATTTGAACAAAATTTTATTTACAAAACAAGGTGACAAGTTTCCTAATAATGGCTGGTTCACAGTGGGACTCTTTCCAAATCTGTACCTACCATTTTAACTAAACTCATGAGACAGCAGAGGCATTATTATTTCACTGCATTTCCTCTCAAAAAACTCTGGATTACATACCTAATTCAAATCAAAACACATACAAGGCTTCACAAAGTATATAACCAAATGCTTACCATCTCTATCATTTTTAAAGAAAGAATTCCCACAAGGTATTTTACGAACATCAAAAATTAAGTTACATATGTCTTTTACAATCTCAATGCAATGGCATAACTTTATACTCACCAACATGAAGTACAAAACTAATGCAATGCTTCTTTCTCATTATTTCAGTTTATTACTATTATTAAAAGAATTCATTTAAACATTAGAGATGCCAAATTTACTGTGTATTGAGAGCTGAATTTAAATATTAGTATATTGAACTTAAAAAGCTAAATGTAATTTTCCATTACCATTTGAGAGCAAATTACTGTTGAAGATATATCAAACACTTTAGCAAATAGAGATAGATACCTGTTCTCCATTCTGAAAATAATAACCTGTCAGAAATTTTTAAAATTTCACTTTCATTTTGCTTCACAGAGAACAATAGAGATAAAAGAGAAGGTGCAAGGAGAGAATACTAAGGTAGAAAATGATCTGCAAATGCCTGAAGTGGATTACAGCCAAGGAATAGATATGTATAAGAATCTTTTCCCACATCCTGTTGTTTAGCTGTTTTACAGATGACTGGGTATATAAGTAGAAAAGAAGTAGATAAAAATAAGTCTCAGTTTACAAGCATGTTTACTTAAAAGAGGAATCTATAATTGTCTCAACTGCATAAAATTTGCAGCTGTTCTCTTCAAAGGCATAGATAGGAACTTCCATTTTAACCTCCATTTCCCATTTTCTAATTTCAAAGAAAATTAAGGGCCTTGTGAATGAATGCATTACCTTCAGCTCACAGGGTAGTATTTAATTATAAGTACAACCATATTAGTGTGGTAAGCATTACCTTTAGTGAATGTAATAGTTAAGACACCTAAAAATAGAAATATTTCCCAAAGTAATTATCTCACTTAAAGCTGAAAAGCTGTGCTTTTCTCCAACGAGTTACAAGAAACAATAACAAATAAACTCCAAGAGCTTCTTTGAATACAACATCAGATATATTAAAGAATGATGTGTTACGGAGAAAAGGTAATAAGCAAAACATGTTTAATATACTCAGAATTTTTTCTATTACTATTTTAAGAGAAATTTCCTATAGACTAGCAAGTGGTTTTCTACAGATAATATAAAAAGATATATTTAATAATCTCTTCTAATTTGCTTAACAAACTTTGTAAATGCTCTTGGTTTAGAATTAAAATTATGATACGACATTTTACGAAACATCAAACTGCATAATTGATATAAGGCTGGATTACCCATAACATAGGATTATAATATAGCTGTGACTGTGCTATAACATGTCTTTCAGGAACTTTCCAAACTTGGATAAAGTTCTGCCTTAGGTAAAAGCTTAATAATCTAAATTACCTAAATTTCAAGTTTTCCATTAAAAGAAAAAAAAAAAAGGTTTTATTTGAAGTTCAACTATAAGCAATATTTCTTCAATTCCACATATGAATTAAGATATTTTAAAAATTACTTACAGTAAATATCCGTCTGCCAGTTCGATCAAAAGTTACACAGTACACAGATGACAAGTGTCCTAGTATTCGTTTATGCATTTTCATGTGTTGGTATACTGCAGTTGGAACAAGTCGCTCAAGCCTGTATTTCCCATTCAGCCTCCTTGAAAACAAAGTATCCGCTACCAAGAAAATTGGGGAAAATAAGGATAATTCAGAAGTTTTCTTAACTATCATCTCTTAAGAACTCACATATTCTAATTTCTTACATGTTAGTAAAAATAAAGATGCTTTCTAATGTAGATGACTCCCAGTTAAAAATCTCCAAAATAGTCAATAAAAACACATTATTTCACCTGCTATAAATTAAGTTAGGCACTTTTATCCTCATTTTACAAACAAATTCAGTTAAATGACCTATCTAAAGCCACAAAGTAAATAAGGCATGATGCTAGAAGTAAAATTCAGACTTCTTTATTCTCTGGCTAGTGCTCTTTAAAAACTAAAATGATTTTATACGATATTATTTCTTTAAAAGGACCCTATCAGATAGGTTTTTTGACAAAAGCAGTTAGAATTGGATCCAGTCGTTTTTACTTTACATCAACTAGCAATTCCTGAACAATTCTAAATTTGACATGTCAAATGATGATTTAAAAAATTTTGCAATAAATGAAGACAGAGGAATGATTCAATGCATTATTTTAAAAAATAATTAAACTGGAGATCTTGCCAAACAACTCTATAATGATTCTTCCTCTGGAACCTATTTGTACTCTTTTTGCCACTCATCCATTTTAACCATCTTTCAAGAAATGACTGAAATTTATATTCTACCCCAAAGCACGATATGCTGACTCCAGCCCAAAATGTTCTCTTCCATCTAAATTATGACTGCACTTATTTTCTATGCTGGTAATTATGAATAAAGAAAGTGCTTAATAAATATATGCTGACTAATCTGCAGGCACATTATTCACCTTTAGATTATCTTTTAATATATGGTTTTTTTCTGACTGTGACTGCCATCTAGTAAGCACTAGATGGATAGCAAGCACCATAGTTTCACTTGAATTTAGTCCCAAAGAAAATTAAATGTATCTACAAATACTAATAACCTAGATTTAGTCTAGCAATTAAAGCTAATGAATTACAACTATCTCAGCTGTATCATTAAGAATATCAGTAGAGTATCTTTCTTGCTGTTAACAAATAAATTCTATGTAACAATACTTCAACATCTAAGAATATCTAAGAAGCTTTAACAATTGTGAATATGCATGCTTAGACTTCAGCTAGTTATGTAATAAGTTAACAGTAATTCAATAAATTTCTAATAAGCTCTGATACATTTTTCTTTATGCACAGAAATGGCCTCGTAAAAGGCATCCTCCTCTAGGACTTTGGCTCCAAACTGATTTAGAGCAAGAATCACACAAAACCACAGTTATCAATTGTCCTGCCCAACAAGAATGCAAATAATGTTATCTAAACACTAAAGATCAATGACATCTCAGGCTCTCCTGTCTGTTCCACAAGAAAATAAGTGATGACGCAGAACACGAACATTGACAGCTTGATTCCCTCCATCCAAATTTTACAAAATTCTCAAAATGTCAAATTTTATTTAAATATTTAACATCATTCGGGTATAGAAAAATGATTAAAGATAATTACAATATCAAAATTTATGATGACCAAGCACTTATACATGTCAGAATTTTTTAAATGAATTTGTTATAAAGATCATTTAAAAATCACAAAGTTAATGAAGTTATTTTCTATGCAAAAAATATTTCCCTTAAGTAAAGAGGAAAAAAGATGTTACTGCTCTCTTAAACACATTTTTCACCGAATCTTTACCTAAACTGGGATTAAATCTTTATTTTCTTTGGGGAGTCAACTGCAAAAAAGAATATCCCTTTCACAGTTACTTTACAAAATTTTTAAGTAAAATTTTCCAGAAGCGTAACATTAAGTAAACTATATCGTTAGAAATATATTCCACACTACCCTTTGTTATGCTTATCTATGTATCCTAAGAAGGTACCTAGCAGAAACCTTGCTTTCAACCAAATTACAAACTTGTACAACCGTCCTAAAACACATGACCTATAGAGAGAGCAGTATGTAGTATTTCCAGGTAATAAACTGGTAATTCAAACTTGATACAGGGGTTAGAAAAGAAAATATAAGTACTGTTCAACAGTTAAAATTCAATTGAGGAGGTTGTATTTGAAGACGGCCTGACCAGATTGGAGAGAGAATTTTTACAAAGGTAGAGAGAAGAATGTTCTAGGACTCTCGTTTACTGAACTCACATTTTCTTTTACAAAACCATTTACATAAATAATGTCTATCTTCCTTACCAGGTCTAAAGTACCTTAAGGACAGAAATTCTGTCCTATTCATATTTCTCACAACTGAGTATAGAGCCTTTTATATTAAAAAATATATAAATGAATCTTAGTTAATAGTAAGATACACAAGATGATTTAATTTATAGTTTTATGGCAGAAAGGCAAATGGCAATTATTCACTTTCTAAAGAAATTGTTAATAGACGAATTGGATTGAGTAAAAAAGAAAGGTCTCTTGGATTATAGAACTCCTTAAATTTTATTAAACTAGAATATCAATTTTCTAAATGAGCATGGTTAAACAGATGTAAGAGCTCGCAAAGGAATAAGTTCTTTATATGAGATTATAATAGTTTAACCTTAAAAAAATCAAGTAGCATATATGGCTTTGGTTTAAAAGTACATTTATTTTCATAAGTATGGTGATGAGAAATATTCTCAAAATAAGCCTGACAAAGCAAATCTCTATTTTCTTCACTTGGCAAATTATTTCTTACCCTTCAAGACCAGTTAAAATGTCACCTCCTCTAGTAAGACCAGTGAATAGCAAAAGCAACCTAACTGGTTGCCCTGCAACATGACTATTCTGCTCAAAACTGCAATGTTCTTCATTTAACACTAAACTTATTAACACATCGGTTTACCAAGGCCCTGAATAATCTTGTCTCCCATTACCTTTCTGACCTCACCTGCTACTTCTCTCCCTTAACTTGGTCTGCTGCAGCCACCTCTAATCTTCCCCATCCTTCTGACACATCAGAAATGCTCCTAATTTAGAGTTTTTGCATTGGTTGCTCCCTCTGGTTAGAATATCACCCCACATATGGCTGGCTAATTCCTTGACCTCCTTCAAGTCTTTTCTCAGATGTCTTATTGCTTCTTAACAAAGCCTAATCTGGTCAGCCCATTGAAAATTACAAGCCATTCCCTACTACCACTCACAATTCCTAATGCACCCTTATGTAGCTCTATAAATGTTCTTTTTCTAACACTCATCACCTGGTGCTATGTATTTATTTGCTTACTATGTTCATGTTTATTTCCTGCCTCCCCCTACAATAACATAATAAGCTCCATGTGGGCAAGATTTTTACGTTTTGTTCCTTTGATTAGCCTAAGAGTTGACAATGGTGGTTGGCACTTAATCAATATATATTTGGTGAATTTAATGAATAAATTACATGTGAATAAAACAATTAGGCTTAAGAATAAAACAAAAATGAAGGACTTTTTTATCATACAGATTACAGAAGCAAAATATCTCTAAATAGTTCTTTATTTCAACTGTCCTGCTCAATGGATTTAATTTGGAGAAGTGAATATATTTATTCAATTTTCTGAGTAAAAAGACCAGTAAATGAAATAAACATCCCAGAAATCACTGTCATGCATTTGAAATATGTTTCTTTAAAGTCTGAAGAGAGAAAAGGAGCAAATAGCGACAAGTGTCATTCATAGCAAATCATTCAGAAAAGTCTCTGAAACAAAGTATATGTATACAGGTCTACAAAACTAACTAATCACTAAAGTTAAACAAAAGGCCATGATTTCTTAAAGACCAATATAACTGTACATAATCCAGCCAGTGGGTTCTTATCTATTACTTCTCAAGACAGTAGAATGACAAATCAAATTCCTCCACAAGTCACTTTCCTAGTTCACACCTAGTTATTTTTCAAGAACTGATTTTTCTAATCATAATATTAGTGTATTCAATGTAGAAAATAAGAACAAATAAAAATCCATGATTCTGTCATCTAAAGCAATTGCTTTTAAAATCCTGCAAAGATTTTCCCCATAAACAGCATTTTAACGGCTATGCTATATTCCTTAATGAAATAAGAGCTAGGCTCTAAGTTCAATATACTTGTGTTCAAATTTGACATTGTGCTTGACTTCAAGCAAGTTACTCTCTCTCAACTTCAATTTCTCCAGTTATATTTCTAGAAACATTTTTCCACAATATACTTTGCTTTCATATTATGCTGCCTTTTTTGACATCTCATGATTTCACACATTTTACATAGTTAATTCTATCAATATTTTTTCCTTTCTTTTGTAATTTCTTCTATTGCTTTAATATGAAGTCCTCTTACCAGCCAAGAGTACAATATCCATTTACACTTTCTTCTACTTTTTTGTGATTTAATTTTTTCACTTAACTCAATATATCTGGAGCTTTAGTATATATCTTGAGGTGAGTCTCTAAAGATATTTTTCTCCTCCAAATAATCAACCGTTTGTCCCATCCAGCCTTTTCATTTACTAATCCTTCTCTAGCCCATTAAACTATAAATTATCATATCTATTTCTATGCCAGGTCAAAATTTATATTTATTTATATGCCAATACCAAAATTTTAACTTTATAATTGATGATGATGTTTTATCTGGCTATTATTCTTAATTATATATCCATCTTAAGGTGTCTTAATAATTTATTACCTTATTCGATCACTAAAAAGTTTGAAAATAAATTTGCTGGAAATATAACTTTAATTTTATTCACATATAAATAACTAACATCTTTCTATCCAGGAACATAATGCTTTCTTCCTACAGCTGGGAGCAAGTTTTCAATGTAGACTATTTTAGAAAAAAATAAGAAAAATCAAAGTTGCCTTAGTTTTTCCCCTTAAACAAATCTGTACCATGTGAACCAAAAGTTTCATGGGGAAAAACAGGTAGTTGCCAGAAAGGAGCATCTGCAATAAACATCGTTAACTACTTTTTGAAGATGCCAGAAAAATACATAATAAAATCTCTGTAAATAAGAAAGAACTGAAACATAAATGCCATCACTTCCCTCCAAAATGTTTAAAAGTTTTTCTCCTGCTAAAGACTTTGTAAAATGGACGAGGACTCATGGTGCAACTGCAATAAATTATCCAAGATCAAAATTAACCATTATTTAAAAAGATGAGCTGGGAAAAAAAAATTTAATTACTATGAATTAACAAAAAAATGCAGAGGTTAGTGTTTTTGTTGTCGTTTTTTAACCTTTAAGAACAATATAATATGCTATACGATGTGTATTCCATTCTAAGAAAGCTGTTCCTCCTTAATAATCAAAACTGAAGGTCCCAGAAGTAGTGCCTACAACTTCTACCAGCTTATGAAAGCAGAGCCCTGCTGGCGGCATAATGAATGCAAGGAGAAGGAATCATGTGGCTGTAGATTCCAAAACCTGGAGAATCAATTTTTGTGCCAGTAAAAGAATTAGATGAGGAGGCAAAGAAAATATAATATATGTAACTCAGAAGGTATCTTAGTACAACTTGGGCTTTTTTCTGATACAAAAAGGGGTACTCAAATAAGAAATGAGTATTTTACTAGAAAAGTTTTTTAACTAATTTATATTAAATTCATTTTTGCACTATATTTTGACGAATTTTATTCTGTGATTCTGGTTTAAAAAAAACAATTGGAAAGCTCTCAGTTTCTGAAAGTAAAATGCAAAAGTAGTTATAATTTATAATCAATAACTACATAAACAGTTCCTCAATTAAAGTACAAAAGAGTTAAGTAAATTCTGGATGATCAGTACCTAGGCTTAATTTTATTCTCCATGATCTGTGTTAATAAAGGCTTTCTAAATGTAGGATTAATAACTCGACTATGATATAAGAGTTTGAAAACCTGTAAAACTAAACCTGAGTTAACTACAAAAAAATAGTGACAAACATGTAACCAAGACACATGAAAACAAATTCCAAACTGATTTATCCCTTTAGACAGGGTATTAGTTATAGGATACCCTACAGATACTCAAGTCCCTTACATAAAGTGGCATAGTATTTGCATATAACTTACACATACCCTTTCATATACTTTAAATCATCTCTAGATTACTTACAATACCTAATACAATATAAATGATATGTAAATAGTTGTTATACTGTTTTGTTTAGTAAATGACATAAAGTCTGTACATGGTCAGTAAAGATGCAACCATCATAGGTAACTACACAGTATACATCAGCAACAACGTAACTCTTTTTCCCTCCACTATTCTTGATCCAGCGAGGTTGGTTGAATCCATGGATGCAGAACCTATGGATAAGAAGGGTGGACTGTAGTTTTCTCAACAAAATAATATTATATCCATGACCAAGCACTCAGAGGGCAATTTCTAAATAGAAATGACCTTCCAAGTTCATTCCAAATCTAAATAATTGTCTATATATGGTGATAATTTCAGAATTTCTATCAAATATATTGTGTGGTATAAGGTATTTGATAAGGCATAAAATTACACAATTGTATTCAATTTAAAGAACCACAAAAATGTTCTAATGAAAAGGAGATACGACTGTGGGGGTCACAAAAAAAGAGTTATACAAGTCACAAAAAGAGAAGTTATGGTATACCAGGAGCCAAACACCTTGAGAAGATGGCCATGAAGAGAAAAGTGACCAGGGCTCAGTACTAGAAAGAGGTTCTTGCAGGAGACTTCGAGAATCTAATATTAGAAAAAGGCTTACTACTGTAATTAACAATGTGTGTAAATGTCAAAATACAATCTAATACACAATGTGGGGAGAAAAAGGGCTATAGAACACATGTGGCAAGTTTGGAAAAAAAAAGGTTAATTATTGAGCACTTTACTACATGCCAGACACTATTCAAGTTACTTTACATATATTCTCATTTAATCCTCACCCATCTTTTAAGGTAGGTACTACTATTATCCCCAATAAGGGAATATTCCTTACCAATAAGAAAATTGAAGGACAAAATGTAACTTTCCCAGAGGTGAAGCCCAGGTTTGAATTCAGACAGTCTGATTCCAAAGAGCGCACTCTTACCATGCTGGCTAGGTAGACATATATTAGGGAAAAAAAGACTGAAAGGAAATACGCCAAAGTATTAAGCGCAGATAACCAGTGAGACAGACTTATTTTTGAGCTGTTCTCTGTGTCCAAGTTTTCTCCATTGAGCATATATTCGTTCAGATTAATTTTTTAATTAAGTAAAGTATAGCTCAATTTACCAAAAGGAACTCAAGAGTTATATGGAAAATCTAAATTGTCTAAAGAGATTAACTTAAAATCAAAGACTAAGAAAAATAGGCCCAAGGATAAAAATGCAAGAAATTTAGGTTAATTTAATTATAAAGGAAACTCTAACAATTAAATATATTAAAGTATTTGAATGTATACTATAATACAGAGAAAAACTATTGTCTATTTGACAATGGATTAAATGATATGCTACAAAACTTCACATCTGGTTTGATTTGAAAGCTGTAAAATAATAGAAAAGGCCATCAATTTTGTTTCTCATACATCGAACACACACGGGCTCAATTCTATTTGGGAAGGAATCACATAACATTTAATTCACTAGAGCCACAGTTGAAAAGCTTGCCACAATAATTTTTCTGAAGTTACTAATATAGTTATGAGTAGGACTTCACAACCAAGTAGTCATTATTTATTTGAGAGCCAGAGATAATCTTGGAAATAATTCAACACAGGTTAGTTTATTTCTACAGCACCATCTGGTCTCTATATTACCTGCACCAATAACTAACTGACCAACACAGGAACAGGTCAAATAAATCACTATAAAAGGAACTATAATGAACAAAAGTCCCAACTTTAGTTAAAACAGGAGGGGGTTGTAACATTAAAAAAATAATCCTGTGGTCAGCTTTTTGTCTACAAAAAGAGGGGGAAGATAAGAGAGAATAGAAGAGTAAAAGGAAATAATCACCTGGGCAACACAACGCCCATGAGATGGTCTCTCTTTATTTAACTACTGTAACCAACATAATTAGTATGCACAGTAGCTATTCCCCAAATCTCTACAAATCTCAATTTTGATGTTTGGTTGTACCTCCTATTTGAAAGACACCATATTTTTAAGATTTAGCAGATACTACAAACATGAATAACATCTGAAAAGGAGAACACAAATACTAACTGAAATAAAATACATAAACTTATGATGATTCAAAGAGTTAAGCAAAAAATATCATGACCCAAATACAAGCACTAAAAACAAAACAAAAAAACACACATTACAATTACTAGGGCTGTACAATTACTTGATGGTATTATTCTTCCTCTTTTCTTTCCTGTAAACAACTCTGATACTACTTCAAACAGAAAACAAAGCAATAGTATATTTCCAGTTTTAAATATTTTAAAGAGTTTTTTTTATAGCTTTTTTAATAATAATTTATTTTTTAAAAAGTTAAAAGTTTTGTTTTATGTCAAATATTTTAGTCGTTCAATTTTGAGTCAACAAACATATACAGAGCATCTATTTGGGCCAAGTATGAGCTATGGGACGTAACAGAAAAAGAGAAGACAGTACTTACCCTCTTGGAGACTGCAGTCTAGCAAGGAATACAGACATGAAACAAGGACTTATAACAATTTAACTGTCATCAAATAAAAGGTATAAGGAAATCCTGAAATATATAGCAGAAGGTCCTAAACATACTGGGGGGAGGGTATCAGAGAGTCACCGTAGACTTCTCTGAAATATTGACATTTAAACTGAAAAGGTTCAGCCATTTTTGGCTGAAAAATTAAAAGCCAAAGAATGTTGGCTGAAAAATTAAAAGCCAAAGATATTCTTGGTTGAGGGAAGAGCATGTGCAATGGTCTGAGGCTGGTAAGAACACTGGTAAGCATTTAAGCAACATAAGGAAGTTGGGTATGGCTAGTATGGAGGGACAAGTGTCAATAAATGAGATTAAAAAGGTAGAGGGCAAACTACAAAATGTTTTCTAAGGTATGGTCAGGAATTCTGATCTATTTCTTAAGGACAAAAGTCGAAGGCTTTTAGGGAAAAAGAAGTGGGAGTAATTGCAGTGTTATCTGTTGAATACAATGAAAATAAACCAGAAGAGATATAAAAGCAAAAGCTGACTTTACAAAAAAGAAATAACAGGGTTCAAAAAACAAAACTTCATTTTAGGAAAATATTAATTGATTTGACAAAAAGATTCTTAAAGCTTTCTCAAGAAACAGCATTTTCTCTCAAATTTAAGTATTTATCTGGCAAGATATAAACTTGAAAAAAGTATCATGTTTTATTGTTTCTAGAGTTCAAATTCTGAGACAAAAGGCTCCTATACCCAAATCGACACAGGTGTACCTTATTTTATTGTGTTCTGCATTACTGAGCTTCATGGATATTGCGTTTTTTACAAATTGATGGAGAGACCCTCTGCTAGCAAAAAGATTATGACTCGCTTTAGCATGATGCTTGCTTTATTGCAGTGATCTGGAATCAAATCTGCAATATGTCCGAGGTATGCCTATAAATGGAATACAGGTGGTATAAGACTAATGCATAAAGAATTTCACAGAGAAGGCAAAAAAGGTGCTATATAAATGTGATATAAAGTTAAACGCGTAAGATTAGAGACAAAATAACTAGGGATATAACTGAGTTTTAATTACTACCTCTGTTAAGTTTCAGTTTCCTCATTAATAAAGTGGGGGTATCCTGCAGAGTTATGAAAAAATGAAACAAAATGTTTTATAAACTCAAAGGCACTGTATAACAACATCTATATTGACTATCCTTAAACAATCAAGTCCTCATAAATTATAAAAAAACT
Organism: Pteropus alecto; assembly: GCF_000325575.1. NCBI lineage: Eukaryota > Metazoa > Chordata > Mammalia > Chiroptera > Pteropodidae > Pteropus > Pteropus alecto. Next base: position 16,872,270 of record NW_006494614.1, on the reverse strand, counting down.
TACTAGTTTTTCTTTTCATTTTTTAAAGACTTTTGTGGGAAATCATTTTCCTCTACAACTTCCTTAAGGAGCTAAACTAATTGCTGCTCTGTTTATATAAACACCTACTCAGCCTGATCATTGACTTCTCAATTTCAAGATGTCTAGGAAGATATTCAACCCCTAACTTTAAAGATTCTCTGAAGAAATTCAAAATACAAAGTCAGAAACTTTGTGAAGAAAATATGATAATTTGCTTCACTTACACAGATATGAAATTCAACATCAAACCCAATAATAAATCTGGAAAAATATGTGACACAAAATAAAAAATACCTAGTTATTCCTAATTTCTACTAGAATTGCCTGCAAGACACATCACATGGTTGGAGTAGATGGGGGATACCTCAAAGCAAATTTCATCTTACTATTTAAAAAAGAAAACAATGCAGCTACAAGAACAACAATTTAAACTCACCTAAGAAAACTGTCACTCTTCAAAGTGTCTCTCCTTTTATGGTCAATCATAATTTGAAAAGAAATTTAAGCAAAAGAAAAAATATAAATAATGTCTATTTTATATACTTTGTACTTTGGCATAATGAACATTAGCTTTATTTCCCCAAAAAATAAAAAATGCAAATATATCTTAGAAGTCTCCCACAGCTACCTGTTCTTATGGGGCAATAAAAGAAGTAGCAGGGCCAAGAGGATATAGAGAAGAGAGTTGCAATAAAATATAATCTCTCTTCTCCAGGCCGTAATAGTAACGGCAAAAAAACAAAGGTATGTAAATTCTTATCATTCAAGGGCTAGATTAAAAACAAAACCAAGAATAAAAAAACAAATATAGCTTAGTCAGAAATGATTAAACAACAACACAAATCATAAAACTGTTAGAGACTAGGAAAGCAGAGGAATAAAATGATAGAAAATGAGTTCTGAAAGAAGAAATGGTTAATAGGTGAGAAAATAATAGGCGAAAATTATTATTTAAATAACTCATGAGTGGACACTTAACTAAGGATAATGTATGTACTGAGTAGAAGGCAGAAAAATTACAAAACTGAATAGAGAATACTAGGGAAAAAAATGAACAGAAAGAAATTACAGATTATTATTATAATCTTACAATTTATCAAATAATGTCACATGTTAAATTATATGTTAAATCTTGTAGATTTATAATAATATATATTTCTAAGTATGTCAGAAATATAGTCACATGAGGCAAAATTAACCCTGAAACTCAAGATCCTAGCCCAGTGCCAGGTATGTTAAGAAATTACCAAGGCAGAATAAGTCAAGTACAGTATTGGAAATATGGCAAAATATAAGTGGAAATTAGAAGGGAAAAGAAACTTCAAAAAAATACTCAAGATTAGCAAAAAAACGCATTTAATGATAATTATAGGAAGGGCATTTGTGCCTGCCTCACTTTGCTACCTAATTTAAGCCTCCAAATAACCAGATTTGGCAGGTAATATCCCCATTTTATAGCTGAAGTTTTGGGGCTGAAAAATTAAATGATTTACCTAAGGACACACATCTACACTAAAACAAAGTCAAGATTTATGACCTAATTTTAAGTAAATCCTTGTTGCCCTTTGTTCAAACTAGTGTTCTCATAGAAAACCAATAAAGGTAAAAGAGATCTGGAGTCTCCTTTTAATGTACAGGTTTCTTAGCATTAACTGGATGTTTGTGCAGTAAAACTATTTTTCAAGGCAAAGCAGTTTCCTTACACTGACACATTTTTAAGAATCAGATTCCCCAATACCCACCAAGACTGAAACCTGGTTGCAGAAGCAACAAGTAAAACAAAATATGGAAGTACCTAGGCAAAACAACAAAATAATATGAAAAACCTAGAGAAAAAGTTTACTTCACTAATATGGTAAATGTAAAAAAGATAAATAAAAACAAGGTAATTAGTGAAAGATTGATTTAATATATTACAACCTTTTTCACAAGATAAAAATGCATTAAACGAATCTCCAAATTTAATTTTAAAAACAGCTTTAATGTACCTAAGTATCTTCTTTCCTGGTGTCCGCCAACCCACATCATTTATTATTGAAATAGTTTATTATAGTAGGCAAATACTGAGTAAATTATATCTGAAAACAGTCATGATGTGGGTAAGGAGGTTGGAGAAAGGACAATACCAAAGATTCTATAATACTTTTGAAAGTAAGTGCTGCTATGCCAAGTACACATTTAATATGTCCTCCACAGAAACTTAGTTAGAAGCTACTGACAACAGATTGGTGGAATCTGGGGTTTTCCTACTTGTTTTCGTTTCTAAAAACATTATTAAGGAGAGTTTTAGAGGGCTAGAAAGCAGCTGATCTCTTTGTTTCCCCTGTCCTGAGAATGAATTCCAGTCAATTTTCATAATTTACATCAAGGAGGTATAAAGTAGTCAGGATTTATAAGCAGACTATAAAACAGGATAAGAAAGCACTGAAATAAACTCAAGAGTTGCATCTTAAATTGTATAGGTGTTCTAATATTCCAAGTGTAATGAATTGATAACCCAGTTCATTAATAAACCTTAATTTCCTAAAAACCAATTTCTGGTTTCTTTCCTTACCTCAAAGCTTTCCTTGGGCCAAATCTCTCTTCTTCCAACTATCTATTCTATTTTTAACCCCTACCCACTTTTGAACTTTTCTTGACCCACTCCAGTTCCTCAACTACATCAATTATCTACTACCTCTTCATTTAATATTTATCAATGCTGAGGAATTGGGTCTATAAATAGTAATAAGACATAATCTCTATTTTCTAGTACCTCAAAGTATAATAGAAAAAAACAAAGATAAATAAAAAGCCACAACTCTATGATAAAAGCTATACTTGTGATAAATACGAGCACGTAATTCTGCCCAGTAACATTTAAGTTTTAAAGGATAAATAGATAAATGTTCTATTTATCCTTATCTATTTATCGAGAGAGATTGCAGAGAAATAAAACATGTGCATAGACAAAGGGATGAAAGAGTTTGATTCTAAGAACTGCCAAGTTGTACAAAGCTACAGCACAAAGTATAGATTAGGAAAAGACAAGAAACACAGGAAAAAGTCAGTTTTGTGAGCCACATTATAGGGTTCAGGCTATTCAAAGTCATTAGGAGGGATGATATGATCACATTTGCATTTTGGAACATTTAGAGGAGTGTTTCTTAACTAGAAGCAATTCTGTACCAGGAATATGTGGGAATGTATGGAGACATGTTTGGTTGTCACAACTGGGGGGAGGTATGGGGGCAACTGGTTTGCTACTAACATTTACTGGGTATAGGCAGGGATGCTGATAAATATGCACAGGATGGCCATCTACAACCAACCAATAATTATCTGGCCCAAAATGTAAAAAGTGCCAAGTTTAGAAACCACGATGGAGCCAAAGCCTGGGGTAAAGGAATAAGACTGGAGGCAGAGAATCAGGTAGCCTATAAGTTGTAGAAGAGCAGAGGCCATGTTCTTATTTATCCTGCAACTCCAAAACAATACATATAGCCTAGCCCAGTGCCAGATATAATGTAGGGACTCAATATTTACTTGATATTGATATTGAGTGAATATTTACTTGATAAGTGAATGAATGATGTAGAGCTCCAAATAAGAAGCACCAAGGCCTGAAATGTGGCTGTGGCTGAAAATTCTGGAACAAGAAAATGTAATTAATGGAAAAATTTGGTGGGATATGAATAAGGTCTAGTGCTTAGTAAATAATAATGTACCAGTGTTGGTTTAGTAGCTTTGAGAAATGTACCAGATGATAACCTTAGGGAACACTGCATAAGGGGTATATAGCTCTTTGAACTATCTGTGCAACTTTTTGGCAAATAATTTCTTACTCCAAAATTAAAAGTTTATTAAAAAAAAAAACCCTGTATTGTCAGTGAATCAAACTTTAAATGTTTGGATATGTATTTAAATCTGTGTTTTAAGAAAAGCTAAAATGTTAATATTTTTATTTTATTTCCACTGATACTTGGTAATACTACATTGACCAAGGAAAGAGCAAAGAAAATCCAGATAGAAAATGGCAAAGAGGAATCAACAAAAATGGCAAAGAGGAATCAACAAAAGACATGTCAGTACTATAAAGTTCATATTAAAAAAAAATTCTGATCACTCATACTGTGATAACTTGAAATGATACACTATTACTATGCAGGCAAACTACTATGGCAAAAAATCTGATGAATTTTTCTTTCCATTACCATCCTATTCATAATTTTCTAGCAAAATAAGACATTCGAGGCTGTCACTGAGGCTAACGAGACATGACACTAAATGATAATAAGTAGTTATTTTTATTAGGTTCTCTTCTGATTTCAAAAATATTGTAAATGCAAAAAGAAAAAAAGTAAAATTAGTGTTCTAGTACAGAACGAATATTCTCCTGAAAATATAAATATAAAAGAAAAATAATTTATCTTAAACCCTAAAAATGAAATAAAGTCTTTCAGAAAGATACAATTATCTGCTTGGTAATTAATTCTGTTACCTAAATATACTACTTGCATTTCTCTGTTATAACACAAAACTCAAGATATTTCTGCCACCTTTACATTCCCAATATCCATGTCAGCAATATTTACTGATCTGACCATATAACTAATACCAACTTTCTTAAGTAGCTGAGGGTTACTATTGGAAAGCTTAGCTTATTGAGAATAAGGCGTAGCATAATGGAGTCAATCTCAATTCATGACTCACTAAATGTGTAACCTTAGTCAAACCACCAAATCTTTCTATGCCTCAGTTTCCTTCTCTGTAAAACAATAAGTTCCTCCTATGGGCTGGGCTGTTTAAAATTTTAAAGGTAAAAATATATGAAAAATGCTTAGAGTACTGCCTGGCACACAGTAATTACTCACATAGCAAATATTAAGAGGAAAGTTATTTACTATCAATCATTCTTGTACTTTCATTGTCTGCCACGGAACTGCCTGACAATGTACTGAAAGAACAACATAATATATTCCCTTTATCACATAGGTCTGCAGTCTTCCAAAGAGATAACAAACTTTCTCCTACAAGAGAAGCATCTATATTTTATCTCATCTTTCTCTCAAGAGAATTATTCCTTCTCCTAGTATAATTTTCAAAGTGCAAATACACTCTAATATCTCAAATCCTTTGTTGTTTTAATAGTTGTTCATTATAGTTAGATTATATATTGAAACCAATATTTAACCAGGGCAATCATATATTTAATTAAAAAAAAAAAAAAAGATCTCCCATGATTACCCACCATACAAATATTGCATAGGATACCTTTGGAAAAAAGGTCCGAAAAAACAATCCAGAATGCATCACAGAGACAAAAAGATGTAAATCATAAAAGAAAGAGTAACAGAGAAGATAAAGTAAAAAATTCTACCATCAGTCTATGGTCATGCCACCCTGAACAAGCCCGATCCCGTCTGATCTCGGAAGCTAAGCAGGGTCGGGATGGGAGACTACCTAGGAAGACCAGGTGCTGGAGACGTAAAAAAATAATTAAATAAATAAGCTGACAAGGTCCTTGCAATCTGTGAGGTCAATCAAGGGTTGCCTTGCTAAAAAAAAAAAAAAAAAAAGTCTATCATGTGTTTAACTGGAGTTCCATAGGAAAGGAGAGAGTATGGAGTGGAGACAATATATTAAAAGATAATAGCTGAGAATCTTCCAATGCCAATAAAAGACATTATAGTTCAAGAAGCCTAATAAATCTCAAACAAGATAAAGTTAAAAGGATATCAAAATGTTACAATCAAACTGCAGAAAACTAACAAGAAAATCTTAAAAGCAACCAGAGAGAGCAACTTTCCAAGTAGCAATAGATCTAAATCCAAATATATCAATAATTAAATATAAAAGACAGAATGTCCCAGATAAAACACAAAGACTGTCATATTGTAATTTTTAAAAGACACTTCTATGTTATTTTAAAGAGAGATGGAAAATAAAAGGATACAAAAAGGTTAAAAGTAAAACAATGGAAAAAGATATACAATATAAATGTAAAGCAAAAGTTATCCAAAACTCTAATATTAATTAATGATTAGTATAAGTATCCAGAAAAGAAAGAAGTAGGATGTGGATAGATGAAAGAAAGAGGGAGAATAACATTCCTGGGTAGAGAGGGGGGTTGGGAGTGGGAAGAGAGGCTATGATTAAAATATGAAGGTCCTGAAATTCAGAAGTTTAGACTTGGTGGCAGAGGAAGTACAACATCATTAAAATCTTAACCTCTTTATACCACCTTGATAAGAAGTGTAATATAGCA
>NW_006494614.1:16852364-16865940 GCF_000325575.1 Pteropus alecto | reverse complement strand
ATGAGAAGCAAGAAGACTGCTTTAGAGAATATGTAGTAATCAAGTAAGACAAGGGCCTGGAAAGGAAAAAGGATGAATCCAGGAGACATTTCAAAAGGAATGCATTAGTTTTCCTTCTTTGAAATTTTAAAGGCAAAAAAATGCACTATGCTTTATAAAAAAATAACCAAACTATTTCTTTCCCACCATTATAACTAATCTATATTATGATACAATCACCCATTAAACCAACCTAATATAAATATTAGTAAACAATTTTTTGTAAAAATAAAATACTAATAAACTAAATAGCCTGCATTAGGTACAATATATACAATCTATAATTATGCTTTATTATGACTTCATTATTAAGATCAGTGATATAAGAAAAAAATATAACAGCTTTTCTCTTTGAATGCTAATGTACATAATATAAAATTCTCTGATATCACTGTAACTAAAAAAAAAAAAACATTTTCAAAAGCTCTTTACCAAGAGGATATCAACTTTGTAATGAACTTAAACAACTCACCAATGCTGGGTGGACTACCATAGTTAATTGGCGACTCAGGTGGTCTTCCACAATGCAATGCAGCCAAAGCAGATCCTTTCCATACGACGTGCTTGCAGCCTATTAAACACACATGTTTTTATGGATACAAAGATAGGACACAAAGACAAAAAGAAAAAGAATGTCTAAATCCTATTAGAAATTTTTCATACTTTTATTTGTGCGTAGCAAGGACTGCCTTCCAGCTCCTAATAAAGTTTGTACTCCAGGAACACTTTGCGGAATTTCTTGTTCAAGAAGAGGTCCTAGTCGATGACATATTTGCAGCAAGTGATCAGGTGCTAAGTGTCTGTAATACTTCACCTGTTATATGAGACATATAAAGTATTTGCTAAATAAAGTGATTTAATATTTACACTAAATAAGCTATACTTTAAAAAAATACAGTAATTTGTTCTGGTTAGCCAACGTTTCATTTTATTTGGGAGAAAAGTTCATGTTTATTATGTGAAACCACTTGATTCAGAGAACAGAATAGCTAACCCAACCATCATTTAATCCATGGAGGAAAAATACTAAAGAATTAATGTAACCTAAATATAACTAGTTATAAACTAACAGATGCTAGTCAATGCAAATACCAAACAATGAAAAAATATATAGCATTATAACCTAAAATGGTAATGTTTCAATTTAATGTTTTAATTTTCGAAAACTTCAAACAAAAAAATTCCAACTATATAAATAAATATTTTGTATCCTTGAAAGTTAAAGAAACTTGATAGTTCATGTTCTCATTACAAACTTTAAAAAAACTGACATAACATCTACACTGAATTTCATAATTTATTTACCAAAAGCTTTACAGAGAGAAAAGCCAAATTCCAACTATTAATTTAAACATGTTTTGATTATAAAATAAATCTACTTACTACAAAAAGTTTGAGCACTTTGGAACAAATCTGAAATATTGCTTAATTTATGCTAGCATTTGAAACCAAGATATAAAATGCTAATATTTTTATTATTCATTCTGAAAGTATTTTTAGTAGACAATAGTTGCATAATAATCTAAAGAGAACTAAATAGAAAAAATAAAGTACACTTTTATCATTTTATATTTAGGTTATCAAGTTACTAAAAATTTCTCACTGTAGTACCTAAATACTCTAGTTCAGCTGTTCTCGAAGTGTGTTCTGGGAACCCCTGGGGGTTTCTCAGGCAAAAATTACAAATACTAAAACATTATTTGCTTTTCACTCTCATTTTCTCATTGTATGTGGTTTTTTCCAGGGGCCACACCACACATGATGTTACAAGCATGAATGCAGTAACAGATATAAGAATCCATCTCTTAAACCAGACATTCAACATTCCCAAAAATGTAAAACAATGCCATTCTCGCAAATTTGTTTTTAAATTATGTAAATTATTTATATTAACATGAAATGAATTTCTCATTTAAATATTTTTAAATTTGTTTTAGTATTTAAATCATAAATGAGATTGTAATCCACATAAAGGAACTTTAATAATTTTTATTAATGTAATGGGGTTCTGAGGCCCAGAAGTTTGAGAACTGCCACTCGAGTTCATTTAGTAATGGTAATTTTAGTATGAAGTCCTTACGATAAGATTGATTTTGGGGTGGGAGGGAGGTAAGGAGTGAAATCATTTCATTCCATCTTGCAGTATCTGTTATACTCTAACTGCAGAAGACCATGAATGGTATTTCTAAAAATTTAACTAATAGTCATCCTTCTAAGCTGAAGCCAATTAAAAAGAACTTACTTTACTTTTTAGCATAATACACTCCCGTCATGGAGACAACATGGAGCCATATTGTCATCCTCTGATAGGATAATTTAAAACATTAGAGTCTGGCACACAGTAGATGGTCAATAAGTACTGACAGAATGAATACTTCTGGAAAAAGAGGTTCTAATACAAGTTATACATACTACATCTCTGATTTGGAGATTCACAAAACACAATGACATTAAAGCCTCTGAAAAATCCTGAGATAAAACTATCTAATTTGTTTAATGAACAATTTCCCAAACTCAGTTAGTTACAGATTCTCTCTTTTTTTTATTCAAAACATACTTTTCCAAACGTTAGTACGATTAGCAAAAAACACTTAGAAGAAAACATACCAAAATATAAATTATTACAATTGTATTTATACTTTTCTATAATCATCCCTAATTTGCCTAAAAATAACATTTAAAAGAAAAAGTCTACAATATATATAGGGTCCCTTCCAGTTCTAAATTTGTATATAATTATCTAATGTAAGTTCTTTAAATTGATCAAAATTCCTTGAAAAAATTTTACTTTAAAAACGAAGTTCTTTATTATTAACCTTAATTTAGTGATGATCCTGTTTTAGGGTCTTCGTGTAAAACACATTTCAGGTAACAAACCTGAAAATCCTTATTGCAGAATTGCATCTTTTAATAAAATATCATGAATCCACTTTTTCTGACTAAATTTTTCCTTGATTTAGTATATTTCAATTTTTCAAAAATTAATTTTCAATTTAAAGTTAGAAGAGATACTTTCACAGTTCTTAAACTCCTCATGATCTGGCTTTTGAGATTTTATACAAGCTGATCTCTTTGCTGGAAATCTTTGTTTCACCTACCTACCCACCTCCACATCTCAGTCCATGCCTTCTTGCTTCACATGACCTGTTATACCACTGCTGCCACTTCTTTTTGGTCATTCTATCTTTGTGTTTCCATAGCACATTATAGTTAAGGGGTTAATAAATTGTCAGATAAATGAACACATGAAAATATGCAGTAAATACTGACTTCTCTTCTATCTAGCCATTAAATGGTGAAGTTCCTTAAGGTCTGAGATCCCAGAGTCCAGTTCTAGACTCTCTTTTCTTCTCACTCCATACTCTCTCCTTAGATAGTCCTTATGCCAGTGATTCTCAAACTGACATCTATAGGCTAGGCTTTCATAACAAACTTTCTTAAGACATCTCTCTTTGGAGTTCCAAAGCTTCCTCAACTCATGTCAAAATGAAAATCATAATCCTCATGCCAATACCCCTCCAAAAATGTCCCTTACCTTGGTGAATGGCAACACTATCTATTCAGCCTCAAACCAGGAAGTCAAATTTTTTACAATGCCCATTCCTCACTCTCACCTCATTCACAATATCCAAGCAGTCTCAAGTCCAACTGACTTTTCCTTCCTATCCTTAAATATGTCTGCCTCTCTCCATTTCCACACTAACTACACAACTTTGAATCATCTTTGCAATAAAGTTCCATCTTTCTCACATCCACTCATGCCTTCTACCTCATTCAAATCTATTCCCTATTTGCATTAGAATGCTCTTTTCCAAAGCATACATGTGGTCAAGTCACCCCTACTTAAAACAACAGAGACTTTCCTTGCTCTTTAGAGATCTAAATCCTTAACATGGTCTGCAAGACCTGAAATTCATTTCTGGTCCATTCCTATTTCTCTGCTTCATCTGACACATTCTCAGCCTTACACCCTCCAGCCCCCATTTTCCACAGACACGCCTGCCTTCTTTCAGGTTCTTTACCTGCACTCTCTTCTTCACGCTTTTCCCATGTGGTAGGTACACTCTGCATTTCCCCACATCCCCTTAACCAAACAACACTTCTATGTGCTTCAGATCTTCCCTGCAATTTAAGTTCCTTTGTTTTCCTTTACCCAATTCAGTCTAAGTGTTATCTTGGTTGCACAGCCTCAATGGCTTTTCCTTAACTCATGTTATCAGTTTATGACTATACAATTAAAAGTGTAATGATTTAATACTTTTCTTCTCAACTTCACCATAAACTACAAAAGAAGAGGGACCACATCTTCTTTTGGTTCCAACAGTGTCACATACAACTTATTTTTTTTAAATTAATACAAATTATCTTTTGCTACTGCCTTTTCCTAAACATTATTCTCCATGAATATTAATCCACATCACTATGGTCAATGTTTAAAATGTAAAAACAAATTTAAAAACTTAAAATAGCTCATTTATTGCTATACATAGCTTTTAATTTTCAAGTTAGTAAGAATGCCTATCTTTAAAATTAAGCTTTTAAGTTTGAATGAACTTTTATTTTATTTATACTAATAATTAAAAGAAAAATGAAACTAAAAGGAAAACTTAAAATGATATTGTAATACAATTCCTACCCAAAATGTCTATATTTAGATTCTCAGTAATTGTTTATTATTATTTTAGAAAAACAAAACAAAAATTAACATCCTCAGTTCCAATATACCCATTACTTTCCATGACCAGAGCTGCTTTCAAGCTCTTTAGATATTCAACACACATAGTGTGATAAATATGAATAACACTAACATAGCTAACACACATTGGCTGTGCACTAAATGCTAGCCCTTGTAGTAAGTGTGGTAAGTTTTACATGAAAAAGCTTAGTTAATTATTTTAACAACCCTAAGAGGTGTGTACTATTATTATTTCCATTCATAAATAAATTCTGGTACAAAAAGAGAAACCAACCTTGCAACAAACATCAAGCATGTTTAGTGGATGATAGAGTCAAACAAACCAAAGCAATGTAATTCTACAGCCCACATTTATACTGCCCTCCCCCCCGCAAAGCACCTATTGCCACAAATATATGTATATATCAATATGCAAGCAAGCTATAAAAAGGACATTTTGAATAGTTTCCAACGGACATTAAACTGACCCAGAAAAAGAACATTCTAAAGATCACCCTCACAACTAAGCAAACTAACACAAAAGCATAAATTCCTATAAGTAAAGGGGAACACTGAAAAATCTAAGGAAATAAGATATAATTACAATGATCTAGCAACAACACTAAATACTCTCTCCCAAAATAGCTAAAGAAATAGCTAAAGAAAACACTGACAATATTTTTGTCAATATTTCTAAGATTAAAATGTTAAACTCTTAAAGTTAGAATCAAAGTATAAATAGATGACACCAAAGAGTTAATAACCATAATATTTGAAAAATAAGAATTTTTAAAAATACACACTTATCAGTAGTGTTCTACTTTTTAAAATCCATGCCCCTTTTGATAAACATTCCAGCTCCTCTCCCACTAAGATGCAAGAGCTCACTTTATGGATGCAAACCCTAATGCCACCTCACGGAGTTTCACTCCTAGACCTGTGGACTAGTCAGAGCTTTTTCAAACTTCTCATATCTCCAGCCATGAATCTCCAATCCCAACTGAGAATCGCTTAATAACAGTAACAATGATCTTTGATTAACTGTCCATAAATAAAGGTTAAAACCTGAATTAAACAAAGGTATCCTTCTTGTAATTAAGTTACATTATCTAGAGCAGAGATCAGAAAACAATCTATAAAGGGTCAGATGGTAAACATTGTAGGCTTTGGGGGCTACTATTTGTTGCATATATATTTTTAAAAACTTATAAAAAAGTATTAACTTTAGCTCAGAAGCCTTGCAAAAACAGGTATCCTGCACGATTTATCCAAGCAGCCATAGTTTACCTACTCAGATCTAAATAACAATCCTTGGTTCTAGCAACTTTTCCAGTAGGGGTAATACAATTCTGTGGAACAGAGGCAACTGTGTTCATGTCTTGTCCATCTTGGCCCAAATCATAAATCTGTTTCATTCCTTTCTCAGATCGCATATATAAAATAATTTTAGAATTATCAATTGCAATTTAAATAGGATCATTTTCTGAAAATGTGAATTGTAGCAAGGATGGAACAAGAAAAGAAACTGAGCTCTATGAGTGGTTTATTTTCCTGCATCTTCAGCTAAATCAACCTGCTTCTGCTTAGTATGCTACTTCATATAAACAGCCATCCTTTCTAGCCAAGAAAAATTTGTCATTATTACTGTAAGGTACTGTTAGAAGATAAGTGTTATCAGTAGAGAGAATATAAAAAACCTAGAAGCCACTGCATTCCACTAGACATACTGTCATTAAGAACTTCTCTATCATTTTTTAAAGAAAAGGTCAGTAGTTTAAGAGCTCGCTCTAAAGTAAAACATCCTAGTTTTAAACTTCCAAATTGAGTGTGGAAAACAATTACTCAGTCTCAATGTCCTCATCTGTAAGACTGAGACTGCATGAGTCACCACCTTGAGAAGTAGTCACAGTACCTAACATAAGAACTGGCTGTTACTTTTAATTTCACTCAACATTACATACATGTTGACCTTCCACATTGAAAACAATCTTTCTAGACCTAAAAATGGGGGGAAACATTGGATATCTTTTTAAGTACCTTTTCCAGGTGAGATCAGATCAATATATTAATTACTATTACCTGTGAGACCTAAATGCCCGTCCTTCCTTAGCAAATTAAGAGGTCCCTATGAAAATAAGATCCACTTACTGATTAGCACTAGTATGATCTGATTTGACTAGGCTCTTCACTTCATCTCTGTTTTGAAAACCGAACTGGTTCTAAAAAAGTCAGTTTTTCAGACTGTCTCATACCTATTTTCACATTATTTTCTATCCGAAAGGCTAGCTGCTTCTGCTCTCTGCTATAGTTGAGTTCTAAAAGGTCAGCTTAATGGAATATGGTTCTCTATTTTTATGACTATTCCAGGATATAAACAAAAACCAAAATTTCAAAAACCCTTTGCTATTTAATCACTCCATAGGCCTATTATTAAAACCCTACCCTGGCCTTCTCGAAACTTCTAGTTATAATTATAAATCTCTTACCATTATTAAAGTATAGGTTAAATTTTATCTACAATGTTTAAAACAAATTTACACTTTCTCTGAACACTTTTACTGCAACAGCTTCTCCGCATAGACACATATGGAATATTCTGTGTCAACTATTCCCCAATTTTATTTAAGGTTACGTATTCTCCCCATTTCACAGGTAAAGAAAACTGAAGTCCAAAGGTTAGTTTGTCAAAGGTCATACATTTAGAAAGTAGGAGCAGCAATTATCAAACCCAGATCTCCTGATTCAACATCTACTGTTACTTTTATTACCTTAGTGTCCTTCTCAAAACTTTAGTTCCTGTCTGTCCCCGCCCCCACCCCATCACACAAATTTTAAGATTATAAAATTACCAGAACCCATATAACCACTTTGCAAATCAAATCCTCTAAGCTGGGTAACTACTCTTACAAGGACTCTTAAATGCATATGATTTCTTTGTAATCAGAGTATAATAACATTAATATAGAATCTTATTGTCAAAATTAATCTTGGTGGTCTATTTAATTGTGAATAAACATGCTTGAAAGACTCTCATATTCACAATTTAATCAACCACCTAAAAATTTATTTAGATAATTTGGTTAGATCAATGTAATTATCAATACAAGTATGTGACGTAAAATATATTACTGCTCTTCCAAATTTTATTCATCACAATCTGACTATATTCGGCTTAAAAAAAAAAAAAAAAAAAAAAAAAAACTCTATCCAGAATTAAGGTTTTTACAAACCACATAAAGATGCTCTATAAAAATTAATTTAAAACACAAAATTTAACTTTTTAAAATAATATATTTTGAAGCTGTTTTTAAATCAAGTCAAATATGCTAAGTAAAATCTGGGTAATAAGAAATCTTAAGTATTATTTATTTACAAAGTATACTTTAAAATTCAAATCTAATTCTATTGAAAAAGTCTATTAAAGATGGAAAATTGTTAAACTGTTTATGCTTAAGATGCCAACATAATCTTAAGAAAATGACCAATTTCATTTTTAGTAATGTTTCAGTTTCGAACAGTGTACTCAAAATAACTACCACCACACATACAATGGCGGTAAAGTTGTTTCAGAAAATGCATATTTCTCCAAGATTCCTAGAATTTAGTGTTTCCACACCCCAAAACTAAACCAGAACCAAATGACACAAGACAAATATTTCTTGCATTTATACTATAACCTCTGTGAAGACAGGTTATGTACTTGTTATCTATCCACGATAGAGACCAAATGGGTCCTGCCACCATGACCACAGGCCACGTGGATTCCAGAAATCATGGATTCATCATGTGCTTCATTTGCAGAAGGCTGCCGTCATTCAACATGTTACACGAATACTACAAATCTCATTCCTCTTACAATTTAGTTTTAACTTAAGCAGATGCTGCATCATACTATGTTGCTACCTAATTTTTCTTAGTATCAAAACTTCTCATCCAACTATCTTTTTCCTTATCTGTGATTTCTGAGCTCAAATAAGGCTGCTTGTATCTAAGGCAAATAACAAAAGGTAGACATGCTTCAAACCTGATGACTGCCTCCTCCGTAGTAGCCAAAAGTTCTCACACTTAAATATTTCACTATTCAATATCATGATTTTTGATTTTTCAGTACCCTAAATTCTCAAATTCCATAAAGGAAAAAAGTACTATCATTTCCCCCAATCTGTTATAAAATACTTAAATGCCTCTACAGTCCATATGCTAACATATTTAATAAACCCAAAATAATTTATCAATTTTCACTAATGTTATTTCACCAACATAAATCTCAAACAAAAAAATAGAAACTGATGATCTTTACATTTTAAATTTATTTCTAAAATTTTTAATTTGGTTCTTATTATATAATAGCCTTTATCACTTTTAGATGTAATTACAAAAGCGACTTATATAACCTAAAAAATTTGCTGTTAATTTTTTTCTAATACTCATTTTAATGACTTTCTTGAAACAAAGTACATTAAAATAGAAAGTTATTCTAAATGGGTATGCTTATTAAAACGGCCACTTTGCTTACAGATATATTTCTATGAATTCTAAAACTTACATGAAGAAACTACCAGTAAGAATAAAATTTATTTATTTGGTATGACTTGTCCAGAATAAGTTGTGTAGGATACAATTTTATTTGCTACAATTCTGCAGTGACATGATAGATAACCACAAAATTTGGGGAAAAGAATGGTCACAGTGAGAGGAATTTTTAGATAAAAGAAACAAAATCTTGTGGTTACCTGATAAAGGAATTGAGTGGATTAAAAAAACTGACATTCATAGTATTTATTTAACCTAATGCTCACTTCAGAATTAATTTAAGTCTTTATTAAACTGTTTAAAACACATAAATCATTAACCCAGATTGACAAAACATTTCAGACTGGTAAACAGACTTCTGCAGTACTATTCTGCCTCATAACAATCATATAAACACTACTGTATAGTTGAGGAGGGGATAATCCAACTTCTTCACATAATACTTCACAATTATTCAAGGATATTAAGAATTTAACAGGTATTTATTTCATTTTAAAATGTCTGTAATGTCTCTTTTAAAAATAATGAAATAAGTACCAATAGAATAGCTGCATATGTAAGAAATGATGAAATTTTGCCCACTTCAGCCCTGCAGCATGTACTATTCCCCTTCACACCTAACATTTTATTTACTATAATGATTATGAAATATTAAAGCCCTGCTTTAGAGGCTACCAAGGAAAGCTTAGTATTTCATTTATACTCTATTTAAAAAGGAAATGGTAACATACATTTACTTCATTATATGCTACCCTCCCGACCCCCAAATTATACTGGTTAAATTCTGGAAAGTAGTATATTATCTTTAATATAGAATGAGAATCCCTGATTCAAAAACATCTAATATGTTATACACTTTTCTCCTAAAATTTGTAAGTTTTATACCTTAATTTTAACATTAGTTTTATACCTTAACTTTAACATTAATCAGCATACTCTAAATGCGTGCTTAACATACATAAGTAAATTCTATTCAGTTCCTATTCATCTCTGAATTTAAGACCACCAACAATTTCTGAAAACTAATATTTAGTTATATTATAAAAAGGTAGTCTACAATGTGGTTAGTGTTTCAAAAATCTTCATCTTTCCAAGGAGAAACCATACTACAACCCAAGAATGGCACACTCAAAAGCATTTATACACATTTTCCAATCTGCATAATTTTTCTATATTTACTTTTCTGTGTTTTGGATAATCAAACTCTGAAATGAAAGAGTTGTGCTCTTAGAGACACGGTATTGCTATTTCTAGTTTAAAATCAAATTTTCAGATTAGAAAAAATTTAATTCACTTATTTCACAAATAACTGGGGCCAACAGAAATTCCATGACTTGCCTGAAGTAACCTGCAGGTTAATTGTTGGCAGGGCTAAGATATAACCCTCGTGTCCTGGCTCCCAATCTTTTCACCTGAATAAAGATTTCCAATAAAGTGGAATCATTTTAAGAAAAGTAAATAACCACTACAAAAATAAAAGAATTATATCATTTTAACATCTTAGCAAAACATGAACCCAGTTTTGAAAAGATAAATGTCCCACAAGTAAGAAATGTAATCAGAATCCCAGATCTGGTAAAAAATCTTAAAAATTCTGCCTCGAGATCTCACAAATATGCAACCTCCACTAATTAAGGTGACAACTATAAATCAAGTTAACAAACCAACCAATATCACTATGCAAATTAAGAAATAATTGTACAAATGTTAGTTTTCTTATTCTACAGTTTGCTCCCATGCCTGGCTCCATTTAAAAAATAAGAATTCTGATAAAAGCTTTAAAAATGCCTTTTTGCTTTAAAATTAACCTCATATTTTAAAAAAATATAAAATCTGATAAAACATATAGAGTAAAAAATACTTTCTATTAAATTCCATTCATTGTTAAAAACGGTTTTTGAATTTTAAACTAGATGGTAATAATCACAATGTTTTACAATGCCTTTATCAATCACACTGAAATGCGTCAATTTTTTAAAAAATCTGTAAACTTTTCAAAACTACTCATAAAACTCCACTCTCTTCTTGGTCAAAACTCAATCACTGTAATTTTATCTGTAGGCTGACTGAAGATGTTAATATATCTATTTTTAAGCTCATAAGTACGAATATTATATCCTACCCCAAATAGCTGTAATTTGAAGTGTTCTAGAAATTTTAATCTGACGTATGAATTCTTCCATTTAAATTACTCAACTTATCACTTACATAGCAACAAATTCCAATAAACACTACTGAAACCAAACAATAGTTATTTTGATTTCACTCACTAAAATAATCTTCAAACCAATGTTAAATAAAAGCAATTTGACAGGCAACAAAGTTAAACATTTTTAAGTAATAATAAAACAGAGAGGATACTGTGCAAGAGATTTTGCATGTGTTCACCTACACATAAGTTTCAAAAGCCTACTATTAAAAACAAAAATGTGCCCAGATACCTGGTGTTCCAAATATTTTTAGAGCTAACTAAATCTCAATAAAGTCAAATAATTTACCTAGATGTTTATCATACACCTAGATATAGTTTGATATGAAAGTAATATGCTGAATGAATAAAGAGAAAATGAGCCAGAGAACTGTGAATTCTAATAAGAACTCTTAACTGTCTCCTGAATATGTCAACATGACTGTTCTGGTAAAAAGGTTAAAAACACTCTATGGAAGAACCACTTCCATGTGAAACTGGTGGGTTTTGATAATAACACGCCAAAGAAGTGTTTATAAGACTGTTTTCAGTCTTATAAAAAAATTAGGAATAAAATTTTACTTATTACTTTGAGAAATGAGAAACCCTCTCAAAAAACAAAAATCAACATTAGTACCTCTGGTGTTACTGGCAAAGACAAAATGATATTCCTATACGAATTAGACAGTCTCATAATTTAGCCAGAAACCATTAGCCAATTTAATTTAAAAATATAACATTACCCAGTGTTTTCACGTTAAGAAAACACAGCAATTTTCAGTGACTTGTGGTTTGCGGGTTTTTACAAGACACAAAGATGAGTTTTGTAAAATCTGCCCAATTCTTAAAAATGGAAATTATAATCTTCATAATATTTTTGTCTAACAAAGACATGGAAATCCATTTAAGATGTTGACCGATACTTACAACTTAAAAATTTTAATATTGCAGTTACTGAATTTTGGAGTTGGCTTCAAACTCTTCATTTTAGCGAAGTATTGAATGAAACTAGCCTAATCACTACTTGAAAACTAAGTATGGAAATGAATACTGTTATGTTTCCATTAAATTTACTATATCTAAGTACTCTTGTACTTCAACAGCACTTATCAACAACCTATATTATATAATTTAGACGCAAAACTTAGATGTTCTATATCCAAATAAAAAGCCAGCAAAATCATGTTATGCCTTCACCTCACACAAGACATTCAATTCTAAGCCAGCTCTGAAACTCCCTAATTGTTTCAGAAGCCGTCATGAAGTAACATTAGTCATTATTAACTATCCTACATCAGTTACAAATGTCTCAAAAAAAATCAATGCACTGAATAAATTTCAACGCCTTGATTTGACCCAGTGTGACTACCTTCTGCCCCACACACACACATATGCATACGAACGACCAAGATCAGTTTAGAATGTGGAAAACATAACTCCCGAATACAAATATCTTACTTTACCATTCACAATACTAAAGTGATAGATCCACTTTTGGAAGTCAATTGGTACAAATTACTAAAATATTCACCCTGAAAACCCATAAAATTAAGTAGCAGGTATTTGTCAAACTATTTAACAAAATATATCTCAAGATAAACTCAAAAACTTTTACGTGCCAAGTTCCATCTCAGGTAAATACATGGATAAAAATCAAAATTCTTCAGTGGCCGCCAATCATAGTTCTTAATTTTAGCAAAAGGCATAACACGAGAATTAGCAAAATTAGAAAAAACCTCTTAAACTTCTGGCTTTAGGATATTACAGGCTTTACACTTCTGCGAATGTGTTTTGGTAAATTCAAGATGTGCTGCTGGCCAACTAACATCACACATCTGATCCCCTCCAACAAAAAACCTAGCTCTGAATTTAAGGAAAGCAAAAGAAACAGGAAAAGAAAAAATGTATAACGTCTTGCCACGGTTCCGCTGCGGCTGAATAGCCTGCTTGTGAAATGCTAATGCCACTTCGGAGCAGTTAGTCACCAGCTATTGTGTGGGGTAGGAGAAAGCCGAGCCGACCGCGCGTGCAGAGCGAGCGTGCGCTCCCCAGCGCTAGCATCACCGCCTCAGCTCCACCTCAGATCATCAGGCATTAGATTCTCATAGGAGCACCGGTCCCTGGTGCCACAAAGGTTGGGG
>NW_006494614.1:16851975-16852346 GCF_000325575.1 Pteropus alecto | reverse complement strand
CTTGCACTGCACAACACTCATGATGTATCTTTATTTCTAGCATATTAACAAAATATCACAAATAAATTGTCGGCAGCCCATGCGGCCCCGGGGTGCGGGTCCCCCCGGCCACTGTCCCCCGCAGGCCCCGCGCCGGCCTCCCAACCCTTCCCGTGGCCTTTGGAGCTTTCACGTTCTGGGGCCAAGTTTTTGTCTCTGTAAAAAATTGCGGGAAATTCAATTTTTATTCGACTCGGGGAAAAGTTTCTTTGCTCCGCGACGTGAATGTCTCACCAGATTCTGGTAGGTCCTGGGATGCTCCTTCCCGGTCCAGTCGGTGCGCCGGGGCAGCAGCTGCGGGGAGAGGACGCCCCGTGAGCCCGCCCCCGGCC
>NW_006494614.1:16845834-16851294 GCF_000325575.1 Pteropus alecto | reverse complement strand
CGGGGAGGGGAAGCGGGGATGGTGCCGCCGCCTGCCCTATAGCTGTCACTGTGTGTTCACGAGCCGAGCCTCGGCTCCACCATTCAAGCAACGGCGGCGGAGGCGGAGGAGGAGGAGGAAACAACAACTCTCAGGCAGCGGCTACGGCCGCCGCCGCCTCCGCCGCGGATCCCTCCGCCGCAGAAAGGAGTCCGCCGCCTTCGCGGCCCCGGGCGCGGCCCCGCCCTCGGCCCGCGCCCCCGCCCCCCGGCGCAAAAATAGGAGTGCCTCGGGCCCTGCGATCGCAGCACCCCCGCATACGGCGCGGCAAGACCCCAGCCTCCTCCTCCCCGGCCTAAGGTGCAACTTATTTATTTATTTCCAGTCGGAGAAGATGTCGGAGCCAGAGCCGCGGGTTGGCTGGAAGGCGCTTTCTCTGTGGAGGCCGATCGCGGGAGGGAGGGGGCCGAGGACTGCTCCGCGGAGGGATCTGACGCACACGGAGCCGCAGCACAGGCTCTATTCAGTGGCGCTGGCTGGGGCTGAGATGGAAGTTAGTTTCTATGTAGCAGAAATAGGAAACAAATGAAGCAAAACTGCCCAAAGAGGGGAAATGCCCCGAGGATGGGTCGCACTCTCACGCGCGCACACAGACACACACACACACGCAGAGAGCACTCTCATGCTGGGCAAACTCGGGATCGTGCTGCCCTGCCCGAGTTGAATGATAGTGTTTGGTTTCTGTCTCTTACCATGTGCATGTGTATAAATGCTGCGGATTGGCATCTGTGTAAGTCTTGTCCTGCGTTATTTCTGCAGCCTATGCAAAGTGTTGTGTAATTTATTGGAGTGCTGTATATTGCAATAGAGGTTCGGGCGCTTTTTGTTAAGCACTTGGGTTTGCAAGCCCGTTATTTGCTGAAGCCACCTCTGCATATATCTTTTATTACTGCCATTGCCTTAGCGTACATTTTAAAAATGTTTTTTTTTTTTAATTATATGGTCAAAGCGAACTCCTGATCTGTACTTCAGATACTCTTTTTTCTGATAACAAAAAGGCTAGTGACGGCAAATTAGCGATTTGGGATTAAAGAACCTCAAAGCTTTTTTAAAGTGTTTGCAAGAAAAAATAATGTAAACATGAAAGAAAGGAGAAGAATGCTAATATTTATCTCTGATCTGGAGGTAATTTAGTGACAGATCAATAACCTACCGAAGGATATTGAAACAGTATACTATACTTTAGCCAAGGTGATTAGTGATTAAATCATTTAAATTATCTGTGTATCTTGCAGTTGACTTCGTCATGCTAATTAATGGCTTCTAATTTGAGGTGTAAACCATTCCTATTTACAGTTAATCACGGAAGACTTCTTGCAAACTGACGAAAAGAGAAAAAAATTAATCTTTTGTAAATTAGTATGTAATTACTGGTTTTATATGCTAAATCATACATCTGCGGTTTGTGATGAGAAAAAGGGCCTTGTTTTTTAAAAAACGAATACGGGTGAAATTAATGGAAACAATGGAAAAAACCATTTGTTAGAAAACAAGGACACCAAGTGATATTTATCTCCAGATGATTTAAGCACTTTTCAAAAAGACTTGAGAGTTGAATATTTTTAAAAGATTGCATTTTAAAGGGAATTAGGATAGTCGTTCTTTTGTTAACATGAAACAAAAGATTCTCCTTAAAATTTTTAGATAATAAACTGTATTTTGTGGATCTGGTCTTAAAAGGTTATTTGTGGGGAAAGGACCAACAAGCTGTATTGTGGTTTTCTAGATTGTTTCCTCAAGCCTTGTAACCGCCTAGTTCCTTAACATTCCTAGTGGGAAATACTTGCTGCAACTGCCTTGGGCTGCACTGCAAGACTGCACCGGTGTGATGCCCTGTAGTAAAACATCCAAAAATCATCATACATGTGATGAAGAAGAAAAAAAGCCTAAACCTTCTTGGAATAATAGGATGCAAAAATTGCCTTTTTAACAATCTGAAGTAAATAAAAAGAAGTTACCATGACTTGTCCCATTGCAGCTTAATTATCAGAGTAACTTATTTATTGAAATGGCTATCCTTCAAATATAGAAAGTATTTGCATTTTTAAAGACAGTAATTCCATACTAGCTATTATAGATAAAGTAAGTAGCTTGCTTATAGATGGTTAGGTTTGAAAGATAGACATTTAATGTGCCTTTTTGCAATTCTATTTATGTCTATGACTGATGTTTTCTATTTTATCTTTTTAAAAGCATTACATTCTTCAAGTGTAATATTTTCTATAATGATCTACAAATAAACATTATAGGAGCTAAAAATTATAGTTAGAATCATGTGATTTTGAAATGTTTGTATTAGTCTGATTCTTACTAATAGATGTTTTATCCTTGCAAAGAAAGGAAAATAAAACAAGTTATGTCATAGAATATAAAACTTTACTCTGGGTAAAGTTTTCCACATATATTTTATAAGTATTATGTAAACACAGAAAACTTGTATGATTATCTCATGTATATTTTTTATTTAGAAGTTATGGAAGCTTTTTCTAAGTATCCTACTACACTTAGCTCCTAAAATTTTTTAAAGAAAATTTCCCTTCTCAGTCTTCTGAATGTGATGTTCCTGTCACACTGACTAACTTTTGACAGTGTTTATAGTTTCTTTTTTAAAGACCAAATTTAAAGATGGTTGTCACCCTGCCTTTAAACTAATTTATAACTCTCTCTGTTTTAAGAAAATATATATAAACCGCTAAAAATTAAAACTTCCCTTTAGCCAAATAAACTATTTGTTTTTATCAATGATGTTAAATTGAATTCTACTAAGTCTTAAATATTAAGACTACTCCTTATAAAATTTTAATTTCTTTAAATATAACACATTTCTGGACTCTAGCATTATCAGTTAACTATAGGGTTTATTAAATCATTTATCATGCATATGTACACAAAAATCTGTACGTAGCAAATAGAAAATCTTACCTTGAAATCCTATATTTTAGTTCCTAAGACAATGGCACTTAAAATTTTTTTCTTACTTAACTCTTACATATAAGAATAATTCAGATTCCATCTATATGTATATCCCTTTCTATTTGTTTATGTTAACTTTTTCATGGATTTCAGAAATAAAATGCCAATTTATAAAGTTTTTCTTCTCTTTTATATAAGAAATCTAAACAAAAATATTAAAAGCTTGGAAAGCCAGCAACTAATGTTTTTAATATAATACAGTCGCTTTAAGAGAACTACAAACTTTTCTTGAAATATGAAAGTTTCTGTGAAATTCATCACTTTTCACTTGATGTCACATAATACAAGATAAACATTTAACAAAAAGTTTATCTGGATTGTGATAAGCTATTATTCTAATGAAATAATCAAATACTGCCATTAAGTTCTTCTTGGAATAAGATGGGTTAGTATTTATAATAAGATTCTACCACATTTATGAAATTTGGTTTGTCTCTACTAGTATGAGATAATAATACATATCAAAAAAATCTCTGCAACAACAAAATTATATATTAAATCTTTTTATTTTGGTATTATGCTTTTTATAGCTATAAAGTACAGAAATGGAAAAGTAGAAAACTCTATTCTTCAAAAAATACCTTATTTTTTTAATACTCATCTGTACTGACAACAAAATACAACTGTCAAAAGAATCTTGTTTAACACACCACACACCCCCTTCTAGAATTCTCCCCAATATTATATGTTTCTGTCCATATCTCAACACATACATTCTTCTCCCTTCACAAAGCTTGAATATATATCAAATTTGAAACATGAGAAAATATACAATTTGGCTGTTATAGTAAGAATAGAGATAACCAACTTTAGTAAGCCATTATCTGACAATTTGTATTTTCTCTCTTATATCTCACTTAGAAATCTTTTTACTTAAATTAGAGCACAATTCCTTTTAATCTGTAATAAAAGTTAGCTCGTTACCAAGAATCAAATAATCCTTTACTTATTTAAACGTTTTTAGTAAATCACCACTCAACATTTCTCTCTCCAAATTAAATCCTAGTTGCTTAGATGATTTTTTTTTTTAATATAAGTCTTATTTTGCACAAGAAAGACATATGTCATGGACTTATTTATATGTTTTATTTTTAACATCACTTCATGAGTTAACAGTACAATTACAAAGATTAAAGAGAAAAACAGTTTTAGAACACATTCCCCCAAGATTTGAAGCAACACAGTGGATGAAGTAGAAAAAGCTGTTCCAGATGGCAGGAATCTTAAAGGAGAAGTCTGTAGGCATGTTCTATCATATGAAGATGTCTGATGGATTGAGAGTGGGCTGCACTGAACAGGGAAGAGTGGAAAAAGAGAAGGTAGGTTCTGGGGACAGGATGCAGAGGCTTTGAAAGTTGCTACTAGTGGTGTATTAAATAAAGCATATTATTATCAATTGGATTTTAGATGGAATTTGATGACAGGAGTTGTGTAGTCACTTAATTTTACATGTACCTGAATTCTTAAACTTTAAGAACCCCAAAGAAGAAAAAATATTTTATTCATGGAAAGGAAAGGGAGAGGTTTATCTGACAAGTTGAGGAATCTCTACATAATAAAAACACTAAGAATCAAGGACACCAAAGTAGACACTGTTGGTGGGGAAGGAGAATGGTTACTTAAAAGAATAAGATCTGATGGCCAGAGTGTCCACAAGTCTGATTTGAGACTCAAATATGAGAGTAAAACATGAAAGTAAGATCCAACTCAAAATTGAGAATGAAGCCAATTTAGATTTAAACTGACTTTGTGATCAAAAATGATGTTTCCATTGTCTAAATTCCTATAGGAAGGCCTGACTAATTTGTCACCTTATTTTGTAAATTGCCTTTATTTTTCTTATTTATATATTTGGCAAAATCTTCTTGACTTATGCCTCTGTTTATTCCCTTTGACGGGCATACTGCTCTGTATTTGTTGAAATAGTGTTAGTTAACTAGCCCAAAGAAAAAATGAGTTCTATTATACAGCTATAAAATTTAAAATAATGTAAATAGCAAGTAGATCTTTCAACTGAGATTTGTGTTCAAAATTTAAGAAAATTTTATAATTTCATTTTAAGGTTATACCTACAAATCCATTTCACTCATAATTTTCATAAATTTTACATTTGAGCACATGAAAATCCAGGTATAGATGAAATAGTTAAAGTGGATTTTTTAATGCTCATCAAAACTTACCAACTGACAATGATTTATAGAAAAACTAATATAGTCTTTAAATGAGATCTGCTGATAAGAACATATGTGTTATTTCCTCTTAACAGTTATCAAAGATAATGTCACTAAACATTAGGGAACTTCTTCTTAAAGAATATTGAGTCAGTCAGTTGTATCATATGAGATGGAAGAAATGCATTGGCTTTTTGTCTTGCCATCCTCATGTCTGTGATTTGCACATTATACTTTATCCTTATTTTTGCCATTCAATGTTTTCTTTGGCAAGTAT
>NW_006494614.1:16831429-16845676 GCF_000325575.1 Pteropus alecto | reverse complement strand
ATTTCTAAATTTTCAGATTTTTCAGTATCTCTATAAAACTTTCCTTGCATCAGTAAAACTGGTTTTCCAATGGTAAACCAAATATGGGAATTAAGATGTGCAATTAATTTGGATAGATCCTGAAAGCTCTAAAAATATAAAGATGAATCTATTCTTTGCTTCTTATAGTTGATACTGTCGCACATTATTATCTACAACATCTCTTATGCTTAGCTTTCATAGTTACTAGACAAAAGACTAGAGAAACAATTTACACAACTGGTATGAAAGGAGGAAAAAAATTCTGCATTCCTCTCTCTATTTTTCCATAAAGAAAAAAAGCAGCAAGCATTCTCTGTGAAGCATGTATACGTATCTTTGTGTTACTAAGTTTTTCTTATTTCAATATTTTTGCTGAAGTCAAAGTAAATGTGGCCTCTTTAGATATTAGACTTTGCTGAGTTAGAGGAATTACTGATTTTTAAAAAATTATTTTTGGAGTAATTAATGCATCTTTCAAACTTTAGTTTATAAAGTTTCCAGTGTAATGGTGGCTAAAGAGGATTTACATTGACTCAACCACTCTATAACCAATAGCTTTGCTTAACTTAACCTCCTTTGCAATATTTAGGATGAGAAACTCACCTCATTTTCAGAGCCAGATCTCATGACACCTAAAAATAATTTTTTTTAAATGAATCCTTGATGTTTACACTATAGCAAATTTCCATGGCACAAGAGTAAAATATTTTTTCTTAGTGCCTATTAACATAGCATTCTTCTATTAAGATAATTTCAAAGATCATTTCTTCTTTCAATCAGCTGATTTCTTATGTGGTCTCTTCTTTTTCCTTTTTATTGTTAAGAGAATATTTTAATTGAAATTTATTTTTTTCTAAGTTAAAAAGAAAAGTAAGAACTTCTATCACAAGTTCTGGGGACCTGTACTACTTTTGTAAAGCTGTGTTTCTTTTTCCTGGGCAAAATAGTTTTAGTTAATATAAGGACCCGAAGTCAACCTATAATATCTGTCCCTTGTCTCCATATACCATTCCTACTTCTATAGTATCCTCATTGCAGCATTTTTGCTATTCTATTCATTAGCTGAAGAACCATTGTTTAAACACTGGCTTGCAGTTTGACACTCGTGTGCAACATTGTGTCCAACACATGCTGATGATCAACTCACCAGAGACTGATGGTAGATATTGAGAGCTAATCCAAAGAAGCTGAGACCCCTTCCAACAGCTAAACCCGGAAAGTGAAGACTTCAGTGGTACTCTGGCCAGTCTCCAGAAATTATTAATTATTAAAACCTAACTTTATTTAGGAGCAATAACTCAATTTATTGAATGGACTGCAAGAGATATGAATCAAAGACTATACATACCTTTCAAATTTAGCTACAAAGAATTCACATTCCTGAAATAGAAACAATGATGCACTTGTACTTACAGATTGTTTTTGTCTTAACCAAATTGCTGTTAGTACAAAATGTATATATTTTACAAATATAAGCAAGAATAAATCCCACCAACTTATTTTTAGTAACTACAAAATAAGCATAAAAGTTTATGAAATAATTAAGTGTGATACAGATTAATGTTAAAGCATTTTTTTCAAAGTACTTTTTAGAATGAGTGTATGATTTCCATATTTAAAAAAAATTAACAACTTATTTCTAACAGATTAGTTTCAGTTCTATAATATAAACTATGAAGAAGTTTGAGTCAAGAAGTTCTCTAGCCAAAATTAGATCAAAAACTTACAAACCTAGAATTAAGGGTTGCATTGACTCCCAGAATTTTTTCTAGTGTCTAAGGTTTTGCTTTCCCTTTTAGTTTTTTTTAAGTTACAGATGTTATCATTCTTTAAAAGTTTAGCTCTTTTTTTTAACTAAGATATTTATACTTCAACACATTAATATTTGGAGTCTAAAAATCAAGTTGCCTTAATTCAGGAGCAATTTTTAGAGCCTCTTTATTAAGGAAAAATATCAAGCATTCAAAAAAAGGTAAAGAAAATAGAAATATGATCCTCCTGGTACCAGATTCTCAGCAATCACAATTATCTACATTTGAACAATCATTTTTTTTTTATCTTCCCAACCACTGCCTTTCTTGCTTAAATATTTTAAAGTAAATCTCATCATTACTCCTGTATTTGGTTATGTAATCCAGAAGCAAATTCTAACTAGCTTAGTTCTTTCATTGATTGATTGATTCATCCATTTACTAACTCATATTAAACATTTATAGAACATCTACCATATTCTAGACGCTGTATTAAACTCTGGAAATTGATTGTCTAGGCAAGGTCATTGGGACCCTTTCTAAGAAGTTCTCTTCTGGTTGTAAATATAAACTGTTAACAAATCAGATCATATCAATCATCTGCTTACACTCCATCCATGATGCTTCATGAACTATTAGATAATCCTTAGAATGACATGTGAGATCGCTTATACTGCCCCTTCTCAATCTCGCCACACTCAACTTTACCCACTGGACCAAAAGCACTCTAAGCTCGTCCTATTTGGAAATAATGTTCCAAATATGCCTTTCTTTCATGTTTTTGCACATCCTGGTCCCTCTTTCTGTAATTTTCATCTCAAAACTAGAACAATTATCATGCAGTTTTCAAGATACCACCTAATTATCGCTTCTTTAAGAAAACCTGCATGGCTCTCCTGCAAACAAACAGCTAGGTTTTCACCTTCTGTGCTTCTGGAACATCTCTTGTATGTCTCAATTGTAGCACAGCTTTCAGGTGTGTTATAGTTGTATATTGTTCTGATTCACTAAGATTTGGGGGCAGGGACAGTCTCTGTACTTTAGATCTTTGTATCTCTAGTATGTGCAACAATTCAGGATGTACAACAGGCATTTAATGGATTCAGTGGCTTTTTTTCTTGGAATATATTTATTGGATGAAGAAACTATGTTCACTTCTGGAGGTATATTAATATGGTTCCCAACAATGACCCCAGTGTACCATAATTTCACAGTGCTAGCTGAGGCACATGGAACCATTAATAGTTTTCCCATTGAAAGGAACAAAGTATGTGTTGTATTTAAAGAAACACCTGAATATTATGTGACATTTGGATATTAGCTCTGCCCTTTCAGAGCCTTCAGGATAGTGTTTTTTAAATATAATACAAAGGGATGATATGGTGACTAAAAGGAGGTTGCAGAATATCAAAATAATGACTAAAAAGGAAGCCCGAACTAAAGTCAATGACATTAAATTCTCCCCCACCCCCAAATTCCCTTTGCCATATAACTTTAACAAGTCTTTTTTTAGTACATTTTTCATCTTTTATTACATACATCTTTTATTTCTGTCTTATATCTTGTGCCCTGAAAAATCAGAAGGAAAACAATTAGGAGATCAAATAAATGGAATGGTGAATCAGCAGAGCCTCTATAGTACATAGAAAAGAGTGTCTGGGTTATTACATCATAATTATGATGATATCACACATAAGATCACAGGATTTCAGAGCAGGCAAAGACCCTAGAGATTATCTAATCCAAATCCCCTTTCAAAAAGGTTAAATTATTGTCCAAAATCACACCCTTTGAAAAAAATTTCAATTAGCCTTTCAATCCTTCTTAAGTTATTGATGAAAGGATAGGATAGCTAAATAGCCAAAAGAGAATAATTTAGCATGAAGGAGTCAACCTGATCTCTGCACGAGAAACGATGTTTGTTGGTTTCACTAGAGTTGTTCGAGGGGATAAATAAGCATGACTAAGGAGATTTAGAGAGAAAATGTATATTTAAACTTTCAAAAAGCTTTTTGACAAATTCCTACATCAGACTATTTAGACAATCCCCATAAGAAATTGGCTTGGAAAGAAATAAGGAGAAGTTTGAGTAGCTAATAACATAGATGGACAAGAATCAAGTCCTAATTCTGTTTTTCATTGAGTGTCCTAGGGCAAATTATTTTACCTTCCTTATCATTATTCCCCCAGAAATAAGAGTGATTTACCTAATTCACTGAGCTACTGCAAGGAGTGAATGAAATAATACTGTTTATAATAAAAGCTCCCATATACTAAGTACTTAGTATATAATTTCTCATGAGTAAAATACAGTTATCTCCTCACTTTTAAGATGAGGGAACTGAGGCATAGAGTTGTGAAGTGACTTGTCCTGTGCCAGAAAGCTACTTATTGACAAAGTCAGCAACTGAACCCAGGAAGGCTGGTTCTAGAGCCCTTAGTCTTAGCCAGTCAGTCTCATTCTTGTGTTTTAATGTGCACCAACCCCTATTCATGCACAGCCTACTTATATAATAAGGGCTTTAAAAAGTTTATTATCACTATTTTTATACTTTCTCAGATGGAAGAAGAAAGGGAGGACTAATATTGACTGAAGATCTACTATAAGCATAAGGCATCGTCTTCACAACCAGCCTGGAAAGCCATAGAGGCCCAGGGAGTTCCCATGGTCAGAACTGGGATTCAGGGGATTTTGGTCTTGTTCTAAAGCCCACGTTCATTTTACAAAATTCTTGCTTGCACTTTTATCTGGATTCACACTTTTTCTTATCATTTCTCTTCTACCAAAAACACACTTAGATTATAATTAGTTATGGGTATGTACATTAGACATAAGGCACATAGACACATAATATTAATGTTTTATTTGACCTACAGGTGAGCAACGTTTTTAAAAGAGGAAATGAAGAATAGCAAGGGAAGACTTCAGTAAGTTTCTGAAAAACATAAGCTAATGGCTGATGTCCCCAGAGTCAACACTGGAGCCAGCCGAGTTTCAAATTTTATTTTATTTATTTTATTTTTAAAATTTTTATATTTTGTTTTCATTTTATTATTGTTTTAAATTTTTATATACATATTTTTTCAATTATACTTGACATACAATATTATATTAGTTTCATTAGTATACACTATGCGTACAACATAGTGATTAGACATTTTTATAACTTATGAAGTGATCACCCCGACAAATCCAGTATCCATCTGACACCATTTCTAGTTATTACAATACTGCTGACTTTATTCCCCATGCTATATTCTACATCTCCATGACTATTTTGTAACTACTAATTTGTACTTCTTAATCCCCTCCCCACTTCACCTGTCCTCCCACCCCCAATCTGGCAACCATCAAAATGCTCTCTCTACCTATGAGCTTGTTTCTGTTGTTTATTTGTTTATCCTGCTCTCCAGATTCCACATATAAGTGAAATCATATGACATTTCTTTCTCTGAATTACTCCACTCAGCACAATACCCTCTAGGTCTTGAGTTGTTGCAGGTGGCAATATTTTATTCTTTCTATGGCTGACATCCTATTATATATATATACCATTCATCCACTGATGGACACCCAGGTTGTCTCCATATCTTGCCTATTATAAATAATGCTACGTGAACATATGGATGGATTCACATGTCCTTTTGAAGTAGTGTTTTGAACTTCTTCGGATAAATACCCAGAAGTGGGATTACTGGTACCTTCTTAGTTTCTTGTTATAGGCTTTGTTTTAAAATCTATTTTGTCTAGTATTAGTATTGCTAACCCCACTTTTATTTGTTTGTTTCTATTTTCATGAAATATCCTTTTCCATCCCTTTACTTTCAGTCTGTGTGTCTTTGGATCTGAAGTGAGTCTTTTGTAGGCAGCATATGTAAGGGTTTTGTTTTTTTTATCCATTCAGCCACACTATGTCGTTTGATTGGAGCATTTAATCCATTTACATTTTTTTTTTAAATTGTTGCTCGATACATAGTTATTTCCATTTTGTTATTTACATTTTTGACGTTTTTTTCTTCTTAATGGGACTTAAGTCCCTCTAACATTTCTCATGATACTATTTTGGTAGTGTGTGGAGAGTGGACTGTAAGCTGACAAGGTCCTTGCAGTCTGAGAGGACAACCAAGGGTTGCCTCCCTTCGGCAAAGTCCTTCTGAGAGCGAGGTGGTACAAATGTAGCCAAAGGCAAATAAACAAGCTGAGGGTCGAAGTAGGAGAAACAGTGTTGCTATGCCTAAGGAAAACTGCTTATGCCAACTATTGTATGTTCTTGTATAAAAGCAGCTTGCAAAAATAAAACTGTACCACTGCTCTATCATCAGTGGACAGTGGACCTCCTAATCTCAACTTTCCGTCTTCTGTCTTTTCTCAGTCTCCCACCCTTCCCACTCAGGTACATGCTCCAGTGCTGCGCTGGACGTGGCAGTGGTGATGAGCTCCTTTAGCTTTTTCTTGTCTAGACAGCTATTTATCCTTTGATTCTAAATGATAGCTTTGCCAGGTAGAGTAATCTGGGTTGTAGGTCCCTGGTTTTCATCACTTTGAGTATTTCATGACAGTCCCTTCTGGCCTGCAAAATTTCTGTTGAGAAATTAGCAGACAGTCTTATGGAAGCTTCCTTGGAGGCAAGTAACTGCTTTTCTCTTGCTGCTTTTAAGATTCTCTCTTTGCCTTTAACCTTTGGCATTTTAATGATGATGTGTCTTAGTGTGGGCCTCTTTGGGTTCATCTTGTTTGGGACTCTCTGTGCTTCTTGGGCTTGTATGTCTATTTTCTTTGCCAGGTTAGGGAAGTTTCCTATTATTATTTCTTCAAATAGGTTTTCAGTTCCTTGCTCTGTCCCTTCTCCTTCTGATATCCCTGTGAGGCAAATATTAGTACGCTTGATGTTGTCCCAGAGGCCCCTTAAACTAGTTTCATCTTTTTTAATTCTTTTTTTCATGTCGCCATTCTGATTGAGTGTTTTCTGCTACCTTATCTTCTATATTGCTCATTTGATCCTCTGCTTCATCTAATCTACTGTTGATTTCCTCTAATGCATTCTTCACTCCAGTTATTCTTCATTTCTGTTTTTTGGTGGTGGTTGTTCATTTTCTGTCTCCATTTTTATGTTTCCTATCTCTTTGTTGAAGTTCTCACTGAGAATCCTTATAACCAGTGTTTTAAATTCTACATTTGGTAGATTTCTTGTTCCCATTTTGACCCCACGGTGTCCTACAGAACCTAGTGACACAGTCTTCCCGGTCACCTAAGCTGGGTGTTCCAGGTGTGTGTCCCTTGTGTGGGTTGTGTGTGCCCTCCTTTTGTAGTTGAGCCTTGGTTGCTATTTCCACATCAGTGAGAGGGATTGATTGTGAGGACTGGCCATGACTACAGTGGAGGAGCTGTTGTGCAGGGGCAAGCCCTACCATGCAGGATTCACTTTAGCAGGGTTCTAGTGCCTGCCAAGTCTGCCCTTTGGTTGTATTGTTTGTGGAGGTGGCCAGGTTGTGCTCCAGCTAAGTCTGAAGAGACCACCAGGCATGTCAGCCCCCAGGGGCTCCTGGGAGGGACCACAAAGCAATCCACAGATGTCTTTTACCTGTGCTTGGCTTCGAGGTGCCTTGGAAAGGCTAGGCTGTGAACTGAGGCTAGCTGCTGCTACCGCTGGGCTTGGGGCTGCTTAGCAAGAGGTACAGGGCATGCTGCAGCCAGATGCCACTTGTTTGGGGTTTGTGAACCTTTGAGAGATTTCAAGAAAGTTTGCATCATGAGGTAAGACAGGCTGTTTGTATGAAAAAGCCCCTGGAAGCAGCTTGGGTGGGTCCGAAAGTTGTGTGGGGCAGGCTGTCAGGGAATCACCAGGGCAGGGTGACCAGTATTAGTCAGTTGGAAGGAGACTCAGATATGGCAGCATCTTCACATTGAGAGATGGGAAGGCTCAACAAAGAAACAATGGATTCTACCAGCTCTTCTGTCCAAGAGAAAGCTGCCTTTCCAGCCCTCACCCCGAAGCCAGACAATTTAGTTCCTCCTTGTGTGTCTCTGGCACCTTTCAAGCTGCTGCCCCAGCACTGAAGCTCAGAGCGATGAGTCCATCAGGGGGTAAGTCTCTGTGCAGACCATTTAAGGGGAATGCCTGGGACTCCCGTAGCTCTCTGTCTCACTCACAAACTCCGCTGGTTTTCACAGTCAGAAGTCGTGGAGACTTCTCTTCCTGGCACTAGTGCTCTGGGCCAGGGAGACTGGTGTGGGACTGGGACCCTTTGTTCCTCACTTGGGGACCTCTGCAGCCAAGATATCGCTTCTGATTTTCAACCATTACATGTAGGTGTGGGCACCAGCCCATTTTCATGTCTCTGCCCCTCCTACCAGTTTTGATGTGGCTTCTATATGTCCTTAGTTATAGGACTTCTGTTCAGCTAGACTTCAGGTGATTCGCATTGATGTTTGTTCTGTAGTTTAATTGTAATTTTGACATGGTTGTAAGAAGCCATAACTGTGTTTACCTACTCTGCCATCATGACCAGAACTCAAGTTTCAAATTTTAGAACATGATGGGGCATACAAATACACATTAAAATTTACTAATTTACAGTTGATTATAAAAATCAACTGAAAAATTTTATGCGGTAAAGAAGGCCAAACCAATGATATCAAATGGCAAGATTCTAAGATGAACTGCTAGATAAGGGATCTATAGTCATTTTAGATTATTCTCTGTAAACCATTGTCCTAAAAAGCTTTTTTTCTTTCTTTTTTTCTTTTTTTTGCCAAAAACTTATTCAGAGTGACGCAAAGGAGAATACTGGAAATACAAAGCATAATCCCATGGTACTGTTCATTAGCATTATAAATATTTCCCTGATAACTTACTATATTGAGCAACTTTTCATGTGATTATTTGCTATCTATATATCTTTTTTGGTTAGGTGTCTGTTAAGGTCTTTGGCTCATTTTTTAAGTTTGGTTGTTTGTTTTCTTGTTGAGTTTTAAGAGTCCTTTGTATATTTTGGGTAAAAATCCTTTATCAGATGTGTATTTTGTAAATATTTTCTCCCAGTCCATGGCTTGTCTTCTGATTCTCTTGACATTGTCTTTCACAGAGCAGAATTTTTTAATTGTACTGAAGTCCAGCTTATCAATTATTTCTTTCATTGATCATGCCTTTAGTGTTGTATTTTAAAAGTCATTGCCATATGTAATCTAGATTTTTTTCCTACGTTATCTTCTAGGAGTTTTATAGTTTTGCATTTTACATTTAGGTATATGCACCAATTTCAGTTAATTTTTGTGAAGGATGTAAATCTGTGTCTAGATTTATTTATTTATTTATAAAATTTATTTATTTTCATTATGGCGATACTGGTTAACAAAATCTGGTAAGTTTCAGGTGTATAATTCAACAGCAATCCTACTGGGTATTTACCCCCAAAGACTTGAAAACACATATCCAAAAAGATATTTGCACACCAATGTTCATAGCGGCATTATTCACAGTGGCCAGGACATGGAAGCAACCGAAGTATCCTACAATGATGATTGGCTAAAGAAGCTGTGGTACATATATACAAAGGAATATTAGCCATAAGAAGAGATGAAATACTGCCATTTGCAACAACATGGATGGACCTCGAGATAATCATGCTAAGCAAAATAAGTCAGACAGAAAAAGTTGAAAATCACATGATATCACTTATATGTGGGATATAAACCTAAAAGCAACAAACAAACAGGACAAACAAACAGAGACTCATGGCCATGGACAATAGACTTGTGGTTACCAGAGGGTAGGGGGAAAGGGGGAGGAGGGAAGTAGATGGGGTAAAAGGGGTCAAATATGTGGTGACAGAAAGAAATATATGGGTGGTGAATATACAATGCAATATATAGATTTATTTTTCTGCACGTGAATGTGCAGTTGTTCCAGCAACATTTGTTGAAAAGACTATCTTTGCTCCACTGTTTTGCTCCTTTGTCAAAGGTCAGTGGGCTATATTAATGGGTGTCTATTTCTGCGCTCTCTATTATGTTACATTAATCTATTTGTTTATTCTTTCACAAAAACCATACTATCTTGATTACAAATGCTTAATATTAAATATTGAAAGTGAGTAGTGTTAATTCTTCAACTTTGTTCTTGTCCTTCAATTTTGTATTGGCTATTCTGGATCTTTTGCCACTCTATATACACTTTAATATTATTTACAAAATAATTTCTGGGATTTCAATTGGGATTATATTGAAACTACAGATCGAGTTCTGAAAAACTAAAATCTTGACAATATTAGATCTTCCTATCCATGAACATGGAATCTCTCTCCATTTCTTTAGTTCTTATTTGATTTTGTTCATTAGAGTTTTGTAGTTTTCCTCATATAGATCATGTACATATTTCGTTAATTTATACCTACATATTTCATGTTTTGGCGTGCAATGAAAATGATATTGTGTTTTTAATCTCAAATTCTACTTGTTCATTGCTGGGATATAACATGTTGTTGAAGATGTTTGCATCTATGTTCATGAGCTATATTGGACTATAATTTTCTTTTTTTGTAATGTCTAATGTTTTGGTGTTAGGGTAATTCTGGCCTGATAGAATGAGTTAGGA
Organism: Pteropus alecto; assembly: GCF_000325575.1. Classification (NCBI taxonomy): domain Eukaryota; kingdom Metazoa; phylum Chordata; class Mammalia; order Chiroptera; family Pteropodidae; genus Pteropus; species Pteropus alecto. The sequence continues at coordinate 16,835,310 of NW_006494614.1, read as the reverse complement.
AGTATTCTCTACTTCTGTTCTGTGAGAGAGACTGTAGAGCATTGGTATAATTTCTTCCCTATATGTTTGGTAGAGTTTACCAGTAAAACTATCTGAGCCTGGTGTTTTCTGTTTTTGAAGGTTGTTAATTATGGATTCAATTCCTTTACTAGATGTAAGCCCATTTAAATTGTCTATTTCTTCTTGTGTGAATTTTGGCAAATTGTATCTTTCAAGGAACTGGTCCATTTTATCTAATTTGTCAAATTGTGGGCACAGAGTTGTTCATAGTATTTTACTATTCTTTTAATGTTCATAGGCTCTGTAGTGATGTTCCTTCTTTAATTTCTTATATTAGTATTTGTGTCCTATATCTTTTTTTCTTTGTTGTCTGGTAAGAAGTTTATCAATTTCATTGATCTTTTCAAAGAACCAGCTTTTGGTTTGGGTGACTTTTTCCACTATATATAAGCATACATAATCAAATACATTTTTGCTATTATTATTTTGAAGAAACTGTTATCAGTTAGATCAATTAAGGATAAGAAAAACAAGAGTTTTTATTTTATCTTCATTATCAATTTTTTTGTGCTCTTTTTTTTATGTACATCTATGTTTCTAACCTATTTTATTTTCTTAGTCTCTAAAGAACTTTTTAAGCATTTATTCAAATGTCCTCAATTCAAGTTTGTCTGAGAAAGTCTCTTTCTCCTTCACTATTGAAGGATATTTTCACAGGGTACAGAATCTCGGGTCGATAGTTTTATTTCTTAATATTTTCAATATTTTACTCACTTCTTACTTGCTTTCTGAAGAAAAGTCAGATGTAATTATCTTTCTCCTCCATAGATAAGTTGTTTTTTCACTCTTGCTTCTTGCAGGATTTTTTAATATTGGTTTTCTGTAGTTCAAAAATGATGTGCCTAGGTGAAGGTTTTTGTTTGGAATTTATTTTGCTGAGTGTTCTCTGAGATTCCTGGGTGGATCGATGTCTGCCTTTAAATTTGGGAGAAATTCTTAGTCATTATTGTTTCACATACTTTTTCTCTTTCCTTCCTTCCTTCCTTCCTTCCTTCCTTCCTTCCTTCCTTCCTTCCTTCCTTCCTTCCTTCCTTTCTTTCTTCTGGTGCTCCCATTATACATATCACATCTTTTGTAATTGTCCTATAGTCCTTGGATATTCTATTACATTTTTCTCAGTCTTTATTGTCTTTGCTTTTCAGTTTTTGAGATTTCTATGGATATATCTTCAAGCTTAGAGGTTCTTTCTTCATCTGTGTCCAATCTACCAATAAGCCCCCCAAAGACATTTTTATTTCTGTTACAGTGTTTTTGTTTTGTTGTTTTTAAAGTTTTTTCATCTCTAGCATTTCTTTTTGGATCTTTCTTAGAACCAAATTTCTATTTCTCTTCACACTGCCTATCTTTCTACTTTGTCCATTTCAGCCCTTGTTGTATTAGTCATAGTTGTTTAAAATTTCTGGTCTTATAATTTCAACATCCTTGCCACATCTGGTCCTGATGCTTGCTCTGTCTTTTGAAAATGTTTTTTTACCTTTTAGTATGCTTTGTAACTTTTTTCTTGATAGACTTAACATACTGAATAAAAAGAACTACTATTAATAGGTCTTTGGTAATGTAGAGAATGATTCCCTATTTTTCATCACTCCAGTGGTGATGAGCAGTCTCTAGAAATAGAGTTTTGTGCTGTCCCAGCATATAAAATGAAGCAACCCATCAATAATGACTAAAACTAAAATGTTTCATAAGCATGACACATAATGGATTGATAATGTGTTTCCCCAAGTTATTGCTATTCTCAAAAGTTAGGAATAGCGGAGGGAAATGAAGAAGCTATAAGTGGGATATAAAAACACAACATTATATAAAAATAATGTATCTATAGTATCCAAATGCTATATACATACACATATGTATGTATATATGATATGTACATATGTATCTATGTGTGATGGGTGTGTATATGTGTGTGTGTATTTTTATATTAATAAATATATAAAATATATAGTCTAATTGGTATACTGTCAACTTGAAAGGATTCTCATTTTCATTCCAAATACTCCTGATAATTCTATTAAATATACTTTGTATATTCAAAATCAAATTTTTTCATTCCAATAAATGTCCATATAACAACATGATAGGTAATCTTATATATGTTATAAATCGACCTGTTTTCTAGCTTTCCATGACTCAGCAATGAACTGGAGTTCAATTTTTGGTCTTTGAGTTTATATTAACATTTTATTGAGGTATAATTTAAAACAAACCACACATATTTGAAGTGTAGTTTGATGTTTTGACATACATACACACCACTCAAAAATGATTTAAGTTCCTTTGCACTTCCCCTCTCTTGCCCTTTGTACCCTACATGGCCTCACGTAACCACCATTTCCATTATTGTAGATTAGTTTGCATTTTCCAGAATTATATATAAATATAATCATACGGTGGATAACTATTTTTTGTCTGGTTTCTTATATTTAACATAATTATTTTGAGATTCATCCACATTGTTGCATTTACTAACAGTTCATTTCTGGCTTTTGCTGGCTATTTTGGCCTGTGGATTGCAGGTAACAGCGTAAGGCTTGAGAAGGAAGAAAATTTAAAGCAATCCTAATTGTTGCAGGAAGAGGAAGATGGAGGGGGCATGTCTTTTATTTTTAGTATTGAGAAGCCAAATCGTTATGTACTTACCCAAGCCAGAAACCAAGAAACTACTCCTGACTGACACGCTTCTCCTACTCCCCAAGTTCACTACAAGGAGTAGAGTCCTGTTCATTGTTCCTCTTCCACATCTGTCACAATCTTCTGCTGCCCTCACATTCTCTGACATTGCTGAGCTCAGGTTTGTAGAATTGCAAACAGTTGCTACTTGTCTCCTCTGAATGCAACTTTGTCCTTTCCTAGCTCTCTCCACCTGCACCCAGAAATGAGAGGCTTTGTGGCCAGGAGGGATACAAATGTTGAATTTCAATCCTTTTGAAAGTATCCAAACTCATTTTATGGCTCAGAATACTGCCTGTCTTGATGTGTGTTTCCAGGTGCCCCTGAAAAGAATGTGCGTTCTGCTGTGTTTGGGTTCAGTGCTCTGTTCATGCCAATGATTCCTCCTTGGTGGATAGAGTTGTTTGAGTTCCTCTATTCTTACTCTATTATTTCTGTCTACTCATTATATCAATTACTGATCAGCATATTGAAATCTCAGCATATCGAAACTATGGTTATGGGTCTATTTCCCTTTTCAGTTCTATCAGCTTTGGATTTATATGTTCTGAAACTCCATTATTAGGTCCATACCCATTTAAAATTGTTATGGAAGTCACCCTGTTAATTAGAATTTTATCCATAGGGACTTTACTTGTCATCCTAAATGTAAGGTCCATGAGGGCAGGAATTGTATGTTATCTCTGTATTTTTTCACCTAGCATAAAAGCTATTTCATACTACATACACAATAATTGATTAATAAATGAATGAAAGAATGCTTCCTATTCCCCAAGATCTGGTCCCTTTCTTTCCTTGTCAGTGCTAGGTGAAGAGAATAAGGGCAAATACTTGCTATTTGACCACTTCTCCTCTCCAGTAAACACATGCTTAATTTGGGAAGCTTACACTGCAGTAGGAATTGGAACAGGTGCTGGTATTACCCTGGAAAGATCACAGACATTTCTCCATTCTTAGGAGCTTACAGCACATGAAGGTGTCATGTGTAATCCCTCCATTCTCAGGATAAAAATCTGTATTGGTCTGGGTTCTCCCAGACTATCTACCTATATGTATGCATTTGTGTATGTGCATATGTGTACGTGAGTGTTTGTACATATGTATGTAAATACACATATATATTTTTTAATTATAAGAAAAGAAGAAAA
>NW_006494614.1:16813090-16831307 GCF_000325575.1 Pteropus alecto | reverse complement strand
ATCCCATAATTTTTGTATCTGCTTACCTATTGATAGACATTTGGATTGTTTGTAGTTTAGGATATTACAACAAAAAGCTTCTACAAACATTTGTGTACAAGTTGTTATATAAACATGTATTTGCTTTTCTCTTGAATAAATACTTAAGGGTGAAATGGCTGAATTATATGGGAGATATATGTGTAACTTTAAGAAACTTTCAAACTATTTTCTAAGTGCTTATGCTATTTTACATTTCCAGAAGCAGTGTATGAGAGTTTCAGTTGTTCCATATCTTCACCAACACTTGAAATGATCATTCTTTTTAATTCTAGCATTTGAATAGGCATGGAATGGTATCTTCTAGTTTTAATTTGCACTCCCTTAAGGAATAATGATTTTGAGCATCATTTCATGTACTTATTTGCTATCTGTGTATTTTTTTTGGTGAAAGGTCTGTTGAAATCTTTTGGCCCTTTTTATAATTGGGCTGTTTACTTATTATTGATATCTGAGAGGTGATTTAAAAAATATCTGTATAGAAATTCTTTATCAGATATAATGATTGTTTATAAATATTTTCTCCTAATCTATGGCTTTTGTGTTTGAAAAACAGCTTTTATTTTCTTCTTAATGTCTCTTCATTCTCATAACAGTGTCTTTTGAAGAATAATTTTCAATTTTGATGAAGCACAATTTATCAGTATTTTTGTGTCATAAATCATGCTTTTGGAATCATATCTAAAAGACATTTGCCTAACTCCAAATTTTCTAGTATGTTTCTTTTGGAAGTTTTATAATTTCAGGTTTTACATTAAATTCTATAATCCATTTTGAGTTAATTTTGTATACAATGTGATATATGGATCAAAATTTATTTTTTTGCATATGTATATCCAAATTTTCTAGTATCATTTGTTGAAAAGATAATCCTTTCTTCACTGAATCATCATTGCTTCTTTGTCAAAATTTTTTTCAATTTCCAATTTTTCATTGCTAGTATACAAACAACTGAATTTTGTATAATGTATTTGTATGCTTCGAATTCACCAAACTCTAGTAGTTCTAATAGCTTTTATGTAATTCTAAATAATTTTCCCTATAGGAAAATCATGTTGCCTATTAACAAAGGCAGTTTTACTTTCTTTTTAATGCCCATACCTTTTATTTATGGCCTCCAGTAAAATGTTGAGGAGAGATGGCAAGAACAGATATACATGCCTTGTTGCTGACATTAGGCAAAAAGCATTCAATCTTCCACTATTAAGTCTAATGTCAGCTGTGGGCTTTTCACAAATGCTTTTTATCAGATTGAGGAAGTTCTCTTATTTTTCTAGTTTGCTGAGAGTTTTTTTTTTTTTAAATCAGGAATGAATGTGGCTTTTGTTCAATGCTTTTCTGCACTAGCTGAGATGATCATATGTTTTTTTCTTTTTAATTTGTTACTATGATGAATTACATTGATAGATTTTCAAATGTTAAACCAACCTTGCATTTTGGAGAAAAATTTTACTTAGAATTCACTTTTTGATTCAAATTGCAAAAATTTTTTTTAAAAATTTTGCATCTATGTTTATGAAAAATATCAGTCTGTAGTTCTTGTCCTATAGTCTTGGTCTGGTTTTTTATCTGAGTAAAGTTGGTGTCATAGACTGAGTTAGGAAGTATTCTCTTCTTTTTAGTTTTCTAGCAGAGTTTTTATAAGATTCTAATCTTCTGTAAACATTTTGGTAGAATTCATCAATAGAGCCATCTGGACCTAGAGTTTTCTCTGTGGAAATATTTTTAGCTAAAAATTCAATTTCTTTATATCACCATTAAAATAATCTATTTCTTCTTGACTGAGCCTTGTTAGTATGTGTAGAATATCTGTTTATACAGTCCTCTTCTCAGTGCCCTGCAAACTCTAGCAACCTTGGCCGCCTTGGCCGCCGGTTACGCTTCTTGGACTCAGAGAGACTATCCAGTCTCCATCTGGAATCCTCCAATCTGCACCACAATCTAGAACCTGTTTCTAGGCATTAAGTTTGTCAGTTTAGGTGCTTATCTCATTTGTTTCCTGTTTCTTAGATCACTGTCACTCATTTCTTGATGTTCAGTTTCTTGAAAAGCCAATATATATTTTATTCAGTTTTTAAAAAAATTTTTTCAGGCAGGAAAGTAAATCTAATCCCTGTTATTACATTTTGGCTGGAAGCAGAAATCCATTCTTCAAATTTTAAAATATTTATTTCAAATAAATTTGACTAGCTTTTTCTCTTACATTATGCTTATTTTTAAGTAATATTTTAAACTTTGACACTCTAAATAAATGTGACTTTTCCTTAAGGGAAAAAAAAGGTTTTCATTTTTGTATTTAATTTGGTGCTTGACTCATATAATTTTCACCCATCAGCTTCATAAAAAGGTCTTTAGTGTAAGCTATTGATATTAATTTGACAGTAAGACTTTGTATGATGAATGTGTTCTCTAATTGTAAAAAAAAAAAAAAAAAAAACCTAGGCAAGAGATTTAACTGCTGTGCCTAATTCTTCTTCACCACTACACTATTCTTTATAAAAAAAAGAGCTTGAAAACCAGCCATGTTCTCTTTTGTGTTCATTTCTTTTTTTGACACCAGGGTTAGTTGGAATGTCATAAAGACATATTTTTTAAACATTTAATAGAGGAAAATTATAAATTATTCTATAGTTGCTTATGAAAAGCATATATTTGTCTATCAAATCTACCATAAAATCAAGAGATAAAATTTAAACGTTGGACAAATTTAAGTTAGACTTATTTGGGGCTGTCAGTGATGACAGACTGTCTAATATTTAGGGCTTGTTTATTCCTTTTGTGTGCTGATGTATACTCCTCTGGGGTTAACTGCTTGCAGATAAAGCTCCTCTCCTTTGCTGTTCTATCCTCCCACAAACATTATACCTACTGGCAGGCAAGAATATCATATTATGGAAATTATATAGACTTCAGTGTCAGGGAAAAGCCTGTGCTCACAGCAAGTTCATAGCATATGTGACACTGCAAAATAGTTCTTGACTTGGGACTAGGGGCTTTGGAATCTGTGAACATCTTGAAATTGTATGCAGATATTTGTGTAAGTGTTCATGTTTTTTGTACATGGAATCCATAACTTTTATTTGATATTCAAAGAGTTTTTAAATGATAAGACTCCTCTATCTTGTCTTATTGCACAGTAGAGCGATAGAACAAACCAGACTCATAGTCAAAGTTCTGTAGAATGACATCCCCATAAAATTATCCTCTGTGGATAAATTAAAAAACCTAGACCACTCAAGATTCAGAGTGGATATTTTTGGCTCAATGATATCCTGCCATATCCCAAATTATAGCCAGTGGTTTAACATCAGGATAATCAGACCTTTTAGTTTCTTAAAAAATATAACTCTTATAGTTGCTTTTAATTTTTTCTCACATGTTAAAAGGATAAATATATATTCAGGTGAAGCTTTTGTTTAAGGCTGTAAAATATTTCTAGTAAACTTACATAAATAAAAAAGATAAACAGAGTTCATCAAGAGGGTCAATTTTTCAAGTGAAAACAATGAGGTATTAGCTTACCAATGTCTATGTTAAATCATGAAGCCAGCTTAATAAGATTAATTGCATTATATATTGAGATTTGAGTAATTTTTAAAACTGCATTATTCTTTCCCACAGTAAATTATTTCTTTGCTACTTTCCTCTTTACAGTCCAGCAATACTAGAACTTAAAATGTAGGGTAGTCATTTTAATCATTCTATAATAAGTCACTCTATCGTGATTTATATATAGGAAGTGTTATTATTTCTATGTCATTGCTAACAAACCAGGACCTCCCAAACAGCTTATGTTCATCAGGAAGAGCTTATGTTCCTTATTTTTGAATACTGCTTATTAGGTACCATCTTTTGTTCTAATGCTCCCATAAGTTCATTTTTGAGACCTGGAAATGTTTCTTTGGTGAAAAGAATGGTAACAATGAAATCATACTTTAAAAAATATTCCATCATCCCTTCATATTTTTTGTTTTTCATGCCATGTTTCAGACTCAACTATACTCAGTTCTCCCTTTGGCAGTTTCTCATTTTGATTTCTTCAACTCAAAAATTAAGCTATATATATATATACACATACACATACATACACACACACACACACATATACATACATACATACATACAATTCACCCTTAATAACAGAGTCATTAATATACCAAAGTAAAGTATATTTCAAAAGGGGGGTGCTTTCTTTTATCACTAAAGCACTTTACTGCATTTTTATTTGAGGATATATCTTACTTGCCAATTATTCAATACAATAAGAGATTCTGATTTTTTCTAAAAGTCTAGTTGTTGAATTTTTTTGTTAAGAACTACTTTTTTTGTTTTGTAATTGTAATTAGTGAATATTGATTTTTTTAAAACACCATCTTTTAAAAATTAAACCCCAGCTTTTATGTGTTCATTTAAAGTTATTAATTTAAACTATTAAAGTTTTTCCTTTGTACCCATTTGTGTTGGTGAAATCTTTTTCTCCCAGAAAGGAAATTATTATTTGTCTATGTGATATTGATATAAAATGTCAGCAAAATTTGTCTCCTCCCAGGTCCGCATTGAAATTACTACCAAATTATAAAATAAACAACGTGGAGAATCACCTGAAGTCCAGCTGATGGTAACACCTACATCTGATAATATAAAGGAGCCACACTGAAGCTGGTAGGAGGGGCAAAGTCACGAATCCAGTAGTGGAGGAATACCTGAACAAGGCTGCAGAGGCTTTCCTGAAGAGAGGGGTTCCAGGTGTCATTTGGGGGCTCCCCAACCCAGGGTCCCAGCCCAGGGAAGAGGAAATGCCAGTAATTTGGACTGTAAAAATCAGAGAGGATTTCAGCTGTCTGGGTGAGATGGAAGGAGACTGAAATCCTAACGCCCCCTTTAAGGACATGTGCACAGGCTTTCTGACCTGCGGACACTCACCCGGGACACCGGTGGTGGGTCAGAGGCTCACATGGGATTCAGACTGAGAAAGTCGGCATTACTTGGCTCCAGAAGGAGGGCTGGAAGGGCAGCCAACATTGTGCCTTGATTTGGCCCCCCTGCCAGGCAATCTACAGTCTGCACAAGCTTGACTGTGCAGACCCCTCCCACAGAGCCATTAGGAAGCACTGACCAGAGAGGATCATCCTGCCCCACCCAACCTGCAGATCACCCGGGGCTCTGGTTGCTGAATGGCTGCCAAGCCCTGCTCCAATTCAGAGCCAAGCATTCCCAGCGGGCGGCCAGTGCTATGAGCCTCATTTCCGAGATAGGGTTAGGCAGATCACTGCTGCCAACACGAACTTGAGTGGATCTCTGGGATCTGTGGGCCAGTCCCAAACAGCAGCTGGTCTTGCCGTGATCTGGTACTTCTGTGGGAACGCGCAAACGGTTACCAAAGTTGCAGCAAGACTGAGGCTGTATTGATCTGACTGCCATTGTCTCTCTGAGACTACAACACATCTTACCCACAAATTGCTCCAGGTGGGCCATTGACAGTGAACTGCCACCGCCTTGCCTCTCCCCTCCCCTGATCTTTCAAGCCACACAGGCAACAAACTTTGGCCAGCACAGGGCTGGCACTGCATGGAAATCAGTGGCAGGCAGACCCTCTGCTGCCTGCAAGAGGTACAATATTGTGTCCAGGGAGGGCAGGGGTCTGTGGGACTGCCCCAGATGGCAGCTGGTCTCACTGTGATCTGTGACTACAGTGGGAACGCCCAGGCACAGAAGTTTCAGCAAAACTGAGGCTGTATTGGCCTGACGGCCCTTGTCTACCTGAGATCTCGCTTCAGTCAAGCCACAAAGTACCTGCAGCCCATTGACAGGCAGCCTTCTGTGCCCAGTTTGGCTTTGGGGTTGTGCAGTCAGTGCAAGAAACAGACCTTGGCTAGCGCAGTGAGCGCATTTCAGGGGAAACAGTTGTGGGTAGACCACTGCTGCCTGTAAGAGCTGCAATATCTCTTGAGAAGATTGCAGGGGTCTCTATTGGCCTGATGGCCCTTGACTCCCTGTGCTACTGCTCCATCCAATACACAAAGTGCCCACTGCATGTTGATACGCAACTACCCCTGTGCTCGGGTGGCGCATTCAGGACCAAGGTGGGCAGTAGCTGACCTTGCTACAATTGGACTTGTATAGGGACAGCACTGGCATGTAAACTAACACTGCAGTGGCAGAGAGAAATTTACTCAATAGACACAGGAGACTTCCGGGGTCCCTGTGCCACTCAACACACATATCACCCACAGGCTAGTCCAGTTTCAGAAACTTAACAGGCAACTGACAGGCAGTGTCAGACCTTGAGAAGCACTGGTCACTCTGCTAAGCTGCCATAGGTCAGGGACAGGGATAACCGACCACTGCTGACAGCGTTGTCTCTTCCACTTACCTATAGATCCAGCATAGGCAACAACCATCTGTGGATTGCTTCATAGTTCCCACCAGGTAGTCCTGAGCAATCAAAAGCAGTGGCTGACCTTGGCCTACGGGGGAATCCCTCCCAAGGGGCCACAAAACCAACACAACTGGAGGCTGGCACCAGACCACAACAAAGCAACTCCTTACTAATCTCATTAGTGGTATACACAAGGGGTGGTTGCAACAAGTACACAAGCCTGCTGGGGCAAAGCCTACTCAGTGGGGTCAGCCCCCACACAGCAACTCTTACCATATAGGTACAGCCAATTCCCACAATTAGTCAGCCTGAGCATTAATCTCAGCCGTTGACCTACTAACAACAATAAAGGCTTGGTGACAACAGAAGATCACACACAACCCACACAAAGATCACATCCAGATCCCCTGGCATAGGGGATAAGGGAGAAGAAACCACTGGGCCACACAGGACACCCTCCACATAAGGCCATCTGGCCAAGGCTGAGAGATGAAACAAATATTCATGACACATAGAAATGAACACAGACAGGTTAATAAAATGAGAAAACAAAGAAACATGCCACAGATGAAACAACAGGAGAATACCCCAGAAAATAAACAAGCCTGCTGGGGCAAAGCCTACTCAGTGGGGTCAGCCCCCACACAGCAACTCTTACCATATAGGTACAGCCAATTCCCACAATTAGTCAGCCTGAGCATTAATCTCAGCCGTTGACCTACTAACAACAATAAAGGCTTGGTGACAACAGAAGATCACACACAACCCACACAAAGATCACATCCAGATCCCCTGGCATAGGGGATAAGGGAGAAGAAACCACTGGGCCACACAGGACACCCTCCACATAAGGCCATCTGGCCAAGGCTGAGAGATGAAACAAATATTCATGACACATAGAAATGAACACAGACAGGTTAATAAAATGAGAAAACAAAGAAACATGCCACAGATGAAACAACAGGAGAATACCCCAGAAAATAAGCTAAATGAAATGGAAGCAAGCAACTTACCAGAGATAGAGTTCAAAATAATGGTTAAAAGGATGCTCAACAAACTAATGGGGAGAATGGATGAACCTAATGAGAACATCAACAGAGAGATAGTAAGCATAAAAGAAGACATAGAAACCATAAAAAAGAACCAGACTTAAGTGAAGAATACAATAACTGAAGTAAAAAATATACTAGAAGGATTCAACAGTAGATTGGACGAAGCAGAGATTGAATCAATGAATTTGAAGACAAGGTAGCAGAATACACCCAATTAGAACAACAAAAAGAAAAAAGAGTTTAAAAAAATGAGAATAGTTTAAGAGACCTCTGGGACAACATGAAGCATTACAATATTCGGGTCATAGGAGTACCTGAAGAGAATAAGAGAGAGTAAAGGATTGAGAAGCTATTTGAAGAAATAATGACAGAAAACTTCCCTAACCTGGCAAAAGAATTAGACATACAAGTTCAGGAAGCACAGAGTCCGAAACAAGAGGAATTCAAACAGACCTACTCTAAGACACATCGTAATTAAAATGCCAAAGGTCAAAGACAAAGAGAGAATCTTAAAAGCAGCAAGAGAAAGGCAGCTAATTACTTCAAAGGGTGCCCCCATAAGACTGTCAGTTAACTTCTCAACAGAAACTTTGCAGGATAGAAAGGATTGATATGAAATATTCAAAATGATAAAAAGCAAGAACCTACAACCAAGACTACTTAACCCAGCAAAGCTATCAATTAAAATTGAAGATGAGATAAAAACTACCCAGACAAGAAAAAGCTAAAAAAATTCATCACCACCAAACCAGAATTATAAGAACTGTTAGGCTTCTTTAAGAAGAAGGAAAAAAACATGAATATGAATAAAAAGAGATCTCGCTTCCCCCAAGCCACAAAGTGCCTGCAGCCCATTGACAAGCTGTCTCTTGTGCCCTGCTTGGCTCTGGGGTTGTGCAGTCAGTGCAGGCAACAGACGTTGGCTAGCACAGTGAGTGCATTTCTAGGAAAACAGTTGTGGACAGACTACAATGGTATGAAACTAAATCAAGTACAAGAAAAAACTTAGGAAAATATACAAATACATGGAGGCCAAATAATATGCTACTAAACAATGAATGGGTTATTAATGAGATCAAGGAAGAAATCAAAAGATACCTAGAGACAAATGAAAATGAAAACACAATGATTCAAAATCTACGGGACACAAGAAAAGAAGTCCTAAAAGGGAAATTCATAGCAATATAGGCCTACATCAAGAAATAAGAAAAAGCTCAAATAAACAATCTAACCTTACACTTAAAAGAACTAGGAAAAGAATAGCTAAAAGAAAAAGCCCAAAATGAGTAGAAGGAAAGAAATAATAAAGATTAGAACAGAAATAAATGAAATAGAGTCTGGAAAAACAATACAAAAGATTAATGAAACCAAGAGCTGATTCTTTGAAAAAATAGCGCTGATAAACCCTTAATGAGACTCATCAAGAAAAAAAGAGAGAACTCAAATAAAATCAGAAATGAAAGAGGAGAAGTAACATGAACTCCACAGAAATACAAAGGATCATAATAAAATACTACGAGCAATTATATGCCAACAAATTAGACAATCTGGAAGAAATTAATACATTCCTAGAAACATACAATCTCCCAAGACTGAGTCAAGAAGAAACTGAAAATCCAAACCGACCAATTACCACCAATGAAATTGAATCAGTAATCAAAAACCTCCCAAAAAACAAATGTCCTGGACCAGATGGCTTCTTAGGTGAATGTTACCAAACATTCAAAGAATTATCACCTATTCTTCTCAAATTATTCCAAAAAATTCAAGAAGAGGAAAGGCTCCCTAACTCCTTTGATGAGACCACCATTACCTTGATTCCAAAACCAGACAGACATTTCAAAATGAGAACTATAGGCCAATATCTCTTATGAATATTGATGCAAAAATCCTCAATAAAATAATAGCAAACTGAATTCAGCAATACATTAAAGGTATCATACACCATGATCAAGTTGGATTTACTCCTGGGATGCAAGGTTGACACAATATCCACAAATCAATTAATGTGATACACCACATTAACAAATCAAAAGGTAAAAACCATATGATCATATCAATAGATGCAGAAAAAGCATTTGACAAAATCCAGCATCCATTTATGATAAAAATTGTCAGCAAAGTGAGAATAGAGGGAACATACCTCAACATAATAAAGGTCATATATGACAAGCCTACAGCTAACATCATACTCTATGGGGAAAAGCTAAAATCATTTTCCTTCAGATCAGGAACAAGACAAGGATGCCCACTTTCACCGCCCGTCTTCAACATTGTATTGGAAGTCTTAGCCACAGAGATAAGATAAAAAAGAGAAACAAAAAATATCCGATTTGGAAAGGAAGAAGTAAAACTCTTGTTACTTGCTGATGACATGATACTATACAGAGGGAACCCAAAAGATTTCACCCCCAAACTGGTAGAACTGATGAATGAATTCAGTAAAGTAGCAGGTTACAAAATAAATATTCAGAAGTCAGTGGCATTTTTATACATTAATGATGAACTTTCAGAAAGAGAAATTAAGAAAACAATCCCATTTACAACTGCATTGAAAGCTATAAAATACCTGGTAATCAAATTAATCAAGGAGGTAAAAGACCTGTTCTCAGTTTTGAACAAATAGTATTGGAACAGTTAGAAACATATATGCCCTCCCCCCACCCTCCCAAAAAAACCCTCAACTTAAATCCTCTTCTCACCTTAAAAAGTTAACTCACATGTATCATGAATATAAATATAAACATAAACATAAAATATTCTTTTTAGAAGAAAACATAAGAGAAAATCTCTATACTTGGGGCTAAGCAAAAAGGTTTTAGACACCAAAAGCACAATTTATAAAAGAAACCACTTGATAAATTGGGCTTTGTCAAAAGTAAAAACTTGTTCTATGTATTCATTTGCCATGGTAGCCATAATAAAATACCACAGACTAGGTGACTTAAACAATGGAAATCTTATTTTCTCGCAGTTCTGGAGGCTGGCAGTCTCAGGTCCAGGTGTTGGTAGGGTTGTTTTCTCCTGAGGCTTCTCTCCTTGGATTGCAAGTGACCACTTTCTTGCTGTGTTCTCATATGGCCTTTTCTCTGTGCTTGCACATCTCTCATGTCCCTTCCTTTTCTAATAAGAGCAGTAGTCCCATTGGATTAAGGCCCGCACATATAGCTTCATTTAACCTTAACTACGTTTTTAAATGACCTGTCTCTAAATAGAGTCACATTCTAAGGTACTGAGGGTTAGAATTTCAACATACAGATTTGGAGGGTACACAGTTTAGTCCATAACATTCTCTGAAAGACACTGTTAAGGGAATGAAAAGACAAGCTATAGACTGGGAGAAAATATTTGCATATATCTGACAAAGAATTTGTATCTAGAATATATAAAGAATTCACAAAACTCAACAGTAAGACAGTAAACATCCCAGTTAAAACATGGACAAAAGATCTAGAAGATACTTCACCAAACAGTGGCAAATAAGCACATGAAAGGTCGCTAATCATCAGAGAAATGCAAACTAAAACCACCAAGAGATATTACCTCACACTTGTCAGAATGGTTATCATCAATAAATCAAAAAATAAGTGTTGGTGAGGATGCGGAGAATAGGGAAACCTCTTACATTGTTGGTGGGATTGCAAATTGGTACAATAGCTATGGAAAACAGTCTGATGGTTTCTCAAAATATTAAAAATGGATATACCTTTTGACCCAGTAATTGCACTTTTGGGTATTTATCCAAAGAAAACCAAAACAATAATTAGTAAAGATCTATGCACCCCAATGTTCATGGCAGCACAATTTACAATAGCCAAGATATAGAAGCAACCTAAATGCCCATCAACAGATCACTGGATAAAGAAGTTATGGTTCATATATATATAATAGAAGATTGCTTAGCCATTAAAAACAAATGAAATCCTGTCATGTGCAATGACATGGATGGACTTAGAGGTTATTTTGCTGAGTGAAGTAAGTCAGACAGAGAAAGATAGCGTATGATTTCACTTATATGTGAAATCTAATGAACAAAACAAACTAATCAAAAACAGACTCACAAAAATAGTGGACAATTTGGTGATGGACAGAGAGGAGGGGATTTGGGGGGCTGGGAAAATGGGGTGAAGGGTTAAAGAAGTACAAATTAGTAGTTGACAGATGATCACAGGGATGGGGAGCAGGGTATAAGGAATGCAGTTATCATTAATGTATTGGCTAGGTGGGAAACTGGAGGAGAGAAGGAGCAATTAGGGGGATTGTTTTATAAACTATATAAATGTCTATCCAATGTACTGTATACTTGAAACTAATTTAAATAAATAAATAAATTTATTTCAAAAAATAAAAAATAAAAAAATAAAAGCAAGAAAGCCAATTTTAAATATGCCAAAAAAAAAAAAAAGAATGGTTAAACTTAATAGCAGCAATTGTAATCTGAAGAGTAGTATACGATTATTGAGAAAGTCTCTTAATGTGATCTCTTAATTTATGGCCATATAAACAATGATAAAAGTGATAAAGTCTGGTCATGCTTGCATGTGGCTTCCCTTGAACAATAGTGGGCAGTTGGTGGCACAGGTGGCGAAACAAGTTGCAATATCTTAGCATGAAATGGTGACTATTTTAAGATCCATCCCCGTGGAAACTTTAGCAGATCAAAGGAACTGAATCCGATCAGTTAGTATCAAGCTACAACACTCCACACTGCTTTTTACTAGGGTCCTGATAAACAAAGGTATTCAATTATTTTTTAAAAATTAATAATCTTTATATAATGAAATTTTGCTTTACCAAAGGTCATATTGACAGAATAATGTGGCACAATTATTTATAAAATAAGAATATCAAATATCCAAGAAAGCTATATATTCTTGATATAGAACCCAAATTCTAGACAGGCTATAAAATTCCATTAAATGAGTGATTCTAAAATAAAAGTCCCAATACTGTTGCAACTCTGAACTAAAGATCACCTAAATATTCTTAGTCAGGTCAATTGATACTGGAAGAAAAGCAAGTGTACAAAAGGACCAGTAAGTACATCGCTGGCTATGTTTACTATTTGTCTTACTAATGATCCTGCCACCTCAGTTATCACAATTTTCAATTTTTTTGGAGCTAGGTTATTAAATGTTTTAAAGTTAGGGATTTCTTCTTGTTTCGATCCCAACTAATTTCCAATTTCTATGAGAGTTTTGAAAAGAATTCTTAAAGTGTCAATGAAACTCATTTAATCATCACCAATTGTTTTGAATAGACTTCTCGGTGGAAACCTCTCATAAAAACTTAAAACTTTTTCTAAAAAGGTAATTAAAAAATATGTTAGATAAAATTTACAGAACTATCAATCTTCAAAGCGTAATCATGTCCTGAAAGTTTAAGAGGATGAAGAAATAAAATTACTTGTTAACAATAATTGGACCTGGATGTATTTAATACAAACACATTTTTTTTACACCCATGAATATGAAAAAACAGATACTCAAGTCACAACTAGAAATCTGTTAGAAGTGCAGAAAAAATAAATGAATCTCTCAATTATAAGTTGCCAGCAATATTGTGGTACCTCATTCATTTTACAGTATAAAAAACTATATTAAATGAAAACAATTATTTTAATTTGCCAATAATATTCTTTTATCCACATAATTATATATATTTTTTCTTTTAGCAGCAAACCAGAATTTGAGAGTAAATCTACATGTCTGATGTCTAAGAAGTCTGCATTATGTTAGGCTATTTTTAATTATGGATAATACCATGGCGACCCACTGCATTTCATAGTTTATTTTCAAACCTTGACCTCTTTAACATCTTAAGGCTTGAGAGGAGAATTTCTAGGCATGTTAGAGAATACCAGTGTTTTCCCCGCAATTTCTACTTAGGTAAATTACAGTTCTTTTTGTAAATTAAAAATTACTTTTCTTAAAAACCAGCTGGGAGCTTTTGATAGATAGATGTTCAATGCTTTAGTGAAAGGCTTTCCCTTCACATAAACAAGATCCTCATTTAATTTAAAATTCGGCAGCAAATAACAAAGTTAAACAAGTTTCTTCTAAATTCAGGTGTGCATATGCTCAGAAAATGACAAAATATTCTTTTTATTTCCCCTAGATAGCTGGTGAGTTTTTAAGAAAATATCACTGTAAAATATATTCCAACTCTAGTCACATCAAATGTGAAGAGAGAAGACTAGAATTTGAGAAAATATGGTATGTTTCAACTGCCTTCTTTTCTATTTTGTGTATCAGTCTGATATGTTCCTGTTGCACTTTTGAATATTACAGCTATGGCAGCACATTGAAAGAGTTCGAGACTTGAAGCAAAGCTAAAGTGAGCAATAATTACAACAAAATCAACGATACAATGTATAAAATGTACAAAATGGCAACTGTACAATAATATCTCACAATAGTTATACAAGCAGGGACAGTTATCAGACAGTTCATTTGGTTATTTTTTCAATACCGTGTTGCTGATGCCTTGACTGTGTACTCTTTAATACTTACTGGGTAAAGTTCTTGTATCTTCCCATGCTACATGATTTTTTTCTTTGTTGACAATTTAATATTACTTTCACAGGGCTGCTTACTTCTACTCTACACTTTCCCATTTGACTTACTCAGCTCAGCATCCCATCTGACAGATATCACCTTAGCCATGTAAATCTTAATTGTAGCAGGTATTAGTTTGATTGATAGTTCTGTGTGTGCGCGTGTGTGTGTGAGAGAGAGAGAGAGAGAGAGAGAGAGAGAGAGAGAGAGAGCGCACGCGCGAGAGAGATCAATTTTGTCACATTAAGGCAAAATAAGAATTAAATAGGTTCATGTAGTCCAAGAGTACAGATCAACCAAACTGTAAGTAAGTCAGGAATCACTAAGTCTCAAGAAACTGCACAGAGGCCTTGGACCAATATTAATTATGTGGATGAAAAGAGGACATTTTCTAGAAGAGGAGCGCATATCAGAAACTTCCAAATGTCCTCTACATAGCAAAAAATAAAGTTTACACAGTGCTTATAATTTGTGAAGACTTTTTGACACTCCAGGTGGGAAAATCTTATATACAAGTATTATGATTATGTTCAGTAAAATAAAGTGTTGCAGTAGTGGATCATTGACACATTCTGAAATTTTGTTCTCCAGTACTAACTTTTAAAGTTTTAAAAAATCATTAGACTTGCAAAAGTTACATTGATATTAAAATATTTCTTCTTCAATTCCTGTGGTCATTTGCTTTATCTTCTAGTGCTTCAAAAACCACAAATGTAAGGGAGCACAAATATCTAATGCTTTTCATCCTTTTGTCCGTAGTCTATTAATATTCTGAGACTGATTACATAATCTAAGGAAGGACAAAGTGTCAGAGTGAATGTGTTTTCTAATTTCCTAATTTTGTTAATGAAGATCTAAAAAAACAAGAGCAAGATAATATTGCTCTAAGTAGAACAGGAAGAAAAACCAAACAATCGATAATAACAAAAAGAAACATTGTTAAGAATAAAGTGCTGATGTAGGAGCAGAGAAGCGATGGAAATTTATTTTGGAATAACTTTCTAAAGTCAGATGTATTCAAATCACCAGAACAAAGAAAACATGAAAATCAAAGTTTATAGAGTTCATTACACCTTAACCATAATGTTCACGTCAACCGTATTATTATCCCTGTTTGGTCACACAGCTGCCAGTGGCAGAGCTAAAGTCTGAACCCGTCCTCTGGCAACAAATTAACATTCTTTTTCTTACTCTACACTGCCTCCCATTCAAGCTCTTTACACGCTGGAAATCAAGCATGCCTCCTACATGCTTAGAATCAGAAGTCCTACCTCCAGCATCTATTAGCTCACTGACCTCAGGAAAGTTACTTTAATCTCTTTGCACTTCGCATTACTCATCTATGCAATGAGAATTATGACATCTTTCCTGTCATTATTGAGTTGTTGGAAGTTCAAATAAAAGTGTTTTGTGACAATAGTATTTAAACATATAAGAGGTTGTTATAATTAAAATGCATAAAGAAAAAGGTTGATGAGATTTCCCAGCCCCTAGTTATTATCTTTAAGGACTCATGGTAGCAATAGTTGGAAATAATTTCTCCTCAATTAGGCATGCATTGGGCCATTGTGAAATTAGTATTGCATCCAGTTTATGTCTCTTCACCTCGAGGATGCCATGAAGTGGAGAAATTCAGAATAGTTTAATAATATGATGAAAATAGTAAATAAATAAGACCCATGAGAACAGGTAAAAGGAGCTGGAATTAATTAGTCTGGAGACAATAATTGCCTCCTAATACATGAGGCATTATCATAAGAAAGATGTAGACCAACTTTTATCCATCTTCTCTGAGAAATGACTTGAAAGTAACTGAAAATACAGTACAAACATAAGAAAGAAGAGTTGTTTGTTAAATATTAAAACAGGCTATTAAAAGATGTGGAGTCTCCTTTGTTGATGACTTTTCCAAAGAAAAATAGACACAAATCAATTTGGTATGGCCAGGAAAAAGATGTACTTGTAATCAGGGAGGTAGAAAAGCTAAATTACTGAGATCTTTTAGCTCTCAAGAATTCTTTAGCTCTCAAGAATTCTACAGCTCTCTCGCTAATTCCCCTGATTAATCATAAAATAGGTAGGTGGCAAACTTTTCTAATGATTCTTGTCCAAATATGCAGATTATGTTAATTTATTACTATACATACATAGTAACAAATGTATATATAGTTGTTACTGTTTTTGTTTGCTTGTTTGTTTTATAAGAGGAGAGTGAGATAGATGTAGAGGTTGAATTAATCCAAGTCTTTGGCTCATGATCCAGTATCGTCAATCTGAACAAGGCCAAAAAGCAACTTTAAATGGATTTCCTCCCATTATTGCATTCTTCACCTTCCAACACATAACTGCTTTAATGTATTTGATATATATTTTTAAGTTTAAATGGAATTTTGGAAATATATAGTGTCATTTTGCATGTGTATATTTACATTTTTACATTAGTATATCTCATTCTTTTCTTTTCCATTTTCACCAAGCATTATGTTTTTAAGCTCTATGTTGTTTCTAATTGCTTTGTCATATTCAGCAATGTGCATCCACATCTTTTTCCATCTTCCTCTAGTGGTGTACAATGAGGTTGTTTTCAATTCCCTGCTTCTACAATGTTGTGAAAAAGGTATTCACTTACATGCTTCTTTTTGTAAGGTTTCTCTCTCTCCCTTTTTCTTGAGGAATATGATTCAATAATTGTACATAATTGTATACTTGCTCTGCCAGATTGTTCTCCAAAATGTCAATATCCAAGTATAAGGGAGTTCTCATTTCCCCATCAACACTTAGCATTATTGAACTTGGAAAATTTCCCCTACTTGATAGGAGTAAAGTAATAACTCATTGTTGATTTTCTTCTTTACTTAATGAGATAATACTCTTGTTACTCATTTATATATTTCTTCATCTTCTAGGATTTTTAATCTTGTTGATTCCAGGAGTTCCCTCTATAGTGTAGCTTTTTACCTTGACCTATTCCTTATGTCTATTCCATTTATCTACCTGTCTATTATAACTGACATTTGGATTGGGATTGCAGTGAATTTACAGAGTAATTCAGGGATAATTGACATCTTTACACTAAATCACTCCATTTATTCAGATCTTTTTTAATGTTATTTAGTAGAGTTTTAAATTTTCTCCCTGCAGGACTAAGGCATTAATGATATCTCATCCAAGAGGTTGGCATTATTAACTAATTAAGCGTACATGTTCAACATTAGCTCTGTTTATGCCCTTTATGTCTGTAGTGTTTACAAATTTTGCAAAACAAGGTTTGTTTTTCTCAATCTGTGCAGTGTCTACACAGCTCCATGTAAAGACAGGTATTGATATGCACTTTTGATTAAATGACTCCTTATTTTTTTCTCATAAAATGCTTCCAACAAAATGAATTCTAAGATAATCATTTTTAGGATAAGAAGTTGCTGAATCAGTAATAATAGAACAATGTAGTAGGATAATCTAGTACCTCATTTATATTACAAAATTTTTATTGACTTTTTACTATTTGGCAAGCTATCACATGTTCTCGTATGGTCTGTGGATCCCTGTGATCCCAAGACCATTTCAGTTTGTGAGTTAAGAATTATATTCTCAAATTTTCTGAGGTGTTACTTGCTTTTTCCACTCTGTTCACATTTGCACTAATGGTGGAAAAACAATAATGGGTAAAACTGCCAGTGTCAGCGTGAGTCAAGGCAGTATCACCAAACTGTACTAATAGTCATTACACTCTTCACTTGTAATACATTAATTTTGTTACATTAATTTTGTAACTCTAACTCTTGAATATGACTTTTTAATATTTTGCACACTGAAGTACAATGGTTATCTTGAGGAAAAGCACTTTTGCCATTACTTGAAAGCTGAATTAGCCACATTTTTTTCATGGAACATCATTATTAATTGAAAGAATGACTGACTGACAAACTATGATGGTCAGACCTAGGTACGAAAATGAAGAGTAAAGAGAACAAAAGACACAACATATTTGCCCTCATTAATGCTGGGGATATGGAGGTGAATAAATATATAAATATAACTTCAGATAGTGTAATGCTCTAAAAGAAATGAGGTGAAAGGACAGACAGTACATGGGTAAAAATGCTTTAAAAATGCTTTAAGCTAAGAAAAAAAGCCTTCTCCGAGGAAGTTACAGTTTGATCTGAGACTTGAAGAATGAGTAAAAGTTGCTA
>NW_006494614.1:16789423-16813065 GCF_000325575.1 Pteropus alecto | reverse complement strand
ACAAAAAGTGCTTGCATGTTTGGGAACCAGAGAAGAGACCAACGTGGCTGGAATAGAGTGGCCACCAGAGAAAGCACTACTAGAAGAGGCTGGAGAATCGGGAAGAGGAGAAAGGGCTTTGGTGGCCCTCATTTGGATTAAAATAGAAGTCCCAGTGAGAAGCCACTGAAGCCTGAAATAAGGACTATATAGAATTTGATTAAGATGTTAGACACTGACTCTGGATGCTGTGTAGAGAAGATTGCTGGGTAGAAGAATTGAAGGAAGGAGACCAATTAGACAGCCAAGAGGTGAGTGATTAAACCAAAGTGGTGGCACTGGAGATTGACAAAAGGTGATAGATTCCAGATATATGTCGGAGGCAACAAAAGGATCCACTGATGGGAAGTATGGGGAATGAAGAAAGGGAGGAATCAAAGGTGATTCCTAGGTTTTTGAGTAATCAAGGGATTGAGAGTGCATTGGCTGATGCCCCATTACTACATAATCACCACATCACCACACCTTCAGCTTTTTTGAACCTCTCCATTAAACTTGCCTGGCAATACTCCACACTCAGTCACAGCTAAATCTCCACTGACTCCTCATTTGCAAGTGAGCAATGAAACAAGAATGGAGAAAAATCACATGCCCAAAGTAATTGATCTTCCTTTATGACTTCAAGTTGCAAGTGAGCCTTTGCCCTGCCATGTCATCCTACTATAATTTCCTAGTTAATTTTTCCTTCTAACTCTCCTAGGTAACTATTTTATGTGTTTGTTTCTCTTTTAACCTCCAATACCTCTCTGTTCTCCATTTTATCAGCTAATAATGACCTTCTTATGTCAATCAAAAATGAGCTTCCACATCTCTGGCTATATCTGCCAAACTACTGCAAACTGAGCATCCTGGCTTCTCTCTCCTTTCAGAGGATGAACCTAAAACTGCCATCTCCATCTGAATTCTGGATCCCCTCTTTTTTGCCTACTTATGAACATCGTTCCAACAGATAACTCTTGTCTTTCCTGAGTCATCAGTCAGCATTTGCAACACTGTAGTTAAGCTTTCATTTTATTGGCATTACCCTTGTCAAGGTCATCAGGGATCCCCATATTGTTAAAATAATGATCATTTCTTCATCTTACTCACTTTCTTAGCAGCATTTAACAGAGTCGATCACTCCCTTTGCCTTGAAACACTTTCTTCACTTTTCCTCCAGGTGCTATGCTCTTTTGGTTCTCCTATCTTACCGGCAAATCTTTTCTCAGTCTCTTCAGTGAGTTCTTCCTCATCTTCTCAATCAGTAAATGTTGAAACCTCCCCAGATCTTAGTCTTTGGGTCTCTTTACCTTTTCTTAGCTACACTCACTTCCTTACTGATCTATTCAAGCCCTGTGACTATAAATACTATTCATAAACTGATGAGTTCCAATTAGTATCTTCTACCTAACCATGCCCTCAAACCTCAGACTCATATCCAGCAACCACTTGACATTACCATTTGGTTGTTTAGCAGTTATCTTAAATTTAACATGTCCAACTGAGCTCCTGTCCCCCTGCTCGTTCCCTAAATATCTGTTCTACCTACACCATTCATCTTTTCAGTAACACCATAATTCCATTTGTTCAAGTCAAAAATCTAGAAGTATACTTGACTCTTCTGTTGCCCAATCCATCAGTAAAATTCTGTTGGCTGTCACTTCAAAGCATATCTAGAATCGTACTACTTTTCACCACACCTACTGCCACCATTCTAGGTCAGGTCATTATCATTTCTTGCCTATACACTCTTAATAGTGTCTCTGCTTCTGCCTTCATCTCCCTTCAAGATACTATGCAGTAGCCAGAATGATTATTTAAAATATTGTTTTAACAACGTCTGCTTAAAATCTTCTGAATAAAAATCAAAATTCTTACCATCACCTTGAATAAATGATCAGGCCCCTTGCCACCTCTCCAACTTCCTTTTCTAACAGTCTTCCCTTTCCATCCCACCTCTCAACTCCACGTCAGCAACACCAGACTCCTTGCTGTTCCTTGAACACATTAAGCACACTCCTACTTTAGGAATTTTCTCACTTGCAGCTCCCTCCATCTGGAATGCTCTTCTTTTAGCTATCTGCATGGCTTACTTCCTCACTTCTTTCAGGTTTCTGCTTGAATATCATTTTCTCATAAAAGATATTCCCTTAACACTTTTCAACTTCTAGGCGAAGATCGAGGATTGAACACCTGCATTTCCCTCAGCACTCTCCTTAATCTCTACTAAATGGAAGTTAATAAATACATTATAAACCCATAAGTTTACAAAGAAAAATAGCAAAATAAGAGACACTAATTACAAAATTTTGGAAGCTGGATAGAAGAAATAACAGAACACACACAGAGACATATATATGATAATCCATTCCTCTTAGCTATATTTTTCTCAATAGCACTTAATCTAGATAAATACAAATAAATATAAATACAAAATATATATTTACTTAAAAAAAATTTTTTTTTGTCTCCCCCTCTGAGAATGTAAGCTGCACGGCAGTAGTCTTTTCAGTTTGGTTTAGTGTTGTATTTTTTGGCTTTGGAATCATATCTATAGTCAATACAAATTTTTGATTGTGTAGCTCGGGTGGCCTGGGTTAGGTGCAGTTTGTAGAGGGTTGTGGCAATCAAGAGTTCTGATTTGGAGGTTAAGTTTGACCTATTAGACCCAGGTGAAGATGTCAAGTGACTTATCCGGATACATGAAGTTGAATGCAGAGGCCTGGGCTAATGTATAAATTTTGGAGTCATAAACATTGAGACTAGGTGAGATCCCTGGGGTAGTATAAACACAAAAAGAGAAAATATGCCAAGCTCTGAGCACTGGGTCCAGGCAAAGCAGTGGTCTTCAAACTTTTATAATCCTATACCATTATCTACAAGGAGAAACATAATAATTTAAATTGAGCAATGCAATAGTAGGCATTTATTTATAAATTATACATATGTATTATTGTCCAAATATATTACGTATATTATAAAAGATACAGACACAAATATTAAAAAAAGAATGAGCTGAAGGACTTTCAGTTAAAGAGGAAGTATTGAACACATGCATTTTTCATCTCCCTCCTAAAGACTACTACAGTGATAGTAAATAAATCTTTAAACATAAGGAATAAACCCGCAAAGACATAGGGAACAAAAGTAAAACAATATCACTAGAATATAGGAAGCTGCAAAGAAGAAATATAAATGGCAACTAACTTAGCAGACTCAGGAGAGCTGAGGCTGTAGTAGGGAGAAGCCAAGAAGCAGCCTGATTTACAACGCAGAATTCCACCCCAACTCCCACCCCAAAGGCTCTGGAGTTGGTGTCTGGCACCTCTGGTAGAGGAGGTAAATGTTAGGCAATGATAGACTTGGCTGAAACTCTGTTTGAGAAGAAGGTACACCCACAGACACCTTCACCACTCTGCATTGCAGATGGCTAACCCTCTACCACGCAGTAACAGACTGGAGATTATTTTCTGGGGAGGATTGAAGAGACGGTCTTCAACGGAGAACAACAGCTATACTTGAAGATGGGAATTCCAAATGGAAAACAGGAAGATGAAGACAAAGTTAACATCAGAATGCTTAAAACTGAAATATCAAGGAGGAGCTCTGTTTGTTTCTTAGGGATATAGATGCAAATAACAAAAGAACATTATCTTGATGTATAACAATGATTGCCAATGGAATTTGCCTATACAAAGAGAACTTTAAAAAATGAATGCCATATAAATTTTTCTTTATTTCTTAGAGCCATCTAAAATGTTTATTTCTATTTCTTTTAACGTGCATGGATTGTTTGAACATTATATTGGTACATGAATGCATACTTTTTAAGTAATTGCACTTGTCATATCCTGGATTGGAAGTAGGCATATATATTGATTTCTTCTGTTCTATGTAACTGATGACACAAAATCTACTTTGAATATCATGGCATCACCAGAACTTATTCACACATTTCACATAATGTATGCACATATCTAGAGAGGTGATCCTCAGAGATGCAACAATAATATCTTGCTTTTATAATATTACATTTTGATATTTATATACCTTGATTATCCAACATATTCTATATTTCATTCACAGTGAATCTGTTTTAGTTTTGGAAATCGCTATACTTTTACTATTTTTTTTTTTTGCCTGCAGAGTCCTTTTCCTCTGTATGTGCCTAAAAAGCTTCCATCTACCTTTCAAGAACTTTTTCAAATATGATCTCCTTTTAAGGGTTTACTTGACTCCTCTCAACTGCTATTGCTCTATTATTTATGTATACAGCACCTTGTTTGTATTTTATTTTGGCAGCCAATGTATTGTTTTATAATTATATTTATAAATCTATTAACTCTCTTAGCCCAGATACTATCTCTTATTTATATTTGTAGTACGTTATCCTACCATAGTGCTGGGCATATGGTAGTTATTCAAAAATGTTTAAATGGATATTTGAAAATTATTTTGTGTTCATTATGTCATTTGATTTTCCCATATTCAATTAGTCACTAGATCCCATTGCTCTAAGTATTTATTATATCAATCACTTCTTATCTATGCCAATGTCTACTGCCAAGAATTTATACTTTTGTTGTCTGTTGCTCGAATTATTAGTGCATAACCTGATTATGGTCTCTAGTCTCACTCTCCTCCAATTAATACTTTATTTGCCCATCAGAGTAACAATCACAAATCTCACCTTGTTCTCTATACCTTAAAACCTTTAAGTTGGCTACATCTACTTTTAGATACGTAGAGTAAGGGATAGTATATTTATTTTCCTGCTTTAACCAACTAGAAAGTATCAAAACAATTTAGACATTTAGACAATAGGTAGTGCAGGACATTTGATTCCTAAGAGAGAGTAGGCTAATAAAATGAACACTTTGATTGCCTCAGCTTACTGCATGGAAACAATTTCTAGGCCAAAGCAAAGGGAAAGAAAACTAAAACAAAGTCTGGCAGACTTGCTCAGTTGAAGAGACTGAGTTTGAAGTTCAGAGAGATAAATGTATCTAGAATTTGTAAAGCAAAATACTGAAGATGTGAATGCTTTTGGGAAGGGGGTAGCTCTGAGCTCTTCCAAGAGTTAACAGACTTGTAATTATATAAGTCTTAAGGCTGAGTACTGATCTGTGAATGTGTGGAAAGAATTGCCTGAGACTGAAGGGAAAAAAAACTCTCAGGAAGGAATAGGCTAAACCATCCTTAAGCTCGCACAGGGAAGCAATAGTTTGTGTTCCAACTAGCCAGAATGAAACAACCTCTTACTACATGAGCATTAACTAGAGTCTTCAGAAAAAAAGTGCCTCACTAATGGGGACACATTAGCCTAGACTAAAGGTTATTCTCAATCTACTTCACAAAACTTAAAAGCAAATCTCATAAGAGTCAAACTTATTCCAAGCAACAAAGCCCAAAAATATTTAAGTGAGTACTACAAAATCCAGCATCTAACAATGTAAAAATTAATATTGTTAGTATCCAATCTAACATTTCTGAGCACAAAAAGAAGCAGGAAAGTGTAACCCATAGCCAAGAGAAAAATCAATAAATAGATACAGACTATATTTCTATACAGAGGTGAGAGAGATAGAACTGGCTGACAAGGATATCAAAAAAGCTAGTATAAATGTATTCTACATGTTCAAGCAGGTAGAGGAAAACATAAACATAAGATGAGAAAAATCGAAGGTATTAAAAAAGCAAATTGAATTTCTAGATGTGAAAATACATGATCTGAAATAAAAAGTAACTGAATGAGATTAATAGTATATTACACTGAAGAAGAAAAGGTTAGTGAACTTGATGACACAGGAATAGAAACTATCCAAAATGAAACAGAAAAAATATATAAGACTAATGAGATGTGGGATCATAGCAAATTCTCCAATAACATATGTGTAATCGATGAAGGAAGAAGAAAGAGAAAATAAAATATATTTTAGAAAATGCCTATAATTTCTCCAAATCTTATTAAAATTATACATCCATGGATCCAAGAATCTTAATTAGCTTCAATCAGCATAAATGTGAAAAAGGCACATTAAGACTTGTCATAATCAAATTACTAAAAATCAGTGATACAATAAATATCTTAAAAGCATCCGGAGATAAAGAACACATTGTGTTCAGAGGAATAAAGACAAAAATTGCAGCAGACCTGTCATCAGAAACCATGTAAGCTAGAAGATAATGCAGGAACTTCATTAAAGAAACAAAACCAAAAAAAAAAAAAAGAAAGAAAAAACAAAAAAAATGTAAACTATATTTCTATACTGAGAAAAAATATCTTTTTATAATGAAGAAAACTTCTTCATTGTCTTTGGATGCAGAAAGATAGAAAGAGTGCTCTTATTACCATAACAATTAAAAATAGCTTGTAACTACGAGTTACAAACTTATAAATTTTCTTGAACTCATCAGAGAGCTAAGATTATAAGGCATCATGAGGTCTGAAATCCAAAACCAGACAGGCCTCTCCAAGGAGAGAGAGAATGTGAGAATTGGCTCATCTAGGCATAATATGAGAAAGAGTGATGATACGCATCATAAAACCATACAAGAAGAATTCAGCTAGAATTTTCAGAAATTGATAAAAAGGCTGAGTGTGGCTAGCATGACAGTATAGTTACCTGGGAGCCACAAACATAAAAGGAGTCTGTACCTACTCACAAACCCTTTCCATGGGTTTCCATTGGGTGTTCACTAGGAATACTGTGAGAAGGACAGGAGACCGGAAAAAAATTTCCTTCAGTGGTATAGGGTCACTGAAAGGGACTGGGACATTTTACCCCTATGAAATAAAACATTTAAGTCATAGAGGTAGAGGTACAAACCTTAATACTTACAGGATACATTTGAAGTACCACTGTGGCTGGTGATGGGTAAAAGCAAAATACCCTCTACTTACAAGAGAGAGGCAGAAAACAGTCCTAGACACACTTCCTATATCGATCAATACCATTAGAGGTCTCTTATTGCTGGTGATGGGGGGAGGGGAGTCCAGAAACTCCTGAAAAAAACCCAATAAGAATACAAGGCAGAGTTTGGCTCTCATGGGGAGGAGAGACAGGATCATGAGAAACTACTACCACAAAGACCTAGGCACACAGAGCACAACTAAGACTGGGCTGGGTTAGGACAACAAAGAAACATCCTGCCTCCTCACTAGGTAACAGGCATTGGATAATAAACTATAGTAGGCTACCTCTGAGAATGAGGTAAGATTGGGGAGAAAGATCTCCGAGGTGGCATATTACACAGGGAAGGCTGAAAACTGAGGGTATATCAGGAACACATACACACACACACAAACACAACACTCAGCACAGAGTCCCCAAGCCTAACCGCAAAGTAAGGCTAGAGAGGAAACTGAAACCAGTAGAGAACTGTAATCATAGAAACAAAACCAAAACTCAGTTCAACTTCTGACTAGATTGACTCAACACCCAAAACTCATGGTCTGGTAGAAAAAGAAGTGTGTTTATTTCCATATATAAATAATATCTGTGTCGATTTTTACTGTTCTACATACAATGTCTAGTATTCAATAAAAATTATTAGACACATAAAAAGGTTTAAAAAGGAAGCTTGTCATTCAAGACGAAGCAACAGACTCAGACTCAAAGATCACCTAGAAGTTGGAAATTATGTAGGGAATTTAAAATAACTATTACTAAAATGTTAAACATTCTACTTGAAAAGGTAGGCAACATGCATGAGCACA
This sequence comes from Pteropus alecto, assembly GCF_000325575.1. Classification (NCBI taxonomy): domain Eukaryota; kingdom Metazoa; phylum Chordata; class Mammalia; order Chiroptera; family Pteropodidae; genus Pteropus; species Pteropus alecto. The sequence goes on along the minus strand of NW_006494614.1, from coordinate 16,805,327 downwards.
CAGAGAATTTTAGCAGAGAGATAAAAACCATAAGAATGAGTCCAATAAAATGCTAGGAGCAACAACAACAACAAAAAAACCAAGACAACAGAAATGATTACCTTCAATGTGTTCCTCGCTTGATATAGGAAATAATCAGTAAATTTAAAATAGTTGATTAAAAATTATCCAGACTAAAACACAAAGAGGAAAAAGAGCGTCCAAGACCTGTGAGGCAATGTAAAACGGTTTAACATGCATGTAACTGGACTTGCAGAAGAAGGAGACAGAGATAATGGGACAAAATACATTTCGGAAAAGATAATAGCCAAAATTAGGTAAAGAAGGCAAATCTAGATCCAAGATTCTTAGAACATACAAAAAAATCCCAATGTATACAAAATATGAAGCCCTACATACATCATGCTTAAAGTGTATAAAACCAAAAATAAATAATTTTGAGGGTATCAACAGAAAAAATACACATTACATACAAAAGAATAGAAATGATAATTATAGCAGATTTTATAACAGAAACTATGCAAGTCAGAAGACCATGGAGGGGGCATCTTTAAAGTACTGAAAAAAAAAGAAAAAAAAAAACTGTCAACCCAGAATATTTACCCAGAAAAATATAACATTTATAAATAAAAACAAAATAAAATTTTTTTTCATAAAAATGAAAGCTGAATGAAATGATTACTAACAGACTTGTACTATAAGAAATGTTATAGGAAATTCTTTACACAACACACAATATCAAAGAGGAAGTCACAAGGGAATTAGTAAATATTTTGTACTGATTAAAAGTGAACACACAACATATCAAGATTAGTGGAACATTGTGAAAGTCATATTTAGAGGGAAATTTATAACATTAAATGTTCACATTAAAAATGAGGGAAGATCTTAAATCACCTTAAGAAGCTAGTAAGAGAAGAGCAAATTTAACCTGACAAATAGAAGAAAGTAAATAATAAAGTGAATAGCATAAATTAATAAAATAGAAAACAAAAAATTTTAAATCAATGAAACAAAAAACTGATTCTTTAGAAAACTGAAAAAAAATTGATTAACCTTTATTCAGGCCGATCAAGAAGAAGGAAAAAAGCATAAACTAACAATATCAAAAATATAAAAATGAACATCACTAAATATCCTACCTATACTGAAAGTATAATAAGTACCTACGAACAACTTTGTACCCACCAATTAGGGAACCTAGATAAATGGAATAATTCCTTGAACGTCACAATATATCAAAGCTTACTCAAGAAGAAATAAATAACTGGAATAGCTAGTATTAGTTAAATAAAATGAATTTCTAGTTAAAAATCTGCACATGACGAAAACGCCAGGCTCAGGTGACTTCACTGGCAAATTATATAATTATTTCATCTTTAGAAAGTATATAAACTTTATATAAATTCTTCCAAAAAATAGAAGAAGGAACACCTCCCAAGTCATTTTATAAGGTTAGCATTACTCTGATAACGAAATGTGACAAACATATAACAAGGGAGAAAAATAGAGACCAATATTTCTCAAAGACATAGGTGCTGAAAAAAAAAAACAAGGTCAATGCAATTGGGACCAAATATAGTTTTTCTTGGGCATGCAATCAATGTAATTTGCCATATTAAAAAACAAACAAAAATGATATAACATTCTCAATAAATGAAGACAAAACCCATTTGACAAATTAAACACCCAGTCATTATAAAAATTCTCAGAAAACTAGAAATTAAAGGAAATTTCTTCAGTTTGATGAAAGGCAACTACAAAAAGCCTGTAGCTAACATAGTACTTCATGGTGGGAGACTACATGCTTTTCCCCTCGGTTTGGTAACAAGGCAAATATATCTACTCCTACTACTCCTGTTAAACATCCCTATGACTAAGCAGTTTCACTCCTAGTGGTTTCCCAAATGAAATAAACACATATCTTCATAAAGACCTGTATAAGAATGTTTATAGATGCTTTACTTATAATAGCCTCAAACTGGAAATAATCAAAATACCATCAAGCTGTGAATGAATAAGCAGATTGTTGTATATCCATACGATGGACTACTACTCAACAATAAAGAGGAACAAAGTACTGAAACACATCAGTGATTCTATAAAACATTACTGTTAGTGAAATAAGTCACACACAAAAGAGTAGAAATTATATTATTCCATTATATAAAATTCTAAATAGGCAAAACTATAGTGTCAGCAAAATGTTCGACATTTTCCAGGGGGTCGGGGTGGGGAGGAATTAACTGCAAAGGGAACATTGCAGTAACTTTTCATGGTGATGAAAAGTTCTATATCATAGTTGTGATGTGGTTATGCTACTGTATCCAATTGTCCAAACTCATCGAAGAATATACTTATATGTAAATATAAATATGTATGTAAATTGTACTTCAATAAAACTAACTAAAAATATTTAACAGGAAAATAAATGAGTGGGGGAAAATAGACCTTTTAGTGACTCTGCATTGTCCATAATAAAGTTTGCTGAATAAGTCTCAGTAGCCACCTCAGTAGGGAGTAGAGAAACTAAGGAGAGTTTCAAAAATGTGCATAGAGGAGGGGCAAAAGGAATAAACTGGTTTTGGTGATAAAGAAAGGATGACTAAGGAACTGTTGAGGGAGGGCCATTTTGAACAAAACTCATTATTTACATGGTCCTTCATGAGCTAAGCCTTGCCTACCTCTCCTCCTAACTAGCTAACTCTCTCTCTCTTACTCTGTTTTTACTCTACTTATCTGTCAGCTCTTCTGAAAATTCCTTTGTGCCCTTCTCATAGATCTATGCTAGGCACTGCCCTTTATTCACTTCATACCCTTTGTCCTTTCTAGGTCAATCATCTGCTTTTATGTTTTCGATTATTATACCAATGATGTCAAATAGCCACAGAGGTTATTTCTTTTCTGCATATTGTCAAAGTGTTCTTAGGCAATGAGACTAGCTAAGTGAATTGGATTTGGGGATGGAGAAAGGAAAAGGAGGCATTTACAAAAGAAGGCAAAGATGGGGAAAAAATGAGGAAGAGAAACGTTCGTTAGTATTTCAAAATTATTATCCTTCCAGACTTAGTAGTATTTTCTCCTAGCACCATATAGTTCTTCTCTTAAGCACATAACACAGTTGAAATCATTTATTTAACATCTGTCTTCGGGGCTAACCTGCAATCTTTTTGAAAGTCTGTCTTATTTACTTCTGGAATTCCCCAAACAAAACTGGGTGCTTAGCACCTAGTAATCACCCACTAAATATCTGTTGTCTGACTGACTACTCTAGCTCTCAAACTTGTTGCTTCATCCAAGCCGAACTTGTGCACTATATTGTTTCATGCCCCTGTACATTTATTTTAATGTTTCTTCTGCCTGGATTGTGCAGTTCTCCTGATTTCTTCCTATCTGCCTTCCAACCCTACTCTACAAGGCAAATTCTTGCTTTTATTTCCAATGCAAGCTTAAATGTCTTCTCTAGAAATCCTCTCTGACTTCACTAAAGCAGAGTTTTGTGCCACTCCCGTACCCTGTACATCCTTCACTTGTTGCTAGCTCTGCATTGAAATGATGTTTCCATGTCCGTTTTCCTTTCTTTTTTTAAAAAAAATTATTTTTGTTTTTTAAATTTTATTTATTTGTTTATTTATCTGTCACTATATATTTGACCCCCTTTACCCAGTTTACCTCTCCCCTTTCTCTTCCCCCCTGCCCTCTGGTAACCACTAGTCTATTGTCCATGTTTTTCTTTCTTAGTTGATTCGGACTCTACCACAGCTGCCATAGTAATTAGCACACAGTAGGCTCCTAATATAGATTTGTTAAATGAATGATTTCTTTTCCAATCAGTCATGTGATATTTACAGAGAAGCATTATGCCTAGATAATTATTGGGTTTGTGAAGATAACGAGCCCCAAATTCTTTATATGGAAACTAGTTTAAAAAGAATGAATCAATTCCTACAAAGGTGGATGCCAAACCTCAAATCCTTGGAGAGAGTTGTTATTGGAACTTCTAACCACTGCTGTAATGAGATTTAAATAGATAGTAAAGCAACCCAATTTTTATCAAGAAGTTCTCCAAAAGGAAAATAATAAGTTTATATCTACGATTCCTTTAAAATCAGAAGTTAGTCATATTAGCTCGAAAATAACTAAATGCAAAGTCATGAAGAGATTATGCAAAGGAACTTTTCATGTGGCCTAATTCAACTTTGTGTGAGGCAAGTGCCTTAGTTAACCCAACTCATGTTTTTTAAGTATTATAATTGTGTTATTTACTAACTTCCAGGAATTAGAATTAAAATATGATTATTGGGAAATTTTTAACCATAACAAAAACAATTTTTTTTGTTAGCATGTAGGACAAATTATTTGTGACTATGTAGTTTGTAAGTGTGTTAGATCTGTAAAGTAATGGTTTAGCTGAAATGTAAGAACTTTAAGGCAAGTACACAGATGCTTCCACTTCTACAATTTTTATCAACATGCTAGAGAGAGGAATGTGTAGTTCAGAATTAGGTCCGAAGTCAACATATTCAATTCTCCCAATGACACCAAGATTTGAAAGCAAGTGATTTCAGTGATGGAAACGAATATAGTTCCAGCTGTTTAAAAAATATATGTGTGTATGGAAGCAAAAACCTCAACTCCTCCTTCCTGGTTATAGATAAGTCATTCCGTTACAAATACCTAAAAATCATGTTTATGTTAAAAGAAGAAATAATGAGAAAGTCCATAGATAAGTGTCTGTTAATTCTCTATGGTTTGGTAGTCTTGGGGTTTGTGGTGAGAGTGAGGCAGGAGTGAACTGGAAGGAGACCTGTGTTCTGGGTTCAAGTCAACTATACCATTTGAGTCACTTAAGGAAAATGTCAATTTATTCCTCATATAAAATAAGCCCTGCCTACCTGAAGCTCCTTGCACAGAACCAAGGCTATACGCATACCCTGGACCTATAGAGGGAGCAGGATGGTGATCACGAAGGATCTTCTTTTTCCCTTTTATTTCATTAAACTCAGTGAAGAAAATTCTCCTGGAAACATATGGCCTACCAAGCTAGATTATTTCATATCTACTGAAAGATCTTACTACAAATTCCATTCCATTCTGATCAAGCCTTTTCTAGAATATAAATCTAGAATTACTACTAAATTGTCATGTGCTCGGGTAAACACTACCCTGAAATTATTTCATAATTGTTTTATTCATTCAATAGTCATTCATTCATCAAAATTTATTGAACACCTACTGTCATCCAGGTATTTCACTGCTTATTGTCACTGCCCTCATCAAATGCATAATCTAGTGGGATAAATGAACAAGTATCTACAACACCAAGAGTAAACCCTATAAACTATTAACTAGGTGATTATATGTCAATATAGGTTCACCAATTGCAACATATGTGCTACTGTGGCAGGAGATACTGATAACGGAGGAGGCTGTTGCATGTTTTATGGCAGCAGGGGGATATGGGAAATCACTGTACCTTCTTCCCAATTTTGCTGTCAAAACTGCTTAAAAAAATAAAACCCTAAAATATATATACATATAAAGAAACATACATAAAAAAATGAACAAGCAAATGAAATGATTACAAATTGCAGTGAGTGCAATGGAAAAAATCATAGAGAATAAGAGAAAGCATGTGAAATGACTTATTTTACATGTGGGTTTTGGGGAAAGTCTCTCCAGGAGGTGATAAAGTTGAAATATGAAGAATCAGAAGGAACTAGCTATGATGTGTGTGTGTGGGTGAGTGTGTGTGAATGTTCCAGTTAGAGGTGAGACATAAGTAAAGCCCTAATATGAGAAAAAGAAAGGCAAATATGAGCGGCTGAAAGAAGGCCAGTGGCATGAGCTGAAATTTGAGAGGCATGATCATGCAGGACTGAATAAGACCAAGTAATTAGTCTAAATTTTATTCTACTGACACGGGAAACCATTGAAGGATTTTCAGCAGTTAAGTAATATGATCCTTCCTGTATACTGAAAGAACTAGTAAGAGTAAAAGTAGCCAGGTTAGGTCTGTCTTCTCCCCTGCATCTAGACTATAATAGTAAATAGAGAATAGGTGGTGACCATTAGGGCCTAGTGCTGAGTACAGAGAAGGCATCCAGTGAATGCTTATGGAATAAATGAAAGTAATAGTTACATTTTAGATATGGTGTACTCTTCTATTTTAATAACATTTAAAATAGTAACTAAGCAAAATGTAAGTGCATTAAAAGACCTTGCATTATGAAACTAACAGCACCTGTTTTATTTTTACATCTAGAATTTGGTATAAAATGAAAACCACATTCATCTAGGCAAAGAAAATGAAGAGAAAAGGGAAGAGAGACGATAATTTTTTTCCTCCTGCCCATGATCCTATTTCCTCCGACTCATTTTTCTGTGAATGTCTTTGACTAATTTAAGGAACCTATTCCTGACTACAGGAACCATATGTTGTTTCTAAATGTTATGCCCTTAGAAACAGTTTAAGTTTTTTTTTTTTGGTGGGGGGGAGGGGTTACTCATACTTGAACTTTATAAAAAACATTATCATAATCATAAATAATCTGAGTAGGAGTATGATCTTTTGAATGTTTGATAGAGATAGTAAAATATTTCACTTTTGCTTATTCATTAAAGCCATGAAATTCCACTATTAACTGTGTATGTACAATATGATTTGGATTGTCACTTCATGATCACACAACTGTGAATAACAGGTCATTTGATTTTATGCTGATTTTATTTACGTATGGAGGTCTATAGCACTGAAAGATCAATAATTTATGCTGTATTTTACATTTATACTTTGTTCACTAGTCTAAAAGCCTAAATTGGTTCTTAATACATTACAACCAAATCACTTGACTATTATTTCTCTTTAATTTGCTCATAATAATAATAAAAGAGGCTTCATTAGATGAAATAACTCTATGGTCAAAATAATGCAAAGATCAAAGACATGGGCTCTTGCACTCTTCGTGAATGTGTCCAGTTTGATAATCGCTGAGTGTGGGAATGGGAGACAGCTATGGCATCCTTAGATGCCAGGCTTATGCTCCAGAGATCCCTACTCCTTCAAACAAATGTACTGATGCCCCAAATAACTGGCCAATCATGTTTTCAGAATGAAGCATCTTGGGCACAAGTCTGTGTGAATCACTATCAATCTGGCATGGCCTTTACTTAGAAAGGTGGGTTCTGCAAAGCAAAATTCTCCAAGAAACTAGGGATCTGAAAACTATTGTTTTTAAGAGCAACTTCCAATTACTTAGTTGTTTTCTATTCTTTAAGCTTTTAAAAGCATTTTTGCCTTTAGTAATTATAATCTAAGATCGATGTAAAGCTTTTTCATGATGATGATGATGATGATGATGATGATGATGATGATGATGATAATGATGATATGAATAACATAACATTTTTTTAATGATTACTATGTGCAAGCTCTGAGCTGGACACTTTCTTTGTATCATCTCATTTATTCTTTATAACAACCCTATGAGCCAGATATTACCATCTCCACTTTACTGATGAGTAAACGGAGGCTTTGTGCTCTTAACCGCCACCTCTTAATGTCTCTTACAAGATAGTGTTTCCTTAGAGAGAAAATTGGTGGAAATATACTGCTCTCCCTACTCCTGGAAGAGACAGTCCAGTATTTTTGTCATGTTCATAGTCACTTCGATGATTATCTCTCTGGACAACTTGAGATTGTGTGCCAGGATTTTTGTTAGGTGAGTAACAAGGTATTTCTGTTTTTGACGGTTGAAGAAATTGAAGCTCAAAGTAAATGTATAACTTGTCTAAAGTGAGAATTGTAATTTTGGAGCAAGAGCCAGGTTTAACTTATGATTCCACCATACACTAGCATTGCTATCTTTGTTAAACTTTTTAACCTCTCTGAGCCTCTGCATTTAAATCATGCTGATAGTGTGACTATATAATAAGTTCCTAATTGTTAGAATCCAATTATTAGGATCCTATTGGAAAGATTAAAACAAGAGCCCATGTCAGTGCCTGCTACAGAGTAGCTGCCCTATGAAAGTAGCTATCATTGTCACTTCAATTTACCATCTCACACAAGAAAAGAGCTAATGCCCTCTTCTCTCCAGGCATTCACAGACACCACCTGGGATGTACTTTTCTTGTTATCTAAGGAGGGAACGCCCATGAAGCCTATCTCCATCATGGAAGAATTCTTGGCCCATTTCCTCCTGGAAACAAATCTGAAATTTAGTTTTGTCAAAGTGACAGTAACTGTAAGATATGACCATTAATGGTGTAAATTTATATTCTTAATGTACCATAATCTTTCATAAGATAAACAAATTAAAGGTTGACTTGAATACTTTTCATTTGTTCATACTTAGTAGGAGATGAATAAATCAGTGAGATGAAATAAAGCATACAGAATGATTGACAAGTATGTTTTCTGGAGGATGGGGCATATATATGTATTCCTTTTATAGAATGAAATTTGAAACAACATATGCAGGGGGAGAGAAGCTTCTATAAATTTTAAAGAATTCTTCAGTGTTAAAAAAATTCTCAGTTGCATGTTTTTACCTTTGGATTTTGAAATGTTAAGACCTTTGCTCTTTTACTTGGAGGGAAAGGAAATATTTGTAAGAGTTGAAATGTCAGAAGCCATTCTTTGTGCCTTGAAGGCCTGAGATCAAAAACCCCAGGATGGAGAGATTAAGAATAAACAAAAGTAGAAGCAGAATGAGATGTCCAGCAGGATTCTGAATGGGCACTCTTGCTCTTTGAACAGTTCTTTTGGCACTAATTCATTCCCAGCTAACTACTCTGCCCGCTCTTTGATTCTCTCTCTTACTGTTTTTTGCTCACCGCTTTGGTTACCAATACTCCTCTTGCGTGCTCTTTTTTATCTTCTCAATAATTCTCTGTTAAGGCCAACTTGCCTTTGATCTTTGGCTCCACCTTCTGGATTTGCTCTACACCTGTGTTCATCTAGACTCACCTTGACTGCTTTTGGCTTCTGAATTCCATTTCAAGACAAACCCTTGATGAATGTTTGCATATTTAGTCGCCCTTTCTGACTGCTTCCTGGATCTTTCCCAACTACTCTCAACTAGTCATAGAGTATGGACCAGGATATACCTATATCTATATCTACATCTACATCTATATCTATCATCTATATCTATATCTATATCTATATATCTATCTATATCTATCTATATCTATATCTATATCTATATATCTATCTATATCTATCTATATCTATATCTATATCTATATATCTATCTATATCTATCTATATCTATATCTATATCTATATATCTATCTATATCTATCTATATCTATATCTATATCTATATATCTATCTATATCTATCTATATCTATATCTGTCTCTATCTCTATCATCTATCTATATCTATCTATCTATATCATCTATATCTATATCTTAATAATCAAAAATCTTCATTTTGGAGACCAGTGATGAGCTTAATATGTAAAAGAATCTTAGTTTTAAAAAAGTATTTTCTAACAAAAGCAAGGTCCACAGTGGCTAAATTCTATGTGGTATGACTTAAGATGAATGAATGAATAAAATACTATTTTATTTGGCCAGGATCCCCTTGTCTATTTGTTTATATTTTAGAACAAAAGAAAGATTCAGAGGATAATAACTTTTGTCCTATAATTTAAGACAAATGGTAGATTGTTCTAATCAAGTCAATGATCATTTTAGAAATGTCCAAAATTAATGGTTGAAATTATATCCTAATATTTTAGCTTTATTCATAGCCCAAGCCTTATCATCTATTCCAAATCAAAATTTAAAAAACTCTGATTAATAATTATAAACTTTCTCAGAATATTTAAAAAGACCTTTCCTTAAACATTTGGTCAGCTTTATTGTTATTATTATTATTATTAATTAGTCAACTCTTTCCAACATTCATATTATATACTGGAGGAGACATGTTCATTTATAACATCTATACTTCATGAAGAGTAAAATTCACTTCTATATTACAGATGTTATAAACATTATCACCAGTCATGGGAGACATGCCAGAGCATTCTGGCCTATATTACAAGGCATTTTATCATAAACATTGAGACAACTTTAACTCCTTTAAATGGATAGTTTGTTTAGTATGTATTTTGTGTCATGCTATGTTTATTTAACATTTCATAAATTATAATACTATTAGTAATGCTTTATCTCATGTCACTTTTACTACCAATATTTTAAAATAATTATTTATTGTGTTCTCTTTCTAAAAAGATCATACAGAACCTTAATATAAATAATACTTCAAAAGTTGCAACATACACTCTCCAGTATCAGTTTTCAGAAATTTTGCTAGTCACTGATTTTTTCAGCCATTTATTCACTAAACATTTACTGAAAGCCTTTTGTGCACCAGGTTTTACTATGCATGTTGTTGAGTATATGGACAAATAAAATATGATTATTATCTCAATAATCTCATAGTTTAGATGGAAGGTAAAGAAATCATACAAATAATTATAATACGCTATAATATAGGTTAAATGGAGTTATTTATAAATTGCAGATATGAGAGCCTTTTTTCTGTCTACAGGACTATGGAAAGCTACCGAAAGAAGATAAAATTTGGGTTGGCTTTGAAGAATGAGCAAGGATGTTGCAGAGGCAAGTGATCTAGAAAGCACATTCCAGGAAGGAGCATTATATATGCAAGGAAGCTGGAATTACATGAAGAGAGACAAGGACGCAGGTGAATGCATGAAGCATGTGGGTAACATCAAGCAGGACAAGAATGCAAGGAACACATCAGGGAAGTTATGTAGATGAAATGATGAGTGGGCACTTGTTGAGATGGTTTAGACTTGGCACTCTTTGTGATAGAGGCAAAAAGATTCATCAAAATGAAAAAGATGGATGATATCAAGATCAAAAACACAATTTTACATGATCCTCAAATCTGTTTCAGATTTTTCTGACCCATGCACAGAGAAATTTCCATTTATAGCTCCCTTGCTGCTAGGCAAGCTCACATGAAAGTTTAGGCCAATAAATTATAAGCAAAGTTTAATGTGTTACTTCTGGGCTGAGGCAGTGAAAAGCCCCTGTGTTATTTTCCAGTGTCTCTGGAAAATATTTTCCAAGGGGACCTCATGGTGATATCAAGAGGAACCACAAGATCATAGCTGCCTGAGTGCACGAGTCACCATATCCAAGACAATTTTGCCCAGAGAGTTGCCCAGATCCACAATGGATTTGGTGGAAGGAATATATTTTTTTAAAAAAATGTTATTAAGCCATTGGATTTAGGGGGTTTTGTTACTGCAGCATAGCATAGTTGGTCCTTACCAAAACACAAATATAAAAGTCGATTCTTAATGAGCATACAATTCAAAGAGGCAGAAAAAGATGGATTCAAGGTCAAAAGTTAAGAGGTTTGGAGAGAAATAAGGCCATTTCATCCTCTGAAACATCTGGGAAAATTTCGGGAGGAACAAAAATAAAGAAAAGTTTGGAGACAGAAAAGGGGAAGTTTGAAGAAGTTTACTCATGATAGACGCTACATTTCTGTGATAATAGAAATGAAGTCTTCTGCTGAGAAGGTGAGCGGCGAGACTGAAGGGAGTAAAATTATTGAGCAGTTGCTGAGGGGAGAGTTACTATAGAGAATAGGAAAGAGAGTGGGATAGATAGAAGGGACAGAACTATAGGGTGGGGTAGGTACCCTGTACTTCAAGCTGTCAACATGAGTTTCATTTAAAAATATTAGCAAATGAAATCCAGAACTGTAATAGTGTATTACTAGTGACCTAATATGAGTTATTAATACATGGTGAAAAAGAATTTGGTTTAGTTCAGAAACCATTTTTACTAAAACTTAATCAACACAGGAATAAAAGGAAACTACATAAATGTGATCAATACTACTTATGCAAAATCACAAGCAGACATTCTAAACATTAACCTAAGAAACTCGCTATATAATATAATAATATAATTTTAAAAAGATAAAATGTTAAACTGTTATAAGGGATATTGGTAAGATACCTGTATATACAGCATCTATTTTAAAAACAATAGTGTGGCTCTGTACTAGCAATAATCAGATAGTATTAGAAATGGAACAATAGTCTATAAACAATAATACAAAAACTTCAAAATATTTTAAAATAAATTTAATTAGAGAGACATAGAGCATAGAGGAATATAACTGTAAAATCTTATTGAAGAGCTACATCAAGAACTAAACAATGAAAAACCATACCTGGCTCTTTCAAGAGAAGAATTAATTTTATAAATACGTCAATTCTCCCCATTTTGTTATATATATATATGTGTATATATCTATATCTATAATGAAATTCCAATTAAAATCTATACGATCTTAGAAAATTGAATTGTCTTGCATTTTATATGGAAGAATAAATGTCCAAGAGATGCTAAGAAATGTATGAACATAAAAAATAATGACAAGATTCCTTGCCAGGTATTAAAATGTTATAAAGTCAGCATAATCAAAATGGTTGGGTATTAGCATATGAATAGACTAATTGATTAGTAGACCAAAACAAAAATTGCAGAATGCATGGGAACTCAATATAGGATAAAAGTGATTTTCACTTCAAAGGGGAGAGAATGGTTTAGTAAATAAGCACATTTTATTTCTGTATTAGTAAATAGCATAATTAGCTACATATTTGAAAAAAAGCTATAGTTGGACTGCTACCTCATATGATATCTATAAAAACATTGCATTAGTCTTATGAGTAAAAAAATAAAATAATAAAAATTTAAAAAGAAAATTTAGGAGATCATATGTATAATCTATATATTGGGGATACATTTTAAAGCATGTTAGTAATCTAGAAATTATTTTTAAAAATATGTGATTGACCTTTTATCGATACTAAACATTTTCTTAAGGAAAAAAATAGTTAGAATGCACTGAGCTTCAAGTACCAAGAAATCCAACCCATACAGGTGTTTTATGAGCTCACATGCCTGGAAGTCCAGAGGCAGGGTGAACTTTAACTCAGTCGCTTAACTCAGTGTCTTTATCCAAATCATTTCTCTGTGACTCTCTCAACTTTGACCCCTTTTTTGGATTGGCTTCCTCCTGGCTGATATCAAGATGGCTACAATAGTTTTTCTGGACGTGGCATCAACGCTTGACAATGTCCAGGAGAAAAAAGAGACAATTTCTTCCAATGACCCACTTTTAAGAGTGAGGGAAAAACCTTTCAGGAGTTTCCTCTCACACCTCATTGGCCCCAACTGGCTGCATTTCTGAATCCCTGTGGCAAGAGAAATGAATTGATGGGCATAGGCTTAAGAGTGTATGTATAAAAGGATTGTCACAAAATTTGGTTTTCTCAGTGTGGGGGATTGTATGTAATTTTTACTTTTTTCTTCAATATCAGATTGAATTTTAGAAGTAAACATATTATTACTATAATCAGAAAAAATGATAAAGCTATTTTTTGTGTGTGGAAAAGTTATTACATAATGATAGATTTCTGGGAGAGTCTGGATTTACATACATTTTTTATTTATCATTTCTTTTTCATCTTTGTCTTGTCAGGAAATTTTTTTAATGTAATGTTCTTTTAAAAATGGCCCCCCAAATAGTATGCATGAATGAGAGAATTTCCTCCAACAATTTGCAATGAGTTTAATTATGTTTATTAAACATTAGCAGCTCAATTAATATTTACTTCTCATCAAACTTCTCTGCTTAGTTAGAACAACAGTAAGGTTGATAGACAGGCTTGAATTATATTCTTGCAACGATTACCCTTGTTTTATGCCCTTGAAACAATGATAAGTTATGCCACTCTCATCTAAGAAGAAGAAACACACTGGTTCCTTTTGATCTGATCTAAGAGTGATGATGAACGAATTCCTGTGAAAGTATGAGCACTGGGTTCAGGAGAGAAGTATAGAGTGTCCCCACTCACTTGTAGAATTTGGTCATCTCATCTCATCAGCTGTTCTTACTGGGACTCTTGGACCCCAGGAAATGCCACTGGTGCTACCACTTGTAGTAGGCTATTTTTAGCACTGGCTCTGCCTTGGGAAACTGGAGAACTTGAACATTCACTGACAAGGAAGTTGAAGAGAGCAAAGGCTTAAGTGAGAAAGATGAGATGCTTTTTTTCCTCCTGTGATTTTATTTGGTAGCTAGTCATCTAGTTAGCAAATTCTAGGAGATAACAAAGAGATAATGTGTTGAGTAGTAAGAGATGGTTGGCAGAAGGGAAGATAGCTGGCAGTAGGAATAAGCGTGGAGCATTTTGATGTGGAGAGGAGGAAAAACAATGGAGCGGATTCACTTAAACAAAGAGGAAAAGTTAAGGGCAGAGAGGCTGTTTCTAGAGAAGTCAGTCAAAACCTAGAGTTGAAATTTTTAAAAGTTTGGAGAATGGCTAAAAAAGTCAGATATGATAACTTTTCAGCCGTGTGAATTTAGACAAATTACTTAAACCTCTCTGAGCCTCAGGTTTTTTTAATTACAAAAAGTGGGTATTAAATACCTACCTCACAGGATTATGAGGCTTGAATGGGCCAAATGTCTGTAAAACACTCATCATGGTGCCTAGAACATAGGAAGCACTTATAAAGAGTGGCTACTATTATTATTATTATTTTGTTTTAATTTTCATGTTCTGAATCAAATTATTCCAGTGTTCATAAAGAGGCAAAAACGTAATAAACTATATGGCAAGGGGGACATTCTAGCTCTTGTTCTTCATAAACATACACTCATACAGAGGGAAACAAATTAAAGATGCATCCTTTGTAGCACAATCCATCCATAATGAGGTAATGCTCAAGAGAGTTATTATACTACATTACTTGGACACTGTTCACCTCTGTTTTGTAGTTGTTCAGCAAAGAGAGAAAACCTTCTGAACTATCATGAACATGGGTTAAGTGTACTACGTGTTTATGGGCTAACCAATGTAAATCAATGTATCTCCTTTAGATGCTGTGTGCTAACTAAATGTAATAGATCCCAAAGGCAAAATTAAACAAAAGATAGGTAAATGCATCAATATTAACACAATCAAAGAATAAAAAAAGATATTGTAATGCCTCAAGTTGATATTTGGCAAAGATTATTAAACTTCAAAACAAGAAAATATAAAATTAGTATTAGAATTATATTTGTGTGTTCTAAGCAAAAGTAAAATAACTCACAGAAGATACTCTTGCACTGGCTAGGACTTTGGACTATATGACTTCTAAGAGCCTTCCAACTCCCAGGAAAAAGTAATATTATTATTCCTTTACTGTAAAAAAAACCCAAACAAACACTAAATGTTGTCTTTTTAAGAATTTTTTTTAATTTCTTTTTAAAATTTTAATTAGTTTCACGTATACAGTACATTGGTTAGACATCTATATAGTTAGTAAAATAATACCCCCAATTGCTCCCTCCCTCCCCTGACCCTCCACCTAGCCAGTGTATTATGCTAATTGACATTCCCTATGCCATGCTCCCCATCCCCGTGACCATAAGCTCCTAATTTGTACTTCGTTAGCCCTTCACCCTATTTTCCCAGCCCCCCAAACACCCCTCCCCTCTGTCCATCACCAAATTGTTCACTATATTTGTGAGTCTGTTTTTGATTAGTTTGTTCCTTTTGTTCCCTAGATTCCGCATATAAGCGAAATCATATAGTGTTTATCTTTCTCTGTCTGACTTAAATACCTTCCACCAAAGCAATATCTTTTTCCATGCCCTTCCTTTTCATATGTAGAGGTGTTGTTTTCTTATCTTTTCAGCCACTCTATATTCTGATTGGAGCACTTAATTCTTTTCCAATTAAGGTACTTATTGATAGGAATGTAGTTGTTATCATTCTTTATTCCTGTTTTTGATACATGTTTTTTCTTCTTAAAGAAGTCCCTCCAACATTTCCTATAAT